>NC_133389.1:121850472-122451722 GCF_047511655.1 Castor canadensis
CACATAGCCAAGGTGGGCTTCAGATAAAATGGAAAAGAATAAAGAAGAGAAAGGCAAAAGAAGTAGCTAGGGATGGAAAGTGGTATGCAAAGATGAGAGTTCCAGATGAGGACACAAAGAGGAAAGCACTTACACAGCAACGCTGTTCTTGCAGGACTTTTAGGTCATGACAGAGGTACTGATTCACTCTTTTCGACATTACGGTTGCAATAATAAAAGGTTACAATGAGTCATGAAAGTGGGACAGCATAGAAAATTGGAAATATTTATCAACCATTTGTCACTCTGAAAGGAATTTCTACTAGACAAATCCCAGATGAGATCAAAAAGTAAAAATAGCATGTGAAGCAGATTCATGAGAGAGAGAGAGAGAGAGAGAGAGAGATAATCTTTATATCCAAAATTAACTCAGAAGATGAATAAACACTTAGGTTTCTAGAGAGACTAGTTGGAGCTTATTTTCTCCCCAGCCAACCCCTCAGTCCACTTCACAATCACCACATCATCATCTCTTACTTGTTGAGATGTAATTATTGTAAAAAATTACCAAAATTATAGCAGCTTACATTTATTATTTTACAGTTCAGTAGAACTGAAGTCCTACTGAGATCTCATTAGGCTAACACTAAGTTGTTGGCAGGTCTTATGTTCCTTGTAGAGACTAGAACAGAATTGATCTGTTTGCCTTTTCCAGTTTCTAGAGGCTCTCCACATTCCATGGATCAGGGCCCCTTCCTCTGTCTTTAAAGCCAGCAATGGTGAATTGAGTCCTTCTTGTACCACATCACTCTGACTTCCTCTTCTGCCTTCTTCTTCTTCCACTTTTAAGAGTCCTTGTGGTTACATTGGACTCACCAAACAACCTACAATATCTGTTGATCTTAGAGTTAACTGGTTGCTAATCTTAACTCCATCTACTGCCTTCTTTCCCCTTTTCTATGTAAAATAACATTTGCAAGCTCCAGATATAGGATGAGGACATATTATTCTGCCTATCACTACTAAACAGGTGTTATTAGTAAAAAGAAACATTTTGAATCCAGGTATGAAGTTTCTAAGAAGAGTCTTTTTAGATACACAGTCTTTTGGATGCACAGTTGCTATCAGATATACAGCCTCTCACTGGGAAGTGGTAGATTAATTATTGGGAACAAAATCGCCAGCAAACTCTACTCACTGTTTTGGTTTATTTGCTTTTTTAAGAACTACTAACACATTTTTGTGGTCGAAAAATAGAACTACTTTGATATATTCTTGTGTATACTATACTATTTATGTATATTCAACTAATTAAGCATACATCTATATTTTTATTAACCTCTTTGTTTTAGGGTAGTTTTAAATTCAAAGAAAAATTGAGCTAAAGGTGTAGCGATTTCCCATTCATCTCCTAACCCCCATACATGCACAGCCTACCTCTTTATCAGCATACACCACCAGAGTATGCTTGTTACAATCAATAAGCCTACAGTGACATATTGTAATCACCCAATTCCATGGTATACATTAGGGTTCTTTCAATATTGTACATTCTTTGGGTATTAACAAATGTGTATATACATTGAACCACCATTAAAGTGCCAGACAGAGAAGAAATCCTCTGTGCTTGGACTTATTCATCTTTCCCTGCCTGTTAAGCCCTGGCAAGCATTGATCATTTTTTGCTGCCTCCACAGTTTTGCCTTTTTCAGAATGTCATCTAGTTAGAATCATACATCATGTTGTCTTTCAGATTGGCTTCTTTCACTTAGTAATATACACTTAGGTCTCCTCTGTGTCTTTTCATGGCTTGATAGGTCATTTCATTTCAACATTGAATAATATTCCACTGTTTGGATGTTCCACAGTTTATCCATTCACCTAATGAAAGACTTCTTTGTTGCTTCCAAGTTTTGAAACTTGTGAATAAAACTACTGCAAACATGACTTCAAAATAATCTGAATGAGAAAGTTCAGATTTTATAACAAACACGAGAATATATTAGAAAAAAATGAGAGGAAATAAAGATTGGCTAACACCCTTACGCATATTTTTGTATAGACCTAAGTTTTCACCATCTTTCAGTAAGTACGATTGCTGAATCACATAGTAAGGATGTGTTTGGTTTTCTGAGAAGCAACTTAGTTATCTTCCAAAGTGGCTCTACCATTTCGCATCTCTTCCAGCCATGAAGGAGAATTCCTGCTGCTTCACATCCTCACCATCATTTGATATTTTTGGTCCTTGGATTTGGACCATTCTAAAAGGTGAATACTGGCATTTCATTGCTGTTTTAATTTGAATTTTCCCTGATGATATATGATGTGGAGCATCTTACATCTACTTATTTGCTATCCGGATGTCTGCTTTTGTGAGGTGTCTTTTATTTTTATTTATTTATTTATTGGTGGCAAGACCTTTATTGAGATGTAATCAGATTGGTTGGGAAATAATCATATGGATGAGAAAAAAGAAAAAGAAGGTTTTTCAGGATGACATGGTGGCTTTCTTGGAGTAGCAACATCTTTTAACTCTGGGGTGATTTAAAAATAAGTATAGAAATATTTAAGAATCAAAAATGCATAATAGTAATATTTTCAGGACTTTGTGAATTTTTTTTTCACTGTACTGGGGTTTGAACTCAGGTCTTACGTGTAGCCTAGATTGGTTTTAAACTGGAAATCCTCTAGCCTCCTGAGTGCTGGGATCACCAGCATGCAGCATGCACCAACATGCCCAACTAGACTCTGTGAACTTTTTTTTTTTTTTGCAGTACTTGGGCTTGAACTCAGGGCCTACACCTCGAACCACTCCACAAGCCCTTTTTTGTGATGAATTTTTTCAAGGTAGGAACTCATGAACTGTTTGCCCTTGCTGGCTTTGAACTGTGATTATAAGGTGTCATTTAAAGTCATTAGTCCTTTTCTTTAATCTTGTTGTTTGTTTTCCTATTGTTGAGTTTTAAGAATTCTTTGTATATTTTAGAAAACAGTACTAAAGATATGTGTTTTGCAAATATTTTTTCTCAGTCTATGACCTGTCATTCATTCTCTTGACAGTATCTTTCACAGAGGAAAATTTTTATTTTAAGGAAATTCAGCTTAATCAGTTCTTTCTTTCTTGGGTCACATCCTTGTTTTTGCAATTAACCTAAGGTCCTTCAGATTTTTTCCTATGTTAAAAGTTTTATAGCTTTGTCTTTTACATCAAGTCTGTGATCTGTTTTATTTTGAGTTAATTTTTGTGAAAGGTATAAGTTTTGTGTCTTGCTTCATTTTTTTATGTGGATATCCACTTGTCCAGGGATATTTGTTGTAAAGAAAATACACCTGTATTTTAAACTATTTATTGTCCTTAATTTTCATACACTGTATCATGATTTTTTAATATGGTGAAAACACATGACACAATATTTATTACCCTAACCTTTTCTAAGTATACAAGTCAGTAGTGTTAAATATATGCACATTGTTGGCAACCAATCTTCAGAATTTTTCACCTTGCAAAACTGAAATTCTGCCATCAAATACCTCCCAAGCCCAAAGAAGCTATCATTCTGCTTTTTCTAGATACTTCATATAAATGGAATCATGCAATATTTATCTTTTTGTGATGGTTCATTGGATTTATCACTGTGTATTCAAAGTTCATCCATGTTGTAGCATGTGCCAGGAGTCCCTCTTTTTTGAAGGCTGGATAGTATTCTCTCATATGTCTACACCACATTTCCTTTATCCATCCATCCTCTGACAGACACTTTGGTTACTCCCACCTCTTGGCTATTATGAATAGTGTTACTATGAACATGAATATTTAATGTGCTGATGTTTTCATTCATCGGTTATTATTTAGGGAAGTCTGAATATTGTACAGAGAGCTTTGTTTCATTGTGTTTAAATTCTATTCTGTGGTACTGATGAACCACTGTGTTGCTAACTACCACATGTTGATGAACACCTGTACTCCTTCCACTTAGTAGAGCTTCAAAAATGAAGTATTTATATTCCCAAAATCTATTTATTTCCAAGTTGACTTTCTTAGGAAAAATCAACAGTAAGATATTCTTGGGTATTTAAACTGAACACCTCTAAGATATAGTCTAAATATATCTAAAGTCTAAGATATATCTATAGTCTAAGATATAGCTAAAGATATAGTCTAGTTGGTCCTGAAATAAAGAAATGTTAAAATCAAGATTGGATAAGTCTTGATGCTTTAAAGCGTTTCAAAAGAAGAATAAATTAATTTAATTTTTATAATATGGCTATAAACTGAACATATTTCAAAAATAGAAATTAAAGAAGACCTAATATTAAATTAATCATGATTTCAAAATTATCAGAATTAAACAGTACAGATTTTATAACAAACACTAGAATATGTTAGAAAAAAATGGAGGAAATAAAGATTTGCTATCATCCTTAGCCTATGTAGAAAAAAGTAAAAGGTCTTCATTTTTTTGACAATTCAAGAAATATAAATCAAAATATGCTCCATATAAAGATTACTAGTAACAGAATCCTAAATTATATGTATATGTTATAAGTTATCAACAATAATGACACATCTCCACCCAAAATCTAGAGGAGGAAGAAATGGCAAGAGCATTAAAAGTATATTGAAGAAAATGAAAACATTAAGGCAGACTATTAAAAATCCAAATACAAGAGAACAGAAAGACACGGCATCCTCAATAAGGCAAAAAGAACTCATAGAGTCAAAGAAAAAAGAATGAAATCAAGAAAATCGTAACCAAATAAATAAAAATCACCCAAACCAGAAAAATAATACAGTTTGAGGAAGCTCAAAATTGCCAATGCTATCAAGTCAGGAGAAAAGAAAATGATAACTATCATACTTGAGAAGGTAGACTGAGAAAAGTGTACTTGATACAAGGGAACTAGGAATGGGAGTTTATACCTCACCATGTGTTTGAGGAAAAGAGGGAGCTATGGGGCTTATTCCAGAGTGAGGTTTTGGATTATCAGTTGGAAACTGACAGATTCATGAGGTCTGTATGGGAATGAGAGTGCAGGGATGTGAACTGGGGCAGGCAGAATATCCCATTGATAAAATACATGTGCTTCCCAAAGAAATGCACACAGAAGGCTACTTAAGGTTCTGCAAATTTCCTCATATAAAATAGCATGACTAGTCCACTGCTTTGAGACAAACCTGGACAAGAAAAAAGTAACCTCCAAGTTTAAATATCTGAAATTAGTCTAAGATACACTTTTAGGAAAGGACACATCTTTATCCATTTTAAGAGGCCAGATTATAATTACACAAAAGGAAGCTAGCTAGTAGCATTAATATAATTAATTTGCAAAGTAGGAGAGAAGTTGTAAAATAAAAATTTTTTTGATGATGCTATGAAAACAAAGAAAAATTCATTTATTAAAAGCTAGGAATTCAAAGTTCAGATAGAAGAGGAGACAATTCCTTGCAATTATATTTTGGGAAGGAGACCTTACCTTAGAGAACACCCATATGAATACTATATTATAAAATGAAGACATAGTTCCGAGGAGTAATGAAGGGGTAGAAAACAAATTAGCTTTTAAAATAGCCAACAGTGGTGGGGAATGCTAAAGCATTCCATTTTCTCAACCAAAAGAGTAAAAACAAAGAGAAGCAAGAATTAGATATTCTTATTTGGAAATGAATTGAATTATATGCATAAATAGGAAATATAAATGAAGAAATTTGCTCAAGAATAAGAAGTACTGTCTTTTTATAGATTGCAATTTAAAAAAAAGAAAAAGAGAACAGAAAGCCAATGAAAACAAAGGTTTTTACATTCAGATACTTCAAATAAGAAGAAAGAGTTATGGGTGAAATAAGTAAAAGTCAATGATTGCAGACAGCATGGAAAACAATCCACAGAGGGTGTGGGAGGTCTCCAGCCTCCCGCAGGTTCAGGAGGAGACTGGAGGCATGGAGCGAGGGCTGGGACACCATGGGCTAAGGTGATTTCCAGCAACAAAGAAGGAAAGGATCCAGAAGCAGGGAAAAGGCTCAGTTGAACTGAGCCTGATATGTTGGTTTTCTCATCTGGCATTTTGGTGTCTTTTTTTTTCCCCCAGTCATGCTCAGAAGCTAGAAACCGGAATAGAGAGAAATTAGGTAGAGTTGCCAACACACCACTGGGATTTCCCCAGAACAGGAGGATTTCAAAATAACTCTGCCAGGACTCTACTGTGCAGCCCACTTCATTAAGACTGTTGGATCAGATTGCAGGTACTGATGGTTCCTTCCCTCCTGGCTCAATTCCCACAGTCTGAGAAACAATTATCCTCTCCTCGGAAGTCATCAGAACAGGCACCTGGCTCCTTGGAATGATGACTGGGAAGCACCATGACCTGAACCACCTCTAGGGCTCTGAAATCCCAGCACAGCTTCCTTCATGTCTGGCTGAGATTTGCCCAGGCTCTCCCTGGTCCTAGGAAGCAACGCTCTGCCGGAATATGACTGACCAAGTCCTCACAATCCTTCACAGCTTAGTTCAATGTCATTCCTCAAAGAAGCCATGCCTGTCTTCTCTACATAGCACTGATAGAGCTTTATTACATATGTGTGCAAAATAAACAAAAATGTGTGATTTTCCCTTAGTAACAGAAGATAAGAGCCCTATCTATTTGATCACTGTTGAATTTCAATATTGAGCAAAGAGCATGGTAATAAATATTGAACATATGAGTGAATGAGTGAAAACAGAGCTCTGCCTAGAGCAGTGATAATCTTAAAGCAGTGATTCTCAAATGTGGTCCCTGGACCTCTAATACCTACAGCATCTAGAACTTGTTACACACACAAATTCTCAGGCCTTCCTGAGACCAACTGAATAGAAACTGCCATCTAGGTGTTAAATCCTCCAGATGATTTTAATATATGCTAAAGTGTAAGAATCACAACTTTAAAGATAAGTCTTAAATCAGTTTCTGCTCTTGACCAGGGGACAAGGACTCAAACACTTGTAGGAATAATGAAAGTTATAAAATGAGTGAGCAAAAAGGAAACAGATATAAAACAACAAGGAGTGGTGGGGACTGTGGTGAAATAAAGAGCTAAAACATGTATCTAGCCTAAGAACACGTGTTCTACTTTCTAAGTTCTGTAGACCAAATCTTTTTTTTTTAGGCAGCTTCTGAACATTGGAATTTTAATGTGACATGTGCCAATTTTTAACTGTGTAGCGGTCATATGAGATATTTGTCAGTCAAATGCAACCAGTTGGCATTGCTAGCTTTAGGGGTTCACACAAGGAACCATAGAGGCTTTGTGATTATTGTTGGAGGCCTTAGGCAAGGGCCAAAATAAAAGGGAAGCTGTTGGGCACTGGTGGCTCACACCTATAATCCTAGCTACTCAGGAGGCAGAGATCAGGAGGATTGTGGTTCAAAGCCAGCCCAGGAAAATAGTTCACAAGACCCTATCTTGAAAATACCCTTCACAATAAAGGGCTGGTGTTGTGGCTCAAGGTATAGGCCCTGAGTTCAAGCCTCAGTACTTCAAAAAAAAGGCAAGGTAGTCATGGGCTTACCTGATATTTTTCCTGGATCTGGTCTTGGCTATGAGACAAAAAGAAGGAAATATTCAGTTTTATCAGCTAGATCAGTTTTATCTCAGCCTAGCAGCAGATTTGATATAAAATCTAATCAATATAGCCTTTGCTCTAAGAATTCCCTGGGGAGTTGGATATAGAAATTTCACAGGAGGAAAGAGTATAATACACTTACAACAAAATTACAGGTTTTCACTCTGAATATCACCCCAACCCAAAATTATGCTGAGAAAAGTTGAGATTAATGGTTTGAAGGATTTCATTTTGTTTTGTCTAGTTTTGTTTTTAGAGAGTTCTTTTCCTTTACTGGTTATGTAATTGCTCAAACCTTTATGGAAGTAGCTACATTTTTTTAAATGACAATAAAAACAAAACAAGAGCCAAGAAAAAAAGAAGAAAGTAGCAAATAAAAAACATACTGCAATTGCTTTTACGTGCCTCGCCCCCACCCCCATTAGAATACACCAAGACACCATAGCACTTCATTTCAGACTCAAGTTGACAAATGAAGAATTCAACAAAGAAGAGTCTTGCCTGGAACATGGAACATAAATCTCAAGAGTTGTTTATGGAGGTTGTTTCAGAGAAATGGTTTTAATTTCTTAAGAGGCTTATAATGATAGCTGTGCCTCCACATCAACTGGTAAAAGGACAGCAAAACTCAGAGGAATTCTTTTAAAATCCACACATAAAAACACTAATGAGACAGTTAAATTACCCATTGAAGAAACAGAAAAGCAGAATTGACAGTTTTTTATTCAAAGGAGTTTTCTTGCTTCCCAAGTAAACAAAGACTAGTGAGCAAATAAGAGTTGAGAAGTGCTCTCCTTAATGATGCCAGGATTGTTGTGTTAAATAATCACAGACCCTTTTTAAATTTTTCATTATTAGATAAAAATCATTTTTTGAAATTATAAAAATGGTATATGTAATCGTTGGAGGTCCAGAACTATAGAAAAGTACAAAGAAGAAAATTAAACCCATCTGTATTATAACAACTTAGGTATAACAACTATTAATATATTGTGACATCTTCTTTTCTTTATTTGGATACACAGATATATTTAGACATGGATATGAATTTGGATATGTGTATTCAAATCAAACTATGCGATCAATTCTGTAACTGGATTTATCATTTAATTCATATTATATAAACATATCTATATTTTAAACACTTTGTTAAGTCATTAGCATTTTTATTCAATCTAACACCAATGTTTATATTTTTATATAGTTTGGGTGTGGAGTAACTTATTCACTCAACCCCCCTGTCTATTATTATTATTCTTGCATGTAAATCTTTGTAAATATCTGACTTATTTCTCAAATAAATAATTTAGATTGGAATTGCTAAACCAAACTCTGTACTGAAGATTTAAGAAATATTTCTTTAAGGAAAAAAACAAAAGTAATTCAAACAGATTGAAAATGAAGACGAGCTTGACCACCCAAACGGTGCAAACAAAAGAAGCAGAGGTCGTGATCTTAATATCAGAAAAGGCAGGACATTCCAAGATGGTGGCTAGAGGTAGGAAGCAGAAAGCGACCCTCCTATAGTGAAATCTTGGAGAGACGCTGGAGACACACTTTGCAGGCATAATCACCGAGAAAAGGCATAACTTTGACCCCTCCACATTTCCAGCCGGCGCAGAGAATCTCCACTTCACGTTAAACGGAGAAACGAGGAGGCCCCCGGGGCCGCCAGTGGCCAGCGCCCATACGGCTTGGGAAGACGCGGACCAGGTGAGCTTCGCGGTACCGCGGTAGCCCCACAGACAAGCCTGGGCCAGAGCAGCATAGCCCCCTGGACAGACTGACCTCCACCCGGGAAAAAAAGAGAAACTGAGTACTAAGCAATAAGAACAGTTAAGACACGCTGGAAAGAGGGTGGGGCGCCCTGAGCGCTGAAGATTGGGGGAAGGGAATCCTTCCTGGGACTGTAAATAAACAAGCCGGGCGGGCCGGAGAGCCTCTGGCAGGAGCGGGGCGCGCGCCCAGCAACTAGGAGCGGGTACGCTTGTGAGAGTGGAGGAGGGAGACCCACTTCCCATGTGAACTGTAAACAAACATGGCGGCCAGCAGGAGCAGCAGCACAGCCCAGTAAGCAGGAGCAAGACAGCTTCTGAAAGTGGCAGTGGGAGGAAAACTTCAGAGGAGAGGGGGGAAGACCCACCTCCCACATGAACTGCAGATAAACACGCAGGCCTGACAACGCGGGGGCAGTGTCACCTTTCCCAGTGCTTGGAAAGGGGAAAGCTTGTAGCAGAGGCTGCCGCACAGGAGAACTCTGAGCAAACAAAGCCTGTGGGACCAGGTGAGTGCTAAACTCACCCCAGAGATCTGCATAAATAACACCGCCAGCTACAGGCTGAGAGCAGCAGGCAGGCAAGCCACAGTTGCAGATACCACTCTCAGAACTGCCTCCAGACGCTTTTTTTTCTTTTTCTCCCTACCTTTGATGAGAGAACAACCGAATTACACCTGCAAGCTGAAAAACTTACTGAAACTGTATTGCATTTGAACTGGGGACACTTGGTGGGGCTTTGTGTGTGTGTGTGTGTGTGTGTGTGTGTGTGTGTGTGTGTGTGTGTGTGTGAGTGTAGTTTTGTTCTACTTTATGCATCCCCTTTGATGAGACAACTACAGAACAACATCTGAGGCACCAACTCCAGGACTGGAGATTGAGACGGACACCCAAATTATTAAGACTGAAACTGTATTGCATATAAACCTGGAAGTTTTTTGGTTGTTTTTTTTTTTTAATTTTCTATTTTCCATTTTATTTTAATTCAATTTTATATATAGATATTCTTTCATTTACTTATTTTTTATTTTTTTTATCTTTGATTTTCAATCCTCTCTCTGTCTCTCTATTGTCTGTTCAGCTTACTGTCAATTAGTACACTAACACTCCCTGTTTATACCTTTGAAACTCTCTTGTCTGATATCTTATTCTGCTTTCTCCCTCTTGACTGTATATTTGTTTTCCCCTTTTCTTTAACTTCTTGCTTTCCATCTCAGCTCACCCTTCCATTCTCAATATTACCATTGTTATTATTACAAGCTAGAAAATACTTAATTGCACACAGTACAGGGACAGTAACAACACCAACGACAATGACGGGAAGACAGAAAAAACAGGGAAACCAGTTTCCCCACAGCAAAAAATTAGTACAGGAACCAGAGGGGAATGAAGAGAACAGAAACTCAGATCCAGACTCCAACAAAATGAAGATAAACTATGCCAAAGGACCCAATGAAGCCCACAAGAATAATTTAAAAGAAGACATACTACAAGTACTCAATGAGAATTTTATAGAGATGATACTGGATAGGGTCAACCAAAATGTACAGAAGACACTCAAGAAATTCCAAGACAATAAAAATAGAGAATTTGAAAAAGCAAAAGAAGAAATAAAGGAAACCATAGAAGCACTGTATAAACACCAAAGTGAAAGAGAGAACACAATGAATAAATGGATAAATGAACTCAGGACAAAAATAGACAACAATAAAGAAGAAAACAGCCAGGATATGGAAAACCTCAGAAAAAAGAACGAAACAGAACTGCAAAACAAAACGGAAGGCCAATCCAGCAGAATAGAACAAACAGAAGACAGAATCTCAGAACTTGAAGATGAAATGGTAATTAAAGGAAAAACCGAAGAACTATTAATTAAACAACTCAAGACCTGTGAAAAGAAAATGCAAGAACTCACTGACTCCATCAAAAGACCAAACTTGAGAATCATGGGCATCGAAGAAGGAGAAGAGGTGCAAGCGAAGGGAATGCGTAATATATTCAACAAAATAATAACGGAAAATTTCCCAAATCTAGAGAAAGATATTCCCATACAGATGCAAGAGGCCTCCAGGACACCAAACAGACCAGATCAAAATAGAACTACTCCACGACATATCCTCATTAAAACAAGTTCAGAAACTAAGGAAAGAATATTGAAGGCTGCAAGAGAGAAAAAACAAGTAACATACAAAGGTAAACCCATCAAAATCACAGCAGACTTCTCAACAGAAACATTAAAAGCAAGAAGAGCATGGGGTGAGATCTTCCAGGCACTGAATGAAAATAACTTCAACCCCAGGATACTCTACCCAGCAAAGCTATCATTCAAAATAGATGGAGCAATAAAAGTCTTCCATGATAAGCAGAAACTAAAACAATATGTGACCACAAAGCCACCATTACAAAAGACTCTGCAAGGGATCCTGCACACAGAAAGTGACACCCAACTTAACCATGAAAAGGCAGGCAGCACCAAACCACAGGATAAGAAAAAGCAAGACAGTAGAGAGTAACATCAAGTTAGGTACACACAATCAAACCTTCAAACAACTAAAATAACTAAATGGCAGGAATCACCACATACCTATCAGTACTAACGCTTAATGTTAATGGACTTAATTCACCCATCAAAAGACACCGTTTGACAAAATGGATTTAAAAAGAAGATCCAACAATTTGTTGCTTACAGGAGACTCATCTCACTGACAGAAATAAGCATATGCTTAGGATGAAAGGCTGGAAGAAGATTTACCAAGCCAATACCTCCCGAAAACAAGCAGGAGTAGCAATACTTATCTCTGACAAAGTAGACTTCAAACCTACATTGATCAAACGAGATAAAGAAGGACATTCCATACTAATAAAAGGGGAAATAGACCAAAAGGAAATAATAATCATCAATCTGTACGCACCCAAGGTCAACGCACCCAATTTCATCAAACATACCCTGAAAGACCTAAAAGCATATATAAACGCCAACACAGTGGTTGTGGGAGACTTTAACACCCCATTATCATCAATAGATAGGTCATCCAAACAAAAACTCAATAAAGAAATCCAAGATCTAAAATATGCAATAGATCAAGTGGACCTAGTAGATGTCTACAGAACATTTCATCCAACCTCTACACAATATATATTCTTCTCAGCAGCCCATGGAACCTTCTCCAAAATAGATCATATCCTAGGGCACAAAGCAAGCCTCAGCAAATATAAGAAAATAGAAATAATACCATGTATACTATCTGACCACAATGCAGTAAAAGTAGAACTCAACAACAAAAGTAAAGACAAAAAACATGCAAACAGCTGGAAACTAAATAACTTATTACTTAATGAAGAATGGATCATTAATGCAATAAAAGAGGAAATTAAAAAGTTCCTAGAAGTCAATGAAAATGAAAACACAACCTACCAGAACCTATGGGACACAGCTAAGGCAGTCTTGAGAGGAAAGTTTATAGCCATGAGTGCATATATTAAAAAGATTGAAAGATCCCAAATCAATGACCTAATGATACATCTCAAACTCCTAGAAAAACAAGAACAAGCAAATCCCAAAACAAATAGAAGGAGAGAAATAATAAAAATAAGAGCTGAAATCAACGAAATAGAAACCAAAAAAACCATACAAAGAATTAATGAAACAAAAAGGTGGTTCTTTGAAAAAATAAACAAGATCGATAGACCCCTGGCAAACCTGACTAAAATGAGGAGAGAAGAAACCCAAATTAGTAGAATTAGGAATGCAAAAGGGGAGATAACAACAAACACCGTGGAAGTCCAGGAAATCATCAGAGACTACTTTGAGAACCTATATTCAAATAAACTTGAAAATCTAAAAGAAATGGACAGATTTCTAGATACATATGATAATCCAAAACTGAACCAAGAGGAAATTAATCACCTGAATAGACCTATAACACAAAATGAAATTGAAGCAGCAATCAAGAGTCTCCCCAAAAAGAAAAGTCCAGGACCTGATGGATTCTCTGCTGAATTCTATCAGACCTTTAAAGAAGAACTGATACCAACCCTCCTTAAACTGTTCCATGAAATAGAAAGGGAAGGAAAACTGCCGAACACATTTTATGAAGCTAGTATTATACTTATCCCAAAACCAGGCAAAGACACCTCCAAAAAGGAGAACTATAGGCCAATCTCCTTAATGAACATTGATGCAAAAATCCTCAACAAAATAATGGCAAACCGAATTCAGCAACACATCAAAAAGATTATTCACCACGACCAGGTAGGCTTCATCCCAGGGATGCAGGGGTGGTTCAACATACGAAAATCAATAAACGTCATAAACCACATTAACAGAAGCAAAGACAAAAACCACTTGATCATCTCAATAGATGCAGAAAAAGCCTTTGATAAGATCCAACATCATTTCATGATAAAAGCTCTAAGAAAACTAGGAATAGAAGGAAAGTTCCTCAACATTATAAAAGCTATATATGACAAACCTACAGCCAGCATTATACTTAACGGAGAAAAACTGAAACCATTCCCTCTAAAATCAGGAACCAGACAAGGATGCCCACTATCTCCACTCCTATTCAACATAGTACTGGAATTCCTAGCCAGAGCAATTAGGCAAGAAGAAGGAATAAAAGGAATACAAATAGGTAAAGAAATTGACAAAATATCCCTATTTGCAGATGACATGATCCTATACCTTAAAGACCCAAAAAACTCTACTCAGAAGCTTCTAGACATCATCAATAGCTATAGCAAGGTAGCAGGATATAAAATCAACATAGAAAAATCATTAGCATTTCTATACACTAACAATGAGCAAACTGAAAAAGAATGTATGAAAACAATTCCATTTACAATAGCCTCAAAAAAATCAAATACCTAGGTGTAAACCTAACAAAAGATGTGAAAGACCTCTACAAGGAAAACTATACACTTCTGAAGAAAGAGATTGAGGAAGACTATAGAAAGTGCTCATGGATTGGTACAATCAACATAGTAAAAATGTCGATACGCCCAAAAGTAATCTACATGTTTAATGCAATTCCCATCAAAATTCCAATGACATTCATTAAAGAGATTGAAAAATCTACTGCGAAATTTATATGGAAACACAAGAGGCCACGAATAGCCAAGGCAATACTCAGTCAAAAGAACAATGCAGGAGGTATCACAATACCTGACTTCAAACTATATTACAAAGCAATAACAATAAAAACAGCATGGTACTGGCACAAAAACAGACATGAAGACCAGTGGAACAGAATAGAGGATCCAGATATGAAGCCACACAACTATGAGCAACTTATCTTTGACAAAGGAGCTAAAAATATACGATGGAGAAATAGCAGCCTCTTCAACAAAAACTGCTGGGAAAACTGTGTTAGCAGTCTGCAAAAAACTGAAACTAGATCCATGTATATCACCCTATACCAAGATTAACTCAAAATGGATCAAGGATCTTAATATCAGACCCCAAACTCTTAAATTGATACAAGAAAGAATAGGAAATACTCTGGAGTTAGTAGGTATAAGTAAGAACTTTCTCAATGAAACCCCAGCAGCACAGCAACTAAGACATAGCATAGATAAATGGGACCTCATAAAACTAAAAAGCTTCTGTTCATCAAAAGAAATGGTCTCTAAACTGAAGAGAACACCCACAGAGTGGGAGAAAATATTTGCCAATTATACATCAGACAAAGGACTGATAACCAGAATATACAGGGAACTTAAAAAACTAAATTCTCCCAAAACTAATGAACCAATAAAGAAATGGGCATGTGAACTAAACAGAACTTTCTCAAAAGAAGAAATTCAAATGGCCAGAAAACACATGAAAAAATGCTCACCATCTCTAGCAATAAAGGAAATGCAAATTAAAACCACACTAAGATTCCACCTCACCCCTGTTAGAATAGCCATCATCAGCAACACCACCAACAACAGGTGTTGGCGAGGATGCGGGGAAAAGGAACCCTCTTACACTGTTGGTGGGAATGTAGACTAGTACAACCACTCTGGAAAAAAATTTGGAGGCTACTTAAAAAGCTGGACATCGATCTACCATTTGATCCAGCAATACCACTCTTGGGGATATACCCAAAAGACTGTTACTCCAGAGGCACCTGCACATCCATGTTTATTGCGGCACTATTCACAATAGCCAAGTTATGGAAACAGCCAAGATGCCCCAGCACAGACGAATGGATTAAGAAAATGTGGTATCTATACACAATGGAATTCTATGCAGCCATGAAGAAGAACGAAATGTTATCATTCGCTGGTAAATGGATGGAACTGGAGAACATCATTCTGAGTGAGGTTAGCCTGGCCCAAAAGACCAAAAATCATATGTTCTCCCTCATATGTGGACATTAGATCAAGGGCAAACACAACAAGGGGGTTGGACTTTAAGCACATGATAAAAGCGAGAGCACACAAGGGAGGGGTGAGGATAGGTAAGACACCTAAAAAACTACCTAGCATTTGTTGCCCTTAATGCAGAGAAACTAAAGCAGATACCTTAAAGCAACTGAGGCCAATAGGAAAAGGGGACCAGGAACTAGAGAAAAGGTTAGATCAAAAAAAATTAACCTAGAAGGTAACACCCATGCACAGGAAATCAATGTGAGTCAATGCCCTGTATAGCTATCCTTATCTCAACCAGCAAAACCCCTTGTTCCTTCCTATTATTGCTTATACTCTCTCTACAACAAAATTAGAGATAAGGACAAAATAGTTTCTGCTGGGCATTGAGGGGGGGGGAGCGGGAGGGGGTGGAGTGGGTGGTAAGGGAGGGGGTGGGGGCAGGGGGAGAAATGAACCAAGCCTTGTATGCACATATGAATAATAAAAGAAAAATGAAAAAAAAAGGCATAATTCAGGACCAAAAGCAATAAAGGAGACACAGAGGGTAACTTCTAATATTAAAGGTACATAATAAAGTTGTAATAAGTATTCAGACTTGCAACACAAACAACCTGTCAGCAATATTCATAAATCAAAATCTTCAGGAATTTAGGGAGATAAAGGCAGCATTACATCAATAAGAAAACACTTTTATTCTTTTCTCTGAGGCAATGTTTATGCAAGCAGATAAAAATATAAATATGGATATCATATTCAGTGTCCTGAAAGTGGATAAAATCTATAGAATATTCAGCCAGGAATAGTGGTGCAAACCTGTAATCCCAGACACTCAAGAGGCAGAGGCAGAAACATTGAGCTCCAGGCCAGAATAACAAGACCCTGTCTCAAAAACAAAATTCAAAGGGAATGGTGGCATAGATCAAGTGCTTGCCTAGAATGCATAAGGCCCTGAGTTAATTTTTTAAAAATCTATATAATATTTAAAAACTAGGTCACAAAGAAAATCTCTTGATGTTTCAGAAAA
This sequence comes from Castor canadensis, assembly GCF_047511655.1. Classification (NCBI taxonomy): domain Eukaryota; kingdom Metazoa; phylum Chordata; class Mammalia; order Rodentia; family Castoridae; genus Castor; species Castor canadensis. The sequence continues at coordinate 121,867,205 of NC_133389.1, forward strand.
AACACAGTATAATCACTGACCACAATACATTAATACTAGACATTAATAGCAAAACCAGAAAACAAGCCCAACTACTTGGAAACTTAAGTAATTTCCCTTAATTATGGAAACAGAGAAGCACAAAAACAAAGTTTAAAAAACCTTCAAAATAATATGAATACCACATATCAGAATCTATGTGGCTGGATAAAGCAACACCCTGGAGAAAATGCAGAAAATTCAATGCTCATATTAAGAAAAGAATTAAAAACATGTCATTAAATATCCAATATAAGGACTTAGAAAAGGAACAACACAATAAACCAAAGGAAAGCAGAATAAAATAATTGATAAACACAGGAAGTAATAAATTAAGAAGCAGACAAATAATAGAACTAACAAATTACAAAATCTATAACAAATAAAAATTTTAAAACAGGAGGAAACATAAAAACACAAAATAAGAAACAAAATGGAAGAAGAAATTATATTTACTGGAAAAATGAAAGGAGTCATAATATATAACTTTACTTAATTCCAGTCAATTAAATTTGAAAATCCAAATAAAGTAGATAATTTTCTATGTAAATATAATGTACCAAAACTGATTCAAGTACAGGTAAGATACATATTTGTGTGTATATATATATACACATACATATTTATACACATTTTATATATATATATACACACACACATTTAATTAAATAGAAAAAGTACAAAACCATTTCAAAGCTCTAGCCCTATCCCTACCCCCATCCTCTCAAAAAACACATACTAAAGGACCAAATTTTCTTATGAGGAATTTCTTTCATGCCTTCAAAGAGCAAATAATTCTGTAGTACAGGAAAAGAAGAAAAAAAAATTAAATGCTTTTCTTTATGAAGCAAAAATTGACTTACTTCCAAAATTCAACAAACATTTGCAAAAAAATTGTTAGAGGCCAATCTCTCCTAACAATTGTTAATACAAAATACCATTAAATAAAATATTAGAATTCTGAAGCACCATATTAAAACTGCAAACTGGCAAGTAAGATCTTTCCAGCAATGCAAGAATTTTCAGTATTAGGAAAGTTATTTATATAATTCACTATAGTAATAGATCTAAGAGAGAAAAAAGTCATATGAACACCTCCAAATTTTCTGGAGAAAAAAACATGGTAAGTTTTGAAGTCCATTTATGATTTTAAGGAATCTTAATCAACTAGACATAGCTGAATATTTCTGCAACTTATTGAAATAAATCTATCAGGCAAACGAAGAAATACTGAAGTCATCCCAACTCAATTTAGGAATAAAACAAATGTTTTATATCACCATAACTACTTCACATTTTGTGGGTATTAAACAATGGAATTAGAAATAAAAAATAATTAAATGTACCAAAACTAGACAGTAAAAGATAAAACTAAATATAGCTGATATAATTCTTAGAAAACACAAAAGAACTGAAAATTGGCTATAAATTATAAGAGGATTATATGAGGTATCTGACACAAAATTAATATACAGAATTAACAGCTTAAAGATAATAAACAAGAACTAAGTATAAAATCTAATAGAACTTGGATCACACAGCTGACTGTCAAGATGGTGCTGCAGAAAGACAAAAAGCCTAAGAGGTCAACTTCGAAGTTTAATTTGGACCTTACTCATCCAGTAGAAGATGGAATTTTTGATTCTGGAAATTTTGAACAATTTCCTCAGGAGAAGGTTAAAGGCAATGGAAAAACCAGTAATCTTGCAAATGTTCACATTGAATGCTTCAAAAATAAAATCACAGTTATTTCTGAAAAACAGTTCTCTAAAAGGTATTTGAAATACCTTACGAAGAAATACCTTAAGAAGAATAATCTTCGTCATTGGCTTCGTGTAGTTGCATCTGACAAGGAGACTTATGAACTTCGTTATTTCCAAATTAGTCAAGATGAAGATGGAGCTGAATCTGAGGACTAGTTTGGTCTCCCCTTACAGGGTATTGCTTTTACATCGACAAATAGACTTATTTTTATTAGTGAATAAAAACATTGTACCTTTAAAAAAAAATCTAATAGAAGTAAAGATCTCATATATAGTTTCAACTTAAAAGAAAGTAATTATAAGTGAAATTAACAAGTTTATAAAATCTCTGAGTTGAACTTGAAAATTCTCTTTAATGAAACAACTAAAAATTTGCAGAAAAATATAACTACTTCTTTGAAAGAAGGCTCAACATCCATAAACATGGATATCAATTCTCTCTAAATTAATAAATTTAATGTGATCCCAATGTAATTTGAGGGAGAGAAAATAGGGAATAAGTCAGTTTTCAAGAAGTTCAAATAGAAAATGAAAAATTAAGAAAAGAATATCAAGGAAGTTTCTGGGGGAAACAAAACCGCAAAAGACTAATGAGGAGTAACAAGCTCCAGCAAACATGTAAAGACAAAAAATGGAAACACTATAGGAAAACATCATGGTGTATATGGACAGTGAAATCCAGACACTGACATTCACACATAAGAATTCTACCACTGAACCACCAAAGCCACAGTCAGGATAAATTTGGAATACATCAAAAATTTAAAAAGAGGAGGATGAAGAAGAGAAGGAAAGGGGAGAAGAAAAATAATAGCAGCCATAAAGTCCTTATAAGAAAAAAAACACTAAGACTTTTAAGGAAAAAGAATTTCAAGTGGACAGGCTTTTCTAATTACAAAGCTCAAAAATTATGTGCAGGGTTTGAAGCTCAGTGGTAGAACATTTGCCTAATGTATGGGAGGCCTTGGATTCAATCCCTGGCACTGCAAAAATCAAACAAAACCTCAAAAATTAAAAAATAAAGACTGATAAGGTTGACTACATAAAAATCAGAAATCTCTACATGATGAATTACCAAAACTAAGCATAAGCACTGAAAGATAAACTTGGAAAAGCAGACAGAAGAGCTCATTTTCCCAACAAATGAAAAGCTCACAAATCTAGTTTTAGGACACAGTAAGTGTATGAAGAGAGAATTCACAGGAAGAAAATCCAAGTGATTTTCAACACATGAAAAGATCTGCAAGTTTACTCATAATGAGAGCTAAACTTTCAAATCCTGACTTTTGGTTCTAATCTCAGTTGCACCTCTTTTTTTTGAGTTTAGTAAGAATTTATTTAGCAAAACAGGATATCATACCCTGATCTAGAGAGGGTAGGAGCTTAAGAGGCTTAATGGCAATCTTTGTTATGGGGAGGGGTCTGAACTGGAGACTCCATCTTGAATTTCCATCCAAACGTGGTTATTTCACCTAGCAACCACTAATCATTTTGCTAAGGTTTCAAACATAGAGGCAATTAATTTAGGGTAAGTCTATTACCCAAAACATGGCAAAGATGGGTCTTATTATTACTTAAAACATGGAGACAAGTAGTCTACTGTAACCTTCTTATTATGTAAAACATGGAAACAATGTGTAACATTTAGGGCATCCATCTCCCAGACATGTCTGTTATTTCAGTGGCTCCCTACTCATTCAACTGGTTCTATATCTTACTAATCATTTTATAATGTGCAAGTGTCTTTCCTTTTGTGTGCTTCAGTTTTCATATCAATAAATTGAGACAGTAGAAGAGCCTTAAAAATCTTAAAGTATCTTTAAGGTACTTATGAAGATTAAATGAATGGTTAAATGTAAAGTGTTCATGACAGTTCTGGCACCTACTAAGAGGAGCCATATAATGTTATGGAGATAAAATAAGTAAATGAAATAAATTAATTAAAATTATACTGATCTGCCATTGTTTCACTTATCAGATATGCAAAGATTGAGTCATTTGATAATGCATTGTTTGGGTGAAGACATGAGACAACAGGCATCTTCCTACATTGCTAAAATCTAGGGTAGACAATTTGGCCACACGTATAAAATTTACAAATATAAATCCCTTGTAAACTATTAATTTAACTGCTAGGGGCTGGGAGCGTAGCTTAGTGGTAGAGTGTTTGCCAAGCATGCACAGGCTCTGAGTTGAATTCCCCGTGCCATGCACACATTCATACACAAAATTCACTTCTATATATGTCTTCACATAGCTGAAATGAGGCAGGGGCAAGGCTATTCATTTCAGCAATGCTTGTAGTTCCATGTGATTGAAAACAACATAAATATTTACAAATAGGGGATGGGTTAAATTGTTATATATCCTTACAATATTTTAAATTTAAATTAATTTTAACTGATGTACAAAACATAAAAATTGTACATATTTTGATAAATGTGTACATTGGGCATCATTTAAATCAGTTGAAACATATTCTGTCTCTTCAAACATTTATGATTACTGTATGGTAGAAACATTCAAAATCCTTTCTGCTAGCTTTTTAACATATATAGCACACTGTTATTTATAGTCACCCTACTGCACAATAGCACACCAGAATTTCTTACTTCCTTCTACCTGTAACTCCGTCCCCATTGATCACCCTCCCCCATGCCTTCCTCTCCCCTAATCTCCCATCTCTTGGCTTCTATGAGATCAATTTTTTTTTAAATATTCCACATATTTGTTTTTCTGTCCCTGATTCTTGTCACTTGCCGTAATGATCTCAGTCTATCCACGTTGTGGCAAATAACAGGACTTCATTCATTTTTATGGTTGAATAGTAAAAAAGAATTTTTTAAATGAAGATGTTTCCTTAAAAAATAAGCATGAATGATAACCAATGTATTTGAGTGAAAAGAAAAGAAACAGAACAATATGTAAAGTGTGTTACTGTTAGTGGAAAATAATAATCCTCTGTGTTTGCTTCAGTATCATAAAATGTCTCTGGAAGGAAAAACAAGAAGTGCTAACATTGGTAACCACAAGAGGAGGCAATGTGGTGCAAGGGACGCATGCAGGAAGGGTACTACTCAGTTGTATACATTAATAAATTTTAAATTGAGATTTTGTAAATTTTTCTGTATTATTGATCTTAACTGTTTTCTTTTTCAAAATGTCAAGGGTTCCCTTTCATAATTTGTTTTCTAATATTATTCATGGGTTTTTATGCCTGGAAGTTTTGGTAACACATCTTTCAGTCAGCAACATCTTTGAGCATTAAATTTGCAGAACTGTGCTGAGTAGAATAGAACACATATATAAAATTGGACTATTGCCCTCAAGGCAGTAAAATTCAGATAAAATACTGACTTCTCAAGTTTATTGTTAAATAAGGTGACGTTAAAGTACTTTACTATAGTGCCCAAACTATAACAACTGACCGTGTTTTAAAATAAAATTGGGAAAGAAGTATGTATCATGTTAAAATATAGGCAGGAAATGCTAAGCACTAAATTGGCAATCATTGCTGTAGAATTCAGAGGAAGGAGGTTATTTCTAGGGGAATGTGGTCATGACATATTGATTGGATAAATAAGAACTGAAGCTAAAGCCTGCAAGGTAAGTATCTGTGGAAAGGGGTGGGAGCATCCTTCCAGGGAGGGAGAGAAATGATGTGGACGTAGGAGTGAGCAGAAAATGTCTGGATATAAGCAGAGCCCACCTGGAGTAGAGGATATAGATCTGGAAAGATAAATTGTGGTCAGATTGGAGAGGGCATTAAATGCCAAGCTAATGAGTTTGGGTTTTGCTCATAGGAAGCTTCTTTAGATTTATGTCAGGGTAATAGCATGACGGAAGAAACATTTTAGACTGATGACATTTTGGCAGCTAGCCACATAGATTGGGGTCAGCAAGAGAGGCAGGAAAGTCAGAGACCGGTTTCAGCTATGAGCCAAGCATTAGCTAATAAGGGCACCAATAGGGTGCTAGCAGTAGGAAGAGAATGAAATAGGGGAGAATGTTGTAAGAAACAGGAAAGAAGGAGTTGGGGGGAGCTCCATAATTTTTGTTAGATACTGCTGATATCCATGGGGGAGTTTTGACAGATGAGATACATATTTGAAGCTGAGGTGACTAGACAAGCCATGGTCCCCCCGAATGAACACAGAGCAGCGCTGAAGCAGATTTGAGGAGGTATGATTCATGTGTATTCATTCATGGTGAATTTGAAGTGCAGATGAGATAACCAAGTGGTGAAATCCACAGTGTAATTGGAATTCCCAATCTGGCACCAAGAGGGACAATAGAGCTAGAGTTTTAGAACTGTCTCATTAGCAGATGACACATTGAAGGAGTGAAGTGAACTGTGAGGCTTTGTACTGACGGTAGCAGAATTTCAATGATTAATACTTGGGCTACGTTCATGTTCATTAAGACAACGATGACATGGAGCTGGTGAAGAAGACAGAGAAAGGAGAGAAAATGGTCACATTCGCTTTGAGAGCCAAAGGAGAGGAGAGGCTCAAAAAGAAGGTAGGGTCATAAGATGGACTGTATGAGCTATGCAGAAAGATTGGTGAGACTGCGAAGTGGGTTTGGCCCTTAAGAGGTCAGTGCACTTTTGCATACAGGTTCAGAATGCTGGGGAGCAGGGAGGAGTGGGCAGGCTGGCTGCAGAGCAGGAGAGAAAAGTGGCATAAACTGCGAGAACTGAGATCAGACTTGCTGTGTGATCTGTGAAAGCCACTTAATTATTTTATGCCTCTGTTTCCCCATCTTTAAAATGGGGGCAACCATGGTTATCATAGTACCCTGCCACATAGGGTTGTGTGATGCTCAGGGATGGTATATGTAAATTGGTTACCACGGTGTATGCACAGAACAGACATTCAAATATTACTTATCATTTCTTGTTGTAGTATTAATATTATTGGCGGTAGATGGTCTGTGGCATCTGGCCAAGGGTCTCAGTAGGACCAAGCAGAGGTACATTAGTAGGAAAGCTTGGGAAAGCATCCAGACACAGGTGTGCACCTATCTGGAGGTAACTGGGAAGCTCCAAGGCAGGAGTAGAAGCTGTGTGTGCCAGGAGGAAGGAGGAAACGGCAAGGAACAAAGTCTCTGGGGAAAAGAGCAGAATATGGCAAAACTCAGATGGCTACTCAGTTTGGGAAAGAAGAGCCAGACACCACCTGAAATGTAAAAAAAAGGACAAGAGCACTCATATGAAGACAGAATTTTGAAGAGACTAGAGGGAAAACAAGAAAACACATATTTTTGTCCTAACCATAGAGTAGGACAAAAGGTCATTTGTTCAATGATGGGGTCATTGGCCAAAACTGAGTAAAGCTGAGTTACCAGTAAAGAGGCCCCTGTAGGCTTTTGCAAAAATTCAGTAAAAATCCTATTTTCCTCAGCTTTAAACTGCCACAGCTTTTTTTTTGAATTTATCATGGCTCCAAATAGAAAGTAAAGAACAAAGGAGAGTTGAAAGCAATCAGGAAATATAGTAGATTAATCTAGAGCCACCTACCAGTGTATGAAAAGGGAGCTGGCATGGAAACCAGCCCTGAACCTGGTAAGTGCACATGCTTCTTCCTGGGAGAAACAAAAGAGAACCACCCACAGGCGATCCCATGATTGTATCAAAGCTCCAAGAGACCATACAATACCTTTCATCTGAAGGTTTCAACAACAAACCTACAGCCTGAATAATCTGACACCTCAAGGTCCTTTTAGATCTATGGTTTTAGAAAGTTTTCCATATTAAACTAGAATAGCATTTGATACTCGGTGGTTTTCAAGGTTTAACTTCTTTTTGGAACCACAAATCATCAAAAGCAAATTGCCCTCTAATAATAATAATTTTTAAAAAGTCATTCTAACAAAAACTGTATCTAGTGTGAACAAGCCAACTAAATCTGAAGGGTTGTTTCCTTGTTTCCCAAATGGTGTTGGCCAGTTGGAGGGGAACATGTGGTCATTCTCAGGAATGGTCCTGGTAGCCAAAATGTACCCATATGTGCCTTCATCTGCTTTGTGAGTTTTCTACATGCAGCAATTTCTTATGATGCAACAGCTTCAAATGTTAACCCAGAAAGTATGCAAGGGAGAGTTTATCCTTCAGGGCTATAAGCCTATTTGATCTCAAGAGAATATGAGAGCTTCAGATGCTATAACCCCAAACTCTTAAGTTGATACAAGAAAGAGTAGGAAATACTCTGGAATTAGTAGGTATAGGTAAGAACTTTCTCAATGAAACCCCAGCAGCACAGCAACTAAGAGATAGCATAGATAAATGGGACCTCATAAAACTAAAAAGCTTCTGTTCATCAAAAGAAATGGTCTCTAAACTGAAGAGAACAACCACAGAGTGGGAGAAAATATTTGCCAATTATACATCAGACAAAGGACTGATAACCAGAATATACAGGGAACTTAAAAAACTAAATTCTCCCAAAACTAATGAACCAATAAAGAAATGGGCATGTGAACTAAACAGAACTTTCTCAAAAGAAGAAATTCAAATGGCCAGAAAACACATGAAAAAATGCTCACCATCTCTAGCAATAAAGGAAATGCAAATTAAAACCACACTAAGATTCCACCTCACCCCTGTTAGAATAGCCATCATCAGCAACACCACCACCAACAGGTGTTGGCGAGGATGCGGGGAAAAAGGAACCCTTTTACACTGTTGGTGGGAATGTAGACTAGTACAACCACTCTGGAAAAAAATTTGGAGGCTACTTAAAAAGATGGACATCGATCTACCATTTGATCCAGCAATACCACTCTTGGGGATATACCCAAAAGACTGTTACTCCAGAGGCACCTGCACATCCATGTTTATTGCGGCACTATTCACAATAGCCAAGTTATGGAAACAGCCTAGATGTCCCAGCACTGACGAATGGATTAAGAAAATGTGGTATCTATACACAATGGAATTTTATGCAGCCATGAAGAAGAACGAAATGTTATCATTCGCTGGTAAATGGATGGAATTGGAGAACATCATTCTGAGTGAGGTTAGCCTGGCTCAAAAGACCAAAAATCGTATGTTCTCCCTCATATGTGGACATTAGATCAAGGGCAAACACAACAAGGGGATTGGACTATGAGCACATGATAAAAGCGAGAGCACACAAGGGAGGGGTGAGGATAGGTAAGACACCTAAAAAACTAGCTAGCATTTGTTGCCCTTAACGCAGAGAAACTAAAGCAGATACCCTAAAGCAACTGAGGCCAATAGGAAAAGGGGACCAGGAACTAGAGAAAAGGTTAGATCAAAAAGAATTAACCTAGAAGGTAACACCCACACACAGGAAATCAATGTGAGTCAATGCCCTGTATAGCTATCCTTATCTCAACCAGCAAAACCCCTTGTTCCTTCCTATTATTGCTTATACTCTCTCTACAACAAAATTAGAGATAAGGGCAAAATAGTTTCTGCTGGGTATTGAGGGGGGGAGCGGGAGGGGGTGGAGTGGGTGGTAAGGGAGGGGGTGGGGGCAGGGGGGAGAAATGAACCAAGCCTTGTATGCACATATGAATAATAAAAGAAAAATGAAAAAAAAAAAAAAACAAGCAAGGGAAGAATCTGATGAAGATAAAGTGCTGTGTGCCACAGATCGTTATTGTGAGCAGCGTTGAGGCCGCCTGCCCATTAGACTTGTTTCTGGTTTGCCATCAATACTGCCCTGGAGATGGCTTATTTGTTAAAGGAACAGGATGTAGGCTATGCATTCATTTGTAAAAGATGCCACCACACACATTCTGTAGCTAATACTGTGTTCATGAACTTTACCTGTGACTAAATACATTTTATTTCTTACAGCTGAGCTTCAGTAATTGGTTTCTGCAGCCTCAAACACATCCAGCAAGAAAAATAGGAGAAGCCCAGCTCCTTCCCCGCTTTTTGAAATGGCTTTTGCTGCAGATGGGAAAAGCTATCTCAGCTCAGATTTGGCAGTTCCCAAGGTCAAATCTCAGAGAGCTGGCGCCCGGAAACTCAAAGGCGAGGAGCAGATGGTTTTGGAAGAACAAGTGACCCTGAGGGTAGGTAACTAGGGAGGGGAAAAGCAAATGGGAGGGAAGGGAGGTAGTGGTCAGGGAGGGGGTGACTGAAGTCCCCACAGACATTAGCCTTGCCCACAGTTCATGGCAGCTCAGTGTCATTTGTTTTCCCAGGTCTAATGCAGTCAGAGAGGTCTCTGGAAGTGATTAGTACATCACCAAATATATAGCACAAACAATTCCAGACTCAGCTACCATTGGGGCCTTGAGAATCATCATGTTATATGAGATTTGGCTGTGAAAAGAAAATGTGGGCTCCTCCAATGGATTGATTCATAATTTATTCAGGAAAAAGGAAGGCTAAATTTGCAGCATTTGCCTTGGCCTCGAAAGCACTGAATTATGTACTTCAAGTTCGGTTCGTCGGTCCCACATTGCCAGGAAAATTAAACTAGTTAGTATACCCCTGAAATCTACGTGTAAACAAACCTGAGACTAAAATAAATACCAGGACTCTAAATGTGCATCAATGAAATATGCACAATTATTACAATCTTCCCTTCTTGTCCAGCTTCAGGCAGTTACAATGTATAGAAAACTGTCCGTTTTCCCCCCTCCTTTTTCTTTAGTCTTCCTTCCTTTTCTTGTGCTTCTTTCACTTAATGTCTTGGCTTTTTCTATTCTGCCTAGGACTCCCCATTATGGGTATCTTTAAGTCCCAATCTTTCCCAATCCTTTTCTTCACTGAAACTCACTTTTAAATTATTTCCATCCTATAATAATAGAGAAGTCCTAATTAAGAAGTACATTCTATTTGCTATTTGCACTTTTCACAACTCCTTGGTGGAATGTCCTATACAGAATAAGGGCCAGGAAGGAGATTTTGTGGAACAGGAGTGTTATTCCTAGGAAATCTTAAATAGTATCATGAAAGCTGTCAGTACCACTATCTGCCTCTGACTCTTTGGAATTTACTATGTATCAGGCTATTGTTTTTGGTGCAAGACCCAAAGATGGGATAGTCACGGTCTTTCTCTTCAGCTTATCATTGTGTGGAAGGGCAAGTACATAAACAATCAATTTTAATGCAGTTTGGCAAGTGTTAAAACTGTGGATAAGGTGCATCAAAGTTTGAGGACCAGGATTCTTCCTACGGGAAGAGAAAAAGATATCAAAGAGTTGGTAAGGTATAAGAATGTATTTTTTAAATGAGTAGAAAATTGCCTGGTGGCAAAAGTTACAAGTATGGATGCAGCAAATGTAACTCACAATCATTCTGGAAGAGAGACATAGGATGGCCTTTGACCATCTCTGCCCACATATCCCATCTAACAAAAAAAAAAAACCTTGGAAACTGTAGAACATTCTATCAGACAGCTCCCCTGTAAGAAGAGATTGGAAGACTTTGCTGGCTTCCTTAGAACATACTGGTAGGACTCTGCATGCACCAAAATATCAGCTCTTGGGACAGATTCTTTTCTCTGAGTGACGTGTACTCAGAAGTCTAGAAACAGACATGCTTCTCCCTATTGTTCAGCAGGGTATAAATGAAAGCTGCTGGTTAGATTCCAAACTAATAGTGCAGTACTCCTTGGTGCCCCAATTCAAGCTTCTACTCAATTCCATTCTATTTCCATCACAGGAGATCCTGAGGGATTTGTGCATGTGGTGTAAAGGTAAAAAGAGGTTTGAGTTGGTTTTTCTCTAATTCTCTGTTGTATATCAGGTGTTATGGATAGATGTACAAAATCAGTCCTTCCCTGCATTGTCCTTTGTTTGCATTCTTGGGGACCACAATTTTCTAGAACCCAGGCTTGAATCCTTGGCACTACATTTGAGGTGACTGAATATGTGGTTAAGATTACAGGCTTTGCGAGACTGTTGACCTAGTTCAAATCCCAGTTCCTCCATTTACTAGACATATGACCTGGGCAAGAGATTTCACATCTCTATGCAAAAGTTCCTTCATCTATAACATGAGAATAATGTCAGTACTTGTTTTAAATGGTTGTTGTATTAAACAGCTTAATGTGTATAAAAGCACTCAAAGGCATACTAGCACATTACAAACTATATCTATATATTAGTTATTATTATTCTTCCTATTTCCAGGCATATGCTCCATCTTTCTCATATTTCATTCCAACATTCAGGAAAGAAGGGATACAGTTAAGTTCCAAGAACTATCAAGGATATCTTGGACCAACCAAGACAATGACCACTTGTTTTCTCTCAGGAATTGGGAGGTAGACTGTATGGAGGGATTTTAAAGCAGACAGCCTAGGGGTGGCAACTCTCTTTCCTCTGCTGCCTACTGTGTGGGGAGATATGGCCCCATATGCCCTCATTATTGTGGGGCAAGTATGCCTTGGGAAAAGGAAGGTGGGGCTTCCTTTATGCTCTTTGGAAAAGATTTAAAAGGATCTTGATGTTCTTAGTGGTTCATATCAACAGGCAGGATTCTGAAAATAAAGTGTAATGAGGAGGAGGATAACTGAAGATTTGGGGATATGCCCATGTTACGGCACTTGGTAGCTATTGCCATAAAAGTGATAGAAATTGAAACATTAATATGTTTAATTCACTTCATTTCTCCCACCCAAGACCTAATCCGGATCCCTATTAATTCTCGTGGGATCTAATAGTAGTCGCCATGCAGCTGCCCAGTGTTCCCATTGCTGGCCTCTCCCCTTTCTAGTTCCTTCCCCAATGGGAAGATTGATCTTCCGAAAGCATGATTCTGGTTGCTTCACTTTCCTGCAGAACACCTCCACTAGTTTCTCTCTCTACTGGAGTCAGCAGATATTCATAAATGTATTAAGTGGTTGGACCAAGTGAAACAGGAACACACAAAACTTCCATAAGAAAATGTGCTTTTTCCATTTACTTAGAAAATGAAGTCTTTGTGAATCTACAGTTGGTTTCCCATCTCTAGTCAAGATTTGATACAACAAATAACTCACTTTACTCTTCACTATATGAAAAGCAACGCTGCCAGCATGTGGGTTTGATTGTTCACAGCACAGCAGCTAATGTAAGACAGAATTATCTGTCATTCACATTCAGGTCTATGCTGGAAGGAGGTCCAGGTTTCAGGGGTTAGAGGGTTCTGCTCCATTGAGATCAAATGGGAACTCTGCTCTCTTCTATCTTGTTTTAAAGTGTGGTGCAGGGACTCTTGGGAAACCTTGAGACTCCTTGAAGGGTCTACAAAGTTAAGATGATTTTTATAAGATTACTAAGATGTTTTTGCCTTTTTTATTTTCATATTCCCATGAGTATACAGTGATGTATCTAAAGATTATTAAAAATAATAATGGGAAAGCCTGAGCTAACAAGCTTCACTTCAGTGTATGTGTTGTTTCTCATTTACTTGATAATCACTTATTAAGCACTTTGTAGAAGAGTGGTTTATATTCACTCAACAGACGTTGATGGCACATTTTGTATGCAAGTTCTAGACTGAGCTGCTGAAGATATAGTGAAGATAAGAGACATGGTCCATGCCCTCATGGCGAATAATGGTCTAGGGGAAGTCAGATATCACACTACTAGAAACATAGTTATCTAATTACAACTGTGATGATATTTAGAAGATAGAGCTATAAGAGCAAGACATAGGATAAGAGGAGACCCTAACCTAGTTACATTAGGGAGGCCTGAAGTAGGACATACCACTGCAAAGCTGAACAACATTGGTGTTAAAACTGTAATCTGCTTTAAAAATACTTCTTCTGGGACATGACTGAAGACAGCCAGCCCTAGTCAGGGGCTGAGATGGAAGACCTAGGTAAACAGAGTAAGGAGGTTTTCAACATCACTGTATTTGACATTTCACCTTAAGGTAGGCCATGCATCCTAATTTGCTTAAGACATATTTTTCCCCTTATCTCAGTGAAAAATCTAAAATTTATTGCCATAAGTGTTCTGATTTAAATAATCAATTATATGGTTATTCTACTTACTGCCTTTACCACATAGTTAGATTTTTTGGTTTGAATCTGAAATGTCCCCTGAAGGCTTGAATGTTAAAAGACTTGGTGGCCAGCTGCAGGGGATTTAGGGAAGTGATTGGATCATGAGGGCTTTGAGTTCATCACTGGGTTAATCCATTAATGGGTTTGTAATCGGATGGCATTATTGGAAGGTGATGAAAACCAGGAGGTAGGGTCTGGCTGGAGGAAGTAGATCATGGAGGGAGTACCCTGGAATGTTCTACCTGGTCCTCAGGTTTTTCCTGTTGCTTCTCTGCCTCCCAGCTGCCATGAGGTGAGCATGTATGCTCCACCACACCCTTCCATCATGATGTTCTGCTACCACCAACCCAGAAACAATGGAGCCAGTTACCCATGTACTGTAACCTCTGAATTGTGAGCTAAAATAAACCTGTCATCCTTCCTCTCTGAGACATTTGTCACAGCAACAAAAAACTAACAGACTAGACAAATGATTTTGGCCAATTATTTTTATTATCATATCTTTTTTAAAACAAGGAAGCTGCTTTATAGTTTTAGAAGGTGTTATGTTATGTAATCCAAAAAGATATGTTGGATTTCTAACCTTTAGTAGAAAGGTGAGAATGTGACCTGATTGGGCGTAGGTTTTTATAGAATTAATCAATTAAAAATGAGATACTTAGAGTGGACCCTAATCCAATAAGGCTAGATGTTCTTATGACAAGGGTGAATTTGGCTATAGAGACACATGTGGGTAGAATATCACTTGGAAATAAAAGCAGAAATCAGGATGAGGCATTATACACCAAAGATTGCCCAAGATTGCCAGCAAACCATAAGAAGCCAAGAGCAGGTCATGAAACAGATTCTCCTTGCATCCCTGAGAAAGAACCAACCCCGTTAACACCTTGATCTTGGACTTTTAGTTTTCAGAATTGTATGAAAATGAATTTCTATTGTTTACACCACCAAGTTTGTGGTATTTTATGGTACCTAGAAAACTAGTACAGAAGGTAAAGCAGCATAAGAAAATAGCTCGCTCAACTAATGAAAATTACCATGTATGGCAGAGATACATTGGTACTTTAAAAAGATACCTTCTGTGATCAAAATACACAATGTACACATACAAAAATGTCAAAATGAAACCCACTAATATGTTATTTAAAAGATAACTAATGTGTGGTTAATTTTATGTGCCAAATTGACTGGGCCATTGGGTGCCCAGACACGAGGTCAAGCATCAAGTGAGAGCGTGTGTCTGAAGGAGATGAACACTTACCTTGATAGACTGAATAAAGCGCATTGTACTCCCCAATGTGGGCAGGCCTGAAGAGAACAAACAACTGAGAAATAGAGAATTCAGTTTTTATGCCTTACTGTCTTCATGCTGGGACACCTGTCTTCCGTTACCTGTTTTAAAATTAAAGTTATTAAAAATATTAATTGTACAGACCAATGGGTTTCATAGTGATATTTCCATACACACCTATATCACACTTTGATTTTATCCCCTTTCCTTACTGCCCTCTCGCTTCTCTCCCCTTTTTCCTTCCTCTCCCTTTTTTCTTAGTAATCCATCTTCTATTTTCAGGTTATCTTGGGTTTGGAGAGGGTTTGTTTATTTGTTTGCTTTGTTTTGTTTCCATATGTGAAAGAAAACTTGTACTTATTTTTCTGCATCTGGCTAATTTTGTTTACCATGATGATCTCTATTTTCATCCATTTTTGCTACAAATGACATTCATTCTTTTTTATGACAGAGCAAAACTCCATTCCATTCCTGGATCTTGAGCCAATTGGCCTTTGGACTTAAAATTTACCATCAGCAGTTCTGATTCTCAGGTCTTCTACAAGAGAGGAACCACCCACTGCTCTCCTGGGTCTCCAGCCGGCCTTGCAGATCTTGAGACCAGTCAGCATTGGCAAGCGTGTGAGCTACTGTTGTAATCCCCACCCTCATTGCTTCTCTTTCCCTGGAGAACGCTGACTAATATACCTTCCGTGTTAGAATAAGGAAAAGTTTTGTTTGCAATATCTATATGTGTTAAGACCCACAGGCTTTGTTAATGTCAAAAAGCAGCTGAGGATCACTTCACTACCAGTTATGCATATTTACATTTTTATGTGTTGTGCTTTTTATGAAGCTCTCAGATTAAGTAGAAATGCAGGAATTAGAAGTCATTTATCTGTACTCAATTCCTATAAGGAATCTAATGGCTGACACATGCTAATATATTAACTGCTGTCTCACTATAAATGTTATGTTAAACAAACACAACTGCGTTTCCAAAGGAAAGGAGGCCACTCTTTCTTCACATCAAAATGCACTAGGTTAAATGTTTCTTTCTTTTGCTCCTTTCATACTGTCACATGGAATCAATAATACTTAACAAGGCATTTTCTTTGGGATTGAACCTTGGAAAATATAGGCTACCCTAACAATGTTTGCCGTGAGTTAGCAATCAAAAGCAGGCAAAATATAAAAGAGCAGGTATCAGTATTCAATTTGGTGGGCCTGTTACACACCCTGCCCAACATTCAGGGCTCTGAAAGATTCACATCATACATCCCTAAGGCCTTTACCAGTAGCTCAGATGATTTAGCATTTTTGGAAGGCCAGCAAGTCACTGGATTAGTATTGAAGAGATAACTGTGGTTAAGGTTGATACCCTGGCCACAGTAAAGTGGGAGAGCCCTGTCTAGTGGTGAATTTGAATTCTAGTCTTATCTCTACAACTAACAACTTGGGGACACGAATAATGAACTTTATTCTCTGTAGGCCCATATGAACAGACATGAATGGGAATAGAATTTCTCAAATTTATGACTTCTGTAGAAATATTCTCCTGATTCTGTGTGAACTTCTCATCTAATATGAAGATCCAAGAAATGGGAAAAGAAAATTTACGAGCTCACACCTGTAATCCAGGCTACTCAGATGGTAGAGATCAGGAGGATTGTGGTTTGAAACCAGCCCAGGATAATAGTTCACAAGACCCTGTCTTGAAAAAACCCATCACAAAAATAGGGCTGGTAGAGTGGCTCAAGGTGAAGGCCCCGAGTTTAAAACCCAGCACTGGAAAAAAAAAAAAGAAAAAGAGCTTAGTTTGATTTGATAAATTGTGTCTGTTCATTCTTCCTTTTATTCACAAGTATTTGTTGGGTGTCTATTTAGTTTATCCCTTAGTCCTCTTGGGGAAATTTCACTAGTGATTATGGGAAGATTTTACAAGGTCTTCAAAGTTTGTTCCAGTGTTGTGTTGATACTTGAGATTGTGGATGAGAAAGGATATGTCTAGTTTTAGTTTTGTTCGTGTGGGATTACAGAGCAATTCCTTGAACTCATACACACTAGAGTATGTACAGAGTGGAATTGTTTCAATTTTTCAGTCAGAACTGAAAATCCTTACCTTTCATGATCTGTTTAGTTAAGTGGTGAATTTTACTAGTTAAATATTCTGTATTTCCTAAGGTTTTACATATAAATCTCACTTTAAGAATTAAAAATTTCTGGTACTCAGTTTGGGTACTATAATAAAAATAATTATGGTTATGTACTTTTTAATATAAGCCAAGTATATTTGGGATATTGTTCCATCCATGGTAGGATCTCAGAAGAAGGATTAAAGATATTACCTATTTAGGATTATAGCACAATGGACTTGACTCCTTTGCTAGAGAACAGTATTTCACTAGCATCTGATTAGTGTGATCATTTTGTTTAAGTTTAACCATTTTGATGGAATTTTCAAATGTGTTATATATATGTTTTTTCAAAAAAAATGAAGATACTTGGAAGCTATAGGGGTCTTTCTAGAGCTGTGTGGGTTTTTGTGGCTTTCATTTCTGACATTATTTTCACAAAACCCAATGCAGGTTAGTTTTTGTGACTTTTTAGTAGTAGAAAAGAGCTGCCTGGCAACTATGCTATGTAAGTAGCACCAAGAGAAGTTCTTTATCTGGAGTAAAGAACTTCTCAAGAAGTCATCAAATGCATCTAAGGCTTCAAAATGGGTCAAGAAACAATTGAGAGAACACTTTTACTCTTCACTTTTTTCTTGTGCTTCTGTGTCATTTTATGGGCTTTCTAATTCACCTCTCCCTCTGTGATATCCAATGGCTTAAGTACTTAAAAAGTTTGCCACCAAAGCTACATATGTACTTGATTTTTAAACACATGGCTGTTCTCCAGAAGCCCCAAATTATAGACCATTAGGGTTCTCCTGTCCTATTCCTGTTCAAGCAAAGAGAAGCTTTTATCTCAGACATTTTCCCAATTTTCACCCAAATTATTCATTTTCACATCCCCACAGGCATTTGGCAACAGAGAATCTAATGTTTGTTCACATTAACCCATTTTAAAAACACTTAAGGAAATAATGTGAAGTTGCCTAATCCCCGTATCAGTGCTACCAACTAATGACAACTCTCCGGGCTCTTGCTTTAGAACAGGAAACATTTGGTTCATTTTGTGAAGGAAACAAACCGAGACCTTGCCTTATCTACATTGCCTTTTATTCCTTAAAGCCTGCAGTGTCCAATGGTAAGGGTGCTTTGCTAAATTTGAGGAGAGTGCAATTCTAGTAAGGCTCAAAGAATTTCATTTCTAGATGTGGAAGTCAGACACACCATTCTGATCATAGACAGTCTAGGCTAAAATAAACATTTTTATTTAAAATCTTTTTAATTAAAAAAATCTCATTCTAGTCTTCCTGTATTATTCCTCCCAAACCTAATACCAAGCTCTCATGAAGGAAACTGCTCCACAGACAGGGTCAGGATACCTGGGGGATGATGTAGTGGCTTCTGTGTGGAGATACTGTAATCATCAGAGGACACCGTGTTAGTTTACCACGAGTTTGGGTTGCTCTGCCCCTTCCTCATTTTGGGAAACTGGGCAGTTATCCAACTTGGTAAACCTTCATTTTCTCATCTGTGGAACATGGGTAAGACCCACCTACAAGGGCTATTGTGAAGATTAAGTGCAATCTTATTTCAACAGTGCTGGCTAACCAGGAGGGAGCAGTCAGAAATGGTAACTAGTATTAGTTTTATGGAAGACTTTAAGTTCAGAATGATTTGTAGAGAAATTTTCATGATTTTTGTAAAGACATCCCTCCATGTGGCTCACAGGGACACAAATGTCCTGAAAGTTCCTAACTTTTCTCATCTTATTCTCTCTTCCTTGTTTACTTAAAAGTCTCAAATTACACTACAAATAGCCATTTGGTTTCCAGGAAAGATGAGAGGGAACTGATTACAAAGTTTTAAGCATGAGTCCCTCCATGCATCACCACTTGTGTCAACTCTACAGCCCCCACCATTATCCCAAAGTTGTTCAGTTCAGGTCTTTGATGTGTCTGAAATCTCTGCACACTAAGGGTGTGTTAATTGTAAAAAAAAACAAAAAAAACCCAACAGTCTATCAGTAATCTAACAATAAAAAAAGAGTCATAGAGTGATGTTTGTCTTGGCTGAAATATTGGTATTATTTGTGGTGACCAAATGAATTATGGAAGTGCCACGGTACTGGGCAGTGAAATCTGGATAGCAAATCAGCTGGACCAGCCTATAGAGGGCTGCATGGAAAACACAGAATCATTCTTTCTAGATGAAGCAAGTCTGATGAGCATTTTCAGTCTCCTGGCAAGAGACACATCCAGTGATCCAAGAAGTCAAATGCCCATCCCATTCCAATTTAATCCTTTAAACAAGTTCCTGCTGGGCACATTTGGGGACACGGGCTATACAGAAGTTAATGGTTTAAGGGAGGAGGTCATTGATCTAAGTGAGTTTTTCTTGGAGATGCTTTAAAAAGAACGCAGAAAATAAACAATAATCTGAAATGTGGCCAGTCCCATCTCTCCAGGCTGAGCTCTATACATTGCTTTAAGCTGCTCTGGCTCCCAGCAAGGATTTACAGTCCCTGAAGTGGTCCAAGTTCCAAACTATCCTAGCATTCCCTTGACATTCCATTCTTCTCAGGAAGCTGGTATCCCCTAGAGACTGGGAAAGAGTGATGAGCTCAAGAGGATTCACAGTAAGATTAGTAATGAACAGTCCTTGGCACCGCTGGTATAGCATTTGTACTTAAAAAGGTACCTTCCTTAAATCAACTAAATCCGTAACGTGAAATTTTAGGCTGCATGAAAAGAGAAAATAAGGAGCTTAGTCTTTTGTTTCTCTTGCTGATGTTTTCCAGCTTCCACCATGCTTTTAAGAAATCCTTTATTTTTCCACCCACAAATATGTACTGAGCAACAGTAAATTCTCTGGGGGCTCAAGTATGTTAGTAAATAAAACAAAGGTCTCTAAACTTGGGAAGCAGCTGAAACAATGTACTCTAGATATAATGAAGTTTTGTAGGCTGTTAGAAGGCGATAAATGACTTAGAAAAGAAAGAGGAAACAGGTTAAGAGGTTTAAGAATCTGGGTAGGTGCACTGAAGGGCAAGGGTTCAACTGTAGAATTCAGGGAGTCAGAGTGAGAGAGTAACATTTGAATAAAGACTTGAGGGAATTAGCCAAGGAAGTCTGGAAGAACCCTTGTCTCCAAAGAAAGCTCTAAAGCAGTGCTGGAGTGTTAGAGGGACAGCAAGGAGGCCAGTGGGGCTGGCGTGAAAGGAACAGGAACACAGAGGGGAAGAAACCACTTAAGAATCCTCAGCAATCAACCCCAACTTCTAGAACAGTAAGGGAGTCTTTGGCAGAGAGCATGAGTGAAGGAAAAGGGTACAAAGGATTCAACTTGCATGTAAGAAATTTCTACTCTGTCACAGACTGATTGTGTTTTCTCAAGGACAGTACAAGGTAATATGCAGCTTCATACTGAAATATCAAAGGAAGGTGAAGAAATTGTTGGAACCTACTCTCCCATCCTCATGTGTTCTGAGCAAGGTAGACAATGTGTTTGAAGATGTGTCTGAAGAAGTCTTTGTAGTGGAGTCCCTGATTCTCCTTCCTCATCTTAGATGGACCTTTGTTAAAGAACTTCTTTGGCTAACTTTACAAACATATTCAATTGCAGACATCAACTGCAAGCTTGAGAATAAGGAATGAATACAGAGCCTCAGTCTCAACAGTCTTCAACAAAGAACACTGGCAAAGAGAAAGTTCCCTGGTTCAGTCATCGCTAAAAAATTGTTTCTTTACAGCTGAGGGCTTCTAGGTGATTTGGTAAAACTTTAAGTTTACATATCAAATATCTGCTTGTATACTCATGTGCTCATTCCAGACTAGGTGTTTCTAAGATGACATTTTGGGGGTCATCCTATATTTAATATAATCTATGATTAAAAGCTTCAGAAACACAACCTTTGGTCCCACTCAGCAAACTGTCTAATCTCATATTTGCATGATCTTTCTCCTTTAATAATAGGGAAATTCCTTTCTGTGCAGAGTACAAGATACACAAGGCTGTGAAACAGAAACATGAGTTTCAAGGAAGACTGCCAGAGATTTGGTCAGATGATCTCTGAAATGGTGTGATCTGTTAAAAAGAATACATCCAACGAGTCTCAATTTGAAGACGTTGTAAATCAGCCATGACAATTCGCTCTCTCATTTACTCATTCATTCAACAGTTACTGCATAATTACTATCTGCTAAGTCCTGCATATATGGTTGTAAATAAAATAGACATGAGGTTTTTGTCTTCACCACACTTTGAAAATGCCAACTGTAATTGGTCGGGATTGTCTGAGTTGCTGTGTTGAAAAATAATGTAAAGGCCAAAGAGGTCAAGAGCTGTCACTCATTAGCCATGCCCATCATGAGCAAAGGCAAATCCCTTGGTACAAGTGGAGTACGGACACATGATACTCTAAGGGGCAACAATGAAGTACTTCCTGAAACTCAGAGGGCACTGCAAGATAGAGTCCAGCTTTCTATCATTGTTTAAACACAAGTCCCTTAAATTTCTGATGGAAGGCAAGAGCTGTCTAAAATAAGGGACAGAAAGGATGAAGACTCAAAAGGTGATCCCATATGATAATGAGCACTATTTAGGTGATACTTCAAGGAGAACTTAGTATTTTTTCTTTACAATGTTGGTATCAAAAAAGCTCAAGAAGCCTGGGGCTGGTGGATCACACCTGCAATCTTAGCAATTCAGGAGGCAGAGATCAATCTTGGTTTGAGGCCAGGCCAGGCAAATAGTTTCCAAGGTCCTATCCCCCAAATAACCAGAGCAAAATAGACTGGAGGTGTGGCTCTAGTATCTGATTTGCAAACACAAGGCCCTGATTTCAAACCCCAGTCCCACCAAAAAATTTTCAAGAAAAGAATGACTATCTCTAAGGTGGTTCTAGCAAGGGATAAGTCAACTCTTTTCTTTTTCAACCCACAGAGAAGTCTCCTTCTATGTTTCACAGCTTCACTGATCTTTTCAGCAATTTGCTACTTAAAGTCTACTTATCTGTCAATCACTCTTAAATTCATTTTGCACAGCCAACCGTGGTGCTATGCAGTCTTCCTCCCACTAATGCATTTAATAGTGTGGCTTTGAAAGGCTGCCAACCCAGAGGAACAGCTGAAAATGTGACTGTCCTCTTTTTGATCTGCCTGACACTACTATTTGCAATTTTTATAGCCTGGATTCATTGCTGGTCTGACTGCAAATATTGGTTTTTCTACAATATACTTCCGATAGTTTTGTTTTGCCAGTTATATTATTAAATTTTTCAACACACGTTGAATAAAGGTTTATACCAAATCATTTAACATCTCCAGGCTTCATATGAAACAACTCCTACGGGAAGTTTCACTCTACTGATGGGCTGAAACGCAATCAAATGACTAAATAAATAAGGGAAAATGCACATTTAACTAGCAGGCAATGAGCTATGGTAGGAAGATACAAGTAAGTTCAAATCCCAGTACTGCCGTTACTAGCTATGCATCTGAATAAGTTACTTCACTTCTCTGAATTACCTTTTATCTGCAAATTGGACACAAGCACATCTATCTTGCATAACTCTAATAAGCTTAAGAAATATAACACATGAAAAGCACCTGGAGTATGGTAGACACTCTGTGGTTACTATTTCTAGTAACGTAAGCTGCTTTCAATAATTTTAATTATTATTAAAGCACTAACAAAATGAAAATGCTAAGCATATGCAATTTTCAAAATCTGATTTTTGACTTGGATCCAAAGAGTCAGAGAGGACACGCTGGCTGCTTTCACCCCCACATTCAAGCCCTAACTCACTGCTACACCCAAAAGAGGGACGCTTCAAGCAAGAGGGAAAACGCCTTGGATAACCACAATGGCAGCTACAGGCTGAGAAGCCCTTTTGCCTGTGCCTGTGCTCACGGGGAGCCCAAACCTGTCCCAAAGTTACTGCAGCCTGAAGATGAGCGTGTCTCCTCCTTAACTTCTTTCCTCCCCGTCCACCAGCCCTCTGTTAGAGGCTGTAGGGGATAAAAAAGCAGAAAGCAATAAAGCTGAGCTACAGAGCTGTGACCTCCCACCTCCTCCTTTCATTAGGTTGGTCCTGACTCTCCCTGGACAGTTCCTTGCTCTAACAGAAGATCTCAATGATTTGATTGTAATTTCTAAAACCTAATTCACAACTCATCTGCTACAACTGAATGAACTGGCCAGTTCAGTCAAACAGCAGCCAGTTTATTCCATTCTCTGCTCAATTAGGCCCTCAGAATGTTCCTGTTTGAGAGGAAGTTAATGATCAACTAATTAATCCCCCTCAATCTAAAAATGAGTACATGGAGCCCCAGTACAGTGAAAGGGAATGTGGGGAAGGTCACAAGGTCACACAGCAAATAAGGAAGCATGAACAGGAAGCATTATGGTTTTACATATTAATGCTGTACAATGTGATTGTTTTATCCTTTTACTTAAATTCTGTTTTCTAAGGCTTTTAAAGATAAAAATAAGACCGAAATTGTCCCTTCTCACACAACAAGGAGGCCTGGTTCTTTGATCTCAGGAAAATTACTCACCTTCCTGGATTTGGAAGCTAGATCACAATACTCTGATGAACAAAAAAGTTGTAACGTAAATAATGAAAAGCAAAGCCAATATCTATTCACAGTGGCAATTATGAAGGAGTCTTCGGGGCTCCTTCCATGACTGTGCCTGATTTCCTACACATAATTTTGTACGCAAACAGTTGAGTCTCTTATCCTAAACTGTATAAACTTTGGGCTCCACAAATCCTGGATTTGCTTAGAGGGGCAACATGGTACAATGGAAAAGCTTTGGAATCCTACTGACTGGGGTTCAAATCCCCCTACCACCAACTAGTGACTGACTTTGGGAAAGTTACCGAAGAACACCATATATCAGTTTCCTCATACATAAAATGCATATAAGAAAGTTGACTTCCTACAGTTGTGAGTCGTAAGCAATATGGGGAAAGCCTTTGGTTTAATGCCTGGTGCAGTGCAAACCTGCAATAAAATGTTTGTGTTGTATGAGGGAGACTGATATGAGTAAAAGCATGAGGTTTGGAACGAGATACACCTACATTCAAGTTCCTGCTTCGTACTGCAATACTGTTACTTTAGGCATTTTAGTTTTCTTATCTTTAAAATGTGGGTAATAAAATCTAACTGACCGTTGTTTAAGATTAAATGAGATGATAGAAAGTGCTTGGCAAGAGTGAGTGACTGCTGCAAGTAATAACCAAAAAAATAAATAAAAAAAGAAAAATCACTTGAAATGACTTAAAGCCATGACTTTCAATTGTGTTTTAGAACTGACAGTGACAAATAGTTACTCATTGTACATATGTACATCATCACAGGACCACTGTGAGAATCAAATTCAATAATGTATAGACCTATGCTTGGACATTCAGGCTTTCCCAGTAAGTATGCACAGCACTGCTGTTTTAATATGCCATCCTCATCCTCAATCCTCCATTTTTAGAATTCCAGTTTGGAGGAGCAAAGAAGAAAGGCATGTGAAAACTCTGAGTGTACTGAACCTAATTCTGATGTTCATTTTGAAGTTTGTATTTCCTAGCCCATCAAAATGCTATGCCAGAATTAGTCAATACTAAATTATTTGTTTGGGTCAAGGTTGGCCTAGACTATTGTCTATACCATTTTAAAAAAAGGAAGCAATCCTTCTTCTCCCAGATTTTGCCCTATCAGTTTACTGAACATTGTACTGAAACAATGAGCACGTTTTCCTCTGTATTACAAGTCTCAGATTTCCAAGCTGATCTTCTTCATGAAGAATAAATGCCGTATAGGGTTAATTACTGTCAGTGACCTTTCATCATTCAATTAAAAATAGCATAAGATTGTAACTTAATAACATTTGGCCTTTGATGAATTCTGAGTTAAACTATGCGGGTCCAATGAACCTCTTCAGTTAACGATGTTTGTTTTGGAGGCTATATATAATTCAGATTGGAGGAAGTTTTGTACATCTTTCTTGGCTTTGAGATACTGGTTCACTTGAGGATGCTCAATTAAAACATCTCCAGTTGGTTTGGCACAAAATGCATAGTAGCAGATGGTCACGTTGTATAGATTGTATCTTCACTGCTTTTTGATCCTTAAAACTAGCCCTGGGAGGTCTAGTGGCTAAGGTAGAAGAGGGCAGATAAAAGAACATCAGTTGCTTGACTATGCATTTTGTCTGCAACCAAGTAGCACGGAAGCAATCAATGGGCCATTTTGGAGATATGTACTTTTGACCATGTTTTTTGACTTTTAATCCCCATGGGAGAGGTAAGCCATTTTTGGGTGATGTTTTGGGTGCTAGCAGACATTATGTCTAGGAAGCTGAGCCTATCAGTTTTTTAATCATATTGTAAACATATACTTTTAGAATCCACTTATTTTGCATGTGTTGAACATTACAATAATTCAAGCTGAAAACTCCAGGAACTATTACAACTTAAAGGCAACACTCTCTTAAAGCCAAATTTGGTACACCATAATTTTTAGTCATGCCAATACAGGAATCAAAGTATCACTTGAAAACCATTTGTTAATAATTAGTGTTTTTCTAACATTTCTTTTTAAAATAAAATGATACATATTTATGGCATACACATGATATTTTGATATACAATACAGTGAACAGGTTACTATAATCAAGTTAATTAACACATCCATTTCTTCAAATTCTATTTCTTTTATGTGTGCTTAGAACACTTAATATCTACTCTAAGCAAATTTCAAATATACAAGGTAGTATTATTAGCTAAACTTACTATGCTTTACATTAGATCTCCAGAATTTATCTATCCTACCTGCATTGGTTTAGATGTGTTCCCCCAAAGACCAAATTCTATAAATTTGATTTCATTAAATCCCACTTCAATGAGATAATGCAGAATTGTTTTTCTACTGCCCATCCATCTACCAGTGGATACTTAGATTGTTCCCACATCTTGGCTATTGTGAATAATAAAATACACATATCTCTTTGAGACACTGATTTCATTTCCTTTGGATATATGCCTAAAGTGGAAATGACGGACCATATAGTAGTCCCATTTTTTTTTTTAAGGAACCTGCATGCTGTATTTCATAATGGCTGTACCAATTTACATTCCCACCAACAGTGTGTAAGTGTTCCCATTTCTCCATGTCCTTTCTAATACCCCTCTTTTTTTAATAATAGCCATCCCAACAAGTATGAAGTAACAGCTCACTGTGGTTTTAATTTGCATTTTTCTGATGATCATCAATGCTGAGCACTTTTTCATATACCTACTAGCTATCTTCTTTGGAAAATTATCCAATTCCTTTGCCCATTTTAATAAGGCTTTTGTGCTACTGAGTTCTATGAGAGATTAGTTCTTTATCAGAAATGCAATTTGCAAATATTTTCACCCACTCTAATGATTTTCTTTTCCATTTTGTGTTTTCTTTGCTCTGCAAAACCTTTTAGGTTGACATAATCCCACTTGGTTACTTATTTTTTGCTTTTTGTTGACTGTGCTTTTTGGTGTCGTATTACAAAAAATTATTGTCAATACCAATGCCTAAGAGCTTTTCCTGTTTTCCTGTAGGTATTTTACAGTTTCATGTCTTAGATTTTTAAGTCTTAATCCACATTGAGTTGGCTTTTGTGTATGATGTAAGGGTTGAGTTTCATTCTTTTGCATGTGGACATCCAGTTTTCCCAATTTCATTTATTGAAGAGACTGTACTTTCATACATATTGTGTACTTTTGACACTTTTCTTGAAGATAAATTGGCCATAAATGTGTGGGCTTATTTCTGGAATCTCTATCCTCTTTCCTTGGTCTATGTCTATTTTTATGCCAACACCATAAAACTTTGTAATATGATTTGAAATCAGGAAGTATGAAGCTTCCAGCTTTGTTTTTCTTGCTTAAGACTGCTTTGGCTACTCAGGGTCTTCTGTGGTTCCTTATAATTATAACATTGTTTTTCTATTTCTGTGGAAAACAGAATTTTGCAATTTTGATAGGGATTGTATTGAATCTTTACATCAGCTTACATGGTTGGTTAGTAAGGTAGTATGGTGGTTAGGAAGCTCTAGTTCAAATCTGTGTATTCTACTAGCAATTATGCAAGCTCTTGTGCTAAATTTTTGGGTTCCAACCTTATCCTTGCTTTTTAACCAATTCTTATTATCCCTCCTTCCTAAATTTTTGTGTACTTTTAAATCTTTATCTTATTGTGTATGAATGCATACAAACTATCTCAAGTGGTATTAGGAAGGTCACAAGGATAAGGATACGGGCATTAAGTATAGATACTGAAGACATTTATTACCATGTTGGAAAGTTCTCCAGTTAGTCATGTACATTTTACTCTCTGAGCAGAAGTCATCCTCTATTTTCACCCACAAGTTGTACTGAACATAGTTGAGAACATGCTCTGGATGTTAGGAAACCAGGATCCTGGGAGTCCAGCTCTGTAAGCAGCTCTGTGAAGGGCCTCAGACAAGTCACTTAACCACTCTGTATGTACTTCAGCTTCCCAAGCACCAAAATGAATGAAATAGTTGGAACGAACTGTTCCCTCTTGTCCCCCTCTGGTTTAAATTCAAAGATAGTCTGTCTACATGGAGTGCCTTTCATTCTCTCTTCAAGTTAATCTGAGTTACTTGTCAAAACCAATTATCTGTGACTGGATGGATGCCTAGACTCTTCCTCTAGGGCACTTCTCACTAGCTAATTCTTGCTGGGTGTTTTATTAAAGTGCTAAATATCATTGCAGCAATACAGATAGTACCTAAAGGAAGAATGAAACAATGTGACGCAATTTCACTGTGCAATACACTTTTATTTTCCTTTAACCTTTGCAGTCATCATTGAGTAATTGTGTGTAAACAATAGAATGGAATGAAATTATATTAAATTGTATGCAAATGGCTCTAGAACATCTTAACAATTATGACAAGGCAATTATAAATAACTTTTTCCTTAGTAATATATATTTGCTTTTTAAAGTACATTAAAGAGCTGCCATATCTAGGGTTAGCTAGGAAACAGCGATGGTACCATCCTGGGAGCCCACCTCCCTCAAAGTTTAGACTCCAATTTTGAAAATTCTAAGGTTTACTAGTTCCGTAAAATACAGTCAAGCAGAAGGCTACTTGGGTTGGAAGTGTTTTTTATTGAAACTTTACAACATTTTGCCTTTTAGTCATTACACCAAACCCTTTCTATTATTTTCACTCCACCTAGGTATTCTGCAGAATTTCAAGTGAAACACAGATTCTGGTATTTTCAAGTTTATTACCTTTAGAATAACATATCCTATCACTTAAGGAGAGCCAAATCAGAGATGGGTCTATAGTTAGCAATCTAACAGAATGGCAACATTTTTTTTATAGCATTCTAAATGTTCCAACGAAGCAAAACTTACATATGCCACCTTATGTAGAGGAAATTTAAGATCTGAGACTATTCCAGAGTAAAGCAGTCTCAGGCACATTCTTAATATGAAAGTTTGCAAGGCACCTCCCTCTCCCAAGAGACAATCAGATTACGGATTGGTTTTTAGGCAAACAAACCAAGAGAATAAGCATCCAAATTCCTAGTAAATCAGTTCAAAAATTAGAAGGTACAAATACTCCAAAGATAGACCTGAAACTTTTTGTTTAAATAACAAGAGATTAACTGCAAGAAGCATATAATCAAAACCCTTTTTTTTCTTATAGCTAAGGTGTGTAATGCATAAATATATGAAAAATAAAATTCACAGTTTTAAAACTAGAATTCAAGTTTGGCTAATAAATCTTAATTTTATAAGTATATTAATTTCTAAGTACAACATAAAAGAGGCAGTCTTATCAGATGTACAATTAAAATATTATAACAGAAATACCAATAATGAAAGGAGAAATAGGCTTCTGATAGAAAATTCTTTTGTTGCCAATAAACAGGACCACCTGAGTGTTATTTCAGATTCTTTTCACTTAAGGGCTATCCAAATTGATTGCTCAGAGTATTAAATAGCTTTTGGGAAATCAGCAACAGTCGTGCAGCTGCGGTATTTGCTTGTTCTTGTATTGTGGATTGCTAGAGATTAAAGCAGAACTTGAAGTGTTGTAAGTTTTTTTTTTAAAAAAATTACTTTTTATCCCATTTCATCGAAGCCAGCCTCTTCAAAATCTTCTTATTTTGCTGGGAATTGGGAGTGAGGGGGTGGGAGGAAGTGGGCAGGGAGGGGGGTGGGGGGTGGAGGGCACAATAGATTAGGGTAACAGCAGGGGACATACATCAGCTCACACTCAACTGAGCAAACCCAATCAGCTTCACTTCATCGGGAATCTCGGAGCCATCACAACCAGAAGCCTGGAAAAGGAAAAAGAAGACTTCAGTGCTGATTAATCACTGCCACTGGTTTTTGGAAACTCTTCATGGGATGGCAGATCCAAGCAAAGTCTGTCTACTCTTGCAGGAAAGACCTCAAGAATCCTCTAGGCAATAATTTTTAAAAGGTGGGTTTTTTTGGTTTTGTTTTCTTTTTGTTTTTGTTTGGTGGGACTGGGGTTTGAACTCGGGCTTTGCACTTGCAAAACAGGAGCTCCACCACTTGAGCCACATCCCTCCAGTCCATGTTGCTTTGGTTATTTTGAGGGGTATACCCAACTATTTGCCCAGCCTGGCCTTGAAATGTGATCCTCAGGATCTCGGCCTCCCAAGTTACTAGGATTACAGGTTTAAGCCACCTGTGCTCAGCTAAAAAAGAATATTGTAGAAGTAACTGTAAGATGGACTAGGTCATGTGAGTATAACTTGTTTGTTTTTTACCCAGAAATCCTCCTCTGTAAAACTGGCCAAAGAAAATGAAAGTAGACACTATAGACAACTGCTATTTAAGTACCAGGGAGAAAGTTTTATAGGGACAGGTATTTTTTACAATTTGGATGCTGAATGTTTGGAAGAAGTCCATGTGTTAAAGGCTGGTCCCCAGGGTGGAGTTACTGGGAAGTGGTTGAAACTTTAAGAAGCAGGGCCTAAAGGGAGGTTTTAGGTAATTGGAACTGTTCCCTTAAAGGGGATAGTGGTCCCACCTTCTTCTCTTTCTCATTTGCTTCCTGGACACAAATATGAGTGGTTTTGCTCTGCTATGCCTTTTCACCATGATGTGCGACCTTGCCACAGGCCCAAAGCAACTGGGCCAACTGATTGTGGAATGGAATCTATAAAAGTGTGAGTTGAATAGTCTTTTCTCTTCATGCTTATCTGAGGCATGTTTGTTACAGTAACAGAAATCTGACACATGCAGCATTATAATAGAATTCTTTCCATTAACAAAATTTTGCTTATAATATTTTAGGGTATATTAATTGTCTTTAATTAGCCAGTGATAAAGTGTGTTGAATACTTTATTATACCTCTTATTTTAAAATCAGAAGGAATTAGAAATATGCCACTGGCTTGCAAATCTTTCACTGGTCCTAATTCACAAATCATTTTCATTCCCTTTGTCACTCCCACTCCTTTTATGCACAGACACAGTGCTCAGATCACCTTTCTAAGTTTCCTCTTTACCCTGTAGTACATAAATAAGAATTGGAAACTGTTAAAGTATCACAAGTCAGGAGAAAAAGTTTGGTGAGTGATTGAACAATTACCAATGGACCATACCAATTATTTCTAGGCTTAATTCCTCCTAAATTATTGTCACAAATATTAATTTCCCATGGAAAAGGACCCTGTCCAATCATCACAATTAACCTGCATATTCTGGCTTATATGTGCTTAAAATGCTCAGAAAGCAGTACATAAAGCCTGCCATTGTTAGCTCTAGCATTAAATAAGCAGCTAACAAGAATTTAAAAATTTTTAAATAACTGTCTTTAAAGTGACATTCAGTGTAAGCTGCCATGCTTATGTGAGAAAATCAGTAGCCCAGAGAGTAGGAATATTAGTCAAATGTGAAAGAAAAGCATCTTTTTTGTGCCCGTCCAGTGATATCCCTAGTCTTCCTCGAAAGACAAGTAGTTCAGTGAAGTACAATTTCCACTGTTGGGATTGCCAGGGGCAGAAAGATCAGAAAAGCTCCCTTACTTCTCACCCTAACAAGGAAGTACAGGCAGGCAGGCACTTCGGCCAGGACATTTCCTGGAATAGTCACATTCACGTCCCCACCTACTTTCTCACTCCATTACCACCGTTCTTCATCTGCCTCTCCCTTCCTTTCTTCTCTCCTGTGTAGCTCCTGCTGA
The DNA here is from genome assembly GCF_047511655.1 of Castor canadensis. Taxonomy (NCBI): domain Eukaryota; kingdom Metazoa; phylum Chordata; class Mammalia; order Rodentia; family Castoridae; genus Castor; species Castor canadensis. The sequence goes on from NC_133389.1 coordinate 121,898,592, forward strand.
CTTCGCTTACTTACTACACTGAGTGGTGGCAGAGACAATCTGTATGATAAGCAGGTGAGTGACAAGTATGTGAGGACAAACTACTGCCACTGCTGGCGACACAATGCTCAGACTGGCCAAGTGTGAAATATGTCCAAAGCCTGAGCTACATCAGAGGCAGGGCAATGTCAATCTCAGGAGGCTAACATGACTGGGAATAAAGGCTGAATATCCAGTGTTAAACTGACTAGAAACAAGAGAACAGGAAATCCTTTCTTGTGAGGACTAGTGGACGAGGGGACAGAGCGAGGGTGTGTGATACAGCTTACCGGGAGTCTTTGTGGTGTGCCTGCCCCACCCATGACCCTGGCATGCTTGTTTCCTGGACAGGCCCCCTCCTGCTCTTCTTACCAGTGAGTCCAGCTTCTCTCACTGTCTCTCTCAGTCCACAACATACAAAGGAGGCAATCTACAAATATCCTGAAACTCAGTTATGGAAAAGGGATTACACTCCCTTCTAAGTAGCAGCGTTCAAACTTTTGGGTCTCAGTATCTCCTTATATTCTTAAAATTTATTGAGTACTCCCAAGAACTTATGTTTATATGGGTTATATTTATTTCACTCTCTTGGAAATTAAAACTGAGAAGATTTAAAAACATTTTAACCTGGTTAAAATGTTTATAATCTTTAAAAATTAATGTAATAACCATTATATTATGTTTATGTAGGCTATATTTATTTAATTATCTTAGAAATTAAAACTGGGAACATTTATTGATTCATTAAAAATAACAATAAACTCATTTCATGTTATTCCAAATAAAATCTTCATGATAAATAACTGTAGCTTCCCCTTGTCAAAAAAAGGTAAACCGTGAGAAGATTGACAATTGCTTTCCATTTTTGTAAATCTCTCCAATGTATTGCTTAACAGAAAGAAGACAGCTGGATTCTCATACATCTCACTGTATTTGTTCTACTTTATGTTGTTTTCCCTGAAGTATTTAAAGGAACTCCAATCTCTTTAAAAAATGTAGTAGAACCTGTTCCTAATAGCTATGGATATCATTTGCTACCATACTGAAACTTTCCAAGTGGTAGTTTCATAAAGGTTACTTGCAATGTGGAATCAGAAGCCAGGGCACTGAACTTTTCAGACTCTGTTACATTAAAATCCATTGCTCTACCTCGCCCTTTGAATCCATTTTTTACCTGTGCATGACTTTTAAGCATCAGTGAGTTTTCCTGATCTTCCAAAGGTTGACATATTAGACAATGTGAAAGTTTCATTATACAATATCAACAAATCATATTCATTAATATCACCAATCACCAAAATCATCAGAAAAATCTCTTAAGTACTAGGGACTGTGAAGATTATAGTGGTAGATAAAAGTTTTCCAGAATCCCATTTTTGCTGGAAAACTCCAATTTATTATTGTATTGACAACAGATACTGTCAGTTTTTTAAGTGTAAACCTTACTGGGTCTATTTGAAAAAAAAGTGTCTTCCAAATACCTGAGTCAGATAACAATAATTTGTCAGTTATTCTTCCCAGTAAAAATGGTGCTTCATGAAAAAGACAAAAAGTGGATAGTTGAGCTTATGACCAATCTCACAAAGGCTTTTTCTGGAGACAGAAAACTTGATTCCCATTTCATCACACAGAATATGAAAAGGATATGTCCTCAAGTTGAGATTTAATAAAATACAAAATGTGTCCTGCCTCATTAGGAAAAATCTTAAGTGAAACTAACTTTACATTTTTCCAGTGAGCAAGTAATGACTACTTGTATAGTTTGATGTTCTTGCCTTGATTTGTGCTGACATTGTCAGTTTTATTTACCATGGATTTTACACCAGTATCAACAAAGACGAGGAAAAGGGTTATCTTAGTATAATTATGAAAATTTTTCACATCCAGAATTCCTTAGAAAGTGCTCAGAGAACCTCAGAGTCTAAGACCTGCACTTTGTGAATTTCCTTAAAAGTGAAGTTTAGAAGACGCCGTTGCAGAATATGCCACTTTGACAAGCTGAACATTTTAAGTAAGACACTTTAAAAATTACAACAGTGGGTGCAGAAAGTACACTCTGACCTTCCTAACACAGGATCTGGCACTCCAAGGTAAAAAGTGTCTTCCCTGCATTTGGAAGAAGAAAAATATCTTTATCACCAGAGATGGGGAGCCAAAGCCCTGAGAAATCCATACAAACAGACCTTGTTAACTAAGCCTTATGTTCCCAGTCCCATTTTCACAGTTTACTGTTCTTTGTCTAATGTTTAAGTGTTCAACCCTAATGGCTTCTTTGGGTTTTCATTTCCTTATAAAAGCTGCCATGTCCATAAAACTTGTATTAAATAAATTTAAATGGTTTTCTCTTATTAATTTATCAATTCTTTTTTATTGTTCTTTTTTATATGCAGCCCAGGCTAGCCTCAAACTCAAACAATCCTCCTGCCTCTGCCTCCTGAATGCTGGATTACAGATGTGCACTACCAGGCAGGCCTACCAATTTAATTGTTTTTTTTTTTTTTTCATTTTTCTTTTATTATTCATATGTGCATACAAGGCTTGGTTCATTTCTCCCCCCTACCCCCACCCCCTCCCTTACCACCCAATCCGCCACCTCCCGCTCCCCCCACTCAATACCCAGCAGAAACTATTTTGCCCTTATCTCTAATTTTGTTGTAGAGAGAGTATAAGCAATAATAGGAAGGAACAAGGGGTTTTGCTGGTTGAGATAAGGATAGCTATACAGGGCATTGACTCACATTGATTTCCTGTGCATGGGTGTTACCTTCTAGGTTAATTCTTTTTGATCTAACCTTTTCTCTAGTTCCTGGTCCCCTTTTCCTATTGGCCTCAGTTGCTTTAAGGTATCTGCTTTAGTTTTTCTGCGTTAAGGGCAACAAATGCTAGGTAGTTTTTTAGGTGTCTTACCTATCCTCACCCCTCCCTTGTGTGCTCTCGCTTTTATCATGTGCTCATAGTCCAATCCCCTTGTTGTGTTTGCCCTTGATCTAATGTCCACATATGAGGGAGAACATACGATTTTTGGTTTTTTGAGCCAGGCTAACCTCACTCAGAACGATGTTCTCCAATTCCATCCATTTACTAGCGAATGATAACATTTCGTTCTTCTTCATGGCTGCATAGAATTCCATTGTGTATAGATACCACATTTTCTTAATCCATTCGTCAGTGGTGGGGCATCTTGGCTGTTTCCATAACTTGGCTATTGTGAATAGTGCCGCAATAAACATGGATGTGCAGGTGCCTCTGGAGTAACAGTCTTTTGGGTATATCCCCAAGAGCTACCAATTTAATTGTTAGGACCAGCCAAAAGCACTTAAGAGGACAGAGGTAAAATTTGCCTCCCCTGCAAAAGGAAGATGTGCACATTGTCAGGGATTTAGCATGGCATTACATAACACCATGCATGTTATTGTTCAAGTGTATCCCTGTGATTCCTAAAATCTGAGCCCTCCAGTCAGGTCAGCAGGAGTAGCCTGTGCCTGTGGAGGAGCTAAAGATTTTATTACTCAACACCAATCTCAAGGATTCCCTCCACCTCAAATTTGGGTTCACTTTGGAATCAGCAGGAGAATTTGAAAACATACCAATTCCCCTTGTGCACCTCATGGATTGTTACTGAACTGGTCTGGGCTAAGGCCTGGCCACTGGGATTCTTTGGGCTCCCCAGGTAATTCTCTATTGTCATAGAGTGTGAGGACTACTGCAGTAGTTCAGTGCTTCCCAAACTGTGAAGCTCCAAGTTTCATATAAAGACCCCCGGTTCTTCAACTTTAGTCTGTGGGAATCACTTGGAGAGCTTGAATTGGCACCCCATCATTTCTTTCTCTCTCTTTTTTTTTTAAATCAAGTTTCTAGTCTCTAGGTGATGCCAATACTGTGGTCAGAGGACCATACTTGGAGAGCCATTGTTTTAGATGCATCAGGGAGCACATGGACCTTCTCAACTAGCAGTGTTCCTTAGAGCTTTGAAACTCCCAGGTAGTTGTGCTCATCTCAGTCTTGACTTTGCCTGCACCTCAGTCATACAGCCCCCAAGTATGCCTAAGCTGAGCATCTCTAAAAGTAAGTTCTTTAGTCATCATTAACTGTCAAAATGCTTATGAAATCTTGCTGGGTGCTGGGGCTCACACCTGTAATTCTAGCTACTCAGGAAGCAGAGACAGGAGGGTTGTAGTTTAAAGCTAGCCTAGGCAAACAGTTTGTGAGATCCTATCTTGAAAATACCCACCACAAAAAAAGGGCTGGTGGAGTGGCTCAAGGTGCATGTCCTGAGTTCAGGCCCAGTACCGCAAAAAAACAAAAACAAAAAAAACCCAAAAGCTTATGAAATCTCTATCTGCAATGCATGCTATTAAATTTCAGCAACTAAAATAACACAATGCTAATTAAATGTGTTCTGATTGGTTTTCAACTACATGTACTTAAATTTGTATTCTTCCATTCTTAGTTCATATTTTCAATAATGCAATTTTGAAAATTCCACATTGAAAGCAGCAAGATTCACCAACATTACAAAACTGCAAGGAGCAGATTAAAAAATAACTTGAAAATATTAATAAAAACCTGTCATGAGGTTTATAACAATACTAATGCAGAACTTCTATATTGAACCCAAAGCCATGTAATATTAGAGCTGAAACATCTTCTATGCCTAAACCACTTTGTTGAAAGTAAAGAATCTGATTCCTCAGCCCCTGGCTGTGCCAACAATGGACGTCATACCCATTATATGTCAAATAAGGTTAAAGATCTAGTTGGACAGAGAAAAAAGCAAATGCACTTCTCTATATTACCAATATCTTTGCTTTTGGGGGCTGCTGTTTTTCTTATGTAAGCAGATACACAAGGTAAGGGCAGACACCATTTCAGTGGGGGAGACTAAAAGATGACCATCAAGTCATCTACAAATGGCATGCTTCTGTCTTGGCTAAATAGGGAGGTGCTGTCAAACCCCCAAAGCCCAGGCTGTACAGTAAGCCACTAAATCAGGGGACTTGGAGCAGGACCCAGGCATTAAAGTGCCCCCTGAGGCCCCTGAGTGAAGCCACAGTGCAGCAAGGTAAAGAACCACAGTATCAAGGCGCTGCTGTTCTTCAGACGATTTTGAGGCCCCCGATATTCTCCTTCAGAAAAGCAAGGAAGCCCTGAGATCAAAATCACCATAAACAGCTGAGATGAAAGGACCACGTGCTGCCTCTGCAGCGGCTTTGAGGAAAACGCTCCTGAAATACTTTGATGTTTTATTCTTCAATAAAATAACAAAACTGATGAATGAAAGCAAATGCATTTGGATCTCTGCAGCTTTCTCTGAATGTTGGTGGCCTACAGAAGATTAGGCTAGAAATCAGTTCAAATTAGTTCTGTCAAGTGGGTCTCAACCTGGCTGGCTGCTGATAACAACAAAGCAGTCTCTCAGGCTTTAACAAGGGCTGGGTGGAGAGTAAAGTGACAGAAATAGAAGGTCACTCTTGAGTTTGGTTTTCTTTAACAATTTTAACTACCTTTCGGGGATAAAATTATCAATTTCCATTTACTGAGAATACCACATTACTACAGCATCTAGCTGAAGTGGGAACATGGGGCTCTCCTGTCCTGGACAGGGTTACTCAGTCTTTAAGGTACAAAGGAGACTCAGTCTCAGCCAATGTAGATGTATTCAGTTATCCAAAAGAGCAATTCACAAGGAAAACTGAAGCCACAAGGTTGCTAAGTCAGCCTCTGACAATGAGTGACTGTTGTGAGCATGGGCTCTGAGCTAACCACAGTTGAATTTGCAGCTTCCACTCTGCGATCCTGGGCAAACTGACCCCACACAGTTGTGGGCTCCCAACACATAAAGGGACCTGCCCACCACCACAGAAAAGGTACAGTGGGAGATCTAAAGGGAAATCTGATCAGGAAGGACTCTGCAGTGTGTTTGGGGGATGGTTTTAGAGGAAGACGTAAGGAGCCACTGTCTTTGGAGCAACTGGAGATTGCAGAAAGATTACTTTGGCTGTAGCCACAGTATGGTACACAGAGCTGGACACTGGCCAGTTGTCATCAGGAAAGTCTGTTTGTGAAGATGACATCATCTTTCTAAGTTGCTGGAAATGGAGATGAAGAGAGAATTACGAGGGATCTGCAAAACTTAAAAACTGGTTGGAGGAGGAGATGATGGGAATGTCATATTATTACTGCTGTTTTTAGAAAACCTTCAACAGGAGGAAAGGGCCAGGGCTACTATTCTTGTTTCATATGAAAGCAAATTTAGACACAATGGGAATAAGTCAGCATGGAAGTTTCATATGCTTTTCTCTGTCTAGATATTTAAAATCAGGAAAACACTCTGGAGATGACATTTTTTAAAAGGGACATTTGCATCAGTTTGAAATGCAGACCCGGAGTGCCATTTTCTCATCATCTGCTCTCACATAAATAAAACATGCTTACAAAACTGCGAGTCAATTAGAAACACAGTAGAAGTAACAGTATAGTCCTAAACCTGATGAACTCTGATTACTTAAGTCTAGCACTCTTATCTGAACAAAATGTTCTGTTATTATCAAACACAAAAGAATTTCTCCAGATATATTCTTTCTGTGAATCTTCATTTTTTGTTGTTGTTGTTAAATCACATAGCCTGGCTATCTGAAATTAGACGAGAAGCAAGACCTAGAAAGTTAATTAGCACCAGGCTCATATTTACTGTAACTAATCATTTAGGATTTCTGGCCACACACATTTTTTATTTAATTTACACAAGGAACAAAAAAGGCAGATCATTAATACATGTTGTGCATAGCAAAGGATTAGTCATTTGGATCTGAAATTGCTTGTGGCATTCTGACTGGCCCATGATAAGATTAATTTATAATTTCAAAATGAGCTACTTATTCAGCTTCCATGTACTGTTGCTAAAACTTCCAGGAAAACAGCTACTTTTGACTATATGGACTTTTCTCCATCTCCAGCTGGGACCAGCATCAACTTAGCTTCACAGTGTGGTTATCTGGTACTTAAGTTTAAAATCTAGAAGAGTATAAAAAAATGTGAGAATATGTATCTCCACAAAAACCTGTTATTGTGATTTGAAATACTGAGGTAAAATCCTATATCTTTGTTCATTAGCCTCTGGTGAGCTGTTCTGCAATCGCATCCAATTACCTAAACTATTTCCACAACAATCAGCCTCTATTTTTAAAAGCTAGAACCACTTGGCTTTCACCTCAGGCAAGTTTCAGTAAGAGTGCTGCTTTGAATTGAGTTTAAGTTTGTCTGTATGGTCAAGTTGCCACACAAACTGGAAGCAAAATGGTACATACAGGCTTTGAGATTCACAAATGGTCACTCGGATGTGACTGGGAAAAGAACAAATCATGCTCATAAAGGAGGAAATTTCCAGTCATAATCAGAAAACATTCCCAAATATTGCAGAGACAAATGATGAATGCAAAAATTGATCCCGAAAGAAAACAACAACAACAACAACGACAAAATTACAGAGTAGGTTATTAAACTATGCCATTATTCCTTGCTGACAACAACATGGCAAACTATGACCCTCTTTCTATAACCTTCCACTTACCAACTTAAATGTCAATGTTTTTAAAGCTTTGGGATCATCTACAATCTTCTGTAAATTAGCAGCCACTGTAAAACACAAACATGGAGAGATAGTGTCCATATTATTTCCAATAACACTGGATTTTCACATCAATGATTCAGTAAATTTGACTAATGATGCAATAAACTGCAAAATAATTTCTTTCACACACATTAGAAAGTCCATATAAATGACCAAATTACTTCTATACAGATACTTTCTAAAAACATTTATATCATTTCAGCAATCTTGTATCTATGCACATCTGAATTAATCACTGTATGTCAACCTCACATTTCATGTAATAAATGTTGAAATTAGTTTCTAATGGAAAATAGAAATGATAGCAGTGCCCAGAGTCTCAACCATTGTTTTTTAAAGCACTCATTACTAAGCTGTTTATAGCCAGGAGAGGGCAGTATAAAACAGAGAAGTACTGCAAAATAACTTTCTCAGGAAAGTAACAGGTCAGCACACTTGAACTCCTGGCCTATAAATTCATTCAATTCTCTGCTTCCATTTTTATCAAAGCAGTGGATAACCTCTACAATCCAGGCGTATGTTTTAATGCTGTCAGAACACAGTGATCTGTCAAAGAAGTGAAGTGCCACCTTCAACAACGCCAGCTGGATGAACAGGGTCAATCACTGGAAACCATCAGCCTGGAGCTCAGCACTGAAGATCTGTTTTCAGTATCTGCTGGATTCATCAGAGACCTGTCTTGTTCTCCATGGTGTCATGACAGATCTGGTACTTCAGTACGCAGAAATCAGTTTTTCCTGGTTACTTATCTGACTTAGGGTATTGTTTATGAGCAGAATTATCAAAAGGTAATGATGATGGAAATTTAAAAATTTGCTCTTTCCATATCTCTGCCTCAAGGATAAACTATTGAGAGTCAAAAAAGGGCTACAAAGGTTACTGCTGAATAAAATAGGGGAGGACGTCTTGTTTGTCACTTTTACTTGTCACGAGAAAAATTATCTGCTAACTTCAGCAAATGGGTATCTAAAGAGTTACCTAAATTTAAGGTAAGAAATTTGAAGAGAAAAGAGTATCCATAAATACTTTGAGATGAGTTTCCAAGTTTGTAAGAGAATAGAAGGCAATCTGTGAAAATTTTATTTTTCCCTGAAGTTCACAGAAAACAACCCAAATACAAGGATTTTCTGCAGATTATTTTATTTAGTCCATCAGATATATGAGAAAAAAATGAAAATTATATACTCAATATATAACTATTTGAATTTATAAACCATGATTACAGGCTCCATTTTCTTTTTGTTTCTGTCTTAATGGTTCCATTCTGAGCAGTCTACAGGTTTCATTTTTAACAGCACCAACTTCCCTCTCATATTTTTCTCTTTTTCTCTTTCCCCATGCAAGCAAGCACACATTTATCAGGTATACCCTAGGCCACCAACCCTAGAATAGTTACCATCACTCAGCTTCTTTTGGCCTTTCTATAGATTCTTGAACATACTCTAGATGCTCAACTCATCCAGTAATGCATGTAAGAAACACTGGCTCATGGAGTGAAAAGCTCTGCTATAAAATTTTGTCTGCCAATGCCAGTATTTATGATGTCAGGGCATTCTGACTATATGCAAACTGCAGCAAGTGAACAGAGTGCTCATTTTCCTAAAACATAAAAGTGTTCTAATAGTTCCTCTGATTTGGGCTGATTTCACAAGTGGCTATAAAGTCTTCATATGAATTTCTGTCCTTTCATTAGACTCTTTTGGTTAATGTGGATGATTTACTCCCTTGCTCCTTGTCATCTATTTCCAGTCTGCTCTTTAATGTTCAGCCAAAAGCTGAGCTCTGTCCTACACTAATTCAAAAACCTTTCTCTGGTGTCCACACATGTGGATCAGGGCCAACTTTCAGGGAACTTGCAAAGCAGGTTGTAGACTGACTACCAGACCGAGAGGTGCCAGCATCTTAAATAATCATCCTGGGATCTAAGCTCCCCAATTGTGAGTCCCACACCTATGGGACATTAAAAATTCAAATTCTGTCTTCAGCTCAGAGCAAAAATAGCAAAACTGGCCACTTACCTGATTACTTACCCCAGCTGCTAGGCTTATTTTCAATTTAGTTGATTCTAATTTGTTGTAAAGTGCTATAAAACACCTTCATTTAACTGACATCACATAAAATTCAGGGTGATGCTAATTTCTCTTCCAGTGGCAATGCTCATTAAAAAGATGGGTGTCACTGTTTTCTCCCTTCTCCTGACTGTGCACCTGGATTTCAAAAATAAAAATGCTCCTTACCTGGAACGTGAGCTGAGAGGGAAGGGCTGGGCAGGCTGGCTGTGACTTTTGGGCTTTGCATGCTTGTGCACATGGGGGAGCACTGACTTAGTGTTTTAAGGGACTCTTGTTTCCAAAACATATGAGGCTTCTGAAGTCTACTCACGCAGTGGCCATCAGCTTACTTCTAATCCCACAGGCTTTCCCAAGTAAGCTACATGCCCCTGGTTTCCATTTTTAGCAGTTTACTGTTATCTTCTTTGGGCCTGTCCCTCTCCTTTTCCCCAGGCCACTGAATTCAGTCCCAAATGGTATAGCAAGCTGTGTCATTTGGGACAACAGACACATCAATAGTGCACAAGGAGGCTCTAGGGACTGTGACTCTGCAGCCCCATTTACTATTTTTGTTTCCTTGTTTTACACTTTGGGTAAAACAAAGTGTATTTACCTGTCGGACCAGACATTTCTATGTAACATATAGCCTAAGATATAAGTATTGTGCTTATGAAACTGTAATAATATCACTAACAGCCACATGGAAATGACACTAATGCTCAATACCTCCGGATGTAAGCACAGAAACAGGTAAGGTTGTCTGGAGTATCTCCCAGAGGCCAGGCAGCAAAGCCAATGTTTCTTTGGCAAACTAATCCAGGTCTTCTCCAGACAGTTTATTATTATTTTTTCTACAAATTCCTCATGCTGTTCAAATTCTCCACATTTTGACAGTTAGAAAAGTAAGTTATTTAATGACTACTTATAGTCTGTGATTACACTGAGTAGTCAAAAGATGCACTTTTCTCCCAATATAAGCTTCTTTCACAACAGTCTCACAGAGTACCGCTGGCTATGAGTTAATTCGTTTAATTCTAGCTAGTCCTAAACAAAAGCTGTGGGGAAAAGAGGACCAGTGACCACCGAGTTTAAGGTACTACCAATAGTAAGACATTCTAAGGTAAGACAAAAGTGTGATCTTGGGATACCTGACAAGGCTATATCTTCAAAATACTGTTTTATCCAAGAGACACCTGTGTATCTGTTCTGCACACTGTACTGATGTTGAAAGCCAGCACGAAATGACAAAGAAAGACAGAATCTGACCTTGAAGGAGAAAAGGGTGGGTTTCTTATGGGTATTGCTATAGCACTAATGTAAAATAATGGCTAGTTATTTCAGGTAGGGACAAAATAAGAGATTGCTCCAGTATTTTCCCTAAATCTCCAGCCCAGACTCTAGGCTTCATGATACATAGTGGGCAAGGACCTAATTCTCTAGCCAGTGGACCTGTGTTCAAATTCTGTCTCCCACTTAGAACTGTGTCATCTCCTTGAACTGCGGCAGGTTTACTTTGCCTTTGTGTATTCGAGTGCTTCTGCAGTGTATGGATATTGATGATGGCTACTTGAAGGGATTGTTTAGGGGAACAGGGATGACACATATATGCTAATTTTCTCTATGTTGGACAACTGCAAATCTTAACCGGTTTCCTTGCCTTCAGTCTTAGCTGCCTCATTTTCACATTCATCAGTCACATGGAGAACCTAAGTCACACATCAGAAGGTGCTGCCTCCCTGGGTAATAACATTTCAACTTCTAGATCGAGTCCAAATTCTTATCATGGTCTGGTTTCAACTTACTTCTCCAGTATCTCTTTTGCTACCTTCTACCCTAACTCTTCCTAGGAAGGGCCCCAGAACCCCACTAGCCCCTAGTTTCTCATTGTTCTTTTTGCTGCGTGCTGAAATGACCTACATAGATCTGATTTCCCCACTAGATTCAAACATTATGATAACCCAGACAAAATTTTGCTCTTTGTAAAAGGTATTATTTTTAAAAATATATCTACATTTACAATAAATGATGAGGCCAGCTTAGGCAAAGAGTTTACGAGGTTCCATATCAACTGGGCACAGCAGTGCATGGTTGTCATTCCAGTTATGCCAGGAAGGCTGATAAGAGGATCAGAGTTCAGGTTGGCCTGGGCAAAACATAAGACCCTATCTCCAAAACAGCTAAAGCACAAAAGGCTGGAGGTATGGATGAAGTGGTAGACGCCCTGGGTTCAAAGTTCCAATAAGAACCCTGGAACCTGCCATTCCCTCTGTCAGAAGCAAAGGGCTCCTCCTCCAGAAGCTTCCCTCCTTCTAGTTTCTACTAGAAACAGTTCTAACACACACATACACACACACACACACACAGAGCTTCAATCTCTATTTATCCAGAATTTTTTCTTATACTGCTTACCATGCCAGGTATTCATGACTTATTTTTGGATAAGCATAACCCCACATACCCAGAACATAAACTTCAGTGAGTGCAGGAAGCCTGATCTGCCTTGTTCACTGTTATGTTCCCAATGCATGGCAGAAGTTGAGTGTCAATCTGTGTTGAATAACATGAGTAAATGAACAAATATGAATCACTGAGACACTAGCGTCTAGCTGCAACTGGCAAATATCTTACAAGCTCTTTCCTCAGAAGTATGCATGCAAACATTTGCATATAATTTTAGAGGGTTCCAAGACTCTAGTTACCCCAGGTTAAGATGCTCTAATAGAAGGATTACTCATATTTTCCTAAACCACAATCCCATCTATTTTCCCAAAGCAAATAAATTAACTCTTGGCTAATCTCAACTGAGTATCAGTTTTCACCTACTATGCAATCATGATTTTAAAGATAGGTAATTTTTCTTTCAGGTTTTTCACAGATGACATTGTAAGTCACACCCCGTTTTCAAGTAAGCAACTGAGACTAGCAGAAGTAGTAGCCCAGATGAAGGATAGAAGACAATGAAGATGATAAGTAACAGTGCAGTACAGACTACAATCCATACCACTAATCTTCCTACATACAGCTTCCCCCCCGACCCAGGAAAAGAGACCAACCAATCCTATAAGAACTATTCTCAAGTAGACCCAAGTGATGCAGGATGTAGACTAAGGTGGATACTATGGTGTGCTTCCCAGATCTTTCCTTCAGGAATGTGGCAACTGTCCTCCCATCTCTTGTGGTGACTGATGGCTGGTAACTCCAGCTTAGTCCCACTTTGAGAATTCCCCTCTGCCACAGAGAATTGCCTCAGCCCAGAGCAGGCACTCTTTCCAAAGGTAGCTTGCGCTCAATGACCAGCCATGACAGTAAACAGGTCCTGTTGCCTCAAGGATGGACAACCCTAAGAGCCATCTCAGATTGAAAGCTCCCTTTGCTGGAAGAAAGCAGAGCTGTGATTAAAACACAGATTAATTTCTCCATGTGCCAAATTCTACTTCCTTTATTTCCTCATAAATACTGATCTTGAAAGCACTCCTCAAAAACTACCTGCATACAAATTTATACCTATGCATCTTTTCCCTAGAAAATTGTAAGATCCTGCACAGGGATGGACAGGATATAGTCACCTTAGAAGGTGTTCCCATCATCAAATTTATGAGACAGTAAAAACGATAAGGGAAATATTGCAGGAAAATGAGTATATGAAGAGTAATTTTTCTTTGCATTTCACTCAAAATTCTGAGTGGTGAGAAAAATCTGTAGTTAAAATGGATCCTAGGAATTTTACAGGTACTACAAGCAAGCAACTTTTGGGACCAAAATGTCAAAGAGAGGAAGGAATTTATGGGAAATGAAAGAAACAGACATAAACCTGCTATTTTCCTTAAGGAACCTTATTCCTTAAGGTTCAGATAAATTCCAGTTTATTGGTATTATCTTGAGCAGAAAAATCTGAAACAATTTGGCATAACAAAACTGGCTGACACTGATCTGTCCTTTCAAATGTAACCACTTGACTGGCATTTTGATCCTGAATTTCCTTTAATGCATTTAAGGTAGTTTAATGAACTGGCTGACAGCATGGTAATGGGAGTATCCAAGAGTCATTATGTTATTATTGCTCATTTTGAAAGCAATGAAAGGGCATAATCAATAAAATTGTAGTCTCATTTAGCAGTGATGCAGATATACCAGTAAGTTGTTGTTTAACTCCTCTTCAGAATGAAGGTTAAAAAAGTAAAAAATAAAAAAAAATTACAGGAAGAATGGATAACTTTAAAGTCATGCTTGCCAAGAATACCCAACATTCATCTGAGATGAAGGTAAGAATTTATTAATTTGCTTAGAAAAACAAAGGGAATTACTGTTTGGGAAATACATGTGTTGAAAAGTCCTTTGTTTCCTTAATTAAGTATGTGAAGAATTCAGTATGTATTCAAACCTGGGTTTTGTGTCTTGAAATGCTCTAAACTGTAGGCAAAACTCTGTGTGCACATTTCTGAGGAGGTGTCTGGGCTGCTGTCAAATACTCAGTGGGGCCTGTCCTGTAAAATCTTCACAAGCACTCATACTGACACTCAAGGGTATCCTCCTGTGCACTGTGTCAGAAGCTCGGAGGTGAGGCCTTTTGTGTTACGACAGTCTTACAAAGGATAACTGAATTTCAAGTGTAAAATACAAGTTTTGACATCTGTAGACACTCATGAACCATCACCAAAATCAAAATAATAAACATATCCATCACCCTTGCAAGTTTCCCCATGCTTTTCCCTAATTCCTCCTACGTTCTTTCCCTGTTACCCTCTCTATTCTCTTTAGGAAACCATTGTTTTCTGACATTTTAGATCAGCATGTAGTTTCTAAAATTTTATGCAAGTACAAACACACGGCATATATTCATTTTATCTGGCTTCTCTCACACATCATAATTCTGAAAACCATTTATGTTGTACACAATAATTCTTTCCTTTTTGTTGCTAAGTAGTACTCCATTGCATGAATATGGTTTGTATATATATTCACCTCTTGATGGACTTTGGACTGTTTCTGAGTTTCTTTCTTTTTTTTTTAAAGCTGTTATTCCAGAATACATGGAGCACCCCTGTGCCCCGCTCCAAAATTAATGACCCAATGAAGAAATGGGCAACTGAACTGAACAGGGTCTTTTCAAAGAAGCCCATGGCTAAAAAACACATGAAAAAATGCTCAACATCTCTGCCATACAGCAAATGCAAGTCAAAATCACACTGAGAGTCCACCTCACCCCTTTTAGAATAGCCATCACCAAACACCACCACCAACAGGTGTCGACGAGGATGTGGGGGAAAAAGGAACCCTAATCCACTGCTGGTGGGAATGCAAGCTAGTGCAACCACTCTGGAAAACAATATGGAGGCTTCTTAAAAATCTAAACATAGACCTGCCATATGATCCAGCAATCCCACTCCTGGGTATATAACCAAAAGAATGTGACACAGGTTACTCCAGAGGCACCTGCACACCCATGTTTATTGCAGCACTATTCACAATAGCCAAGTTATGGAAACAGCCAAGATGCCCCACTACTGATGAATGGATTAAGAAAATGTGGTACTTATACACAATGGAGTTTTACTCAGCCACAAAGAACAATGGAAATTTGTTATTCACAGGTAAATGGATGGAACTGGAGAACATCATCTTAAGTAAAGTTAGTCAGGCTCAGAAGGCCAAAAGCTGCATGTTCTCTCTCATTTGTGGAATATAGACCTAATAAATACAGCAATATTACCAAACACTGGTCACACTAAGGGGAGGTTAAGCATGGGAGGGGCAGGGAAACTAAGAACTTGAATATGATTGATATACTCTCTATATAAGAATGAATATAGAACTCTAAACCCAACTAAAACTATAATAAGAAAGGGACTAAGGTAGAATGAAGAAAATTAGAGGAGATAAAACAACTGGGGTTATAATACATACATGCATGGAAATACCACAAGGAAACTCCCTGTGTAGCTACCTTTATCTCAAACAAACTAAAACATCATGTTTTTCATTTTCTTTTTTCTCTTCTATAAAATTGGAGAACAGAAGGGCAGAACAAGTCCTGCTCAGTGAGGGAGGGCTGGCACCATTGGAAGGGGGGAGGTGATCTAGAAAGGAGGTAGGAGGGTGAATATGGTGCAAAAAATGTGTGCACATGTATGTAAATGCAAAAGAGATACATGCTGAAAATACTTCAGGAATCAGGGGTGAGGGACGGGGTAAAGGAGAATGGAAGAGGGGGTAAATTCATGTATGATACATTTGATTCATTGTAAGAACCTGTGTAAATGCCACAATGTACCCTCACCCAGCATAACAATAAAGAAAAATAAATTTTAAAAGCTGTCATTAACATCCATGTTAACTTTGTATACATATACTTTCCATTCTTCTTTTTTTGTTTGTTCTTTTGAGACAGTCTTGTTATGTAGCTAAAGTTGGTCTCAAACTTGCAATCCCCGTCTTCACCTTGCAGTCCTGGGATTACGGTTATGCTCTACCACACTCAGCTACATTTTCCTTTTGCTTGGGTAAATACATAGGTGTCTAATGGATGTTATTGCCTGCTGGCTTATGTTTAAATTTTTCAAACTTCCCAAGTTTTCCAGGGTGATACCATATTTATATCATGCCACCAGTGCACAGTGTGAGAGTTCAGTTTCTTAGATGCCAATACGTAGTGTGGTCAGCCTTTAATCTTAGTCATTTGAAAAAATGTGTAGTACTATCTGAACTGTAGTTTTAATTTTCATTTCCTAATGGAACATCTCTTCATGTGAACATCTGGTGATGTCATTTCAGAGTACTTACTGAAAACAAAGATCTTACGCATTTCCATACATGCATGTGTGGGTCCTGTTGCTTTTGCTAAGGAACCAAAGGTGTTTATTCATCTCAGGGGTGTCTGTTAGAACTTCCCCTAGCTCATTCAGTAAAGGAATAAAACACACATGTAAAGGTATCAGACAGAGCTCAAGCACATCAGCACATATCTTGAAAATCTCCTAGAACTTTCTGTCTAACTCAAACATCTCATTTCTCTCCCATTAGAGACTTTAGAAATAAGTTTTGAGTTTGCATAGAACTAAACAAAAAATGAAGGAAATGATCATATCATGAAAGGTAGAAGAGACACGACACAGGAAATGTATTGAACTTTGATTTCTAGAGGCACAAAAAAAAAGCCTTCCCTGGCCTTTGTTGGCTACAGAAAGATTTTAATTATGTTAGATGTCTAGATCCCAAAGGGTTTTATACCTAGGACTATATTCTGAGAATATTAGTAAGACTATCATACGTAAGGTGTGAAGTTTGTAAAACACACTCTGGTGACAACCTCACAATCATTGTTAGAAGACTCCCAGGTAACAAGTCCTACACATTCAAACACCAGGCCGAATTGCTCTCCAATCTAGTCTTTCTATAAAACTAAAAATAATTTGTCTTTTCTTCAGTGCATATAATCACTTGATTAAAAACAAAACAGAAATAAGCTTTAAGTTGTCTTTACAACCTTGTCAAATCATACAAATTGCAGAAAAGTTCTAATCAAGCAGAGGAAGTGTGCCAAAGGAAAATGAAAAGCAATGCTGAACTTTATGAAGTCAACTTTTACCATCCTTCTCATTTTACCTGGATCTGTTATAGAGAGGCTTTTCCACAGTGACATATTGAGGGATCACACGCAGCTTGAGATTTAGTTTAGTGACTTCTGGACTGGGAAAAGCTTTGGAAAAGTTAAAATTAATGAGACAGTAAATACACTGATATGAGGACTGCTGCTGAAATTATGGCCAGTGCAGCCAACTAAGGCAGAGACATCTGGCAAAAGCACAAAGCCCAGGGAAATGCAATCGACTTGGAGCCCAGCATGTCACAGGAGCCTTCCAAACAGAAGCACATCTGCCAGCCACATGGAGGAGAAGACAACCCAGCCTTTGTTCACAGTATGTGGCACTGCCTCATTGAAGGACATCTACATTATCTTCATGTGTTGGGTGATTTCTTTCTTTATTCATGATCTATTCCAAATCCTTTCAAGTAAGTGTAACAGCCAGAATAAGAAACAGAGCAAGATGGAATAATTCAATGCCTTTATAAAAAAGATCAAGTTGATTCAAGAGTTAATTAGGACCTTACTCTAGCTTATGGCATAGCCCAAAAAATAAAATCTAACCCTATATTTAAAATTTTAATATGAGACTTTGGAAAATCATCTTCCCTGTTCCTTAACCCATAGTAGTCAGTTGCCAAATCTTTGCAATAGATCCACATGAGTTATGGAGTGTTCAACAGAATACACCCTTACTTCCATTGATTGAGAAAGTCTTGCTACAAAAAAAAAAAATCAGCTGAACTATAGATACAATGTGCCTAATCACATGGCTGGGTGGTGCTTCCTGAAGCATACACACTGGGCAATTCTGCTTTAGACTTCTCAAATCATATTATCCCATTCCTCTTTATGCCACCATCCTTGACAGATTGGTTTGGATCAAGGACTGTACAGGAAAACCAGCCTAACACCAACATCAAATACTTAAATGGATTGTTTTTGCAGAAACTTCATAATCAGTGGTAGAGTAAGAGATGAAGAGAGGAATAATAGGAAAGTGAAAAGAGCATAAGGAATGCAAACATCAAATCTTTCATAAAGAAGCTTCTTTTCCAGTGCTACATCCAAATTAACATTTATCCATATAGTTTAAATTTTTAACTAATCATTGTTAATTGTTTCAAGAAAATAAGCCGAGACTGGTTTGGCAGACTTTTACTTTGTACCTCCAGCTTCAATTTTATCCAGTAATGTGTGAGACATACTTACAGTGAACAAAGATCTTACACGATTAAAGCTGAAACCTGATAACCTTCTGATAACCTTCACACCCATCACCCTCAGCCACCACCACCATCCTCCCTCCACCCCATTTTTTGGCAGTACTGGAGACTGAATTCAAGGCCTCAAGCTTGCTTGGCAAACACTCAACCACTTGTGTCATGCCCTTTTTCTTTAGTTTGTTTTTCAGATAGGGTCTCCCACAATGTCTGGCTTGGCCTCTGACTGTGGTCCTCCTATCTCAACCTGGGTACAAGAGATTACAGGCACGTGCCACCATACCTGGCTCCACCATCCCCTTTTCTCTTTATTTATTTAATTATATTCATTTATTCTATGTGCATACACTGTTGAGGCCATTTCTCTCCCCTACCCCCTTCCTCTCCCCCTCACCTCCCTCGCTTCCAGGCAGAATCTGTTCTGCCCTTTCCTCTAATTTTGATGAAGAGTATACATAAGCAGTAATAAGAAAGACATAGTGTTTTTGCTAGTTGAGATAAGGATAGCTATACAGAGAGATTCCTGGCATTGCTTCCATGCACCAGTGTATTACAACCTGAATTGATTCATTTCTACCTGACCTCTTCACTACTTCCCAGTCACCTTCCCGTATTGACCTCTGTCACTTTAAGGTTACTGTATTAGCTCCTTTGTAGTTGGGACATCAAACACTTTCAAGTTGTGGGTTTCCTACCTATCCCCATTCTTCCCATATGTGCTCTCCTTTCAGGCTGTTTATACTTTTCTTGGAAGGACAGAAAGGTGGTAGTAGGGAGTCGATGTCATTAGAGCATTGGTGGGAGAAATACCCAGTGCTAATGCTCTTACAAGAGCATCTTATTAAGCCCACTGAAGGAACTGAAAGACACAAAAAGCTATCAGGCTTTCTGTTGGTACAACTGTGCAATTAGAGGTTAATAAACATAAAATATGTGCTGAAATTAAAACCGTGCAAATCCTGCCATGGAGCGTAGAGTAATTCTTGCTATAATGGTCCTGACATTTATTGCATAACATAAGCCTATGTCTCTTTATTTATACTGATCCTCTTTTATTTTGCATTAAGCCCTTTTGACACCAATGAGGGTTTTTTTAAGTACATGTCTACTGAATAAAAGATTAAGTTCTGCATTTATTTCTCCAGAAAGACATACAACCCACAAAAATTGCCACTCATTTTGGAGACTGTAGTTATTATCACTGATTGTTCCCCACCAAAATAAAACCAAAAGACACAAGTTGGCTGAGAAGCACCTGTACCTCTTTCAAGAGACAGCAGTCACTAGCAGAAGGCTGTTCCCAAAAAAGACCCAAAAAGTGCAGCTGCAGAAGGTATGTTTGAATATCAATCTCCAAGAGAGGACTTTTTATCCCTCACTCGCAAAATGCCCTAGTTTGGATGATAAATTGATATGGGCATCCTACTTTCAAGGGACCTAGGCTGGGGCATCTTGACAGTAGACTCATCTGTCATTTCCAGCTTCCCGGTTAGCACCCAATATGTGCCTGGCACTAGTAGACATGAGATGAATTAGTGAATGAAAGATCTGCCAGTGCCTGGTGGCCAAAAACAGGAAGCACTTCTTTAGAAGCTGCTATTTTCCCCAAAGAGATGAAGATGAGCAGAGTGAAGTTATAAATGTTTCCCCTTTATGTTATTACTCACCTCTCTCCCTACAGAATTAACTCCCCAATGTTAACAAACACTTACAAAACTCTCCCTTCTTAAACAGCAAAGGCCTAGACAGCACAAGGACAGAGGCAAGATATGCTTGGCTCACTGCTGACACCCAATTCTCAGCATGGTGTCTTGTTCTCAGGTACACACAAGTAATTTTTAAAAGAATGAATGAAATAAACTAGCAGCATATTTCAGTGAGAATAATATGTTAGTCCTTCTAGGTAACTGAAACTAAATTCGAGATGGATGTATTTCATACTACAGAAATTCCAGGCAATTAAAATCTAGCGGAGACAGGATTATTTTCTCTTGGTGAAGGGAGGGGAGGATCTTCTCTATGCTCCTAAAATTTGACTAAACCAGTCAAAGTTCAGACATCCTGATGCATCTTCTGATTAGGGCACTGAGCCTGAGATATCTTCGTTCCTCCCTTTCTGCATTAGGACTCCCAGACTCTGGGGACTTGGGCTGTAGCATTCAATGTTAGAAGATTATCCCTTGCACCCTAACGTCTTGCCCTAGGTCTTCTTTCCATAATATACAATATGGGATTTGACCTAAGTTCTCCTCATTTTTGTGCCTGTCCCCAGCCCAACTTGAAAACTCAAAGCTTCTTGATCCTACCTACTCTTGTTTCTACCCCTCCAGAATCTCAAGGGGCAGACAATAGTGCTTATTCAAGACCCTTCAGATTGTACATTTTATCCTAATAAAGTAACTCATAAGGAGATCACAGAGAACTTAGCTCCTCTGATTTGGGGGAGAAAGTTGTGGGGTAAGTAGAGTGGAGTAGAGTGGTGAGAGATAACAAATTAGGAAGTTCAAGGTTCAACCTGTTGCCTTAAGATGCATGTTCTTGTTAAAAAAAAAGCAGTTGTACTATGATCATTCATGCAGTATGTATCATAAGTGGGGAGATATAAATATAAGTAATGGAAATTTTGCCTTCTGTGGTTTGCAGGCAATTCATAAAACAAATGATTATAGCATATTCCCGCCAGTGCTGAGGGAGGAGAGGCAAACTGCCTGGAGGGTTCCAGGTCAGATTCCAGGAGGAGGCAATATTTAATCAATGAATGAAGAGTGAGAATTTGCCAAGAGAAAGGGAGCATTCGACATAGAGGAAGAGCACTGAAAGGCCAGGTTAAGGGCAGAGAAAGTCTCAGAGCTGCACTATAGTGGCCTGGAACGTGGACCAAGACTGGAGCAGAGGGATAGTGGTGCACGCCAGTCACCTAGACCTTGCCAACACACAGTGTGGACTTCAGCTTATAGACAGCAGTTTTTGAATATGAAGCAGTTAATAATGATGCTAATATATATACTGAAACCATGCTGCTGTTGAATGTGCTCATCACCCTGATTTCATCACCATTTGTATATAACTGTCAAAATAACACATGGTAGACCACAGATTTCTACAGTTATTATGTGCCCATTAAAACTGAAATTTAGAGTCAAAGCAACAAAGGAGAGTTTATATTATGAGGAGAAAAAGACAAGATGAAAATTAAGAGGTAATGGGAAAGCTTAAAAGCACAAAGAAGCAAAAAGGCAATGCAGAGAAAAGTAGGAAGGAGGGCACCAATCCAACCCAGGACTAAACTACTTTAGGCATCAGAAAACAGAACAATCACAACTCAGAGTCCTTGGAGACACCTGAACACCTACAGTGAATGGTGGAACACCAGTCATGGAGAGACATTTAAACAGCTGAGTGTGTGGCCACCACAGCCCTGTCCTTTATGGTGAGGAACAAAACCAGTGGCTGTGTTTTAATGTAGGGTGGGTCTAAGAACAGAGAGGCCAGCAGATTGCTGGGTCACCATGGCTCCACCCCTTCAGTGCAGGACTCAGAGGTGTGTTTTTTTCACCAATTCTCTGGGGTCATCAGGGATACAATGACTTGGACATGTGCCATGCCCTCAGGAGCACAGATAGAGGTCTCTGGAGCTAGTAAGCACACAGCAGGCTCACAAACCACCTGAGCTCATCAGGACTGGCAGAGGCCCTGGGTGAGCATTTTTAAAAAATTTTTATTGTTTTATTATTCATATGTGCATACAATGCTTGGGTCATTTCTCCCCCCTGCCCTCACCCCCTCCCTTACCAACCACTCCGCCCCCTCCCTCTCCCCCCTACCCCCTCAATACCCAGCAGAAACTATTTTGCCCTTATCTCTAATTTTGTTGAAGAGAGAGTATAAGCAATAATAGGAAGGAACAAGGATTTTTTGCTGGTTGAGATAAGGATAGCTATACAGGGAGTTGACTCAAATTAATTTCCTGTGCGTGTATGTTACCTTCTAGATTAAGTCTTTTTGATCTAACCTTTTCTCTAGTTCCTGGTCCCCTTCTCCTATTGACCTCAGTTGCTTTAAGGTATCTGCTTTAGTTTTTCTGCGTTAAGGGCAACAAATGCTAGCTAATTTTTTAGGTGTCTTACCTATCCTCACCCCTCCCTTGTGTGCTCTCGCTTTTATCATGTGCTCAAAGTCCAATCCCCTTGTTGTGTTTGCCCTTGATTTAATGTCCACATATGAGGGAGAACATACAATTTTTGGTCTTTTGGGCCAGGCTAACCTCACTCAGAATGATGTTTTCCAATTCCATCCATATACACAATGGAATTTTATGCAGCCATGAAGAAGAACGAAATGTTATCATTCCCTGGGTGAGCATTGAAAAAAAAAGCCTTAGGGGTGAATGCAGCCCCTCATAGGACAACATACCCTTAACCTACTTGGTGGGAAACACTAGACAGAGCTCAGCCCACATTCAGCACCAGCCAGTTTGTGAAAGCTGAGAGGAATTACCATAGGCCTCAAAGAAATTTAACAAAAGAAAAAGCAATCTAATCAATACAGACATCTCTCCAAAAACAGAATTATAAATGGCCAATGAAAAAATGCTTAACATCTTTAGTCAGAATGGAAAAGCAAATCAAATGTACCCTGAGATTCCATCTCACCCTAATCAGAATGGTTATTATTTGAAAAACAATGTCAAGGATTTGGGGAAAAAGGAATTCTTATACTGTTGGTGGCAATGTAATAGTACAGCTACTACGGACAACAGTATGGTCATTCCCCCCAAAACAGAACTACCGTATATCTAATTATACCACTCCTAAGTATATACCTGAAAGAGAAACAGCATATAACAGTACCTGAATACCCATTCTTTTATGGCACTATTCACAATAGTCATGTTATGGAATCAGCCTAGGTGTCCATCAAAAGATGAATGGGTAAAGAAATGCACAATGGAATATTATCCAGCCATAAAGAACACAAATCATGTCATTTTCAGGAAAATGGACAGAACTGGAGGTCATCATGTTAATCAAAATAAGTCAGACAAAGAAAGACAACTATGCATGTTTTCTTTCATATGTGGAAGCTAGAATTAAAAATACCAAAAAGATGACCTGAGAGAAGTACAGGAACTACTAGGGACGGGTAAGCAGACCAAGGGAGCTCACTTCTAAAATGTATTTTAAAATGAAAAGCTTTGTACACATAAAGTCATCATAATTCTGCCCATATAAAATGTCCTCAGAATGTTAAAACAAATTAACTTTATGACAAATTAAAGTGGTCATTAGAGTACCTAGCTGAAGACTCTCATGAATGCAGCTCTGCCTTATACATTCTAAGACACTTATACACATGGGGTATGGGTTTTAATGCAAGTAACCACATGTAGTGGGGTTTTAATATCCCAATGATTCATTAATTGAAAAATCACTACATCTCACTATATTAGTTGCCTTAATTGAACAAATAAGAAACCCTCTATCAGGGAATTCATTTTGTTCCCCGATACTGTTCTTTTATCATGAAGCTAAGAGTGAAAACCTATTATTGCAAAGATGATAAAAACGGACTGGGATGAAGCTCAGAGGTAGAGCATGTGCTTAGGCCTAGGCTCCATCACCATACGTGAGGAGCAAGCTTAGTATATGGGAGGCCTTTGCTCTATCTGCATCACTGAGGGTAGGGAGAGAAAAAAATTTATTTTTTTTAGTAAAAGAACTGAGTTGCTTTTTTGTTTGTATATTTATTCAACATTGCATGAATAAATGTAGCAGGAAGAAGCAGCTATGTGTCCTCATCATAGGAGGAGCATCTTGGGGTTACTGACTCCAGCCATTTTTATTCAAGCATGGCTGTGCATCACTTATGATCAAGAGGAAGTTGTTTATCCTACATCTGAGATTGTCTACAGGGGGAAGTTCCAATCTTCCTTCATTACCCATTTCTGCAGTACTCTGGTTACAACTTTATTACCTGGCAGTTTAGTAAGACCATCAGTCTTACTAAACTCTTGGTGGACACACCATGGTAATTTAGGGGTAAAGTGATTATCTAAATAGTTAAGATATAGCCTCACAGATTCCATACATCAGTTGCCATCACTATTAGTAATAAATATTAACTTGCATGCTTCAGGAAATCAAAATACTCATTAAATACCTACCATAAGCCATAAGAAGGTATTTGCAGAAAATAAATATCCAAAATTTCAATTAATTAAAAACAACCTTATACTTAAAACTCCTAGCAGCCCAAGACTCACTTTTGTAATGGGCCCACATGTTTATCCTATTCATTAAGTAAAACATATTATTTTGAGAAGAAAGAAGATACTATGTATGCCCAATACTTATATTACAGCAGCCATAGTCATGGTTTTTCTAATTCTTCATCTCACTAATAATTCTCTAGATTGAAATTCACCTGTTACAGGTACATGACCAGCAATCACCAGCTTGCACAACAAACTGACTTATTAGAAGCTCCACTCTTGCTTGAGATGGGGGGAACCACAGACGATCTTAAATGTTTGTGCTTCAGGAACATTGTCCTTAATGCCAACCAGAGGATTACAATTACCAAAAAGATACTTTGTTGTGGTTGCTGCTATTATCGGAAATTATTTGAAAGAATGCAGAAGAAACAAGACATACCACAGAGAGGATGTGCTGGGTCTCTAGAACTAGAGGGAAACTGAGTTATTCTTATGCTAAAAAAAAATAGATTCAGGCACAATTATTGTGACTTTGGCTTTAGACCTTGCAATGATAGTGGAACTTCTGAAAAGATGACCAAACTTTCAGAAATGCTGTGCATTTATAAAGGAGTCAGATACCAAAAGTTCCTCACAGACAGATGAAACGTAATAAAACTATTTGAATTTCAGAATTCCATTCCTTCCCTAATAGATAAAGAGACAGGACACCACAATCTGCTGTCTTTCAGCCTTAGATATCTTGGCATACAAATAGACTTTCTGTGACAGGTAACAGGTAAAAAATGAGGGGAATAGATGTCACATTGATTTAGAGAATAAAAAACAGCATACAAACAAAACTGTTCTGGCAAGGGAATAGGCAAGAAAAGAACACCATGAGGTTATTATGAGGTGCAGGTAGTTTGCTTCCCATGTAAATAGAGCTGTTGATTATTGTAGGGAATAGAACTGTGGCAGGCAGATGTAGAGAGGGGCCCATGCCGTGTACAGTAATGAGGCTGAGTGGCAAGAGGAATCACAAGCAATCCAAATACAGCACAGCAGCCAGAGAAGAGATGCTGACTTGGGGATGATCATCAATAATGCACTGAGGAATAAAAATCAGAAGAATGTTTGACAGCAGTGAAAAGGGCAAACAAGGCTGTGGGCTGTATGTGTAGCTGCAGAGAGAACAAGCCAGCACTGTTTATTCTGGTGCTATTTAAGGCAGCAAGATCTCATTAACTCTGGGTAGATCTGGCTTTTCCTTACCATTGGAAAAAATCGACTAAAAAGCTGCTAGCTGCAACTTAAGTCAATTCATGGTTCAAAAGACAGACGGGCACAAATGAAGACAATGCAGTTCCCAGTCCATTGTAGTTCCACAACAAAGCAGATGTCTCCCTTCCCCTGCTCTTTTCTCTGGCTTATCATAATCTTATACTTTTAGGGTGCTAAGAAGAGGATTAACAGGCTTAAATTAGCCAACTGTGAGAAAAGCGAGAATGTCTACACTATGCAGCGTTTTTAAACTCTGTGATAACATCATTCTTCTTCATAGCAACTTCTGTGGTAGCAGAATATGTGTAAAAAGTTCACTTAAAAAGTTTCAGAGTATGAGAAAAATTAATATATGCCAATGCTGAGACAAATTATAAGTAATAGTTCTCCCTTACTTTTTTTTTCCCCTCAATACTGGGAGGGAAATTCAGGGCCTCATGCTTGCTAGGCAAGTGCTTTACTGCTTGAGCTAGGTCCCTAGCCCTTTCATTTTCATTTTGTTTTTGAGACAAGGTCTCGCTAACTTGGACCAGGCTGGCCTCAAACTTGAGATCTTCCTGCTCCACCTCTTGAGTAGCTGGCATTACAGACATGTAGTACCATGCCCGGATTCTTTCTATCTATCTTTCTTTTTTTTTTTGATGTGGTCTGTTCATGGCTGCCCAATCATTTTGTAATAGCAGATCATGAAGGAGATGACCACTGAGATTATAAACAGATTCCATGAACTGCACAGCAGAGGTAACCCAGCTGGCTGAAATCCTGATGTATCCACAAACCCCATTGTGCACCAAGATCAAAGACCAATCCTGAACACAGCCACCCAAGGAATATTGAAACCTTCAAATAACCCCCAAACACGTCTTTCTGAGTTTCTCTAGTGAGATTTTAATTTTAATTTCATTGACTGCTAATAACTATTTCTTCAGGAAGGTCCTCATTTTGACTTTGAGAAGCTCTGCAAACTAGAATAATGAAATAGTTCAGAATAAATAAAACTATCATTAATGGCTGATAACATATTCACTGAGACTTAAATCCTTACATCTACTCTGAGGTTGGAACCAGTATTTACCCCATTTTACAGCAGAAATCAAGGCACAAAGGGATAAGGCAACTTGCCTGAAACCACATGGCTTGTGAGGGACTGATGTAGGATCAGAACACATGCAGTTTGGCCCAGCACTTCATAAACAGCTACAGGGCATGCCACTTCTCAGATAAATATCTACCTTCTTAAAAGAGACTGACACTGCTTTAAGGTAGGTACTTAAAATATCCCTGGTGGCCCATATGTATAGGGTCCTCTTCCCTGTATCAATGACCAGGTGCCAATGGCATCTAACAGATGTGGAGCAGCTGTAACACATATATGAAGATCCATTTGGGGATCCCAATAGTTAACTAAGAGAGGGAATAAAACACACATAAGAAGGTCCTCCATGTTCTCCAATATGAACACTTGAGAAAGAACTGAAGCTAGTACTTCTCAACATAAAATAACATCACCTTCTTGATCTTGGTGCCCTTCACCCAAGATTTTTTAAATACTTCAGTGCTCAAGAACTTGAAACTGGTCCTATTTAAAGCAATAGAAAAGATAAAAACTGCTTTGAGGATTATTTTGTTGTTGATATGTCCATATTGTCTTTCTTTTCCTCCTTTCAGGAAAAAAAACCCTTTTCCTGCTCTACAGGGTAAAAATTCATTTTTCCTCAGGTGAAGCCTCTATCTTATTAATACAAGAGAACAAAGTGTTATTGGAATAGAAGATGGTGATTGACGCAATTTGGTTCACATGAAGTACAAATTTTAAAAATTTTGATATAAAATTCCTGAGGGATCATAAGTATGTTTAAAATCACCTGAAAATAATAGTTTGGTATATGTCCCTAGAATATTTATGGAGCAAAAGGGGGTAAAAAGATGGGTTGCTTAACTGCTTTCTTATGGGGTATGTTTTATGTGAAGAACAGCCACAATGAAAGCCTTGAAACCATCAATGATCTATGGCTTTAACCAAAAGCAGCTCTGCAGACAGTGATTATTCAACCCCACAGAACGAGGCTGAGCAGCACTCCCAGCATGCATCTGTTGCTGTTCCTTTCTTGCTAGATGGTCCCCTATGTGGTACAATGAGGGTTTGGGTCAGGGAAGTGGTAGGGTGTGTGATTAATATCCCACCATCATTGGCTGCTTTGGGGTTTTAAGTGCATTCCCAGTCATCCTCTAAGCAATAAAGCTAGTCATTTTCCAAGAAAAGGAATAACAAATTATGGTGAATGTGGAACCCTATGATTTCAGAAAGTCCCCTGCTTCCTAATAACATAAATGAGGTGATCATTAAGATGAACTGTCATCACTAACTAGCTATTCTCTGATGCCTTTTCTCTGTCATCCAATACATTTCCATTCATTGTCTCCAAAGAACCAGTTGTACTTGGTTCAAGGATTTCATTTGATTTTTATGTAAGAACAAGAAACACAAAAAAACTAATCCCAGAGGAAAGGTGGTCAATTTAACACCTGACAGGTCCCTGGAGAGGATGGCCACAGAGCAGTGGGTGGTGCACTAGTGGGCTGAGCTGAAGACTTGGACTGTGAATGCAGAATAATTATTTGAGATACTTAAAAAGAATTTAAAGTCTGTAAATTTTCACCCTTAAATACATATTCAGAAAGATTTTTTATTGAAAAGTAAAAATGAAGGTCATTAAGTCCAATTAAGGGTTATTTACATCATATACATTATAGACAAGGAATTATTTTAATTGCATGAAATTCTGGTCTAAAAAACGTATCAATCATCCACTAGAAGCACAGACAATAAGCAGCAGAAAAATAATGATCAAGGTTGTCCACCCAGACACATAAAAGAAACTTTTTAAATAGAAACTTATTTTTAAACCTGGAGATGGGATATTAAAATTTTCAGTATTAAAAGAAAACTTAATGTAATATATAATTCAAGGGCTACGTGAAAACAATAGGTTGAAAGCTGAAGAACAAATTAGAAGCATGCTTAAAACCAACCCAGTGGTTAGTAGAAACTAACTAAAAAGAGAAAATTTCTCACCCAACAGACCTTTCAGCAAGGAGAGAGTACTGTTAATGACAAAGGAAAGGATGACAACCAAACGTCTTTACCAATCAGCTTATCAAAGATGCAAGTGCCTGGGAGAACAGAGAAGCAGAGAAGACTTCAGTGGTGTGGCACTTGCTATGCAGGCACTCCTCAGACAAATGAGGGGCCTTGTTCACAATCAAATGACATTTTGGCAAGATAATATAGAGGATTTATTTCTGGCTGGCTGGAGGTCAAACATATATATTTTTCATTTTCAAAGAGTAATCTGCCATTGGTCCACAGTGTGCTGTTCAAACACACATCCAATTCTTAGTTAAGCATAAGCTGAGATTTGGCACTGTTCTGCCTGAGATATTGGCATTAGGCTTTTAATGAGAAATGGCAAGATAAAAATGATGAATTCATTCTTGCCTGTGTAATGTAGTAAAAAGTGATTGCACATCTAACTTCTGGCTTCAGAAACATAATTCTGGAAGATAGAAACTTCTGTATGCCCATCTTGCTTAGTCTATAAATCTGAACAGTGTGAATGTGAACCCCCAATTTTGTTGCTAATACACGCCAGCAATTTGATAAGGACCTATAAAGTCCAATAGCAAAAAGAACCTGATATATCTTTGTTATATACAATGGCATGCTTTAAGTCAACTTAATAATTCATTTATTCAACAAATATTTATTGAATAAATATTTCATTATTCTGGTGTTCTAAGAAACACTTGTCAATAAAAACAAACAAAAATCTTTGTGCACATCAAGCTTAGTCCAGCTTTGATCACATGATAAAGCGAGAGCACACAAGGGAGGTATGAGGATAGGTAAGACACCTAAAAAACTAGGTAGTATTTGTTGCCCCCAACTCAGAGAAACTAAAGCAGATAATTTAAAGCAACTGAGGCCAATAGGAGAAGGGGACCAGGAACTAGAGAAAACATTAGTTCAAGAAGAATTAACTTAGAAGGTAACACACATGCACAGGAAATCAATGCAAGTCAACTCCCTGTATAGCTGTTCTTATCTCAACTAGCAAAAACCCTTGGTCCTCCCTATGATTGCTAATACTCTCTCTTCAGCAAAATTAGAGATAAATGGCAAAATAGTGTCTGCTGGGTAGCGAGAGATAAGAGGGGGGTAAGGGAGGGGGCGGGGGGAAGGGGGGAGAAATGATCCAAACATTGTATGCACATATGAATAAAATAAAAATTAAAAAAAAAGTTTAGTCCACTGATGAGTAAATTCCCTCTCAACAAAGTCAATGCATGACCAACATCTTCTAGAAATTACATTCTACGGTGCATTACTAGCCTCAGTGCTCAACTAGAATCCAATGTAGCAATGACATATTAGAAACCCAGGCAGGCTGCAATGGAATGCCATGATGAAATAGCTTCTGTTTTAAGGACAATCCAGATTACATAGTTGGCCAGTAGGTAATAGAATGCCTGCTATATGGTTGGCAGACCTTATAAACACTTTTTTAAAAGTTTGCTAGTCTGAAAAATCCAATTGATTATAAAAATGGTTTAACAGCCAACCAATTCACTACTGAGAAAACACATGTTAGACAGCTAAATCAGAGCAAGAAAACTAAGCCAAGAGGAGATTATTATTTTAAGTGGTACGCTTGGTCTGACTGTCATTAATGTTGAAATTTCTAGTCCTAGGAAGCACTCTGGTTTTTGAAAGGGAGTTGGATGGTGACCTAGGTAGTGATTGTCTAAGCAGTAATGTGTGGGTCAAGTTAAAAAATGAGTTTGTCTGCTGAGTGTGAAAGAGGTCTTAGAAGTTAGCACAAATGGGAATATCAACTGCAACGAGGTAATGTTAGGATGATATAGTAATCATCTTTGAGCAAGAACACCTGTCTTGCTGCTGTTGTTTTATTAACTAGTAATATAGATATGGGATGTAGGGGTAGATACTACATGTAATTTTACATTTTCGTGGGAAGCACATACAGAATCAGTTTAGTATAAGTGTATCAATGAAGTCTTAATAAATGACCAGGAATTCTGTATAAAAAAACCTGAGTATCAGCAGAAGTGACCCTCCCAAGTGGACATTCTTAGATCCTCAGGGATACATGGTTCTCCTTCCCGTTCAGGAAATAGGTTAGCAAGTTATGACTTCATAATCAAATGACCAGCATGATCAACAATGCTGGTCATTTCCCATGACTTATCAGAACAGGAATCTTGAAAAATTGTAGCCTGATCAGCTAGAACCCATTCATAGTTTTTTGGGATTTTTTTTGCAGGGGGAGCTTTAAAAATATTCCTGAGCTGTGGAGATGGCATCCTGTGTGTGTAGGAAGAGAACAGGATGGCACTCTATGTGGGGTCAGAGAACCAAATGTTTCCAGAGGCCTGGGAGATAAATGTACATTAGCAGGGAGGAGGGGGACAAGTTTTGCCATTCAGAATTTTATGCAAAATTGTTTTCAAATATTCTGAGTTTTCTAAGACAAGCCAGAGCTAGATTCTTATATCAATGTTCCTACTTCTTAAATGTTGCCAACTAAATCCAAAACCTTGTTTGTCCAGAGCAAACAAAATACACTGGCAGGCAAGACTGGAGCCTTGGGGCACTAGGTTGCAATCTCTGCACTGTAGCAAAAACCTAAAGGAACTTCTGGGAAATGGAATCAGAGCAGAAAAAAAAAGGATGTGGGATGGATTATTGACTAAAATGTGGTTCAGAGGCTTCTTGGTAAAAACTCAAAGCTCAACAAATTTCAATTTTGGTATGCCGACAGAAGAAAAGAATTCCACAGGCACAGAAGCACTCAATTAATACTGTCTAGGTTCATTTCCTCAAGAACTATGATTAAATTAAGACTTGAGCTAGAAAATGTGGGCCTCAGTAATTTAAAAAAATCACTTTTTCACAGTTTGGGATTTATTTTTTTTTAACATATTCAAACAAAAGGCGGCATGGTTTAAAGTCAGGGAAAAGCCTATAATATATAATTAAGGTTGAATTTCTGCATACCAAATAGAGTTAAGAGAATGGAACAAAACAAAACAATCAGCAAAGAAGCATCAACTGTGCACCAAGCATAAAAGAGGGTTTTCTTATTAAAAATAAACACACATAGCATGCAATATCTGAAGGAAAATGCATAAACAAACTAGATTTTGCTCTCCTGTCAAGTCTGAGACACTCACCAGTGAAATATGAACACCACTGAGGGCACATGTTGGTTTCTCCTCCTCTTTAATATTCCTTACTTTTGAAAATGGGCTGCAAATAACACATCACAATAGCACATTTGAAAGATATGTTATGCCACTGTGGCATAACCTAAAAGTGATGCAATAAATTTTATGAAGAATCATCTGTACCCAGAATGAGTGTTTTATGGGAGACATTTTAGACTATTTAGCGAAAGGCTTATTAGGGCCTGCAGAGGATACTATGGCTGATGCCTCACAATTGGGCTAAGAGGCTATCAACACTACTCCATCTCAGGACTTGCTTAGGGATGGGCAATAGCCAGTGTGGACAATGACAGAGAAGGAGAGGTTTGCTGGAATCTTACAAGAGAAATGCCATGCTCCTCAGTAAGGGCCATGAAAGGTAAGTGTGAGTCAGGAACCAGGCAGCACTGTTTGCCATTGAGCACCTCTGTGGACTATGAAGGAAATGGCCTTGAGATGGAATTAAGGCTGTGAAGAACTTAAACTCAGACAGAGAAAGACCCCAGAGCCTCCCTGATGCTGCCAAGATGTCAACAACCTGACACCTTCCTTTCCTTCTGGATTTCCAGTAATGTGAGCTAAAATCCTGATTAAAATCATTTTGAATAGGGTTTTCTATTACTTTCTATTAGAATGGCTTAAACCATTCTAATTGAAAATCTATTTTTCCTGGAAAATCATTAGATTCTTCAAAATTTTAAGGATCAATTTTACACAACGTGGTTTTCTGGTGGACAATGATTGTCTTCTTATGAAAACACAGAAGAAAAGATTCCCTTTGTTTTTCTTCTTAACAGTTTCATAAAACACTATCATATGCTACAAACAACAGACTATTTTGAAATGAATGTTAACAGCCTTAAATATAAATGGAGTGACATGTACAACTCAGTTCAAGAGACATTCTTTGGAGCCTCTTTAAAGGAAAACTTGCTGGGTTTGACCCAACCACTTCTATTTGCCATTCTGGAATACAGGCTTGTACCAACCAGCGAGAAGTATGAGTGGCAGGAAAGGACACAACAGTACCCAGCACACTTATATTTTAAAAGTCCTAAACTTTACAATGTCATGAACAAAATGAAACCAGTCTCAAATGTTATATGAACTTAATTTGCTCTCTATTCACAATTCATCTGTAAGGATTACTATACCATCCACAGCCATTTTCCTGCCTTCCAAGAAAAAGTAGTATTTCAGATTGGGTATACTGTAAACAATACTCATAATACAGTTACTATTAAAAATACTAATATTATTGATTTCAATATGTACATATAACCCCCAATTTCAAATATTTTAATGTCATTTCATAATGTTTATTTTTTACTGAATGATTCACATAAGCTTTTAGCATGGACAACAGAGTGGGGTTCAGTATATTAAAAATGTTGCAACTACCAACTCTAGCCAGTCCTAGAATAGTTCATCACCTCAAAAGACACTTTGCATATATTAGGCAGTTACTCCCCATTCCTTCATCCCCCCAGCTCTCAACAGCTACAAGACTTTCCTATCTCCATGGACTTACCTACTGCAGATACTTTATATATACACAATC
The DNA here is from genome assembly GCF_047511655.1 of Castor canadensis. NCBI lineage: Eukaryota > Metazoa > Chordata > Mammalia > Rodentia > Castoridae > Castor > Castor canadensis. The sequence continues at coordinate 121,932,422 of NC_133389.1, forward strand.
ACATACTATGTGACTTTTTGTGTTGGGCTTCTTTAAGTTAGCATAATGCTGTCAAGATTCACTTACAGAAGTTTAATAAGCTTAAAAATTATGCCAGAAAGAGTTGGTTTTGGAACTCCCTAAAGACAAGTCTCTAATACAGCTACAAATCCTATAGGTACCCATACAAAATTAAAGCCTTCAGGTCACAAAAATAAACTCTACAAATTCAGAATAAATCAGGTAAGTATCAGTCAGTTGAAAAAGCATTTTAAGAGGTTGGGAGGAGAGACAGAAAGATGAAGAAAACAAAACAAATCTTAAAGAGTGCCTACATCTATAGCATTTTGTATATCTCTCTATATCTTTTGATATATTTTATCATAAATTAAAAAAATTTAAACAAAATAATGGTATTTATTTCATCTAAAATTATAATACAGTATTTTTATTAGGAGTCCACAAACTTTGTGACCCTCATATCACCTTAGGAATATGAAGTTTGTGTATCATAGTGGATCCTGTCCAAATATGGACACAGAAAAAAGACAAGAGAGTGTTCAGAGACAAAGTGGAGAAGGTTTTAGAAACCAAATTATCACCCAAAAGAGTGCAGTAAGAAAAAGAAAGGAGGCTTTGGAAGTTTTCAAATATTTAAATATTTTACAAGGGATTAGTATGTTCTACATTATTTCAGAGGGGAGAAATTAAAGGAATGAATTTAGGCTCAGTATAAAGCGTTTCCAAGCAGTAATGTACCAATAAGCAGATACTTCCTGACATGTTGACAGTGCTGGAGAATCAAGTAACACTCTCAAACTAACTTTGCTCTCCAGATTTTTGTCTGGGGCAGGGCCAGCCTGCCATACTGAAGCATGGGCACAGAGCCCAGGCTTAGAAGGATGCTGAACTGCTCTAAAAATCTGCTATCTTGAAATTCTTCACTTGTGAACAAGAAGACCCACTTTTTCACCTGGCACTGAGCCCTAAAAATTATTATTATTGTTGTTATTATTTTTAGCTGTGAGTCAGCCTCTTTCCTGTTGTGACCTGCATGTGGCACCAGGGTGGGGAGTAGAAGTTAAGTCATCACAGAAGCCTGAAATGACAGATATCCAAGATGGTAACTAGAGGGAGAAAGCAGACAGCGTGACATCCGTAAAGCAAAAATCTTGCTGAGATGCTGGAGCCACACATGGCAGAAAAAAAACAGCAAAAATAAGCAAAACTCCAACACCCCAAACCCCCAGCCTGTACAAAGCTTCTCCGTGCCACGTTACACTGAGAAACCAGGAAGGCTCCCACGCCAACAGATGCTGGCTCCAAACCTGCTTAGAGATGCAGGCCAACAGGTGAGCAAATAAGCAGCATGCAGTATTCCCACAGCTACCCCTGGGATAAACCAGCATAGCCCCCTGGACAGACTGACCCCTGCCCAACAATAACAACAAAAAACCCAAATAATAAACAAGGAACTGTAAAGGACATGCAGTAGAAATGGCGGGGTGCTGTGAGTGCAGTGGAGAAGAGGAGAGGGGCAAGGGGCTGAACTCCACATGAACTTTCAGTAAACAAAGCCAGCAACAGTAGACAGCTGACAGTAGGCAGGTGATGAGCTGCTGCCTGAAATAGGGCAGATAGCGGTCCACAAAGCTGTCTCCTGACCCAATCACCTGGTGAGACTACGACAGAGCTACTGCTTAAATATCAACACCAGGACTGGATGCTGAAAGAGTAACACCAGAACTACTAAGACTGAAATTCTATTGTTCCTGAACCTGGAATTTTCTTTTCTTTTTTCTCTTTCTCTCTATGGGCTTGTCTTGTTCACTGTTGGTTAGTACACCATCTCTCCCTCTTGATTTCTTTGGTTCTGTATTTTTTTTTCTTTCTTTTCTTTTTTTTTCTTGTTTCTCTTTCTTGGTCTCATTACTTTTACTACTGTAAGTTAGCTAGTACTAAATTACACACAAAAAGGGACAGAAACAGCACAAAGTGGAATGATGGGAAGACGAGAACAGGATGGAAATCATTCTCCCCCCTCAAAAAAAAATTAGGACAGGATTCAGAGGGAAATGAAGAAAACGGATAGCCAGTTCCAGACCCCAACAAAACAAGACTATCCCAAGTAAACCAACAAAGCCCACAAGAACATTCTGAAAGAAGAAATCCTGCAAGGAATCACTGAGAATGTCATGGAGATGTTACTAGACAAAGTCAACCAAAACATACAGGAGGCACTCAAGAAATTCCAAGACAAGAAAAATAAAGACTATGAGAAGACACAAAAAGAAATAAATGAACTTACAGGACCCCTAAATAAATACCAAAGTTAAACAGAGAACACCATAAATACAGAGATAAGTGAATTAAGGACAAAAATTAACACTAAATGTTAATGGACTTAATTCCCCCATCAAAAGACAGCGTTTGGCAAACTGGATTAAAAAGGAAGATTCAACAATCTGTTGCTTACAGGAGACCCATCTCATCGATAGAAACAAGCACTGGCTTAGGGTGAAGGGCTGGAAGAAGATCTAACAAGCCAATGGCCCCTGAGAACAGGCAGGAGTAGCAATACTTATCTCAGACAAAGTAGACTTCAAACTTACATTGATCAAACAAGATAAAGCAGGACACTCCATACACATAAAGGGGAAATACACCAAAAAGAAATAAGAATTATCAACCTATATGCACCCAACATCAATCCACCCAATCTCACCAAACACGCTCTTGAAGGACCTAAAAACATATATAAACTCCAACTCAGTAGTAGTGGGATATTTCAATATGCCCCTATCACCAAGAGATAGGTCATCCAAACAAAAACTCAATAAAGAAATCCTAGATCTAAATCATACCATAGGAACAAAAGGACCTAGACAATGTCTACAGAATATTTCATCCAACTTCTGCACAATATATATATTCTCAGCAGCCCCTGGAACCTTCTCCAAAACTGATCATTTCTTAGGGCACAAAGCAAGCCTCAGCAAATATAAGAAAACAGAAATAATCCCATGCATTCTATCAGATCACAATGCATTAAAACTAGAACTTAACAACAAAAACAATAGTAAAAAACATGCGAAGCTGAACAACACATTGATCAATGATCAATGGGTCATTGATGAAATAAAAGAGGAAATCAAAAGGTTCCTGGAAGTTAATGAAAATGAAAGCATGACCTACTGGAACCTATGGGACACAGCAAAGGCAGTCCTGAGGAAAGTTTACAGTTATGAGTGCATATATTAGGACAGAAAGATCTCAAATCAATGGCCTAATGCTACATCTCAAACTTCTAGAAAAATAAGAACAAGCAAATCCCAAATGAAACAGAAGAAAAGAAATAATAAAAATAAGAGCTGGAATCAATGAAATAGAAACAACAACAACAAAAAACCATACAAAGAATCAATGAAACAAAAAGTTGGTTCTTTGAAAAAATAAACAAGATAGACATACCCCTGGCAAACTTGACTAAAATGAGGAGAGGAAAAAACCCAAATCTGTAAAATCAGAAATGCAAAAGGGGAGATAACGAATATCAAGGAAATCATCAGAGACTACTTTGAGAACCTATATTCTAGTATATTTGAAAATCTTGAAGAAATGGACAGATTTCTAATACTTATGATCATCCATAATTGAACCAAGAGGACCTTAATCACCTGAATAGATCTATAACACAAAATGAAATTGAAGCAGCAATAAAGAGTCTCCAAAAAAAGAAAACTCCAGGACCTGATGGATTCTCTGCTGAATTCTATCAGACCTTTAAAGAAGAACTAACACCAATCCTCCTAAAACTGTTCCATGAAACAGAAAGGGAAGGAATACTGCCTAACTCATTTTATGAAGCCAGTATTACACTCATCCCAAAACCAAAGACACCTCTAAAAAGGGAAACTATAGACCAATCTCCTTAATGAACATTGATGCAAAAATCCTCAATAAAATAATGGCAAACTGAATCCAACAAAACATCAGAAAGATCATTCACCATAACCAAGTTGGCTTCATCCTAGGAATGCAGGGGTGGTTCAACATATGTAAATCTATAAATGTAATACAACACATTAATAGAAGCAAAGACAAAAACCACTTGATCATCTCAAAAGATTCTGAAAAAGCCTTTCACAAAAACCACCACCACTTCATGGTAAAAGCTCTAAGAAAACTAGGAATAGAAGGAAAGTACCTCAACATTGTAAAGGCTACATATGACAAACCTACAGCCAACATCATAGTTAATGGTGAAAACCTGAAACCATTTCCCCTGAAATCAGGAATGAGACAAGGGTGCCCACTATCCCCACTCCTATTAGACATAGGACCAGAATTCCTAGCCAGAGCAATTAGGCAAGAAGAAGAAATAAAAGGAATACAAATAGGTATTTGTAGACAATATGATCCTATGCCTTAAAGACCCAAAAAAACTCTACCCTAAAACTCCTAGACACCATAAACAGCTACAGCAAGGTGGAGGGATACAAAATCAACTTACAAAAATCATTAGCTTTTCTATACACTAACAACAAACAAACTGAGAAGGAATATATGGAAACAATTCCATTTACAATAGCCTCAAAAATAATCAAATACCTAGGAGTAAACTTAACAAAGGATGTAAATGAGCTCTACAAGGAGAACGACAAGCTCCTGTAGAAAGAGATTAAGGAAAACTACAGAAGGTGGAAAGATCTCCTGTGCTCATGGATTGGTAGAATCAACATAGTAAAAATGGCTATACTACCAAAAGCAATCTACATGTTTAATGCAATTCCCATCAAAATCCCAATGATATTCATCACAGAGATTGAAAAATCTACCCTAAAGTTCATTTGGAAACACAGGAGACTGCGAATTACTCAGCATAAAGACCAATGCTGGAAGTATCACAATACCCAACTTCAAACTATATAACTATATATAACTACAGCAATAAAAACAACATGGTACTGGCACAAAAACAGACATGAAGACCAGTGGAACAGAACAGAGGATCTGGATATGAATCCACACAACTATGCCCACCTTATTTTTGACAAAGGTGCCAAAAATATACAATGGAGAAAAGACAGCCTCTTCAACAAATGTTGTTGGGAAAAGTGGTTATCTGTCTGCAAAAAACTGAAACTAGATCCATGTTTATCACCCTGTACTAGTATCAACTCAAAATGGATCAAGGACCTAAATATCAGACCCAAAATTTTAAAGTTGGTATAGGAAAGAGGAAGAAACATTCTGGAAATAATAGGTATAGGCAAAGACTTCCTCAATGGAATCCCAGAAGCTCAGCAACTAAGAGAAAGGATGGACAAATGTGACTTCATAACAAAAAAAGAAATGGTCTTTAAACTGAAGAGACCACCCACAGAGTGGAAGAAAATATTTGCCAGCTACACATCAGACAAAGGATTGATAACCAGAATATACAGGGAACTCAAAAACATAAACTCTCTTAAAATCAATGAACCAATAAAGAAATGGGCAGCTGAACTAAACAGAATTTTCTCAAAAGAAGAAATTCAAATGGCCAAAAAACATATGAAAAAACACTCACCATCTCTACCCATAAAGGACATGCAAATCAAAACCATACTAAGATTCCACCTCACCCCTGTTAGAATAGCCATCATCAAAAACATGACCAACAACAGGTGTTAGCGAGGATGTGGGGAAAAAGGAACCCTTGTACACTGCTGTGGGAATGCAAACTATTGCAACCACTCTGGAAAAAAATTTGGAGGCTTCTTAAAAATGTAAACATAGATCTGCCACATGATCCAGTAATCCCACTCCTGGGGTTACACCCAAAGGAATGCAACACAGGTTACTCCAGAGGCACTTGCACACCCATGTTTATTGCAGCACTATTCACAATAGCCAAGTATGGAAACAGCCAAGATGCCCCACTACTGATGAGTGGATTAAGAAAATGTGTGGTACTTATACACGATGGAGTTTTATTCAGCCATAAAGAAGAATGAAATCTTATTATTCTCAAGTAAATAGATGGATCTGGAGAACATCATTCTGAGCAAGGTTATCAAGGCTCAGAAGACCAAAAATTGTATGTTCTACCTCATATGTGGACTTTAGAACCAGGGCAAATGCAGCAATGTGGTTGGACTTAGGTCACATGATAAGGGGAAAGCACACACGGGAGGTATGAGGACAGGTAAGAAACCCAAAACATGATAGTATTTGATATCCCCACTGCAGAGGAGCTAATATAGAAACTTTAAAGAGACAGAAGTCAATCTGAGAAGGGGATCAGGAACTAGTGAAAAGGTCAGTTAGAGAAGAATCAAATTGGGATATAACACATTTGTACATGGAAGCAATGCTAGGAATCTCTCGGTATAGCTATCCTTATCTAAACTAGCAAAAATGCTTTGTCGTTCTTATTATTGCTTATACTTTCTCTTCAACAAAATTAGAGACAAGGATAGAACAGATTCTGCTTGGAAGCGAGGGGGGCAGGAGAGAAAGGGGGTTGGGGTTAGGGGGAAGAAATGGGCCAAACAATGTATGCACATATGAATACAAGAATAAAAATAAATACATAAATAAACTCATATTTTATCAATTAACTTAATGATATCATTCTAACTCAAAATAAACTTGCACAAACAAATTTGGGAACAAACTCTTCTTACACATAGAACACTGCTTATGGGAACAAGAATGGAGGTGGTGGTGGGGGACACATGTTAGCATGTCATCTCCTACAGGACAGCATCTGGCATGCCCTGGGCATCACTAATGCACTTTACAGAGGGAATTTAAGTCATCACTTAATTCAGGGAATCAAATTTATGGTGGCTTGCTGTCACTATGAATAAGTATTAGGCTTATTGCATTGTCTTCTCTCTGGGTTGTCCTATTGTGGCCTGGAGTATGGTCAAACTTACAAGGGAAAGTAGTGCAAGTTTTTTTGAGATCAGGGTGTGAATTCGTTAAGCTGTGGACATTCCTGTTGTCAAGTGTCAGAAAAAGACATGTCTGGCAAAAGAATTAGGATTAGGTAAATCACAAGCTAAGGAACTGGATCTCAAAGGATGAATCTGAGGAGGTGAAGGGAATTTGAATTTCTCCCTTGGGCTCTCCTCTGATGAAGATTGTAAGGCACTGCACATGCTGGATGATCCTCCAGGGCAGGAGGAGAGCACACAGAGAAGCAAACAGAAAACTAAGCAAGGAGGTATTTCTATAGTTACCTCCAGGATGACAAGTAAACTACTCGATTAAATCAATTTATCTAATTCCTATATTCCTAAGTATCTGTTTTCATTTTTTATGCCGTTTTATGCACTGTTTGCAGCAGAGAAGTAATAGGGAAGTAACTCCTAGCACTAGCATAGAGATGGCAAAGACAAATACATGTATCTCGTGGACAATAAGTAGAGCTATGGTCGTTCAGCTATTATTTCTCACGTGGAGTTTCTAACTGCACTCCCTGGCAGGGATCTGGCACTCTATTTGGGTAAACTGTAGGTTTGCTTTAGATCCTCTGCTTGGTATAGTATTTTGTAAAAGAAGTCTCATTGGGCAGCAAGTTGGAAGAAATGACTCCAAAATAGAAGGAATGCTACTTACTGAGGCCTCTGAGAGGCCAGTCATGATACTGACCTCTTCCTGTATCCTTGGGGGGGGTACCTGAACTGACTGACAGCACTGGGATCTGATGATTTCAAAACTCATACTCCTTCCCTATACGACATGGTCTCTAGAGTTGTTTCATATTCTCAAAGTCTAAATAAAGATGTGGGTGTTTTAAAACTTAATCACAAAATGCACTGCAAGTTGAACATCTCTAATTTGAAAAATCCAAAATCAGAAATGCTCCAAATTCCAAAACTTTTTAAGCACAAACAGAAAATCTGATACAATGAAACTGTTTCTTGCACACAATTATTAAAAATATTATATGAAATTACCTTCAGATTATGCCTATAAGGTACATATGAAACATAAATGAATTTCATATTTAGAAATATCTCAAAATCTGAAAAAAAAAATCTTAAGTCAAACATGTCTCTTTGGTCCCAAGTATTTTGAATAAAGGATACAGCTTGAGTATCCCTTACATGAACATCCATGCAGCCACTCAAGACATATAAAATTTTATATTACTAATAACCAACCAACTGGCCACTGAATTTACCAATAATCAAACTGAAATCAGTTATTTAAATAACTCGGAATTGTCAGTTAATGGAGACTATGGCTCCATTCCATTAGTCATTTCTATGCCCTTGGTGTGTTTATCATCTACACCTCTCAGCAGTTCAGAATACTCGTTCTCTTTAAAGAAAGTGTTGCAGAGAGAATAGTCAATGATAGGGAGGGCAAAAGCAAAGGAATGACCAGTGCTGTAAGACAGCTTTACCAACTTACAGCATTCCAGAAACCAGTGCTGTGGGAAAACACTGCCCCAGCCCTACTTCCAATTCCCCAGGAGAAAAGGGCAGCTAAACAAGAGCTTCTTTTACTGAGCCTGCATTCTGAATGTGAGGCCCCGTGAATGCCCACATTAATTTAGGCTATTAGAGTGTGAATCCCTGGAAGAAAATTCACTAAATTCAACTGCAATTAATGGACCTGAAATGGCAGGTTTGCTTTAACTCAATAAACATGAATATTTTATGCATTCTGTACTCTATTATAATGATAGTAGCTCTACCATATGCATAGTACTATGTTAGCCCACACCATAATTTGTGGAGAATAAGGCAATATTATGAAATAGGAAAGTATACTTCATTCTTTTTGGATATATACATGAAGGTCCTTTGGTTACCAATTAATCTAAAGAAAATGCCTGCAATTAATAACTATGTTTTGCCTTTTTAGGAATTCTAATGTCCTTCTGATAGAATAATTGGATTCAGAATTACTGAATGGTATCTCTGAAGTTCTCTTGCTCCTCAAACATTAAATTACACACCACTTTTCTATTTTTTTGTTTTGTATTTTGTTTTATTTTATTTATTTACATTCATATGTGCATACAATGCTTGGGTCATTTCTCCCTCCTCCCCCTACCCCCTCCCTTACCACCCACCCTGCCCCACCCCCTTGATACCAGGCAGAAACTATTTTGCCCTTATCTCTAATTTTGTTGAAGAGAGAGTACAAGCAATAATAGGAAGGACCAAGGGTTTTTGCCAGTTGAGATAAGGATAGCTATACAGGTAGTTGATTCACATTGATTTCCTGTGCATGTGTGTTACCTTCTAGGTTAATTCTTCTTTACCTAACCTTTTCTCTAGTTCCTGGTCCCCTTCTCCTGTTGGCCTTAGTTGCTTTTAAGGTATCTGCTTTAGTTTCTCTGCATTGAGGGCAACAAATGCTATCTAGTTTTTAGGTGCCTTACCTATCCTCATATCTCTCTTGTATGCTCTCGTTTTTATCTTGTGATCAAAGTCCAATCACCTTGTCATGTTTGCCCTTGATCTAATGTCCACATATGAGGGAGAACATACGATTTTTGGTCTTTTGGGCCAGGCTAACCTCACTCAGAATGATGTTCTCCAATTTCATCCATTTACCAGCTGATGATAACATTCTATTCTTCATGGCTGCATAAAATTCCATTGTGTATAGATACCACATTTTCTTGATCCATTTGTCAGTAGTGGGGCATCTTGGCTGTTTCCATAACTTGGCTATTGTGAATAGTGCCGCAATAAACATGGGTGTGCAGGTGCCTCTGGAGTAACCTGTGTCACAGTCTTTTGGGTATATCCCCAAGAGTGGTATTGCTGGATCAAATGGTAGATCAATGCTTAGCTTTTTAAGCAGCCTCCTAATTTTTTTCCAGAGTGGTTGTACTAGTTTACATTCCCACCAGCAGTGTAAGAGGGTTCCTTTTTCCCCGCATCCTCACCAACACCTGTTGTTAGTAGTGTTGCTGATGATGGCTACTCTTAACAGGGGTGAGGTGGAATCTTAGTGTGGTTTTAATTTGCATTTCCTTTATGGCTAGAGATGGTGAGCATTTTTTCATGTGTTTTTTTGGCCATTTGAATTTCTTCTTTTGAGAAAGTTCTGCTTAGTTCACTTGCCCATTTCTTTATTGGTTCATTAGTTTTGGGAGAATTTAGTTTTTTAAGTTCCCTATATATTCTGGTTATCAGTCCTTTGTCTGATGTGTAGCTAGCAAATATTTTCTCCCACTCTGTGGGTGTTCTCTTCAGTTTAGAGACCATTTCTTTTGTTGAGCAGAAGCTTTTTAGTTTTATGAGGTCCCATTTATCTATGCTATCTCTTAGTTGCTGTGCTGCTGGGGTTCCGTTGAGAAAGTTCTTACCTATACCTACTAACTCCAGAGTATTTCCTACTCTTTCCTGTATCAACTTAGAGTTTGTGGTTTGATATTAAGATCCTTGATCCATTTTGAGTTAATCTTGGTATAGGGTGATATACATGGATCTAGTTTCAATTTTTTGCAGACTGCTAACCAGTTTTCCCAGCAGTTTTTGTTGAAGGCCTTTGTCAAAAACAAGTTGGTTATAGCTGTACACACCACTTTTCAATGCAATCAAACATAAATGGACCTAGAATGTGGGAAACATCATTTAGCTTTAATTTCTCCAGTCCTACAGGGCTATGATCCTATACCTCTGTGGTTCCTTCTCACCACAGTCAAATGGGGATCGAGCTCAGGGAACACAGAATCTAAGCTAAAGTAAAGTGTCTACCTAGAACCTCTGCAGAATGAAATGACTCAAGCATCTATTTGCCCTCCTTGATAGAAAAATGAAAGTGCACAAGGACTCAATCAAAGTTCAGCAACTGGTGTCAGTCTTCATGAGTCATTAGAGATAGTGGGTATTTACAAGGTCCTTTCATGATCTGGCCCCGTCCTCTTTCCCAGCCTTATTTCATATCACCTTCTGTTCCTTCACCAAGTCTGGCCACACTGGCCGTCATTTACAAAGTCCATTATCCTCACAAATGCTCAGGATGGACAGGGTTAATCTCAGACTTCACTCAGACATCTCTCTCAGGGGGCATTCCTTGTTTTGAATCCAAGTGAGGATGCCCTGTTTATTCTTGTCTTTCTTCATAGTACGAATTGCTTTTCCTTTAGAGCAGCACTTCTCACAATTTGTAATTTCGTGATGTATTGTTTGCTTCTCACATTACACTGCAGGTTTCACTAGGGCAAAGACTTATTTTCACCAGGTGTATCCATCACTGACTAAATTAAGTGCTTTATTTATTGAATGAATAAGCATTGTAGCTCCTAGGTCTGGATGACAAAATATGGTAGAAGGCCCTTCTCTGTACTTCTGCATGGAAACACAAGAACCACAAAAGGAAAGGACAGGATGGGAAGTTGGCTGGGACCTTCCTCCAACGACAATGCATATAATTATTACCTTATTATTCACCACCACTAACAAATAGTCACAACCCAACAACAGGAAGTTAGACTTCTGGAAGCAGCACACCTGGTGTGGGCACTGGACCCCTCAAGTTGGTTGGTGACACTTGTGAGCAATCTCTTGGGAAGGGACATTGGAAAGCAGTGAGACTACCACATGCTAACCAGCACTGACAAAGTGATTCAAGGATTCCTGGAACTCCCATTCATATCCATGAGTCTAATCTGTTAATAGTGGCTAAGAACTTAGTCTGCAAATGTTTGAAGTACATGGATATTTCAGATTATACCTAGCAGATTAAACCAGTTATTGCTAATTAAGCATACATATAAAGCCAGTGTTCAGTTATTTTGAAGTCTATAATTTTTAAATAAAAATCCATTCTGAGAAAATATCAAAAGTTAATTTCTCATACACATTTCCTACCTAATATACATCTTCATGAGGAAAAAACTCAACATAAGCAAACAAAAAAGAAATCCTGAGAGTTCCAGCAAACCTACCATGCCAGGAGTTGAAGAGCCCAGAAGTCAAAGTAATCAATGATATTTTTATAGTTCCCAAGATTAATGCTGTCTAAATTGTGTACACTAACCCATATTCTACTATTACTAGATGTTAACTTCTCATTGCATGTTGTTGTTACCTTATCATTCAGCACTATGACACATTCAAGAATTAGAAGCAAAATAAAGAGAAGGATATGTGAGGAATTAATATCCAAACCAGCGGGACAGAATGTCAGGCTAGTGCCTAAGCAGTTCTGTGTCCTTTCCTGTCCCAACCTTGCAGATCACAGAAAGATGAAAGAATGCAGTGTTCTTCCAGCAAAATTGTGACCCCTGACTTACTCATCCAGTGAAGAAATGAGTGATTGAGCATACTGAGGTTCTAAAGACCCAGCCAACAAACAAATTGGCAAGTCTCAGAAAATGTTATTAATTAGCCCTCCAGGGGTTCTATTACTGAAAAGACAATGTATCTGATATCCTCATTTCCAGTAACAAACTTCTCATGGCTGAATAAGTTCCCTAAGGGTAGAGATTAAGACATTTTACTATTAAGAAATTAAGTGGGGAAAAAAATCTCTTCCCAAGTCTGATGAAAAGCTCCTTCTCTCGCTGGCACAGCATACTTCAGTTGAATGATGTACAGTCAGGCCCAGGAATTTGCATCCAGGGCTCCTCAAATGCTTTCTTGACTGTAGATTCTCCATACATTCATGGAATGGCCACCATGAGTTATGAAACACAGTGTGCACTTTTGAAAGCATTAGCTCAAGAACAAAATTGGACATAAACATTCATTTTATAATAGAGTATAAAGCTGATGACAAGGACAAGTTTTCCATCAACTAGAAGGTGGCCAGGAAAGTCTCTTCTTGTCTTAAAACAAAACTGGGGTAACAGCAGGCTTATTCAACATTTCACATGTAACACTCATGAAGTACAACATAAACAACTAGGTTTTCTCAGGGTTGGTAAGAGGGTCTTTGTTTTTATGTTATCAAATTCAGGATGCAGCCTCAAGTTTAAAAGTATAATTAGACATGAAGCCAAACTAGTGACAAAAACCCCTCAACGAGCCAGAAATGTAGACCTAATTTATTGGCTTTTAAGTTTATTTTTGATTAAGTAAACAAGAAATTCTATTTTCTGCTATATCATTATAGGCACATCAATAAAGTTAAAAAAAATCAGTGAGATTTCATTTGGAGATGAAGACTGCCCATATCAGGCTACTAATAAGCATGACTAGCCATCTAGAATATATCTAGAATATTGTACTATCCATGTAAAATAAAAATTTATGCAGGACCAGAAATTTCTAAAGTGGGTAAACACACACACACACACACACACACACACACACACACACACTGATGACAACCAAAAATGGATCAGTCCACTAATGCAGTAGACTATTTAATAAGAGTTATCTAATTTAAATACTAAGTACTTGGTAGTGTTAGAAAAGGCATATTTATCACAAAGACTAGATTAGGTTTCCTCAGCCATAGTAAATCTACTCTACTTTCATGAAAAAGACTTTCTTGTCATAAGAAAGGACTGGCCACATAGGGCTTATTATAATGCAATAGTCAGAAAGTTTGGCTGGATTGAGTATAATCTTCAGACGTACCTGATTCTAGAGTTAAAAGGCAGATTAACATTTTAATTAAAACACAACAATTTAAAATAACTGAAAAGAGCAAGAGTCTAGTGACTCAGACTAATCCACTAGTAAGCTCTTATTTCACTTAAGTGAAATTAAGTAGAAATCTTAACTGGGCTCTATGTGTACCTGTGGGTTTTAAAGAGGATACTCTAGTCCTAACTAAACAAAAAGTGACAGTTTCAATTGCTAAATCAGGGCATACAGTATGGTTTACTGCTGTACTGATTCATAATCATGTATGACAGAAACAAAGAATATCTTTAGGAAAATTACAGATGTTATTTTATGATAGAACTTCCTGGAAATAACATTTTGTTCACATTGGAAAGGCAGTTTTGATTTGCCCACATTCTGAAGAAAGATAGCTTTGAATCACCCTATTCTCCTGCCTGACACCAAATCAGAAGTTGTTTACAAAGGAAAGGACTGCCACCCCTTATCTGGAGAGCCAATCATTTTATATTAGAATTTACAAGATTCTAGGAATTTTTTGATTTCTTATTTCTTCAGTCACCCACCAGTCATTCAGCAGTGTGTTGTTCAGTCTCCATGTATTTGAATATTTTCTGTGGCTCCTTTTGTTGTTGAGTTCTAGTTTTATTCTGTTGTGATCTGATATGATACAAGGGGTTATTTCAATTTTCTTAAATTTGCTGAGATTTGCTTTGTGTCCTCAAATATGATCTTTTTTGGATAAAGTTCCATGAACTGCATAAAAGAATGTATAATGCATGGCTATTGGGTGAAATACTCTATAGATATCTACTATGTCCATTTGGTCTAATGTGTGCAGTAGCTCTGAAGTTTCTTTGTTGTCTTTTGCCTGGATGACCTATCTATTGGTGACAGTGGGGTATTCAGGTCTCTCACTATCACCGTATTAGGGTCTATCTGTGCTTTTAGGTTCATTAGTGTTTTTAAAGGTAGTTGAGTGCCCCTATGTTTGGTGCATATAAGTTAAGAAGTGATATTTTCTCTTGATGAATTGTTTCTTTGATTAATATGAAGGAATCTTCATTGTCTCTTCTGACTGATTTTAGTCTGAAGTCTACTTTGTAAGACATAAGTATAGCTACCATGCCTGTTTATGGGGACCATTTGTTTGGAAAGCCTTTTCCCACCCTTTGACTCTAAGTCAATATTTGTTTTTTACAGTGAAATGAGTCTTTTGTGAGCAACGTATGGTTGGTTTTGTTCTTTAACCCAATTTGCTATTCTATGTCTTCTGATTGGGGCATTAAGGCTATTGAGGTTAAGCATTAATATTGAGAGATATTAGTATTATTTCCAGTCATTTTTAATCCCTTCACATTAAGTTTTTACCTTTCTTGTTTACTGAACTCTGCTTGGTCAAAAGGGTTTATTCTTTCTTGCATCTTCCTGTCTCACTCTAATTTCTTCTGTATAAGATTCCTTTAAGTACTTTCTTCAGTGCTGGTTTGGTAGTCATGAATTCCTTTGGTTTTTTCTTGTTGTGTAAGGTTTTAGTTTCTCCTTTGATTAGGAAGGATAGTTTTGCTAGTCTAGACTGGCAGTTGTTATCTTTCAAGGCCTGAAATATGTCTTTCTATGACCTTCTTACATTTAGAGTTTGTGTTGAGAAATCTGCTGCTATTCTAATGCAGGGAAGCACAATGGGCAGCTGGGCTTACCACGAACCACAGCTCTCTGAATCTAGCCTTCCAAGTAGCTAGGATTACAAGCGTTGAGTCACCCATGTCCAGCCTGTGCACCAAGTTTTAACATTAATACTATATTTTTAAATTTATAGAGTAAATTCTTCAATGAAGGTTTTTAATAGGAAAAAAATACATTCAGAAAGTCAGGAACAAGCAGCTACAATCAAATTGGCAGTGGTGCTATGTGAAAATGGAGACCCTGTGTCATATTTTCTTATTCAACATTTACTTCTGTCAAAAAATATACAAGGAGTAATCAGCATAGCAATCCCAAGGAATGTACAGTCCCTAATTTAGAATATTAAATTTAACATAAAACTTTTGATCAGGAATCACTCAACTGTATTTATTGACATCATTCAACTAACTCCAAGTCTGTCTAAACACAGAAAAGGTTTAAAGAGTTTTCTTCCTGTTAAAAAATTATCTGTTTTAAAATCATAGTACAGTTGTGCAACAAAGACACTATTTTGTTAATGAAAGCATTTCTTCACTGAATTTCAACATCAGTTAACACCACAGCATAATTACTGAACTGAATGTAAGAGAATATGCTCACTCTTTTTTAAGACTTTCATTGTAAAAGTGAACTGCTGCTCAATAAATCCCAATCACTCATAACAGACGCAAATAGCCCTGATGAGAGCTGGCTGCACACATCTAACCATATGCTCATGAATGAGCAAAGACTCTGTTGCTTGCATACTTTGGAGTCTAAAGACACTTCGCTATTATATAAAAAAATAAAAGCTGAAGCCACCTGGAAAATTAATTGTACCTGAGCAGTAATATAGCTTTAATAAATAATGTAACTATTCATTATGGCAAAACTTTACATCAATGAGCTGTTTCACATGTGTAGCCACATATACTATTCATACACACAAATATACAATTTTTATCATCTAATGATACATCTCAAACTCCTAGAAAAACAAGAACAAGCAAATCCCAAAACAAATAGGAGAGAAGTAATAAAAATAAGAGCTGAAATCAATGAAATAGAAACCAAAAAAACCATACAAAGAATTAATGAAACAAAAAGGTGGTTCTTTGAAAAAATAAACAAGATCGATAGACCCCTGGCAAACCTGACTAAAATGAGGAGAGAAAAAACCCAAATTAGTAGAATCAGGAATGCAAAAGGGGAGATAATAACAAACACCATAGAAGTCCAGGAAATCATCAGAGACTACTTTGAGAACCTATATTCAAATAAATTTGAAAATCTTAAAGAAATGGACAGATTTCTAGATACATATGATCATCCAAAACTGAACCAGGAGGAAATTAATCACCTGAATAGATCTATAACACAAAATGAAATTGAAGCAGCAATCAAGAGTCTCCCCAAAAAGAAAAGTCCAGGACCTGATGGATTGATTCTCTGCTGAATTCTATCAGACCTTTAAAGAAGAACTGATACCAACCCTCCTTAAACTGTTCCATGAAATAGAAAGGGAAGGAAAACTGCCAAACACATTTTATGAAGCCAGTATTACACTTATCCCAAAACCAGGCAAAGACACCTCCAAAAAGGAGAACTATAGGCCAATCTCCTTAATGAACATTGACGCAAAAATCCTCAGCAAAATAATGGCAAACCGAATTCAACAACACATCAAAAAGATTATTCACCATGACCAAGTAGGCTTCATCCCAGGGATGCAGGGGTGGTTCAACATATGAAAATCAATAAATGTAATAAACCACATTAACAGAAGCAAAGACAAAAACCATTTGATCATCTCAATAGATGCAGAAAAAGCCTTTGATAAGATCCAACACCATTTCATGATAAAAGCTTTAAGAAAACTAGGAATAGAAGAAAAGTACCTCAACATTATAAAAGCTATATATGACAAACCTACAGCCAGCATTATACTTAACGGAGAAAAACTGAAACCATTCCCTCTAAAATCAGGAACCAGACAAGGATGCCCACTATCTCCACTCCTATTCAACATAGTACTAAAATTCCTAGCCAGAGCAATTAGGCAAGAAGAAGGAATAAAAGGAATACAAATAGGTAAAGAAACTGTCAAAATATCCCTATTTGCAGACAACATGATCCTACACCTTAAAGACCCAAAAAACTCTACTTAGAAGCTTCTAGACATCATCAATAGCTATAGCAAAGAGGCAGGATATAAAATCAACATAGAAAAATCATTAGCATTTCTATACACTAAGAATGAGCAAACTGAAAAAGAATGTATGAAAACAATTCCATTTACATAGCCTCAAACAAAATCAAATACCTAGGTGTAAACCTAACAAAAGATGTGAAAGACCTCTACAAGGAAAACTATACACTTCTGAAGAAAAAGATTGAGGAAGACTATAGAAAGTGGAGAGATCTCCCATGCTCATGGATTGGTAGAATCAACATAGTAAAAATGTTGATACTCCTAAAAGTAATCTACATGTTTAATGCAATTCCCATCAAAAGTCCAATGACATTCATTAAAGAGATTGAAAAATCTACCATGAAATTTATATGGAAACACAAGAGGCCACGAATAGCCAAGGCAATACTCAGTCAAATGAAAAATGCAGGAGGTATCACAATACCTGACTTCAAACTATATTACAAAGCAATAACAATAAAAACAGCATGGTACTGGCACAAAAACAGACATGAAGACCAGTGGAACAGAATAGAGGACCCAGATATGAAGCCAAACAACTATAACCAACTTGTGTTTGACAAAGGAGCTAAAAATATACGATGGAGAAATAGCAGCCTCTTCAACAAAAACGGCTGGGAAAACTGGTTAGCAGTCTGCAAAAAATTGAAACTAGATCCATGTATATCACCCTATACCAAGATTAACTCAAACTGGATCCAGGATCTTAAAATCAGACCCCAAACTCTAAAGTTGATACAGGAAAGAGTAGGAAATACTCTGGAATTAGTAGGTATAGGTAAGAACTTTCTCAACGAAACCCCAGCAGCACAGCAACTAAGAGATAGCATAGATAAATGGGACCTCATAAAGCTAAAAAGCTTCTGTTCATCAAAAGAAATGGTCTCTAAACTGAAGAGAACACCCGCAGAGTGGGAGAAAATATTTGCTAGCTACACATCAGACAAAGGACTGATAACCAGAATATATAGGGAACTTAAAAAACTAAATTCTCCCAGAACTAATGAACCAATAAAGAAATGGGCAAGTGAACTAAGCAGAACTTTCTCAAAAGAAGAAATTCAAATGGCCAAAAAACACATGAAAAAATGCTCACCATCTCTAGCCATAAAGGAAATTGAAATTAAAACCACACTAAGATTCCACCTCACCCTTGTTAGAATAGCCATCATTAGCAACGCCACCAACAACAGATGTTGGTGAGGATGTGGGGAAAAAGGAACCCTCTTACACTGTTGGTGGGAATGTAAACTAGTACAACCACTCTGGAAAAACATTTGGAGGCTACTTAAAAAGCTAGACATTGATCTACCATTTGATCTAGCAATACCACTCTTGGGGATATAACCAAAAACTGTGACACAGGTTACTCCTGAGGCACCTGCACATCCATGTTTATTGCAGCACTATTCACAATAGCCAAGTTATGGAAACAGCCAAGATGCCCCACCACTGACGAATGGATTAAGAAAATGTGGTATCTATACACAATGGAATTTTATGCAGCCATGAAGAAGAACGAAGTGTTATCATTCGCTGGTAAATGGATGGAATTGGAGAACATCATTCTGAGTGAGGTTAGCCTGGCCCAAAAGACCAAAAATTGTATGTTCTCCCTCATATGTGGACATTAGATCAAGGGCAAACACAACAAGGGGATTGGACTTTGAGCACATGATAAAAGCGAGAGCACACAAGGGAGGGGTGAGGATAGGTAAGACACCTAAAAAACTAGCTAGCATTTGTTGCCCTTAATGCAGAGAAACTAAAGCAGATACCATAAAAGCAACTGAGGCCAATAGGAGAAGGGGACCAGGAACTAGAGAAAAGGTGAGATCAAAAAGAATTAACTTAGAAGGTAACACACACACACAGGAAATTAATGTGAGTCAACTCCCTGTATAGCTATCCTTATCTCAACCAGCAAAAACCCTTGTTCCTTCCTATTACGGCTTATACTCTCTCTACAACAAAATTAGAAATAAGGGCAAAATAGTTTCTGCTGGGTATTGAGGGGGTGAGGGGAGAGGGAGGGGGCGGAGTGTTTCGAAAGGGAGGGGGTGGGTGTAGGGGGGAGAAATGACCTAAGCCTTGTATGCTCATATGAGTAATAATAATAAAAAAAGTTAGCTGGCATGGTTTTAAAACATACTCCAAAAGAAAGAAGAGAATCAAATAAAGCAGAAAACAAAGGATAACAATGATATTGGGGAAAATACGAGTGACAAAATGAGTTAAAAACAGTCACCAAGTAGGAACTAAAGATGTGCCCATTAAACATTCAATGCCAAAGATATTGTAACTCTGATGTTGGATCTCTATGTTGGAACCCAGAAATATGGCACTAATAGAGAGAAGGCTTCCTATGCCAACCATATTTCCTTAGGAAGGCAGGACTCAAAACTCATGTGGTAAGTCAGTTTCTAGGACAAAAAGAAAGGAAGGCATGGGAGAGAGAGCAGCTGAGGGTTGGAGGAAGAGGGAGAGAACCAATCATGGCCAATTGCTCTTTAATTTTTAGAGGGTGTAACAATATTTGCATTGTTCAAAATTATCAATTCATATACTGATCCAGTATAAGTCTGCCAAGTGGATTAAATGTATCCCTTCATCCATCACATTTACTCAGCACCTATCACGTATTACCCATACAGCAAGGATAATAACATTAAAGCTAGGCCTTGCTCTGAAGACCTTGCCAACCACACCAAAGAGAAGACAGAACCAGGAAGTGCAGTAGGACAAAAGTCATATGTCACAAAGCAGTAAAATTCCAGTTCTCTAGGCTTCTGAACAAAAGGGAGAAGCAACAGCCAAGTAGGCAATATGGAGGTGGTGATGTTAATGGTAAATCCTATAAGGCAAACAGCTTTTGAACATCATTATTCAAGTGTTAGAAAAAGAACATGCCATGACCATGAACAAACTGCCCAAAACTCAAGAGAGAAAAAGCTCATGAGAACATATATAGCCAAAATAAACTTTGTTTCAGTGATAACTGGTCACCCAGGCTCAAAATTCACTGGAAGAAAATTGTACAAATGAATGTGGAAATATAGCTCCTTTCTAAGGAGACAGAAAATCCAACATCTGGCTCTAAGCTTCACTTAATGGAACAGAAATATGGTGTTACAAAGCCAGGTAGAAAAAACCAGCAAGAGCCATTAGTCCTCAGTTCTCTATTTGTTTGGCTGTACTGGGGTTCAAAATCTGAGTTTCTCACTGGGCAAATGCTCTGCAACTTAAGCCACATCTCCAGCGCCTTTTGTTTTACCTGTTTTTCAGATAGTGTCTTGTGTTTTTGAAGGAATCTAGCCTGGATCATGATCCTCCTACCTATGGCCTCCTGCACAGCTGGGATGACAGGTATGTGCCCAGCTTATTAGTTGAAATGAGGTCACTAACTTTTTCCTGGGGTGGCCTTGAATTGAGATTCTCCCAGTCTCCACTTGCAGTTAAGTTGTCAATTCTCTGGAAGGCATCTGCCAAGCAGCTTCCTCTCCCACATGCCCACATGGTGGAACCCTGGCCTCTGCACTGGGGCCTTGTAGACTGCAGGCCCGCAGCTCTGAGGAGCTGTAGAGCAGGCCAGGTACTTAACATATGCAGCCTGTTCCTTCTCCTGTTGCTAAGGTTCTAAAACTCATTAAAAAGAAAATAAAAAATGACCCATCACAATGCCTGAACAGAATCCAGAACGTATGTTTTCTTTTCCATGTGAATTTTTGTGTTTCCTTGCAGAGCAAACTTCATTCAAGTGGGCTGGTTTTTAATGAGGAGGGAAAGGAGCCTGTAGCCTCACTATCAGTCTTCCTTGGGAATTCTCCTGGAAATAAGTGGAACAGAGCCTACTGACACTTCTCAGCCAAATCTGTCAGGCAAGATAAGCAAATGTATTACCTGCATATCATCTACTTTTTCATTTCACAAACTTATTTTTTTTAAACCAACACCCACCCACAAGGTATTGCCAATCTTAGAAATGTCTATTTACACATGGCCCAAAAGTGTTTGCTGTTTCTTGCCCAAAGTAGTGCTGAATTTAAGCACAACTGAAGTGGGTTTTATGATGTTAGTCTACAAACAGTGCGTTTCATTTCTGCCCTGCCCTGCTTCTTCACAAAAGCAATCACTCCATGCCACTATCCAGACCCTTCTTCAATCCAAACTGTGCTTTGTAAAGGTGTGCACACTGCAGTCATATTACCCCGAAGCTAGGCAATGAAGGCTTTTTGCAACCTTGTTTGCCACGCCATGGTAGAAGCCATAACATTCACTGCTCCGTAACATATGTTGTTGCTTTTTTCAGCTTTTTTCGTGCTGCCATAAGCATTCACTCCAATTCAAAAGAAAATGCTGATAGGAAAAACAGATTTTAATCAATTTAAATGTTAGCTATTTTATATTACAGAAGCTGAAGAAATCCACATGTAAGAAATCATTCAAACCTCTACAAGAATTAGACTATTTTTTTATACAAGCCTTCCTCAAGTAGGTTTATGTGGTATTTGCAAATGCTAATTGAATTTTACAGTCATGAAAGTAAGATTCTTAAAACACTACAATCCTATACTCAGAGGTATGCTTTGTTTCCAAAGAAATCCTTATAAGAGATTTATGAATTTAAAAATGGAATCTGTTTATCTCTGACGAGTGTTTACTGAGGACCCACTATGAGAAATAAAGAGGTTGGGGCACTGGATACACAGCAGTTTACAAAGCAGATAAAAATCCTGGCTATTAAGAAACCGATTCCCAGTCAGGTGTGATTCTCGACCCTGTAACATGAACAACTTAGGGGGATGAGGCCGGAGGGTCATGGGTTTCAGGCCAGTGCCACAGAATGAGACCTTGTTTTATGTAGAAAGGAAGGAAGGAAGGAAGGAGAGAGGGAGGGAGAGATGGACAGAGGAGGAGAGGGAGAGAGGGAGGGAGAGAGAGGGAGAGAGGTGATACTTAAGGAGATATGATATATAGTTACCATATTAAGAGAAACATATAGCCTCCTAGATGGAGAGAGATTAGACAGAATAATACAGCAAGAAAATAGGTACAGAGTTGGGAGTGGTGTGCAATTTTGAGTAGGCTGGTCAGAGAAAGCCTCTCTGTGAGGTGGTATTGAAGCACCAGGAGATATGGGATAAGGATATGTGGGCCTGGAGAAGAGCAAGTATAGGCCAGTGTGGCTGGGGTGTGGGTGGGGTGAGGGGAGTGAGAAAAGAGGCAAAAGAGAGGAGGTTTGAAAAGTGACAGGAGACATACAGTACAGAGATTGTAGGCCATTAGATGAAAAGCCATTAGAGAGTTTTGATTCAAGTATTAATGTAATCTGTTTTACTTTTCAATTGAAATATAACTCACATCATAAAATTCACCCTTTGAAGTGCACAATTCAGTGGTTTTTAGTACAGTCCCAAGATTTAGCATCCATTACTACTTTTAATTCCAAAATATTTATCACCCTAAAAAGAAACCCCATACTTATTAGCAATCACTTCCTTTTACCCCCTCATCTTAGCACTGGCAATCTCTCTATGAATTTTCTAGTCTGTATATTTCATATACATGGAATCGTGTGATCTTTTGTGTCTGACTTACTTTGTCTGGATCTCTCTAGCTGCCGATATGAGAATAGTCCGAAGACAGGCAAAGACAGAAGCTGGGACACCAACGAGAGACAAATGTAGTAATTCAACTGAGACAAGAGGGGTTTGAAATAGGATGGCAAGCAAGATGGTGACTAATGGCTAAATTCTGTGCACATTAGGATGGGGTGGATGTGGGGTATGAGACAAAGAGAAGTCAAGGACAACTCCCAGGTTTGTCTTGAGCACCTGGAAAGATGGAGCTGACATCACCTGAGAGTGAAAGACCAAGCAGAGATAGGCTGAGAAGAAACATAAGGACTAGATTTGGAGATGTGAATTAAATTTTGGATGTCTATTGCCCTTGCAAGTGAAGCTGCTAAAAAGGAACTGGATATGAGTCTGGAATGCAAAGGAAAGGTCTATATCAGAGACACAAATGTAGAAGTCAGAGAATAAAAGGTATTTAACATCATAAACCAGATGAGACCACCAAAGGAGAAAAAAGAGGTTCCAGGAAAGTTCTTGGATACATCAAGCTTCACAAGTCAGAGAGATGAGGAGGAACCAGCAAAAGAGACTTCAAAGGAAACACCAGTAAGGTGGGAGGGCCAAGAGAGGAAGGAGTCCTAAAACCAAGTGATTGCTTATCACGGAGGAAGACCCAGCTCTGCTGACAGGCCAATAAAATGAGGACTGAGAATAACCCTCAGATTAAGAGGGTGGCAATCATTTTCAGAACACAGGTCCTTCACCTGCCAGCCTGCTCACTCTACTTCTCTTGCCATCTCATCTGCGAGGTGTGCCTTTCCCAGACATGGCACTGAAAAGAACCATTTGAGTGGAGTGGGGAGGTCAAATGTCTGTCTGGATTGGGTTCAAGAGACCATGTCAGAAAGGAATCGAAGGCAGGGACAATTGTTTTCACAAGTTTAGCTGAAAGGAGATAAGGGAAATTGTAGCATCAAGACTAGGGTGAAGAGAGGGCTTTTTAAGATGGGAGAAATAAAAATATATTCATATGCTGGTGGGACATATCTATTACAGAGTACAGAGAGAAATTCCCTCTCTGCCACACAGTTCAGCATTATTAGAGAAGGACTTATTTTTAATAAGTGACTTTTTAAAACAGTAAAATGTATCATGCCCTGTATAGCTATCCTTATCTCAACCAGCAAAACCCCTTGTTTCTTCCTATTATTGCTTATACTCTCTCTACAACAAAATTAGAGATAAGGGCAAAATAGTTTCTGCTGGGTATTGAGGGGGGGAGCGGGAGGGGGTGGAGTGGGTGGTAAGGGAGGGGGTGGGGGCAGGGGGGAGAAATGAACCAAGCCTTGTATGCACATATGAATAATAAAAGAAAAATGAAAAAAAAAAAGTAGCATGCAGTTTCAAACATTAGTTTCAATTTGAATATTTCATCATTATAATTAACAACATAGTGAACATAATGTTTAGCATGCATATGTTAAGTAATCTGAATACTCAGGTCCTTATTATGAGTATATAATCACAGACTACTTTTCAAAATCTTTACAAATTTAGAATTTGCCAAGGAGCCTGGAGCTTTATCTCTTCACCTAAGCACACAGCCAGGCCACAACTGCCTCATCTGGCTTGTTGTATCACCTGTCATTGCTTACTCCTGACACACACACACACACACACACACACACACACACACACACACCCCCGCCCTGAATGACCTTAAGGTTCCCTCCAACATTAACATTTTATGGTGATTGCTGCTGACATCTAAGTTTATTAGGAAGATTAAAGAAACTCTGAGAAAGGCTCTAAAGGTTCCCATACTTTGCTGCATATTTTGGAATTTACAGCAGCTTATGTTTGATAGATTGTGGACTTTTGGGTCTTCTCGATTCTTTGTTATATTTCCAGTAAGTGAGGCTCCTTTGTTGGCTCATGATCAAAACAATGGGAAAGAAAAGAGTTTTTGAAAGAAGAAAATTAAATACAATTCTTAAACATACTTTCACATAAAAGATAAGAATACATGAAGAATTTTTCAAAAGTTTAGAATGAAATATTCCTTAACTGAAGCCTTAGCTTCTAAACACATTTCCATTTGATATATCAACAGAATGACACTGCATACTAAAAAACAATTTACCTATAACTACATCATGACCATCAACCAAGCCAGCAGAGAAGAGCTCCTGAGATACACCATCTGCCGTATCTGTCCAAATGTGAAATGAATATGTATTAGTAACCATAAAATAAAAATCAACAATCTAGAACAATGAAAATATATATTTTTCATTTGCTAAAATCACACACATGAGTTTTAATTCAACAATTCAGAGTCTATCAGTAGAAAAAAAATCAGAAGCAACATGAAATACATTTCCCAAGTGCATTTTGCATCTTGCTATTTACTCAACAGATGTTATATGAAATTTTTTTCACTTTTGGTAAACCAAAAAACTTGTGCCCTCTGGCTACCATCTGAACTAATCCTCAAGTGTACCTCTAGAAGGTATAAGTGTCCCTTATGACACTGCTTCTCTTTCTTGCCAAGGTTAATTCCAGCCGTCATCAATCCTTTTCTATCATTAGGAGTTACTGAGTCAGAATTTATGGCAAAGGTTGAATGGGTAGCACCTGATACAACCTGTGATTTGGTATAAACAGCCCGTGAGCTGGTCAGACTATTAAGATGAGCTATTTAAATTTATGCTATTAAGAAACTCCTTTAACATGACATTGATCATTTGATAGCAACAGATTCATTCTCTTAGAAAATGTGGTTGAGTAAAATAATGTAGTTTTTCAATGATAAATGTTAGGAGTTGGCAGTCTCATAAAGATGGGACTAAAACAGGCTATGGCAACTGAATATAGCTGAAATTACTAAATTGAAAGGTTATAAATGAACATGGTAACACTGTTATCTTCTATTTGAAGACTTTGTAAAGAGGAGCTGAGAAACTGCAACATGCTGAAAAGAACAAACAGACCGACCCTACATTTTCAAATGCGATGACTTGGTCATCATGGTCTTCTGATATTCTCACAAGCATCCAGTGTAGCAGGATATGAACAGCATGTAATAGGGTACATATGATCTGAAGTTTCTTCCAAAGTACTGCTGCTGAATCATGCAAGTGTCTTAACTGAACTGCAATTGGTAATGCCAAAAAAAGTCCTTCAGCACAAACTGGATATGGTGACTATGGGCTTCTGTGTATGTGCTTGTGTGCTCATGCAAGCACACATGAATGTGCAGATGAGGATACATTTGTCTTTCACAATTTTTGGAACTTAAAATGCTCTGCCCAGGGTCTGAGAGAACATGGTCACAGCAATGATGACAACACAATCGAAGGTCATCTGAAATGCTCCAGATACTCCTGTGCATTCTTCTCTCCCTTTTTCATATGTGGCTCGACTTCCCAAGTCTCCAACAAAACTTTGAAACCCAGTGTATATATTTTACACTTCCAGAGACATTGTGTTATTCTACCATTTCACTGATTCTATTTCAAAATGAAATGGAAAAAAATGAAATAAATGACAAGAATGAATACATATATGTATGTATGAATACGCAGGAATCTTACTATGAAATTCCACATAAGTGAATTTGTCTTGAGCCTTGCCCTTTTGGTCAGAAGTATAAAAAATACTTTATATCCAAGTGTCTGTGTTGAAAGAAGCCCATATCATGGCAGAGAGAATAGCATAATGAAAGGCTGAACTCTGAGCTAGAACACTGAGGCTCAGAATCTCCACCTTCCTTGAATGCCAGCCAACGCCTCAGGAATAGAAGAGTGTTGAATTAAAGTGACTAACACTTAGTATGCACAGGGCATGCAGCAGGCAGTCATTGTATTTTCTTTGATCAATCACCTGTTAAAGCATTTTGATGTGTTACACCATCCCTAAAGCATCAATGAGCTCTTACACTTGAGTAAGGAGCTACAATCACAGATGTAGTTGAAAATGGAATAACCAAACACAGCCACATTGAGGGCTAGTAAACAGTGGTACCAAGAGATAGTCATTCACAAAAGATTAAGGTGTCAAACATGTCTTATTTTCAGGACTCTCGGGCACCAGATGAATCATATCAAAATGGCAAATGGTTAATGCTAACCAGCTACAAAGGGAAACACACCAGATCTGTGTGTGTATGCCCTAAGCAATCATTTTCTATACATGTAAGTAAAATACTGTAATAGTTTAGATCAGAAATGTGAAATAATTATTTCATGTTTCATTAGTAACTTATTTTTTTTAAGCTGCTTAAAAACATTTCTGATACCTAAGTAAGTTAAATAATAATATATTAATGTATGCTTTCCTGAGCATACAGCAACACAAAAAATACAAAGAGCTTGCCCTTGAAAGAAGACAGAAAATATTTAATATGTTTATATGTTTTAGGCCATATATATTCATGTTTACATGTGGCACAAATACAGCAAACATGTGGTATGCACTCACAGACACATAGCAATGTTTGAAATACAAAGGGCCTTAGGAGTTACAGAGATGCAGTGACACATACATGGTACTTCTATTTGTAACAGGCTTGTGCTCAGCTCCACATTATCATCAGGAAGTCAATGCTATGGTTTGTATCTGAGCAACGAAAGCAGAGATTCTTCATCTATTCCCTGCAAATGAGGCTGACAAGGCCAGTGCAAATGGCCCAGCAAGGCTGACAGGCCATCATATCCATACAAATCCTTAACTCAGAAACTTGTTTCTTTGTTACCTCTTAAAATTAAAATTGATTTTCATTGCTACAGTCCATTTTAGACAATCACATGAAAAGAAGCAATCTTACAATAAGAATCTGTTCCTTCCACTTACTGTACTTGAAACATTTATTATATGATTACGAGATTTTATCACAACATTGCCTGGTCAGTATTTTTATATTAAGACAACAGGGATGGCTTTTTGACAACCCTGACTGGTGCTGCACAATTTCATAGACCGACTATGTTGCAGATGGACATCCCCAGAAAGAAAAATCAATTAACAAACTTATGAGGGCCTGATGGACACTTATTTTGCAAAAGATACTTCTTCTTAGTCTAGTTTAATTCAAACATATTGAGAATCATCAAATCTCTGTTAGAGATCAGAACCTGAGTGAGTCTAAGATCACATGTGGCCAAGACTGTATTTTGTTTGCTAGCGGCATTTTTAAAAAAACTGAACATGAATGTGTTAAGATGGGACTCTCCAGCTTCCTGACTTCCCCACCATTCACTTTGGCTCCTGTAGACATTTGAGTTAGTGTCTACTTGCATTTGACAATAATAGAGAAGTTGAGGCAGTTTACTGACTGCCCAACTATCAAGCTAGAAAGTCTTGTACTTCAGGGTTTTCAAAATTTTAGCAAATATAATTTATTTAATCAGATTGAAATTTATATCTAAAAGCTAAAATAAATAGAGCTAAGTTTATATACATTAATAAATCGAAACATATAAAGCCAATACACTTTAGAAAGGCATTCGCTATAAACATTGAGGAAATCATTTTCACACACATAAGAATCTGAAACCAGACATCATGGAAAACAGCTACAATATTAGCATGAACATCTGATTTTGACTTTTGTAGGTTATTTTGGTTATAAACTAAATAAGGAAAGTAGTAAGTTTTCTCTCAACAACTAGTATTTTGATCTCTGGAAACTGTTCATAAATGTTATTTATTTATTAATTATCCAAGATTTCTATGATGTCCTGCTTGCCAGGCTCTCTGCTAGATGCAAAAGATAACAGAAAATAATACATAGTGCTGTCCTTTGAGTATCCAGAAACTGATGGAACAACCAGTCTGGACTTTAAGTATTTGTAATAATTTATTTAAAATACTCAAATTGCATTCAGCTGCAAGAGAGGCACTGTTCTACCAAGCTTACTCCTGGTGCCTACAGCATACAGATGCCACAGACACTACCCAACCGAGGCGCTGTGTAACATGAACTGAGATCACAGAGGCAAAGCATCTACCATTTTGGGTGACGCCACTGTTTGCTGCTCAACCCTCATTAGGGCTGCAGATGCATCTCATTACACTCATCATAACTTCCCTAAGGCCCTGCATTATGTGCCAATACTTATTTTCATGGTTGAGCTAATGTATCCAATTTATGTATGCATACATGGTGCCACTGTGTCAGTGGAACCCATAGAGTCAGGAGTGGTTCAGTTTAGAATGCTTGCAATTAGCCAAAGTCCTTATTTCCTTGCATCTCTCCCTCCTTTCTTTCTTCCTTTGTTTTTAGACAAAGCACTTTTGAATAGCAAATTATAACCACATGTTTGCAATCAATTTCTGAAATATTTCTTGTAGCACTAAAATAATAATTTCAATTAGAACTTACCTCTTCCTGGAGTAAACTCAAATCGTATGTCATTAAGTTCCTTTCTGGAGTTTCTGAAATATATAACATATAACACATTAAAATCTAATGAGATCGTTTAATCAAACAATGAATTCCAATTTTTACAAGATCCTTTTAACATGTAGATAGCATTTTACAGTTTTGGGTCACCTCCAAACGTTTCCTAGACTGGAAGAAAGAATTATGATAATAAATCAAGAGATTTGTTTCCTTGGTAGAATTTACCTTTTATAAAAATGTTTATATCACAAAATTGCAAATAAAAACATTCATTTTATAAAATCTGTGCTAAATCAGTAAGCTTAAATATAATGTCATAATTAAAAAATTTTAGATGCCTCTATTCTAAATTAATGATATCATATATATTGTTAATACTTTCACTGGAAAATGGTATTCTATTAAACAAAATTTTAAAGTAAAACAATCAGGGAAGATAGTGGATAGTGTCAGTGACACTAAACATTAAATCATGCAACACACAATGCCCAAACAAGGTGTGCATTTTGTAATTTAAAATCTTATCTAAAGACAGAGATCACTGAATAATGCAAAATAGCCCAATGAATATATAAAACTTTATTTAATATAAAATGCGTATGTAAAATTATAAAATACATGTATCCATATTTGATTAAAAAATTAAATGACACTGAGGAGATAAAGTAGTAAATATCTAAGATACCTTCACATGAATTTCAAGAAATGATAATAAGGGGCAAACTATAATTAGAATAGTTTCAAATCTCACAAATACTACAAGTAATATAAGTATTACGAGTTACACTCAACAGATGCTAAAGTTAAAGTGAATAAAAACACCTTAAGGGATACTTTTAATTAGATAACTTGAATATGGTTATGAATTAGATGGTGTTTTTATAACAATATTTTATTGCTTATCTGTAATAATAATTCTTTGGTTATATATAGGAGAATTTCTTTGTTCTTAGGGCACTTGTGCTAAGGTATCTAGAGATGAAATATCATGATATCTGTAATTTATTTTAAAATAGAAAATAAATATTTATATGCAAAAAAATAAAAATTAAAAACATCTTAAGAAAGGCCTATAGAAACATGAACCGCTAATTTCCTAAGAACTCAAATATTAGCTCAGCGTCCAAGACAGAGACAAAGATGACTAGAACATACCTCCCTGAACATTCTGCTATCAATGCCAGACAAGTCTGAACAGACACTAAACCTCTGGGTAATATCTCCTTTTCTCTGTAAACAGTGCCAAAACCTGTGAACAGGCCACGTTTGGTCCATAACCTCATTTCCATTCCTTTTGTCCTACCACACTTTGTGCAAGGAAGCCAGAAAGACACAAAAGGCCTGGTACCCATTAAGAGAAAGCCCTTCTCCTCCCCTTGGGGCCAAAGAAGCTGGCCCACACCTAACACCTATCCACAATTGATATTGGGAGAAATAAGAGACCAAGAACCCAAAAGATATCAAAGCCCAAGTTTTCCCACCTGGATGTTATCACTACTCCTCTCCAGGACAGAACAGGACTGGAGGACTTTAATAATTCCTATAGCCATGCTTCTATTGGGACCTTCTAGGAATATGACAGCTATGAAAATTGTGGATCCTTACACTAAAAGAGTAGATATGTGACCTACACCTGAAATTATAGTGTTCAGTCTACCCAGCCCTATAGTGGAGGTAGCCTGTGCTATTAACCCGAGGCAAAAGGACTGTCTGCATGCTGCACTGCTTGAACAACCTAAAGTGTCAACACATTTACATAGTGCTCTCATGTGTATCAGCAGTTTACAAATGTTTTGGTCTCAGAACTGCTATACATTCTCAAAAAGTATATAGGACCCCTATAAAGCTTTTTCTTACGTTACTATATTTATCAAAATTTACTGTATTAAGTTAAAACCAATAAAAAATTTAAATGTTCATTAATTTGGAAATGACAATAATTAACTTATGTTAATGTAAAAGTTTTTATGAAAAATTACTTTCAGCTCTGTTGTAGAGGGTTTACTTAGCACGTGTGAGGTCCTAGGTTCCATCCCAAGAAAAGAAAAAAATTACTTTCTTTTAAAAAGAAGTCAGTGAAAAGATTGAGTTTTACATTTTTTGCAAGCCTCTGTACTGTTTGACTTAGGATAACTGAATTTAACAGCTGCTTCTGTGATCTTGCAAGGAACTTGAGCATCTGAAGATTTTGGTGTCTTGGTACCTGGTGCTGATCTCCCTCAGGTACCAAAGGACAATGGCATATACTTTATGTATGCATATACACACACACATATATATATATAATTTCATTTTATTCCAACAAACACCCTTTGTGACATGCAAAATATGGTTTGTTTTCCATTGTTTCTCTTTTTTTTGCCTCTACCACCCCTCCCCTATTGCTAGTGACTACTTCAATGGACTTTCCAAGTTTACAAATTTAATGAGTGGCAGAGTGAGAATCAACAATTCTATACTGGAAACACTTAATACTAACAGAAATGCTCGAATCCTTTCCTTTTTCAAAAGGAGGAAGCATAACCCAAAATTTTGCAAGTTATCATAAAACAATCACTAGGCATTCATTTCTTTAATAAGTCTTGATTTTACATGCTGTATTATGAGAAAAGGTTAAGTTAGGACTACTGTGTCCAATAAGAAAAAACAATCAGTAGGGAAGAAAGTAGAATTAATGTATTTAATAATAAAATGACTAAAGAGAAAAAAAGCACAAAAGAATTTGGTTTACTACTAATTAGTGTCATTGTTCCTTTCTCCTGTTCTGATTGGTCTTATTTAAATCAGTTTGCTCTACTAAGGCTATGGTAAGAGAGGTTTTAAGAACTATACCCAGAATATCATCATGCACATCCTGACGCTTTAAATATTAATACACAAAAGTAACAGCCAAGACTTATAATCTCCATCTACATCAACTGTGGTACAAGTCACCGAGGCTGCCTAGTCAAGTCACTCTTTAACGACTCTGAATCCAAAATACCTTCGAAAAGATCACAGTGATTGATTGTGAGTAGTAGACTTGTCCCATCAAGATGAAATATAGTTGGAAAAATGCCTAACTGATTCTAAATACTGAAGGTCATCCTTTTATAAAGAATTAATCTTTTCAGACTCATACATAACACCTTTAATTGAAAGTACATTTGCTTTAATTGATATTGCATGGGATGCTCTTGATTTCAGGGAAGCTGAAAATAGGCATGATTTAAGGTCAAAAGCTAAGTCTGTGCAACTTTACAAGGGAAACCATAAAAAATTCAGAGTAACAGTTTCAAGACCCAGGCCACCATTAGTGACTTATTAAAAACTCCTTTAATCCCAAAATAAAAACTCTGAAATTAAGGCACATCCGTTACTGTTCATTGGATGCATATATTGTATTAAAATGCAAATACCTTTAGAGCTCAGATTTATTTTTTTAAAGAGATAATATAAATATGTGGCTCAAAATCAAAAGGTACAACTGGGTATTCTGTGACAGTTAGTTTTCTTGTTCCTCTCACCAAATATCTACCTACCTCTCACCAACCAAAAAGCAATAAATATTTTAGGCTTTTGTGCATCCTCTTCCTGAAAGGCTCTATGCTCTCAGTAGCAAAAACACAAACACGTTTAATACAAACAGAGGTATACTACAGCCAATTTTGACTTAATAATATATCTTGGAATTTTCTCCATTTTAGTTCATTGAGAACTTTCTCATTCTTTTCTTTGTAGCTACATAGTTTTCCATTGAATGCTGTATTTTTTAACCTGTTCCTAATCCTATGGACAAACGTTTCAAATTTTTCCCTATTATAAACAATGATGCGTCAAAGAATAACTTTCTCTTACTGATTTTCAAATATATGTGTATAAAAATAAATGTCAAGAAGTCAGTTCTTTGGTCAAAGGGTATATGCATTTTCAATTTGATAGGTACTGAAAAATTCCTCTTCATGTAAGTTGCACCAATTTCTACTCTCACTGGTAATTTGTAACCACTATGGCAAGAACTTTGAGTAAAGCAGGGATGTATTAAAGAAAACAGAGACGTGGGGACTATGCCAGGGGAAAGTCGTTCCCCACTGAAAAGAGCAACTGATACTCAGCACCAGCTGGTCATGCCCCGGCAGGAATTTGGGCTAACTGTTGTTAAACAGTCACATTTTTCAGAGAACCAAGAAATTGAACATTTTATATGAAATTCTATAGTTTCAATTGTTGATACATAATTTAAAAACTAGAACTCCATCTACTACCAATCATTAGTGAAGTTGAATATAAAATACAGTTTCTGGTGATACTGATGCACAAACTATGGGCAGTAGAAGCTCACAAAGCTTTCTGAAATGTTAGAACTTTGATGTTATTTTAAAGGATCTACTAAAAAGAGTCATATAATAATACATTGGCCCACAGACTGACAGCACGGGAGAAATAAATCATGGGAAAGAAAAATAAGGATGCAGAAATTCAAAAAGAAAACATAAACCATAAATGTACAAACTTCATTTTTCAAAAGTTTTTAGTAACTTCTGTAAAGAACTGACAATTTTTTTTGCTATGCCCATTCAAAGTAAGTTTATAGATACAGATTGGAACACATAACACTTTTCTTTTTGTTTTTTAAACTCATCTTCTAGTGTCACAGTGAACACTCAAACAAGGCAGCTGGCTAAGTGGGTGGTGACGGAACACATGAGTGATCATGGAACTCTTCTTGGTGGGCGACTTGTACAGGGCTGGTGCAGCTGAAGTAGACATTTCACAGAATGTAGCATTTATCTGTGCCTCTTAATGTACCATATCGGGACCATCTGACAGTCATTGTTTCTGGAGGGCTCAAAGCCAAAATGCCAGCTCAGGACTATCATTCTTCAGCTTCATATTAATATCTCCTAGTCCATGCTGACAAAGGTACAGGGCTATATCTACCCTAAGAACCTAATGTAATTAAAAGTTGTAGAAGTCCACATTGCCAAAGGACATCAGGAAGAGTATCTGTCATTGCTACTTCACACCATCCAGAACAAGGATGCTAGAGAGTGAGGATGAGAACCGACCATTTTCCCAAGCTCTGAGGATGGAACACCACCAGTGGCCCCTGTGAGAGCAGCAGAGGTAGAGCTTCCCAGGGACCAGGAAGGCCCCTCCCTCTAAGCAGCAGAAATTTCTAAGACAATAGCTCTCTTCCTTCTTACTTTTACCTGAAATTGCAGGTCAGGCTGAGGCTGTTGGTGTCCAGGAAATTCCAAAGGGACTCTCATACATTCAACTCCTAGAATATGCCCACACCACCTTACCCCCTGAAAGCCAGGGCCTGGGATCAGTGGGAAGCCATTTTTAGTTCAGTGTACACCATACTGGAGCCTGCCCCAACAAGCTAAGGAGGAGAAATGGACAACACCTTCCAATGAGCCAGCATGGCCTTTGTCTTTCACCCAAAGAGGCATTTGGCATAGGACAAGGAGATAATGTGAGCTGTGTGGATAAAGGTCTGAGTTCAAATCAATTCAAAACTAGTTTGGCCTTCTGTAACCTGTTGGCACAGTAAGAAGGTCATCACATATGGCCCTTAATTTGGACTCCACAGTCTGTTCATTATAAATTCTGTTCATTATAAATTACCCCATCTCTCTTGGCTTCTGAGACATCACCTTTTGCTTATCTTCCTGGCTTTCTAGTTGCCCATTCTATCTGTCCCAAACGGTCTGTTATCCCTGACTACCAGTCCCCTCAATGGTTATGGCTCTATCATCTATCATTCCCTCTTCTTATTCTATCCCTGGGTGATTAATTCAAAATTCATAAGTTAATCTCAGTTACTTCTCCAGAGCTATAAATCCATTATCCAAGTGTTTACATGGCATCTCTCCACAAAATGATCAACACACATCAAAAACCTCAGCAAATCCAGATTGAACTCATCATCTTTCCTCTCAATTCCCTTCTCTTTTTCTGCTCTTAGAGCAGAAAATGACAGTGACAGTCAACAACAAAGACCTGTGGGTTTGACCTCCTTAAGAATTCTCAAATCATCTATTTCTCTACAGCTTCACTACCACTGACCAGGGTCATATCACCAACACCTGCTACGAATTAGAATAAACGATTTCAAGAACAAAGAATACTTTATACATGCTGGCATGTAACACACATATACACAAACAGATTGCTATTGTGAAAGCTAAAGATGTATGGAGAAAGAAAAACAGGCCGTGAAAGGTCGAGGGAGCCACCGTTCAGGATGTCATCCTTGTCATACTTAATGAGACATGAAAACTGATGCCAACGTAAGGATAAGTTGAAAGAATGTACAGCATAGGCCAGAAACAAGAGAGCCAGAAAGAGAGCAATCACCTCCTGCTTCTGCCTGTGTGGCTCTGAAGCAGGATTCCCACCTATCTCTGTGCTTGAGCCAGTTAATTAGGGAGCCTTAAGAACTGGGGACTCACACTCAGAGGCTGGTCACTTGAGCTCAATTTGCAGGTCAGCCGCTTACTACCAACAATGTTCAGTAATCCACTCGCCTCGCTAACTTGCAGTTTCTTCTGCAACCAGAGGGGGAAGTAATGTTTCCCTTGGAGATTAAATGAACGGTGTGAAAACACTGTGAACTCCCCAGGCATGGCGACAAGGCATTATTATGCCTTATATTTTGAGACACACAGAAATAAGAAGAAAAGTGTCTTGGGTTCAGTCTTTTAAAGAATTTACAGCCTTCCTAGAGAATGGCAGCTAATATATGTAAACTAGAAGGAAAACACAATATAAATTAAGTGCTTTAAAAAAGTAGCAGGCAAACACACTATATTGATTCAGAGAAAGGCATATTTCCTGTCTCTTGGCTTTCATTCCAATCCATCCTTCACTGTCCTGTCAAATTAATCGTCCTCTGAGGTAGAGGTCCAATCTCAGAATCATGTAATTTTATAGCAGAAGGGGGCCCTAGAGGTCATCTAATCCAGTCCCCTCATTCCTCAAGTGAAGCAATTAAGGTCAAAGAGATTGAGTGAATTGCTTGAGATTACACAGCTGGTTAACTCACTCAACACTCCATAAATCCTTATTGATCACCTACTAGGTGTCAGGCCTATGGAAGGAGCCATTAATGGCAGAAATGGCACCTAAACCTGGAATCTGAGACTTCTAGACCACTGATCTTTATTCTAGATTGGTGGTTCTCAAACTGCTAGCAGAGTGAGCAGAGGTACAATCTCTAAAGAAAAGTCTTTTTCCCCCAATTACATCCCTACACCCAGTTAAGGATTACTACAGGCAGTAAAAGATGTTCTATATGGGAAGGAATAGCTTTCACATGAATGATGTGTTAACAGAAATAAAGGCTGAGAGCCAATGCTGCTCCCATCAGCATTATGCCCAAAACCCTGCCTGAAATCAAAGTTCCCCTAGACATATGTATCTCCATGTACCTGCAGCATATGATCCAGGACTGTGAAAATAATAAACGAGTCACATACCTGCCCCTTCCTTACAACCTTCCCCTTGTATTTGACTTGCCTCAAAAGAATATTTGCATCAGTGAGTCTTCTAAAAGGTGAAAATTTCTTTCAACATTCTACCTCCTCTCACCCAGAAAGATGACCTTACCCTAGAAAATGTGAGTTGGCAACATCCAGAATTTTAGTCTACATCAAGCTACATAGCATCACATAGCCCAAAATCAACATCAAATAGATCAGAAAGTCACAATGGTTCATTTAACAACAACAACAAAAAGCACTGACTGACATGCACATACATATGTATGTACACACATACACACAATTTTCCTTCAAATTCGGTATCTTAATACCTATTACAAAATTGGCCTTGTACAACTAATTGTCTACAGGTTTTTCTGCAACTGAAACCTCAGGCTTCGGCATGTGATGCTTCCCAGGGGCCATCTCAGAGCCTGAAGGACCATTTCAGATTTGCACCCTGTAATGAAACCAATAGTCCAGCTGTGTTATTTCACATGGCTGATGTCTATGTGTGAGGTACACGTGAAAAGCCTCGCATACATAAACTCTAGGTGTACAGTACAGTGATGACACCTAAGGATAATCTCCTGCAAAAATGACCACCTACAAAAACTAGTTTTCATCCAGAAGTAACCCAAACTAAGGTGATTTTCTTTGGCAGAAAGGTCTTAAGAATCTCTGTATCCACAAGGTGACGGCATAGATGTTTCTTCTTCCTCACTCTCCAATCTCAACAAACAGGTTTTATTCTTTTTTCTCAAGTATAATACTTTCTAATATTATGAAAAAATTTCAACACAGAGCAAAATTCGAAGACTCATAAATACAAATACGAAACAAATATGTACCTACCATCCAGAATTTTTCAAAATGGTTAACATTCTGTCTTACTTACTTCAGAGCTGAATACATAAAATTTTAAGAATGTTTTACCTATATAGCACAAAATCAGTTGAACTATGTCCCAGCTATGATAAATCACAAGTGAGGAGAAAATTGCATAAAGGCTGTTTCCTGTGATGATTATGGAGTTACATTTTCATGTGTTGCTAGTAGTACTTTTCAGCATTGAGAATGTCCAGTGAATATACTTACTGAACTTATTTTTTAATCTATGGTGCAAAAGGGGAAAGGAGGGATCACAAAAGGGCTAGACTGACGAGTACAGCTGGTAGGAGAACAAAGATGATGGTCTGGTCAAAGAGCATACTTTTTGTAACAGGAAAATGTACTAAATGTGCTTACTAGACGGGAGTATTTGCATGTGTCATTTTTAAAATCAATTGGTAACAGTATAGAACAGCCTGCATTAACATCATTTGTACCTAAAAGTTTAGGGCAGAGGATTCAAATATCCAATAATGTTTCCATGATGGACACCTCTGCGCAATGCACTGGGCTTCCACACCAGCATATTAAGTCCCTTATAATAAAAAAGTAACGCTGCCCCATAGACATGGGTTTAATACTGCCCATTTGGAAACTAGGGGTAGTTATACAGATTGGTAGAGTTTATGGAGAGGTAGTTGGAACTGTATATATTTGCAGCATTCCAGGATGAGTATATACTTTTAATATTTTTGCTAATGTATATTAATGTAAAATAGTGGGTTTTGTTAGAACATTTTTATACATGTATATAAAGTACTTTCATCATATTCACCCATGGATGAGTATATTCTTAAGACAATGGGTATTTACTTCCCTAAGGCACAAACCATTACAAACTCTAATTATTATGAACATTTATCATCTTCTTTGTCTACTATTTATTTCACTCAATTCTTAAAAATAAACTAAAGTCATTGTAAAATTAAACCAAATAATAATTGAACATTTGTTTATGAAAAGTAACAGGGGCCCAGGGTATAAATCAGTGATAGAGACCTTGCCTAGGACAGTGCAAGGCCTGGAGTCTGATTCCCAGCACTAAGAAAAAGTAAAAATAAATAAACACAACAGAAATTACTTAAAGAAAACACAGAGATACTAGCACATCCTTGGGATGCCAGTCACTCTAACTGAACTAAACACTAACTTAGAGCACTGCTTGTAGCTAAAGCAAACAAGGAAACTATCTACTGCACAGTCCAATTCTTACATTTCCAAAAAAGGAACACTCAAAGCAGATTTTCTCCCTTGGCATTAATTTCAAGGAGAAACTTTTTATGGAAGCTCCTATAGGATACTGAATAGTACCTTCAATTCTTTGCTGTAAAATAGAGAAACTCCCCTATTCTAATAATTTTATAAGTAATTAGTATATATAAAAAATTAAGGGAAAGCTATATAGAATTAAGAAACATAAAGGGAAAACGATCATTTTTTACGAGGTTTAAAATATCCAACAAATAAAGGAGAAAATTATGAAAGAGTAATGAGTGAGAAGCATTAATATTTAGTTTAGAAATGTAAGAAGACTACTCTCTGGCTTTTCTACAGGTTGTATTGCAAAATAATTAAGTTTAATAGCATGAGA
Source organism: Castor canadensis (assembly GCF_047511655.1). Taxonomy (NCBI): domain Eukaryota; kingdom Metazoa; phylum Chordata; class Mammalia; order Rodentia; family Castoridae; genus Castor; species Castor canadensis. The sequence continues at coordinate 121,971,749 of NC_133389.1, forward strand.
ATGAGCAAGAATTTTCTCTTTTCTCATCCATGGCAAACAAACAAAACTCCCTTCTCTCTCATGTGTCTCTTCAGATTTAAAAAGAATATATATTTTCCATTTCAGAGAAATGGCCTATAAATAAATGCATTTATAGTCCAGGATATATGGACCTTGGTATAAATTCTTAAATTGTACTTTCCTAAAATTATGTCAGCAAATGACTATGTATACAGTTGCATAGGAAAAATGCTTCTAGACATATGATAGATTGCTGATACACATCAAAAGGAAATAGATACATATGAGAGCATGTCAGGCCACACTTGTCAGGAGGCTAGATTAGGACAGGACTTTGATTCAGGATAATGTCAAAGCAAAAACAAAACATCCCACTACTCTCTCAAGTCAAAAAAAAAAAATAAGCATACATTTGCTTTTGATTTGAAGTTACATGACTAACATTTATAGGACTGAAAAAGTAGAGACGAGCGGGGTGGGCACTGGGCTGGGGGAAGGGGGATTTGGACGTTTTCTGCAGTTAACATATCTCAGAAAGGTAAGAGCATTGAGAGGAGGGTGTTTTGAATGAAGGGATTTCAAGTGAGGCCAAATACCTGACACTTTCCAGGTTAGGTTTTACAAAATATATATTCTTTTTAAATCTAAAGAGCCACATGAGAGAGAAAGGAGTTTTGTTTGTTTGCCATGGATGACCTTTCAATAGGCCAACTGTTGATCAGACTACTTAGCTCTTGTTATCATTGCAAAGTGGTTCTGAAAATGTCGCCCTCATATGACACCTTTTCTTTTCTGTTCTAAGTTGAAAAGTGTCACCCCAAATTCATATGCTGACATCCTAACTGCCCATACCTAGTATGTGCCTGAATTAGGGGACAATATTTAAAGAGGAATTAGTATTAAATGAGATCACTGGATGAGCTCTAATCCAATACAAGTGGAGTCTCGTAGGAAGAGGAAATGAAGGATGCAGACATGTACCAGCACAAAAAAAGACCAGATGAGGACACAGGAAGAGGGTGGCTTTCAGTAAGCCATGGAGAGACACCTCAGGAGAAACCAAACCTGTCAACACCTTGATCCTGAACTTCTAGATTCTAGAATAGTTGGAAAATAAACTCCTGTAGCTTAAGTCTGCAATACTTTGTTAAGGCAGTCCTAGCACACCATCTGATTCTGATTCTGATAAATATTTCAACATTTTACCCTTTATTATAGAACTAACGTGGTTCTCAGCCTCTGGAGGTCTCATTTATGACTTTCATTTTTACAAAGGTTTGGCAAGAAACTATATCATCAAACAGTCCCAAATAAAGTAAATAAAATAACACCAATCACTTGGCATAGAAATCAAGCCAACCTAACTGTAGAATTCCAAGTACCTGTAGTTTGCCAAAAGTGGAGAACCCCTTGGCCTCTTCATGAAGCTCAGCCTACAGTGGTGCTGTGTCACCTCTACAATGAAGGCATATTTGAGGACAAGGTTCTAAATACTCAAAACAGTATATTTCCTGTGTTTGAATATATGTCATGTGGCTCTCGAATAATGAAATTGATGTTCACATATGAGTTGGAGAATTCATATTTTAGATGAAGAGCTCCTATTTTGATGGTTTTGAGAAACATATTTGAGAATGTTTGGTGTGTGTAACTGCAAAAGTGAAGGATTTAATGAGACTGTGAGGATAATGCATTTTTCCTATTGATCTCTAACAAGTTTTTAAAAGTAACTTAGCTTTCTTGAACTCTTGACTTAAGTAAAAATGTAATAAAGGAGGTGAGACTAGATGAATATGAGTTCTCACTCTACAAAATGCATGTACTTGCATCCTGTGAACTACACACTATTTGCCCCTTCATAGCAAATTTATAGCTGTGTTCCTCAGGAAGAAGGTCCCAAAGAATACTGCCTGGGACTGAGAAAGAGAGGGGTCCCACAGAGAGAGCCAAGATGACCCTTAGTTAAGGTAGCAGTAGAGCTTCCCTCTATCAATCTGAGGCAAAATGCAATAATCATTAATTTATGGTCAACTTTAAGAAAATTACTGATAAAAAAGGACAAATAGCTGAATGTTCACTAGAAAACTAAAGGGATAGTAATCAATCAGTGATCAGCTATGAGTCTTCTAATAAATAAAAATACACAGAATTCAAGAGGTGTCAGAAGAACAACGTGCCTCACACAATGGGGACAAAAGGGCCTGACACCTAAGTAGGTTCTCAAAAAATATTCAAGAAATTGAGTAGATTCAATGAGTAGAACATCCCTCCTTAATTTCATGGTGTTATATGAAATATAAGCACACCTGATAACTTCCTAGGTATGGAAGTGACCACAACACCAACAGCAGAGTTTCTGAACTGAAGGCACTGAAGTTGCTACACAGGTCAAAGCTATGCTCAATAGCGTAGAGGCCACATCAGGCATGAATCTGGAAGAGGTAGAAAGGGTCCGTGATGTGGAATAGAGCTGCTCTGATAGGAGCAGTAAGTCAACAGTCAACATTTGGGATAGGGGTGCTCAACCTAGGCAAAACTCAGGATATACCAGCTGCAAACCAGTCTGGATATTCAATGGCTGAGCAAGTGTCACATTTATGATTCTAAAATGCTACTGCTGAGCCACCTGTGCGTGTAGCTGTAGGCTGGTCTAGTATATACAGAAGGCACGGGAATGTCACTCCTTGCAACAGCCTCTCTTTTGCCTCTCTCCTGTTCTCTCCTCAATATCCTTGAGCTCACCTTAAGGGAGGTCAAAGGACAGCAAAAAGCAATTTTTTGCAAGGTCCACTTGTGGCTCAGCAAGGTGTCTGTCTACAGACAGTGTTCTTAAGTTTAACCACAGATTGTCAAATTGACTAGCTATGAGACCTTCAGGAGTTTACTTAAACTTTCCAAGTCATGATATGCTCATTGTTAAAATGAGGTACCCACAGCAATTACAGCATAATGAAGAGGATCTGATGAGAGGAGGGACAGACAGAATCTGTCAAAGAGCAAGCACCAAGTTAGCATTAGTTAAATAAGGTCAATAATAATAATAATAACAGTAACAATAATGATAATATTTAGCTGCTGAGTTTTACATGTCAGATCTAGGACTTGTCCTAAGATCTTATCTTACTCATTCTTTACCTAACCTAAGCAGAATATAGGTATCAAATCCTTCACTAAGTCCTAACCATAAGTCCTACAAATATATAGCAATTACAGGGAAACAGAGGTTTATTATCTTCTCAAGAATCCAAAATTGCTCAAATAAACAGGACCTGATAATCTGGAGGTAGAAATGACTCACCAGCTAAGAGTTTCAAAGATCAAACAGACATCACTAGGACTGATTGGGAAATTTTGGTAATTATCAGAGAGTGAAATAAACCCACAACTGGACAATTTTCCTAATCTATCTGAGACTTCTTTCCCTCAAAAAGAATTTAAATATTCAGCTTTGTTTGGTCAGATCAAAGATACTCAGTCAGTTTACATTATCTTAGTTGGAGAGGTATATCAGAATGCTGAAACGAGCCTAAAGCATGGTCTCTTGTCTGTCAATCTAGGGGAATTCCTAGAGAAAGCACACCATGGTTTAGTCAGCCTTCTGGCCACTTTCTTCCTACACACCAGAAAATGGTGCACACATGTCACTGACATTGTATGCTCCACCACTCTGGGCCTCTCTGGACTCAGCAGTGCCTGAAGGAACAGTGTTGCAAACTCAGACTGCTCTTTAATTGTGACTCTCATCATCACCGTTATTATGGGTCTGACGTTCAGAACTGCTCTTGGCTATCAGTGACAGCATAGAGCATATAAAGATGACATTTTATGTTTTGTATTCTGAATGTTAGAAGTCACTTTGGCTCACCAAATGAGCAGCAGGTGCCATCCTAATTATATAACTTTTAGTACACTAATAGAGTCTCCTACTAAGCCAACTGGGAGAAGAAAAAAACATAATTCTCATTTTTATCTGTGCTTCAGCATACTGACCTCCTTCAGCCCATTGATGTGGTCATTAATAAAACATTTTATAATGACCTGAAAAGATTTTTTATGAACTAGAGTCTGGATCTGGCAGTCAAACAGTTGTGTATTTGAAAGAATTTAAGCCAGTATCAAAGTTACACGTTGATGATTCTAGTTTGGCCTGGGAACTTCCTATGTCCAGAATGGTTGGTTCATGTTTTTGACTGGTTAAAAATTAGAAAAGGTTTTCTTCTCTGGAGGAGTCTCAAAAAATGGAAATATGGGTGCTCCTGATGGTGATAATCTTCCTTTGGGACACAAAAGACAAGTTTACGGGCTGAAGAGTAGATCAGAGCATGCATGAAGCTGTTTGTTTGACCCTCAGCCCACACACATACACAAACTAAAGACGATTTCAATTCATTTCAGTATCTGATGTATAATCGCCAACATGACTTCTACATTTCCCTTCAATTTCAGAGTAATTATTAGCATAAAAATATTACTACTATTTCAAAATATTCCAACAGTAGTTCTTGAAATCAAACCAAAGAGAAGAGTTTGAGCCAACCCTACTTTTTCCTTCTTTTCTAATAAAATGATATAAATAAATAAGTAAATGTATACATGTATACAATTCTTTAAAACAAAATATATACCAGGCCGTTTAAGTAGACATGATCAAAGTAAGACCTATGTTTTACTGATGCATGCATGAGTTAAAAATGAGGTAAGCAAACTAGGCATGGTAATGCATCATGACTCATAATCCCAGCACTTGGGAGGCTGAGGCAGGAGTCAGGAGTATTGAAAACTGGACGCCAGTCTGGGCTACATACAAAGTTCAAAGCCAGCCTGGGCTACACAGTGAGACAGTACCTCAAAAATATTTTTTATGAATTAAGAAAAAAATCACTCATTCAGCTCAGGTATATGTACAGGACACATACTTAGTACAAAACAGTATACTAGAGTTGGAAGACAGTACATGTAGAAATGAAGTAATGTACACACCGTGCTCAACAAGCTTACGACCAATCATGGAATTCAGAACCAGAAAGAAATTCTATGGGTGAGAAAGCTAAGGTACACCAAAGGTGTTTGATATTGTGTCCTTAAGAGATGTCACACCAGATATTTGAGACTATAAGTGCTTCTTTCTTTACCTAGGAAATTTCTACCCCATAACTCATTGCCACTTCTATCTCCATTATCCTGTCCTGAAACACATGCATTTAAAGAGTGAGAGAACTGCTTTTATTATGAAGCAAGCCGTTAACAGAACCAAGGTCACTGCCAGACTTCACATGGCCTAAAATGAACTGGCAAATAAATGCTTAAATAGACAAAAGCCAAGTCTAATAAACTCTTAAATTGGGGGAAAATGACTGATGAATTTCAATGTTACCTTGCAGACTGCCACATTAAGATACATAGAGATGGACTGAACAAGAACAATGTATAACTCAAAATATTTTTTTGTGGGATTAACCTAAATATCAAAGCCACCATACTGTGAGGGTGCACAGGCAAAGGACTTGCTGTCTGTTAGGAGATGATTCAGCTACAGGAAGCAGCTCATGGGGTTGGTTTCCCACGCTTACTCATTCTCATAAACTATAATCATAGGTAGGTGATACTCCAGGACTCTACCAGAGTCAGAAACTGTAACCATGTGCCTTCGCAGGAAACCAGGTGCTACTTTACTGATTACTTTGTGGCATCAAACAAGCTTGATTTGTTTAATATATCTTCATTCATTCTGGCCCTGGAGATGAGAGAACAATAGTAATCCAGCAGCATTTCTAGGATCTCTCTAGAAATGGGCTTAATGTTTCTGGGTGTGGAACAAGACTGCTTACACATGTAACTAGACAACAAGTTCACAGGCAGAGATTTCCAAAGTATGAGGCTGCATTTATCTCCACACTCATCTGGATATCTTTGGCTGGCTGAGCTTCAGAGGAGCAGTGCCCACTGTGAACTCTGAAGTCAAGAGCTGCACAAAGATGCCTACTTATGTTTCCTACAAGCCACTAAGAAAACCTAGCAACAAGATTCCCATTGCTTGTTGATAGAGCAAGGGTGGGCATAAAAGCACACTCTACATCTTTTTAGGAAGAAGCTGGGGAAGGAGATGAGATGGAGAGGTGCTCCTCAGCATCTCATTACTAAAGGGATAATTAGACAGTGCTCTAACAAGGAAACAATGATCACTGAACTTCAGTGGCTAATCACTATGAATGCATAAGTTCAGCATAACCTAATTTTTTTCTTTGCTACTATAGTAATCATTTTCATTTTAAGGGGAAGCCTTAGGCTTGCACTGTTTAGATGAAGGCACATATGTGTAAATTCTTCTAGAATTGTAATAGAAATATCAATTTCCCTATAAATATGTAGTTTTAATTTTTTAATTTAAAAAATACTACATTTTTTTTATATAAGAGTGAATTATTTTACTGGATTAGAAACCCATTAACTATTAAAAGTTTTTTCATGCCTTCCCCTACTGTGTCCACCTGGGTATTTCAAGATTTGGCTCAGCAGAAATGCAAACTATGAAATTCACTCACTACTACCTAATTTATCAAATTAAATTAGCAAGGATTACACTATGATACAAGGAAATGCAAAATGCTGGCAAGGATATAGCCTATTAGATCCTCACTGCTATCAGGGGTATAAGCTGATGCCATTTTTTGAAAGAGTTGTTTGGCAGTATGTTTCCACAATTTTTAAAAGGTTATATCCCTTGACCTACCAATTCTATATCTATAAATCTGTGATATGAAATAAATTATACATTTGAGTTTTTTTTCCTAAAGCCAGTCTGCAGAGCATTGTTTATGGTAGTAAAAATCTGGAACCAAATTAAATTTCCAATGATGGGAAGATAGTTAAATAAATTGCAGTGAAATAAGCACAAGATGCAATATTATACAGCTATTAAAATTTTGTATACAGAAAGGATTTTTAAGGACATGTTAAAATGGTTATAAGATAATCCTAGTGTAAAAGCAGGGTACAAAACTGCATATGTAGTGTAACTGGAACAATAAAAACAAAGCCAGAGTAAAAGGAATAGAAGAAAACACACTAAAATGTTAATCATACTATTCCTGAGTGATGGTCCAATTGGTAATCATTTTCTTCTTTGTAGCTTTCTCTATTTTTCAAATTTCCTCCAGAGACCATATATTACTTTTATAATGAAGGAAGAAAAGTTCCTTTAAAAAGATGTGTCAAACCTAAACAAATTAGCTAGCATTTGTTGCCCTTAATGCAGAGAAACTAAAGCAGATACCTTAAAAGCAACTGACGCCAATAGGAAAAGGGGACCAGGAACTAGAGAAAAGGTGAGATCAAAAAGAATTAACCTAGAAGGTAACACCCATGCACAGGAAATTAATGTGAGTCAACTCCCTGTATAGCTATCCTTATCTCAACCAGCAAAAACCCTTGTTCCTTCCTATTATTGCTTATACTCTCTCTACAACAAAATTAGAAATAAAGGCAAAATAGTTTCTGCTGGGTATTGAGGGGGTGGGGGGAGAGGGAGGGGGTGAAGTGGGTGGTAAGGGAGGGGGTGGGGGCAGGGGGGAGAAATGACCCAAGCCTTGTATGCACATATGAATAATAAAATTAAAAAAATAAAATAAAATAAAATTAATGTAGTAATATAACTGAAAAAAAAGATGTGTCAAGCTGTGTTACAAGTAATAATCACTATTTGAGTAATAAAGACTTAAAAAGAAAAACAGAGAATTGAGCTAAAATAAAAGCATCTTCAGACCTTAAGCTGAAAAAATGTTTATATTTTTGAAAAGCTAGGATTATCCAGGACTTAACCCATCATATTGAAACTATCTCTGCATATGTTTATCTTTTCTGTACATTGCTAAGGGTTACTTTTCCTTGGCATTTAATATAGAACTGCTTTGCTATTGAGGAAGCACTTAAAATACTCACTGAATTGAATAAGGTTATGTTAGCCCTCTTTTAATACATGGAATTGTTAACCCATAAAGTTGCACAAGTCCTATGTTCACAGTTCCTTAAATTTCATGCAGAATGGGAATCAGTGCATAATATACCTGCAACAGAGCCTCCCAACAAATTCCACTTTCTAAGGCATTGCTTTGAATTTCTGTTTCACTAAATACATCTAAATAATACCTTGATTTTTTTAGATTACTTAGTGTTATGTCCACTTCATATAGCATACAGGAAAGTAAGAATCTGCTTCTTTTTTTTTTTTCCAAGCTCTCTGTGCCAGAAACTGTGTGGCACAGAAGATACATGGTGAACAAAACACACCTGGTTGTTGGTCACATGAGCTAACATTTAATGGGAAGATCACAGGATCTGATCTCAGTAGGCATATTCAGAAGTGGTTTTTCTAACAAGTTTAATATTAACATGCTGAAACTAGTATCATTTGCTAAAACTAAAACAAAGACATGTAATCCTTCTAACCCTTAAAGACAAATTACTTGTGATATATTTTGAATGTAGCATTTGAAATAATAAAAGTTCCAAAGGGTGTGCCTAGGTTTACAGAGGAGGAACCAATTGTTCATACCTACTTGAAAGGCGATTTGTCCAAGCTAAAATCACTTCTCCTATATTATATCATTTAGAAGTATAACATTCATTATACACATGAGTAAAAAATATTTTAGGTTCCTTTAAAAATAATTGATCTTTTTTTTTTTTCCTTGACAAGGCAATTTCTCTTGATCAAGAGGGTGCAAGCATGTGCTCACTGCAGCTAAGCAAGCACGCAGGCACAAAATGGCTGACAGGGGCTCCTCTTTATATCCTGACACAGTTGTACCTGCCCCTCATCTGGGATTTGTCCAGGTCAAAGGTTCACAATCTTTCCTGATTGGCTAACAAATTTCGGGGATGGGTTAGGGCATGCAGTTTGGTGGGCAATGGAGTCGTACAGGAATTGTATGATCTTTACAATACTTTTGCATCTGGGAGCCCGTTTGTCTAAGTGACGTGAAAATTAGGTTCTTAAAATTTCCTAATGATAACATTTTTAGTGGTTCAGGTGATGTCTAAACATAGGGATCTTTTTCTATCAACACACAGTTCACAGGCACCTTGGGTGGTTGTAAGAACTTTCACTTGGACTAAAAGTTATCCTTTCCCTGCCCAAGGCATTTCCTTGCCATAAGCTCAGGGGCCTCTCTTACAGTAGATCAGTGGAAAGAAAAGAAACAAATCTGGTTTAGGCCCTGAAGACATAACTTAATGTTGTAATTCAATCAAGACAAGCCATTAACTTCTAAGGAGGGTCAATTTAAGAAAACCAGTGTTTAGTACCATTTTTTCACTTTTTGCAAAAATACTATTGGCCAACTTCTCTGCTATGTTATCCACGGTTCTTTAAAGAAAGAACCATGAGATAAACTCCTCTAGGATTTAATTTCAACCAAAAACTTGCCTCTACATGGTCTTTTACTCTTACAGCTTTACTTTTATCAGGAGAGGAGAAATCTACAGACAACTCTTAATTTCCTTGTTGCTAACAAAGTAAAAGCTAAATTCCCTTCTTAGTGATGGTAATTATATCACTTGGGTTCCTAGACCAATTTTCTTCCCCTTCATAAGAGAGTTTAAAACTTTCCTTTAGCCTCATGCTCACTAGAAAAAGGCAAAGCACAAATAAATCATTCATTTACATCAATGTTTATTCTGCTTCCAGTTCTTCTGGCTATTTGCAAGGTATGTCGCATCAACCTCCTTTTCCCAGGTGTTTATTTATATGCTGTCTTCCATGAACATGTAAAGCTCCTCTAGTTAAGAGCAATTCTTGCTTAGTTTAGAACAACACTACTTAAAAATATACTATTTTCTCACAATATTTACTTATCCATTTACAACAAATGGCATCCTCTCAAAATCCACATGATGTGGGGTATAAGTGACTTCACATTACTTGTATGTTCAAGTCCACCAGCACCTCTCCAGACCTCCAGAGTCTGCAGAGTGGCCCCTGTGGAATGTTTCTGGCCTCTGACAAAAAATGACAATGACCCACAAGGGAGGACAGCAGAGCTGAAAGCTGGGGAGGACCCAGAAGAAATTCAAGAAGGAATTCTAAGGGGATCACTAAGGCAGATCACTAAAAAAATAGGCGTAGCAGTTAGGGTATGACCTAGGACTTGGAATCAAGAGACAGGAAAGCAATGAGGAAAGTAAAAAGTCAACAGCGATGGATACTGGGCAACTGCTTATGAAGAACACTGCTAACTGACACTATGGGCCTTCTGTGTTTAAAACACATGGTTTTTACTTGGGGGATTTAATTTCCTTTCCTGTCTTGAACCTGTGTCTACCTCCTCTCCTGCTTCATTTCCCACAATAAACAATTATTTCACTGAGTGATAAGCAGAAATTAAAACTGCAAAGGGATCACATTAAAAAAAAACTATTTTCTTAATATTTGTAGCATTTCTCCTCTTCTCCTTGGCCATTAGATTACTAACCCCACCCCTGCCCCCATCTGTCAATCTATCTACAGAACAGTTCTTTCTCCCTTTAGAAATAATCCTCACACAGGACCTACATTCACAGGAGCATGAACTCTTCCTTTCATATACCAACAACAAATATGACACAGTTCATGTTTCAAGTCAGGTCAGCACACAGTTCAAGATATGGGGTACCATGAGGTCTGGGTGTTTCTACAGAAACAGTAACAATAGGATTCGTTGGTCTTAATTCTAACCTCTTTCCTTCTAAGTTAGGGGCTCTGTAAGGTTTCTGGGTTTCAGAAGGTTAGTTAACCTATCTAAACTGAAGGCAAAATGCTATGTAAATGTTCAGTGTTCAATGGGTGGGGGAATTAGCTATAAGTTTAGTCTGATTTTTGAGGTCTATAATTATAATAATTAAGGACTTTTATTTGAGACAGGGCCTCAAAAATAATATAATAATAATATAGTAATAATGACATGGTAGCCCAGGCTGGGCTCAAACTCAAGTTATATGCTCTTGCCTCAGTCTCCCAAGTGCTGGGATTATAGGCATGCACCATCACGCCCAACTTAAGAGCTATTACATTTATCCCACTTGGAAAGTAGACTGCACATTCCTTCATCATTTAACTTGTTTTGCTCATTTTTTAAAATATCTCAAACATAGCGTTTGACATATGGTGAGCACAAAAATAAAATGTTTGTTGAACGAATGGAATTAATTAATCTGAGTTCTATTTATTAGTCATTGATAGCAAAAACTACTCACCAATAATTAATAGAGGCAAGTCTAATATGGAGGCTGATGATTCCTATTGTTTTAATTGGAAATAATACAAACCACAGTAACAGGAGCAATTAAGTGTTTACACAGAATAAAGCAAACAAACAACTCCCCAAATGTAGCTAAACAATACTTTCCTGCTTGATTAAATCATGTCACAGCTGCTTCTAAACTTATAAACAGGGAAGCTATGCAAAATGTGAATTTTCTTTGCAGATTCTACTTGCAGGAGTGACAAATCAGGGAGGGGTACAATACTCTACCACTAAGTCAAAAGCACAACACAGGCACAATTTGAGACCACTGGCAGAGATGTGGGCCACTGACAGCGCACCCTTAGTCCTTTTTCAGTCCTTCTCCTGGTTTCTGATCTGAACTTTGTCATTAGCACACACTGCTCTATGGAGATTTTGATCTCACCATTCTGACCCTGAACTTTCATCAGTGTTACTATGCCTGCTATAGAGAGGATTTTTATTTCCATTTTTATTTGTGCTCAGAAGGCTGCAGATTATGCAGTATAAAATCCCCTAGAGTGAGGATGTCCTTATATAAAATAATTCCCCACACTCAAAATTCTTTATTTCACAACAGTAATAGATGTGGGCATTAGTTGCCTCTCAAATCTGAGAGAGGACAGTACTTTAGTAAAAAACATAATCATTAGGTTGTTTGAAAGTCCTTATTCATCTCCATAACATGTTAAAATGCGTTTAAGTGGCTCCTTCCTTCTGAGTTATGCAGAAACATAAGTAAAGAACAACAGCTGACTTTTGAGGGACAGGTGAAAGGTCCCTGCAATAATGTTGAATACACCATGGGTACTGTAAGTTTAACAGCAGAGATAACCTCTCTTTAAGGTAACCTCTGACTTAATGGACCTTTCATGGTTTCAACACCAAAAATACAGTAGAGAGTAGGACAGACTGTGTCCTCTGCCTATCACTTAGTATGTAACTTCAAGTCCAAGGCTACTATGATAAGTTTGAAGTTCTTAAACACAGTGATTTACTGAACAGCATAAAGTCAGTTCTAGCCTAAAAGAGGCTACTGAGCATCTGCTTGAGTTGTCCTTAAAGTAATCTTGATAAAATATTGGATATGGCCTAAAGGCTGTTTATAAAAAAGATACTAATACGGAAAACAGTGGCCTCTAATAATTCTTTAAGATACAGGAAAGAAAGTAGAGAGGACCAGGAGTTCAGAAAAAAAGAAAGCAGAAGGTTAAAATCTACACTCCACCAAGTCTGCAAACCCCCAGAGATTCACATGCTGCTGCAACTCAGTGGGAGCTTTTGGGGAATGTGAGTAAGCACAGACTTGTTATCTCAAGTGGAAGAAGAGGCAACAATTATGTAAACATAGGAAAAAACAGAGGAAAACATGTATGCCTTCCAAGCAAATATGGGAAATAGAATGAAGAGGAAACACCCTGATGACAGAAAAGAGAAAGAAAGGTATTCAGTATAGAAAACTCCTTACAATTTCTATAGAATATTTGAAAAGTAAAGGCACAATTCAAAAACAAATGAATTAGGGCTGAGCATACCTAATCTGAAATCCAAAATGCTCCAAAGACCAAAACATTTTGAATGCCTCATGATACCACAAGTGGAAAATTCCACACCTGACCTCATATGATGGGTGGCAAGAAAAGCATAGGTACACTAAAAATACTGCATAAAGTCACCTGTTGAGTATGTATACAGGTATAAGAGAAACATAAATGAAGTTTGTGTTTCAACTTGTCCTATCCCCAAGATATCTCATTATACATATAAAAATATTGACAAATTCAAAACACTCCAGTCCCAAGCAGGGGACAAATAACATTCAATTTGTACTTATTTATATCTTATAAACTATGGCAGACAAAAGAAATCATAAACAAGAAAATAATGATACTATTCCTAAATCAGTCTAGTAAAACAAATCAAGTTAATTTTAAAACTGTACTGTGGTATATTTTCACATTTGCTCTTCTGAACCCTATGTGTTTCTTCTTTTTATTTTTATTTTTTGTTTGTTTGTTTTCACTACTAAACCAACTGCAGAGTCACTACAGAAAAGAGGTATCCATAAGGATGGAAGGCTGACACCTCACTCCTCAGATGAATTCTTGTTTAGAGGGCAGAACCTCCCATCAGCCTTATCCCTAATTACCTGAGCAAATAAAAGAAAACCAAGGACATGGCCAAGACAGAAAAGGAGCAGGCTGGTTTAGAACTCATGATTGGCCTGCCTCAGCCTCCCAAGTGCTGGGACTACAGACGGGCACCACTATGGCTGGCTGTTTCTTTCCTTTTAACTTGCAGGGTGTAGCTTGGAGATGCACAGCAGAGCTGATCCACATTCCCTGCAGCAGAAACACCTGGCCATCTCCTGACTCACCCAATCCACACCCTCCACAGCAGGCTGGAGACATCTCAGCTGGCTCCTCCACATCACACTTATATTCAAAAACTACACCATTATTCTTATTTGTATCTTCCTGAGTAATTTATCAATGGTGCTTTATATCATTATTCAGTATTTTCTATGCTTTTATCTTTACTTTCTTAAAGTATAGTATGTTTCTTGAAGGTCAAGATTTATGTTTCATAATATTCCCATAGTAACCCACCCAGAAGGAGTACAATATGCACAGTAATGAATGACTACATCAGTTGGTAGTGAATGAACCTTTTCCTATTGTCCCAGAAGCAGTTTGTAGCATGCCTAAAAAGTTACCAGGCATTCTTGATAAATATTCTAAAGAATGCTACATTTAAGTCACTGCTTTTAGACTTATTAATAACTGGTTCAAATGGCTGTGCCAGCCCCCATCATGATCTATGCTTCTCCCAACCACTATCTATATAAAGAAAATATGGAGGAGGAGTGCAGAGTGACAGAGAATCCTTATAAATTATCAGTCTAGGGAGTGTACTACGACTCCCCACAACTAACCCAACTGCAGAGTCACTCTATACATCAGAGATGCCTGCTAGGGCAGAAGGATGGCACCTCATTACTCAGATGGGTTATTGTTTAAGGAGCAGGTTTATCCATCAGCCTTACCCCTAATTACCTGAGCAAGGAAAAGAAAACCAGGGAGATGTGGCAGGAGGTGGGGAAGGAGCAGCCTTAGAGCATGCATGCATACATGCACTCATGGCTTGGAAGTGGTCTAGAAGGTAGTTGCAATCAAGCCATCTTGGGGCATGCATGCATACATGCACTCATGGCTTGGAAGTGGTCTAGAAGGTAGTTGCAATCAAGCCATCTTGGAAATTTGGAGGTTACTTAAAAAGCTAAACGTTGATATACCATTTGATCCAGCAATACCACTCTTGGGTATATAAAAGACTGTGACACAGGTTACTCCAGAGGCACCTGCACACCCATGTTTAGTGCAGCACTATTTACAATAGCCAAGTTATGAAAACAGCCAAGATGCCCCACCACTGACAAATGGATCAAGAAAATGTGGTATCTATACACAATGGAATTTTATGCAGCCATGAAGAACGAAATGTTATCATTCGCTGGTAAATGGATGGAATTGGCCCACAAGACCAAAAATCATATGTTCTCCCTCATATGTGGACATTAGATCAAGGACAAACACAACAAGGGGATTGAACTTTGATTACAAGATAAAAGTGAGAGCACACAAGGGAGATATGAGGATAGGTAAGACACCTAAAAAATTAGCTAGCACTTGTTGTCCTCTACGCAGAGAAACTAAAGAAGATACCTTAAAAGCAACTGAGGCCAACAGGAGAAGGGGACCAGGAACTAGAGAAAAGGTTAGTTCAAGAAGAATTAACCTAGAAGGTAACACACACGCAAAGGAAATCAATGCGAGTCAACTCCCTGAATAGCTATCCTTATCTCAACTGGCAAAAACCCTTGTTCCTTCCTATTATTGCTTATATTCTCTCCTCAACAAAATTAGAGATAAGGGCAAAATAGTTTCTGCCGGGTATTGAGGGGGCGGGAGGGAGAGGTAGGGGGCGGAGTGGGTGGTAAGGGAGGGGGTGGGGGCAGGGGGGAGAAATGACCCAAGCATTGTATGCACATATGAATAATAAAAAAATAAAAAGCCGTTTTGGCCCTAACACCCTCCTGAAGACTGCTGCTCACCTCCTGAGTTGAAGGGAAGAAGTGGGACTTGCCTAGGCTTCTTCAGAGGGTCCTACCGAGGGTCCTACGAAAGAGCCAGCCTATGGATAGATGTCTCAGAGGACAGTGGCAGCCAGTTAGTCTTAGAGTAGCAGTGACACCAAGAGGAGAATCACCCCAGAAAAGGAGAAAGAGAAAGGGAGGGAGAGCTGTGTCCTCTCTTCAGGTAGGAGGGAATAGTTGGGTTGAGAAGAGAGGGTATAGGATAAATTGAGCACAAGAAAAGGAAGTTAAAAGTCAGTCTCATCTTTCTTATACTCCTCAGTGGCCTACTGCCCAATGTCATTAAAAGATGGGAAAGGAAGATCCAACAGAGCTATCTGAAAGTAGTGGCTAAAGGGACATAAAACTTTCTTGTTTTCACCCCAAAATGTACAGACTCTTCAATAAATTGATTTAAAAAAATAAATGCAGATTATATTTCTTTTAGTTCCAACGTTTTCAGTCCCCACATTTTGTTTTCAACCTTTTAAGAGGAGAGAGGTGAGGGAAACAATACACCGAGAAACAAAAAAGATTTTTCTTAGCTACTATGATATTGCTAAAAATACTGTAAGCAAATATAACACTGCCCTGCAACACAGCAGTTGGGCTAATGCAGTCAAAAGGTCAATCTGACTAAGATCCATCATGTGATTTACAATGTGAGAGTTTAAAATGGTACAGCCTGTGCTGTGGTAATAAACATTCATTTTAAGCCTTTTAAGGGACTAATACTTCATTTGAACATTCTCAGAGAAAGCCTTTTCTTTCAGGGGAGGAAGCAAAATGGTGCAATCAAATCTTAAAAACAGAGTAGATCAAAGGCTGAAAACCCCACCAACTTTCAACTGAGCTGATCCTGGATCTGCTCCTCTGCAATAAACTCTAGAACCAGCTCCAGACAAACATGCAGAGTTTAATTTCCTGGAATCCCCAGAGTTCCACCAGTACAGTAACAAAGGCAAACACCTGGCACTTTGACAAATTCTCAACATAGACCCTACAAGAGTTACCTTAAAGTACCCACTGCAGCATGCTCTGACTTAATGCATTAGCATAGATGAATGCCCCAGATGTATGGGTGTGGGAGAACAGGCCCTCTTCCCCAGGGCTCCCTGTGTCAGAGAAATCTTTCCCACTCAGGCCAGAAGCCTTCCAGTACTTTTTGAAAAAAAGATATGTCTCTGCAAATAAAAATGAGCCAAAGGGTTTTGAAAAGGACTTCCATAAAAGTATTTTGAGCCAGGCGCTGGTGGCTCATGCCTATAATCCTAGCTACTCAGGAGGCACAGATCAGGAGGACTGCAGTTCAAAGCTAGCCCAGGCAGATGGTCCTGCGAGACCCTATCTTGAAAAAACCCATCACAAAAATGGACTGGTGGAGTGGCTCATAGTGAAGGCCTTGAGTTTAAACCCCAGTACCCCCAAAAAACTAAAAAGTATTTTGTGGACATTCCAAGATGGCGGCTAGAGGGAGGAAGCAGAAAGCATGCCTCCTAAAGTAAAATCTTGGAGAGACGCTGGAGACACACCTTACAGGAAAAACCACTGAGAACAGGCAAAAATTTGACTTTTCCACACCTCCGGCCTGCGCAGAGCATCTCCACTTCACGTTAAACAGAGAAACCAGAAGGGTTCCTGTGTCGCCGCCAGACGCCAGCACCCAGACAGCTTGGGAAGACACAGACCACAAGGTGAGCTAAGCGGTATGCGGTACTTCCACAGACAACCCTGGGCCAGATCAGCATAGCCCCCTGGACAGACCGACCCCCACCCAGGGAAAAAAAGAGAAACTGAGTAATAACCAATAAGAACAATAATGACACATAGCAAAGAGGGTGGGGTGCCCTGAGCTCCGAAGAACGGGGGAGGGGTTAGGGTTAGGGTTAGGGTTAGGGTTGTCACAAAACAGACCAAATCAAAATAGAACTACCCCACCACATTTCATCATTAAAACAACAAGTTCAGAAACTAGGGAAAGAATATTGAAGGCTGTAAGAGAGAAAAAACAAATAACATACAAAGGTAAACCCATCAAAATCACAGCAGACTTCTCAACAGAAGCATTAAAAGCAAGAAGACCTTGGGGAGAGATCTTACGGGCACTGAATGAAAATAACTTCAACCCCAGGATACTCTACCCAGCAAAACTATCATTCAAAATAGATGGAGCAATAAAAGTCTTCCATGATAAGCAGAAACTAAAACAATATGTGACTACAAAGCCACCACTACAAAAGATTCTGCAAGGGATTCTGCACACAGAAAGTGAAACCCAACTTAACCATGAAAAGACAGGCAGCACCAAACCACAGGAAAAGAAAAAGTAAGAAAGTAGAGATTAACCTCAACTTAGGTACACACAACCAAACCTTCAAACAATTAAGACAACTAAATGACAGGAATCACCACATACCTATCAGTACTAACACAATGTTAATGGACTTAATTCTCCCATCAAAAGGCACCATTTGACGAAATGGATTAAAAAGGAAGATCCAAAAATTTGTTGCTTACAGGAGACCCATCTCACTGACAGAAATAAGCATAGGCTTAAGATGAAAGGCTGGAAGATTTAAAAGCGAATGGCCCCCCAAAACAGCCAGAAATAGCAATATTTATCTCTGACAAAGTAGACTTCAAACCTACATTGACCAAACGCGATAAAGAAGGACATTCCATACTAATAAAAGGGGAAATAGACCAAAAGGAAATAACAATTACCAACCTATATGCACCGAATGTCAATGCACCCAATTTCATCAAACATACCCTGAAAGCCCTACAAGCATATATTAACTCCAACACCGTGGTTATGGGAGACTTTAACGCCCCATTACCATCAATAGATAGGTCATCCAAACAAAAAAATCAATAAAGAAATCCAAGATCTAAAATATACAATACATCATATGGACCTACTTGATGTCTACAGAACATTTCATCCAACTTCTACACAATATACATTCTTCTCAACAGCCCATGGAACCTTCTCCAAAATAGATCATATCCTAGGGCACAAAGCAAGTCTCAGCAAATATAAGAAAACAGAAATTATACTGTGCATACTATCTGATCACAATGCAATCAAACTAGACTCAACAACAAAAGTAAAGACAAAAAACATACAAGCAGTTGGAAACTGAATAACTCATTACTTAATGAACAATGGGTCACTGATGAAATAAAAGAGGAAATTAAAAAGTTCCTGGAAGTCAATGAAAATGAAAACACAACCTACTGGAATCTATGGGACACAGCAAAGGCAGTCCTGAGAGGAAAGTTTATAGCCATGAGTGCATATATTAAAAAGACTGAAAGATCTCAAATCAATGACTTAATGATACATCTCAAACTCATAGAAAAAAAAGAACAAGCAGATCCCAAAACAAATAGAAGGAGAGAAATAATAAAAATAAGAGCTGAAATCAACGAAATAGAAACAAAAAAACCATACAAAGAATTAATGAAACAAAAAGTTGGTTCTTTGAAAAAATAAATAAGATCAACAGACCCCTGGCAAACCTGACTAAAATGAGGAGAGAAAAAACCCAAATTAGTAGAATCAGGAATGCAAAAGGGGAGATAACAACAAACACCATTGATGTCCAGGAAATCATCAGAGACTACTTCGAAAGCCTATATTCAAATAAATTTGAAAATCTGAAAGAAACAGATTTCTAGATGCATATGAACATCCAAAACTGAACCAGGAGGATATTAATCACCTGAATAGATCTATAACACAAAATGAAACTGAAGCAGCAATCAAGAGTTTCCCCAAAGAGAAAACTCCAGGACCTGATGGATTCTCCGCTGAATTCTATCAGACCTTTAAAGAAGAACTGATACCAACCCTCCTGAAACTGTTCCACGAAATAGAAAGGGAAGGAAAACTGCCAAACACATTTTATGAAGCCAGTATTACACTTATCCCAAAACCAGGCAAAGACACCTCCAAAAAGGAGAACTATAGGCCAATCTCCTTAATGAACATTGATGCAAAAATCCTCAACAAAATAATGGCAAACCGAATTCAGCAACACATCAAAAAGATTATTCACCACGACCAGGTAGGCTTCATCCCAGGGATGCAGGGGTGGTTCAACATACAAAAATCAATAAATGTAATAAACCACATTAACAGAAGCAAAGACAAAAACCACTTGATCATCTCAATAGATGCAGAAAAAGCCTTTGATAAGATCCAACACCATTTCATGATAAAAAATCTAAGAAAACTAGGAATAGAAGGAAAGTTCCTCAACATTATAAAAGCTATATATGACAAACCTACAGCCAGCATTATACTTAATGGAGAAAAACTGAAACCATTCCCTCTAAAATCAGGAACCAGACAAGGATGCCTACTATCTCCACTCCTATTCAACATAGTACTAGAATTCCTAGACAGAGCAATTAGGCAAGAAGAAGGAATAAAAGGAATTCAAATAGATAAGGAAACTGTCAAAATATCCCTATTTGCAGATGACATGATCCTATACCTTAAAGACCCAAAACACTCTACTCAAAAGTTCCTAGACACCATCACTAGCTATAGCAAAGAGGCAGGATATAAAATCAACATAGAAAAATCATTAGCATTTCTATACACTAATAATGAACAAACTGAAAAAGAATATATGAAAACAATTCCATTTACAATGGCCTCAAAAAAAATCAAATACCTAGGTGTAAACCTAACAAAGGATGTGAACAACCTCTACAAGGAAAACTATAAACTTCTGAAGAAAGAAAATGAGGAAGACTATAGAAAGTGGAGAGATCTCCCATGCCCATGGATTGGTAGGATCAAGATAGTAAAAATGTCTATACTTCCAAAAGTAATCTACATGTTTAATGCAATTCCCATCAAAATTCCATGACATTCATTAAAGAGATTGAAAAATCTACCGTTAAATTTATATGGAAACACAAGAGGCCATGAATAACCAAGGCAATACTCAGTCAAAAGAACAATTCTGGAGGTATCATGATACCTGACTTCAAACTATATTACAAAGCAATAACAATAAAAACAGCATGGTACTGGCACAAAACAGACATGAAGACCAGTGGAACAGAATAGAGGACCCTGATATGAAGCCACACAACTATAAGCAACTTATCTTTGACAAAGGCGCTAAAAATATACAATGGAGAAAAGACAGCCTCTTCAACAAAAACTGCTGGGAAAACTGCTTAGCAGTCTGCAAAAAACTGAAACTAGATCCATGTATATCACCCTATACCAAGATTAACTCAAAATGGATCCAGGATCTTAATATCAGACCCCAAACTCTAAAGTTGATACAGGAAAGAGTAGGAAATACTCTGGAATTAGTAGGTATAGGTAAGAACTTTCTCAACGAAACCCCAGCAGCACAGCAACTAAGAGATAGCACAGATAAATGGGACCTCATAAAACTAAAAAGCTTCTGTTCATCAAAAGAAATGGTTTCTAAACTGAAGAGAACACTCACAGAGTGGGAGAAAATATTTGCCAACTATACATCAGACAAAGGACTGATAACCAGAATATATACGGAACTTAAAAAACTAAATTCTCCCAAAACTAATGAACCAATAAAGAAATGGGCAAGTGAACTAAACAGAACTTTCTCAAAAGAAGAAATTCAAATGGCCAAAAAACACATGAAAAAATGCTCACCATCTCTAGCAATAAAGGAAATGCAAATTAAAATCACACTAAGATTCCACCTTACCCCTGTTAGAATAGCCATCATCAGCAACACCACCAACAACAGGTGTTGGCGAGGATGCAGGGAAAAAGGAACCCTCTTACACTGTTGGTGGGAATGTAAACTATACAACCACTCTGGAAAAACATTTGGAGGCTACTTAAAAAGCTAGACATTGATCTACCATTTGATCTAGCAATACCACTCTTGGGGATATACCCAAAAGACTGTGACACAGGTTACTCCAGAGGCACCTGCACACCCATGTTTATTGTGGCACTATTCACAATAGCCAAGTTATGGAAACAGCCAAGATGCCCCAGCACTGACGAATGGATTAAGAAAATGTGGTATCTATACACAATGGAATTTTATGCAGCCATGAAGAATGAAATGTTATCATTCGCTGGTAAATGGATGGAATTGGAGAACATCATTCTGAGTGAGGTTAGCCTGGCCCAAAAGACCAAAAATCGTATGTTCTCCCTCATATGTGGACATTAGATCAAGGACAAACACAACAATGGGATTGGACTTTGAGCACATGATAAAAGCTTTAGCACACAAGGGAGGGGTGAGGATAGGTAAGACACCTAAAAAACTACCTAGCATTTGTTGCCCTTAACGCAGAGAAACTAAAGCAGATACCATAAAAGCAACTGAGGCCAATAGAAAAAGGGGACCAGGAACTAGAGAAAAGGTTAGATCAAAAAGAATTAACCTAGAAGGTAACACACACACACAGGAAATCAATGTGAGTCAATGCCCTGTACAGCTATCCTTATCTCAACCAATAAAAACCCTTGTTCCTTCCTATTATTGCTTATACTCTCTCTTCAACAAAATTAGAGATTAGGGCAAAATAGTTTCTGCTGGGTATTGAGGGGGTAGGGGGGAGAGGGAGGGGGCGGAGTGGTTGGTAAGGGAGTGGGTGGGGGGAGGGGGGAGAAATGACCCAAGCATTGTATGCACATATGAATAATAAAATTAAAAAATAAATAAATAAATAAAAAGAAAATGTGGTATCTATACACCATGGAATTTTATGCATCCATGAAGAAGAACAAAATGTTATCATTCACTCGTAAATGGATGGATTTGGAGAACATCATTCTGAGTGAGGTTAGCCTGGCCCAAGAGACCAAAAATCCTGTGTTCTCCCTCATATGCGGACATTAGATCAAGGGCAAACACAACAAGGGGATTGGACTTTGATCACAAGATAAAAGCAAAAGCACACAGGGAGTTATGAGGATAGGTAAGACATCTAAAAAATTAGTTAGCATTTGTTGCCCTCAATGCAGAGAAACTAAAATAGATACCTTAAAAGCAACTGAGGCCAACAGGAGAAGGAGACCAGGAACTAGAGAAAAGGTTAGATCAAGAAGAATTAACCTAGAAGGTAACATACATGCACAGGAAATCAATGTGAGTCAATTCCCTGTATAGCTATCGTTATCTCAACTGGCAAAAACCCTTGTTCCTTCGTATTATTGCTTGCACTCTCTCTTCAACAAAATTAGAGATAAGGGCAAAATAGTTTCTGCTGGGTATTGAGGGGGTGGGGGGGAGAGGAAGGGGGTTGGGTGGGTGGTAGGTAAGGGAGGGGGTGGGGGGAGGGGGGAGAAATGACCCAAGCATTGTATGCACATATGAACAATAAAAAAAAAGTATTTTGTGGGTAGGTGTGCTTTACAGAATCTCCAATATCAAAATTCATTAAATACAGCAATAAAACTCATATTTTCCTTTGGAGATTAAAGTTACTTACCTCACTGAGAAAACTCTCTACTGAATTAAGTAGATTGCCAAGAGAGAGTGCAGAGTTTTATTTTTTTGAAAAATGTTTTAGAGTAGTTTTCATATTTGTTTGCTAGTCTGACTTCTTACATGGACTAGCAGCTGAAAGCTCAGAAGATAATCACTTAGTTACTTTGTGCAGCTATTCTGATTGAATTAAGATTCTAATGAAGTGATGGAATTTTAGTTTCCCACAGTTCCTTAAAACATAGTGGGTATTTTCTACCTCTTTCTCAGTTCATATTTTACCATCTTTCACAAATATTTGGCTAAGACTTGCTACTTCTTAGGGTTCATCTCCAGACCTCAGGCACAGACTAAGGCCCAAGTAAATAAAACCTCTTGGATAACACCACCTGAACTGTCCATCCCTTCCAATAACTTGCTTTGTTCTTTCCATCTGCTTTGCTGTTGGCTGCTGGTATTCTCTAGTTACATCTCTGCCTTGCCCGTCCAGGCTTACCAACATCTGACAACCAACTTCTGGCATCCAAACCTGACACCATGTCCAGGTACTAATATAATCTCTTTCCTCCAATGCTGCAATCCCACAAGTGATTTCTCGGACAACGCCTCCCTCCAAGTGATTTGACCCCAGGGCTCCCTTTATTCCATGTAACATCATCAACAGAACCTCACAGATAAGTGTGGTCAACTATAGCAAAAAACTGAACACATCATGCCATGTTGACAACACAGTTTCTACCAGCATTTGCAAGAACAACCAGCAATAATCCTGGTCACTGAGCACACTGCTACTGAGCCCTGTTTTAACCATTAGGCCCTTGCTCAAATGCTCTTTGAACTGTCACAAAGAAATGCCCAAAGAAAAACATTGTGAAACAAGCTCTACAGAAGACTCAGGGTCTAACAAAGTGAACTGAGGAAGTTTAAGACTCTCTTCGAGTTAACCAATTCCCTCTCAGCTACCATGTAACATCTGGGAAATATGGCTAATGCTACATAATAATAGGAATGAGGCAGCGAGGAAAATAAACAATTTGTACATGAGAAAAAGCCCAGATAATTCTCTTACCATATTATCTCCAAAATATTTTTATTACTTTCCATTACCTACAGAATAAAATTCAAATTCCATAGCACAAAATTCTTAACTTAGTCTCTATCATCTATGCTATGCAGTGTAGTGTTTAAGTGAGACCCACCACAATCAATAACACAGATTGGAATTCTTGCTTAGATATGAAACAGGAATGTTACTCTCTAGGCAAGAGAATTAACTTTTGAGATTTGAGGATTTTTTTTTCAGCTATCAATGAGAAAATTGTTAGTGTCTAATCTACAGCATTGTTAGAATTAAAGGATGTAAGGCAGTAATACTGCCCATAAATACACTGCCTTGCATGTGACAATTGCAGGCAGTAAATGCTATCTATAATAGTAATTACTACTCCAACTATTGACAGGAAACTTTCAATTCCTTGACTGTGCCCTACACTTCTCTAACCTGTGCCTGTGTTCACATTCTTCCTTGGGAAGAACCATGTGTATTGTTTGTAGTGGTGAAGGATTAGACATATTCTCTATGTTACCAGCAGAAAAATGGGTGTTAGATTCTAAACTATATGGGATCCATGGATTCAGATCTCTCCCTTAGAGACATAGTAGGAAGGCATACTTCTGCACACTGCCTTATACTTCTCAGTAACCCCTCTTATCCTGCAAAGGAGATGAGACAGGAAACTGATTATTTCCATAAGAAATATTATAAAGACAGAAAAAAGTAAGATTCATAAGCACATATATCTTCTTTGTAGCATTTGGCATGCTGTTTAGATTGGGTAGCTTGCAAGTTGTTCCACAATAATAATAATCCAAGGTCATGAAAGTTCACTGCCAAATTTCAGGGAAGTCTGAATGTTAGCAATGTGGTAGGCACTGTATCAGGCTCTGTGATTCTGAGAAATGTGGGACCAGGAAAAAAGCATAACAAAAATTAGAAAATCAATTACACACCATGAATTATTGACAGAGAAACACTTAAAATCTTTCTTTACCACCACAGTAGTGACCTCCCAAGAATGAACATGGCCGAATCTCTGTAACCTAGACATATATTTCCTTATATGGCAACTGGAACTTTGTATATATGTGATTAAAGACTTTGAGATGGGAAGTCATCCTGAATTATTCAGGCAGGCCCATTCAAATCATGTTGGTCCTTAAAAGTAGAGAACTTTTCCTTGCTGTGGCCAGAAAAATAGATGTTGATGACAGAAGATATTAAATGCCTGGCTTTGCAGAGAGACAATGGAAGTTGGGACAGAGGGATACCAGCAGCTTTCAGAAGCTGAAAAAGGCAGGCAAAGAGGTAATTCCCCTCAGGCCTTTAGGAAGGAATGAGGCCTGCTGACATCCTGGTTTAGTCCCATGGACAGAGACTTGTGTTGAACTTCTGACCCACAGAGCTGGAAGATAATCAATTTGTGCTGTTTTAAGCTAGGAGGTTTGTGGTAATTTGTGATAGTAAACAAATACAAAGAACAACCAATGAAATTCACGTAGCAGCAGCGGTTTCTCACAACCAGTTAACAACTACATGAATTTTGCCACAGAGAACAAAGTTTTGTAGCACTTTGGGGATTGCAAAATAAAGCTGAAATTGTATTCCAAGAAGTTTGGTTCCAATGGGAAAGAAAAGTTAATGGAAAAAGAAAGCCCCCTAACTGAAATATGCTTGTTACCTTTCCCATTGGTTCCAATGGGAAAGAAAAGTTAAGGCAAAAAGAAAGCCCCCTAACTGAAATATGCTTGTTACCTTTCCAAGACTCAACATTTGAGGAAGAAATCTTACCACTCATTATCTCTAGGGATATGGTAACTGAGAACTGAAATAACTTTGCAAACAGTCTCCAGAATTATTCAGCTCTGATCAAGAGGAAAAATCCTAAGAGACAATCTTCCCTAGTAAAACTGGGGAGGAGAATTTTTAGAATGCTAAGAGCAGCAGGTTACCTCATCAGCAGCTCAGAAAGGTGTACTATAAAAAAGTAGCAGGTAGACAGGCTCTGCAAAGCAACTGAAAGGATAACTTAAAATACTTGGGCATTTGCTAAACTTTCAGGCTGTTACCAACAAAGGTTAGCAGGTAATTAAAACTGACTTAAATGCTTACATAGCCTTTCAAGTAACCCACTACTTTGAAGACATTTTCTCTCCCTATCTATTTGTGCGATGGCATTAAAAGGGCTCAGGAGAAAGAAACAGGAGCCCATGGGAAATGTGTAGGTCTCAGAGACATGACAGCATGCAAGATCAACTGCCAGTCACCGTGCAGTGGAACTTACAATGAGAAGATACCAAGGAGGCTCCCCATCCGCCCCACTCTCAAGGATGATGTTGAGTTCGATTCCTGGCAAAGATGTTGTACTTCACTTCTCTGAGTGTGGGGATGAGGGATGACAGGCCTCTGACAACACTGTGTCAGAGCTACAGCCATGAGTAAACATGTACATGCGCCAGATTCTACCTTCTGGCTGCCTACAGCTTTCTGGCTTCACCATCCTTTCAAAGGGAAAAGGGAAGGTAAGGAACACTTTACTAGAGAACACTCTGCCAGAGAAGGATCTGGAGAAAGAATATGACACTGGCACTTTAAAAAGTGTACATTGAGACTTGAGACCCTGAGGTAGGCAAGGCAGTATTTACCGGTGATGAGTCTAGGGAAGCAACCCAAGCAACCCAACCAGAGGGAAGGGCAGAGAATTCTTGTGCAAAGCCTCATTCAGTATGGCTCCTTTTATATCTTCCCCCACAGAAACTGTCCTCACAGCCCTTGCAGCCCAGTCTATTATGTTTGTTTTAAAGGCAGAGTATTTATTTAAAAGAATAAAATATAGTGATTATATTCAAAGTGTTAATTTACTTAGGAATTTTTGTAGATGAAATCTAGCAAAGGAAGTATATCTTTATTTTATTCATTTATTCACATGTGCATACACTGTTTGGGTTATTTCTCCTGCCCTGCCTCTCGCCCCCACTCTCTCCCCCTCAACCCCCTCGCTTCCAGGCAGAACCTGTTCTGTCCTTATCTCTAATTCTTTTGAAGAGAAGACATAAGCATAATAAGAAAGACAAAGCATTTTTGCTAGTTAAGGATAGCTATACAGAGAGATTCCTAGCATTGCTTCCATGTACCAATGTGTTACAACCCAAGTTTGATTCATCTCTAACTGATCTTTACACTGGTTCCTGATTCCCTTCTCGTGTTGACTTCCGTTGCTTTAAGGTTTCTATATTAGTTCCTCTGCAGTGGGGACATCAAACGCTTTCATGTGTTGAGTTTTCTACCTATCCACATATGTCCCATATGTGGTCTCCCCTTGTCATGTGACCCAAGTCCAACCACATTGCTGAATTTGCCCTAGATCTAAAGTCTGCATATGAGGGAGAACATACAATTTTTGGTCTTCTGAGCCTGGCTAACCTTGCTCAGAATGATGTTCTACAGTTCCATCCATTTACTTGCAAATGATAAGATTTCATTCTTCTTCATAGTTGAGTAAAATTCATTGTGTATAAATACTACATTTTCTTGATCCATTCATCAGTAGTGGGTCATCTTGGTTGTTTCCATAACTTGGCTATTGTGAATAGTGCTGCAATAAACATGGGTGTTCAGGTGCCTTTAGAGTAACCTGTGTCACATTCCTTTGGGTATATCCCCAGGAGGGGGACTGCTGGATCACACAGCAGATCTATGGTTAGATTTTTAAGAAGCCTCCAAATTTTCTTCCACAGTGGTTGCACTAGCTTGCACTCCCACCAGCAGTGTACAAGGGTTCCTTTTGCCCCACATCTTCACCAACACCTCTTGTCGGTCGTGTTTTTGATGATGGCTATTCTAACAGGGGTGAGGTAAAATCTTAGTGTGGTTTTGATTTGCATGTCCTTTATGGCTAGAGATGGTGAGCATTTTTTCATGCGTTTTTTTGGCCTTTGAATTTCTTCTTTTGAGAAAGTTCTGTTTAGTTCAGCTGCCCATTTCTTTATTGGTTCATTGATTTTGGGAGAATTTAGTTTCTTAAGTTCCATGTATATTCTGGTTATCAGTCCTTTGTCTGATGTGTAGCTGGCAAATATTTTCTCCCACTCTGTGGGTGGTCTCTTCAGTTTAAAGACCATTTCTTTTGTTTTTAATTTTATGAAGTCCCATTTGTCCATTCTTTCTCTTAGTTGCTGAGCTGCTGGGGTTCTATTGAGGAAGTCCTTGCCTATACCTATTACTTCCAGAGTGTTTCCTGCTCCTTCCTGTACTAACTTCAGAGTTTCAGGTCTGATATTAAGGTCCTTGATCTATTTTAAGTTGATACTAGTACAGAGTGATAAACAATGGATCTAGTTTCAGTTTCTTACAGATGGGTAACCACTTTTCCCAGCAACATTTGTTGAAGAGGCTGTCTTTTCTCCATCATATATTTTTGGCACCTTTGTCAAAAATAAGGTGAGTATAGTTGTGTGGATTCATACTTGGATCCTCTATTCTGTTCCAGTGGTCTTCATGTCTGTTTTTGTGCCAGTACCATGCTGCCTTTATTGCTATTGCTTTGTAATATAGTTTGAAGTTGGGTATTGTGATACCTCCAGCATTGCTAAAAGAAGTATATCTTATACACATTTCCACTACTGTGTCAAAAAATTAAGAACTGCCAAGGAAAAGTCTGTGAGACATTTTAATATAAACAGTTTGTGAAATGTGCCTTTTGTTAAGAATCATTCAGTTGCTTTTCAGCAATGCAAGCTTATGAAGGGTCTATCACATGCTGGGCATTGCGTAAAGGTCTAAGAACATAAAGTCAACTCTCACCTTCTCCAACTGTCAAGTCCCCCATGTCACTTTCTCTAAACCCAGGGTGCTCACAGCAAGCAGCTGAAGTAGGATTCTTTTATAAACACACATTAGAAGGAAGAACCCAAAAGACCAATTCCAAAATAACCCTTATCTTATTGGTGAACAAGTTACACTTAGAAATCAATCATTTTTGCAACTACTCAGTGTAGGGCCTTAAGTAAGATGCTGCTGTAAGAACTCAGCCACTCCATGGTGACTGCGGCTATGCAGATGCTAGCATCTTCTGCTCACCACCAGCAACAACCAGTCCCTAAATAATCCCCAGACGCTCTGACACTGGGCTCACTCAGGTACGTTTTCAACGTACCTGAATTCAAACGTACCTGATTTCAAAATCTAAGAGCGTTTCACTAAGGTCAGATGGCAACACTAACGTGTTTTTTACAGGGTAGCTCTCAAATGTCGTTTTTGCTTAATATAAGCTTTTATAGTTTGCAAGACCAAAAGACAGGGAACACTCTAAATATTCAATAATGTGTTCTTCACATGTGGGGTAAAACCCAGGACCTCATGCATGCTTGGTAAAGCTCTACTGCTGAGATATACCCCTTCCACCACCTCATCTCTTAAGTAGTATGTTTTGGCATATCCAATCAAAGAAAGCAGTCATTAAAAAGAAGTGTATAGATTTATATTCATTGATATGAAAAGATATCGCATACCTACTACAAAACAGATCATTAAACAATATGTGTGCCCTATAAAATAAAATGCTTAGCAATAGTATTCTAAAAATTTTATGTCTGTATTAATGTGTGTGTATAAGGAAAGTCTAGAAGAATATTTATCAAGAAGGAAACCATGATTTATCTTAATGATAAAAATATGAATGATTTTATTTTTTCTTCCTTTTCTTTTAATTTCTTTTGATTTCCTAAATTTCTAAAGTGAGCACAACTGGCTAAAAAATAATAAGGTGATGATGCCCTTAAGTAACTATGCACCCCCTCTTTTTAGGGGGAGGGGAACAATACTGAGGTTTGAACTCAGGGCCTCTCACTTGCTAACGAGGTGCTCTACCATCTGAGCCATGTCCCTAGCCCTTTTGCTTTCTGATAGGGTCTTGTGTTTTTAGGTCCTCCTACCTATGCCTCCCTCATAGCTGGGATTACAGACCCACACCACTATGCCCAGTTTATTTGTCTAGATCGGGTCTTGCCCATCGTTAACCTCAAACCATGATCCTCCTGATCTCTGCTTCCTACATAACTGAGATTATAGGCATGTACCACCATGTCCATCATATATATATGTATGTATGTATATAGATACACATATATGTATATATATGTGTGTATATGTGTGTGTGTGTGTATATATATATATTTACATATACCCTCTATTGTTGGTAACATTTGTACTCACAATGTATTCTTACTCAAGTATCATAAAAAATGACATCTCACAATGAGTGGTTTTTAATTCTGTTTTGCTCCCTATATATTACCAAATCTTTCTGAACATAAATGTGTCCTTTTAGCATGTCTACTGGCAGATGGATCTTGCATATATTAAAGGTAATACCCTATACTACCTTCTATCTCCTATACTTACATTATTTCCCTATACCTCACCACCAGTAATGCTAGATTAGTATCAGAAGGCCCAGATACTTCCAGTCTAGGAGAATTAACTTCCAGACTGTAGGAAGTCCAGCTAACATCTCAGATTTTTTTTTCATTTACTAGTAGCAAATATAAGACAGAATGAAAAATTAAGTAAGGCAAGTCAAGTGACAATGCCTTTAAAATGCTGTAACATCAAATGCTGGTATGCTGGCTGCTATTTCGGTCATCGTTTTTATTTTTTGTGATACTGGGGCAGTACTAGGGATTGAACCCAGGGCTTTGCACTGCTAGGCAGGCACTCTACCACCTGAGCTATGCCTCTAGCCCTCAGTCATTATCTTTAGCATCTTCTCCAACAAAAATATTTTCAGGTATTCCTGTCACAACATTGAATGATGAGTTTATCAGGAAACAATATTAAAAGAATATTCATGTGAAATGTTAATGAGAAGATAAGTTCTTGTAACAATACAAAAAGCATACTAGTTTCTGGCTGCATTCAAAAGAAAATGAATAAAGCAAGGCCAGCAGGCTGAGTTCAGGACCCATTTCTGCTTCTTAAGTGTTTTTACAGTGCTGGACGAATTACTACATGAATGTGAGCCTTAAACTCCTTACCTGTGAAATGTCAGTAACAGTACAGATATTAGGGTAGTATGATGATTAAATCAGACTAAGCTTATAACATGCTTATCACAGTGTCTAGTACATAGTAGGTCCTTCATCATTTTGAAGGACACCACTAACAATAAAGCTATGACTCCAATTATCAAAGAAAAGAAAAGAACAACAAAAAGTTAAATAAAATGCCAAGTAGTTTTCATACTGAAGAACTGCATTTCTAGTAATTGGGCACCTATGTAATAATACATACCAGTCTACTGAAAAAACAAACATGCTCAGGTCAGAAATAATGTAAGACTGCAAGCCCTTTACCAAGGCCCACAGCCTGACACAGTCCCTGGATTCACACTACCCATTACTCTTCTCAAAATGTGGTTGTTGAAAAACATCAACACTGGTTACTGTGGGAACAAGCAAACCAAAGATAACATCCAGACAAATGGGATCTCCCCCTCCTCTAACTATCCATAGCTCTTCTTTATCTGTCTTCTTATTACATTTATCACTTTCTACCTTGTATTAGAGTCATTTGTGCAGGACATGCTCTCTCCACCTACATCGTAAGCTCCTGGACTACAAAAACCTTGTCTTATTCATCTTGGAATTTTCAACAAAATCTTGCACAAAAAAGTAGTAAATAAGCAGTTTGTTTAGGAGGAAGGGGCGAACATATACTAAAAAGCATTGCACACTGACCACTATGACTACACCATTTAATCTTTTGAGAAAAAAAAAACAATCAAGCTTCTAATGATAAAATAGAATTAGAATTCAAGCACACTAATGCTAAAACAGTGATCAACATGGCTTCTGACAGATTTTCTAAGTCTATTCTTCTTATTTTATACACACACACACACACACACACACACACCCTTTAGGGCATAAGATTTACTAGGCAGGTGCTCTACCATTAAGTCATGCCCCTAGCCCTGTAAGTCTATTCTTTATAATAGTCCTTCTACCAGAGAAATTAAAAGAGTAAGCAAAATCAGGCAATGATTGGAATGCTATGGGATTGTTGTTAAAATGAATATCCTATTCTAGAATTCACTTTTCCCTACAAGCAGGAAAGTCACTGTGATGATCTGGGTCTTCCAGTGGTCCATCAAGGTGTAATGATACTGCTACATAATAAGAAGGTGCATTGATCATGAGCAAGTTGGTGGGAAATGCCATGTCAGAGTATGTATGACATACATACATATGTACATACATACGCTATTACTACTTCAGCAAACTGTAAACATAATCCATAGAGCTGAGCTGTCAAGGTACGAACATCTAACACAGAGGAATTACATTACCAGTAAGTTATCATTTTTCTAAATCAGTAACCCGATTACAAAATTACCCCATATTTTATGTCAAATACTATTTTTATTTAATTAAAAAGACACTAATGGCAAAATATTTGTACAAGTTTGACTCAAGTCAAAAATTTTATCACCATCTCCTACCATCTCCTAACAGTATACAAATTACAAGGTGGTCTGCTTGGTATTTTTCTACTGAGATGCACTTAAAAACATTTCCTTGTCTTGTACCTTACTTTATGATACTCAATTTGTTATATCATGGATGGCACTACTATATACAGCGCAAACAAGAACATTTGCAAAGTACTGAAAGAAAAATTCCACATTTTAACTATCTCCAGCATTTGACACTGAGACAGACTGAAGGTGTAAATCAATTTTTCCAATCTTACATTTAACATATCAGTTTCAAAAGTAAATTAAAGCAATAGCATGTTTTCAAAGAAGGAATTACCCTTATGTCTCATTAGTCTTTTAACTTATGATAACCAGAAATGAATAAATAATGAAGACATACATTACCTGGAGCTACAATGTATTTGTCTTTTCTTATAGAATATGACATTTTGAAAAGTAAAATATTTCCAGAATGAAGATGAGCTTTACCAGGGAGGAAGAGGCAGATAGGTATATAATGAAGAAGGAAGCTCCTTGATTTAGGGATATCAGTCTTGCAGTGTCCTCTCTCTCTCATTCTTTCTCTACTAGATTATCATCATTAACCTATAAACATACTTTTAAAAAAATCTCCCTTTACCCCATACTCTCATTGAGCTATCACCCCACCCCACCCCAATCAAGAGTTTCTAGTGAGAGTTGTCTGGATCCTTGTTACCCCATGTTCTCTCTTGCCACTTTGTCTTGAACTCAGTTTGATAAGGCTTTGCCCCGATCACTGCAGTGAAACAGTTCTTGCCAATGTAAATGAAGTGTATTCCATTTTGGCAAACACAATGGAGAATTCTTATTGTACTTGGTCTATCAACAGCACCTAATACAGCTTTCCAACCCTCCACTGTGGAAACACTTCCTCCATTTGGTTTATTGGACCACCACTCTATTCCCTCCCCCACCAGCATCTCCCTCTCAGGCTGTGGATTCTTACCTATGCATCACATGGCATATCAGTCCTCTACTCTGCTCTTCCTTCACCCACTCTCTAGAAGATTCATCTCATTTCATAGCTTTAAATGCCTTGGCACCAACAATTGGCAAATTTACATCTCTAGCCCAGATATTTTTGAAACCACACATCCAAATGCCTACTTGACATCTCTACCTTGATGTCTAATAAACAGCTCAAACCTAACATGTCCAAAATGAAACTCTTGATTCTACTCCAACTAATAACTCCAAATTCCTCATCCATCTCAGGAAAGGACACAAACTCAGTGCACAACATTTGACATGCTTTGTCTCACAGGACCGAACTGACTTCTTTTATCCACATCTTCAGCCCCAAACCTAGAGGGATCTTTTGTTCTTTCTCTCTAATCCAGAATCCAATAATTGTTTACTACCTCCATTGGTTCCCACCCTGGTTCAAGTCACATTATCACTGAGTGAAATCACTGTAGTCACTTGCCACATGACTCTTTGCTGCCAAACCTGTATGGTCTCTGTGTTTTCTTCTCTATAAAGCAAGTGCAGTACTCTTTGTAAGATTGAACTCAGATCATATTCACTCTTCCGTTCATAGGTCTCCCACCCTGCAATAGTAAAACCCAAAGTCTTCACCACAAGCCACATAGGCCTACATGACTAGGTTTCCATACTAACTGCTCTGACTTCTTCCCCTACCTACCACTCTGCCCACACTGATTTCCTGGCTGTTTTTATAACTACTCATAATGTACTTCCTGAAGAGAGCCCTTGCAATTGCTATTCGCTCTGTCTTGTGGTGGCTCCAAGCCTCCACCAGGTTCTGTGTGCTCAACTATCACTATATTTAGAGAGGCCTTCCAATGGGTAGGTAGACCTGTAGGGTAGCTGTAACAGCCCTACTTACTGGTATACATGCCCTGCATAATCCTCACTGCTTGAGTATAAGTGGGACTTGGAAATAGGATGGGATGTCATGCCTATGATTAAAATTTATTACATGGCAAAGGGGTAACTAAGGTTCCAAATCACTTGATTTTGAGTTAATCAAAAAGGAGATTATCCTAAGTAAGACTGGCTTAATAAGGTAAAAGCCATTAACAGAAAGACTAGGCCTTAGAATGGAGAGGAGATGGTCTCATGCTACTCCTAATAACAAGAGTCAAGCTATGGAACGATCTGTAGAGGTGGCTGTGGGGGCTGAGGGCCTCAATCTACAACCTCAAAGAAGTTGCTAAAAGTCCAAGTGAGGTTCATAGAGGACCTTAAACTCACTTCAGCCTTGTGAGACAATGAACCCAGCCAAGCTGTGCCTATGCTTATGACCTATAGGCCATGTGAAGTAACAAATGGGTGTTGTTATAAATCCCTAATTATGGGATAACGTTTTATACAACAGAAAACTAATACACCTGCAATAATACCGAATAATATCACCTCTTACTTTATCCTCCTGGAGTAGGTTTTCCTTTTGAGAACATGATATGTTACATGTGGAATTTGAACACTTGAATTTTACTCTCCCTGGCTACAGAATCTAAGCCCCCTCAGGATAAGAAGTTTACCTTTTCTGTTTTCCACTGCTATGTCACAGTACCTCCTCTGTGTACAGAGGAGGTGATTGATAAATATTTATGGAATGAATGACTATATTTTGTGGCTTACATTTAGTTTAGGAGAGTGATCACAAACACAGAATAGCAGTTAACTTTTAACTTTCAAAGGCTATTTCTTAAACTGAAGTATAAGGACATACCCCTCTGCCCCAGGCAAGTCCAACAACATATTTTGAGAGATTTGTGAGGTTGCAAATATGAAAAGTAGTAGCTTACAAACATTTATAAAAGAAAAGCATGCCAAATGTTGTGTACTGACTTTGTGTCTCTTCACCTCACCCCACATTCATGTGTTGAGCTGTAACCCTCAATGGGATAGTATTTAGAGATATGGCTATATGAGGTCATATGAGTAGAACCCAAAAGACACAAGAGTGTTTGCTCTCACTCTCCCTTTCTCTCTATCAAATGAGAACACTGCAAGAAGATAGCCAACTGCAAACCAGAAAGAGAGCCTTCACCAGAAACCAACCATGCTGGCACTCTGACCTCATATTTCCTGCCTCTAGAATTATGAGAAAATAACTTGCTGTTGTTCCAGATACCCAGTCAATGGAATTATTTTTTTAAATGGTGTCCTGAGCAGACTAATAATACCAACAATTAGGACTCAATTATGTATTCACTGAAAATAAGCAATATTAAAAATTTTAGGTGTTTAGATTCAGGAAAATTCCATTAATGTAGTCTTAATTTCAGCAGCACATTTAATAGGTCCCTTTGTGACATCCCCATGAATAAAAAGCAGTAGAGTTGATCAGACTTGCTTCTGACTGAACAACTAAAACAAAGAGTGCTAGCTAATTATTTCAAGTCATGCAGAAAGTAAGCCGTTTTTCATATAATCCCATCTAAAGATAGGAAAATGATCTGAATAGACACTTTTCAAAAGAAGACACACAAATGATTGCCAGGTATGTGAAAAAAATATTCAATATCACTAATCATCAGAGAAATGCAAATCAAAACCATAATGAGACATCAGAAACAACACCTATTATCAAAAGGACAAGTGCTGGTGAGGATGTGGAGAAATGGTAATTCCTGTAACTGTTGGTGGGAATGTAAATTAGTTCAACCATTATGAAAAAAACTTAAAAATTAAAAATGATCTACCAGTCCACTCCTGGGTATATGTCCAAAGGAAAGGAAGTCAGTATGTAGAAGAAACATGTACTTCCATCTTTTTTATAACACTATTCGCCTTAGATGAGAAGTAGAAATAATCAAAACATTACCAGCTAATGACTGAGAAAGAAAGTATGGTATATATACACACATGATAGAATTCTGTTCTGTCACAAAAAATAATGAAATCCTGGTATTTGAAACAACACAGGTAGAACTAGAGATCATTATCTTAAATTATAATTATTATAAGCTAGACATACAAAGACAAACACTGCATAATGTCACTTATATGGTAGAAGCTAAACACATAGATCTTACAACAGCAAAGAGCAGAATGGCAGTCATCGGAGGGTAGGGGAGAGGAGAGACTGGTTGACAGTTACCAAAACAGAGTTAGAAAGAAGGAATAAGTTCTAGTGCTCTGTACCACAGTATGGTAAACACAGTTTACAACAATTTATTACACATTTCAAAACACTTATAAGAGAGAATTTTGAATGTTCACAGCACAAAGAAGTGACAGGTGTTTGAGATGATAAAAATGCTAATTACCCCTCTTAGATCACTACACACTGCATACGTGTATCAAAATATCAACTATATCCAATAAATATTTACAATCTTTATTCACTCATTAAAAATCAAACAATTTTTTAAGTGAATGGTTTCCAACAAATGCCAGAAGACTGCCCCCCTTTAAAGTATTGGAAATGTCCTCTTGTCTGTATATTTGTTTTCCCCTTTTCTTTAACTTCTTGCTTTCCATCTCAGCTCACCCTTCCATTCTAAATATTACCATTGTAATTATTACAAGCTAGAAAATACTTAATTACACACAGTACAGGGACAGTAACAACACCAAGGACAATGACAGGAAGACAGAAAAAAACAGGGAAACCAGTTTCCCCACAGCAAAAAATTAGTACAGGAACCAGAGGGGAATGAAGAGAACAGAAACTCAGATCCAGACTCCAACAAAATGAAGATAAACTATGCCAAAGGACCCAATGAAGCCCACAAGAATAATTTAAAAGAAGACATACTACAAGTACTCAATGAGAATTTTATAGAGATGATACTGGATAGGATCAACCAAAATGTACAGGAGACACTCAAGAAATTCCAAGACAATAAAAATAGAGAATTTG
Source organism: Castor canadensis (assembly GCF_047511655.1). Classification (NCBI taxonomy): domain Eukaryota; kingdom Metazoa; phylum Chordata; class Mammalia; order Rodentia; family Castoridae; genus Castor; species Castor canadensis. The sequence goes on from NC_133389.1 coordinate 122,009,023, forward strand.
AAAAAGCAAAAGAAGAAATAAAGGAAACCATAGAAGCACTGTATAAACACCAAAGTGAAAGAGAGAACACAATGAATAAATGGATAAATGAACTCAGGACAAAAACAGACAACATTAAAGAAGAAAACTGCCAGGATATGGAAAACCTCAGAAAAAAGAACGAAACAGAACTGCAAAACAAAACGGAAAGCCAATCCAGCAGAATAGAACAAACAGAAGACAGAATCTCAGAACTTGAAGATGAAATGGTAATTAAAGGAAAAACCGAAGAACTATTAATGAAACAACTCAAGACCTGTGAAAAGAAAATGCAAGAACTCACTGACTCCATCAAAAGACCAAACTTGAGAATCATGGGCATCGAAGAAGGAGAAGAGGTGCAAGCAAAGGGAATGGGTAATATATTCAACAAAATAATAATGGAAAATTTCCCAAATCTAGAGAAAGATATTCCCATACAAATGCAAGAGTCCTCCAGGAAACCAAATAGACCAGATCAAAATAGAACTACTCCACGACATATCCTCATTAAAACAACAAGTTCAGAAACTAAGGAAAGAATATTGAAGGCTGTAAGAGAGAAAAAACAAGTAACATACAAAGGTAAACCCATCAAAATAACAGCAGACTTCTCAACAGAAACATTAAAAGCAAGAAGAGCGTGGGGTGAGATCTTCCCAGCACTGAATGAAAATAACTTCAACTCCAGGATACTCTACCCAGCAAAGCTATCATTCAAAATAGATGGAGCAATAAAAGTCTTCCATGATAAGCAGAAACTAAAACAATATGTGACCACAAAGCCACCATTACAAAAGATTCTGCAAGGGATCCTGCACACAGAAAGTGACACCCAACTTAACCATGAAAAGGCAGGCAGCACCAAACCACAGGATAAGAAAAAGCAAGACAGTAGAGAGTAACATCAAGTTCGGTACACACAATCAAACCTTCAAACAACTAAGACAACTAAATGGCAGGAATCACCACATACCTATCAGTACTAACGCTTAATGTTAATGGACTTAATTCACCCATCAAAAGACACCGTTTGACAAAATGGATTAAAAAAGAAGATCCAACAATTGGTTGCTCACAGGAGACTCATCTCACCGACAGAAATAAGCATATGCTTAGGATGAAAGGCTAGAAGAAGATTTACCAAGCCAATGGCCCCCAAAAACAAGCAGGAGTAGCAATACTTATCTCTGACAAAGTAGACTTCAAACCTACATTGATCAAATGAGATAAAGAAGGACATTCCATACTAATAAAAGGGGAAATAGACCAAAAGGAAATAATAATCATCAATCTGTACGCAACCAATGTCAACGCACCCAATTTCATCAAACATACCCTGAAAGACCTAAAAGCATATATAAATGCCAACACAGTGGTTGTGGGAGACTTTAACACTCCATTATCATCAATAGATAGGTCATCCAAACAAAAACTCAATAAAGAAATCCAAGATCTAAAATATGCAATAGATCAAGTGGACCTAGTAGATGTCTACAGAACATTTCATCAAACTTCTACACAATATACATTCTTCTCAGCAGCCCATGGAACCTTCTCCAAAATAGATCATATCCTAGGGCACAAAGCAAGCCTCAGCAAATATAAGAAAATAGATATAATACCATGCATACTATCTGACCACAATGCAGTAAAAGTAGAACTCAACAACAAAAGTAAAGACAAAAAACATGCAAACAGCTGGAAACTAAATAACTTATTACTTAATGAAGAATGGATCATTGATGCAATAAAAGAGGAAATTAAAAAGTTCCTGGAAGTCAATGAAAATGAAAACACAACCTACCGGAACCTATGGGACACAGCTAAGGCAGTCATGAGAGGAAAGTTTATAGCCATGAGCGCATATATTAGAAAGATTGAAAGATCCCAAATCAATGACGTAATGATACATCTCAAACTCCTAGAAAAACAAGAACAAGCAAATCCCAAAACAAATAGAAGGAGAGAAATAATAAAAATAAGAGCTGAAATCAACGAAATAGAAACCAAAAAAACCATACAAAGAATTAATGAAACAAAAAGTTGGTTCTTTGAAAAAATAAACAAGATCGATAGACCCCTGGCAAACCTGACTAAAATGAGGAGAGAAAAAACCCAAATTAGTAGAATTAGGAATGCAAAAGGGGAGATAATAACAAACACCATAGAAGTCCAGGAACTCATCAGAGACTACTTTGAGAACCTATATTCAAATAAATTTGAAAATCTTAAAGAAATGGACAGATTTCTAGATACATACGATCATCCAAAACTGAACCAGGAGGAAATTAATCACCTGAATAGACCTATAACACAAAATGAAAGTGAAGCAGCAATCAAGAGTCTCCCCAAAAAGAAAAGTCCAGGACCTGATGGATTGATTCTCTGCTGAATTCTATCAGACCTTTAAAGAAGAACTGATACCAACCCTCCTTAAACTGTTCCACGAAATAGAAAGGGAAGGAAAACTGCCAAACACATTTTATGAAGCCAGTATTACACTTATCCCAAAACCAGGCAAAGACACCTCCAAAAAGGAGAACTATAGGCCAATCTCCTTAATGAACATTGATGCAAAAATTCTCAACAAAATAATGGCAAACCGAATCCAGCAACACATCAAAAAGATTATTCACCACGACCAAGTAGGCTTCATCCCAGGGATGCAGGGGTGGTTCAACATACAAAAATCAATAAACGTAATAAACCACATTAACAGAAGCAAAGACAAAAACCACTTGATCATCTCAATAGATGCAGAAAAAGCCTTTGATAAGATCCAACATCATTTCATGATAAAAGCTCTAGGAAAACTAGGAATAGAAGGAAAGTTCCTCAACATTATAAAAGCTATATATGACGAACCTACAGCCAGCATTAGACTTAATGGAGAAAAATTAAAACCATTCCCTCTAAAATCAGGAACCAGACAAGGATGCCCACTATCTCCACTCCTATTCAACATAGTACTGGAATTCCTAGCCAGAGCAATTAGGCAAGAAGAAGGAATAAAAGGAATACAAATAGGTAAAGAAACTGTCAAAATATCCCTATTTGCAGACGACATGATCCTATACCATAAAGACCCAAAAAACTCTACTCAGAAGCTTCTAGACATCATCAATAGCTATAGCAAAGTAGCAGGATATAAAATCAACATAGAAAAATCATTAGCATTTCTATACACTAAGAATGAGCAAATGGAAAAAGAATGTATGAAAACAATTCCATTTATAATAGTCTCAAACAAAATCAAATACCTAGGTATAAACCTAACAAAAGATGTGAAAGACCTCTACAAGGAAAACTATACACTTCTGAAGAAAGAGATTGAGGAAGACTATAGAAAGTGGAGAGATCTCCCATGCTCATGGATTGGTAGAATCAGCATAGTAAAAATGTCGATACTCCCCAAAGTAATCTACATGTTTAATGCAATTCCCATCAAAATTCCAATGACATTCATTAAAGAGATTGAAAAATCTACTGTGAAATTTATATGGAAACACAAGAGGCCACGAATAGCCAAGGCAATACTCAGTCAAAAGAACAATGCAGGAGGTATCACAATACCTGACTTCAAACTATATTACAAAGCAATAACAATAAAAACAGCATGGTACTGGCACAAAAACAGACATGAAGACCAGTGGAACAGAATAGAGGATCCAGATATGAAGCCACACAACTATGAGCAACTTATCTTTGACAAAGGAGCTAAAAATATACGATGGAGAAATAGCAGCCTCTTCAACAAAAACTGGGGAAAACTGGGAAAAAGCTGGGAAAACTGGTTAGCAGTCTGCAAAAAACTGAAACTAGATCCATGTATATCACCCTATTCCAAGATTAACTCAAAATGGATCAAGGATCTTAATATCAGACCCCAAACTCTTAAGTTGATACAAGAAAGAGTAGGAAATACTCTGGAGTTAGTAGGTATAGGTAAGAACTTTCTCAATGAAACCCCAGCAGCACAGCAACTAAGAGATAGCATAGATAAATGGGACCTCATAAAACTAAAAAGCTTCTGTTCATCAAAAGAAATGGTCTCTAAACTGAAGAGAACACCCACAGAGTGGGAGAAAATATTTGCCAACTATACATCAGACAAAGGACTGATAACCAGAATATACAGGGAACTTAAAAACTAAATTCTCCCAAAACTAATGAACCAATAAAGAAATGGGCAAGTGAACTAAACAGAACTTTCTCAAAAGAAGAAATTCAAATGGCCAGAAAACACATGAAAAAATGCTCACCATCTCTAGCAATAAAGGAAATGCAAATTAAAACCACGCTAAGATTCCACCTCACCCCTGTTAAAATAGCCATCATCAGCAACACCACCAACAACAGGTGTTGGCGAGGATGCGGGGAAAAAGGAACCCTCTTACACTGTTGGTGGGAATGTAGACTAGTACAACCACTCTGGAAAAAAATTTGGAGGCTACTTAAAAAGCTGGACATCGATCTACCATTTGATCCAGCAATACCACTCTTGGGGATATACCCAAAAGACTGTTACTCCAGAGGCACCTGCACATCCATGTTTATTGTGGCACTATTCACAATAGCCAAGTTATGGAAACAGCCAAGATGCCCCAGCACTGACGAATGGATTAAGAAAATGTGGTATCTATACACAATGGAATTCTATGCAGCCATGAAGAAGAACGAAATGTTATCATTCGCTGGTAAATGGATGGAATTGGAGAACATCATTCTGAGTGAGGTTAGCCTGGCTCAAAAGACCAAAAATCGTATGTTCTCCCTCATATGTGGACATTAGATCAAGGGCAAACACAACAAGGGGATTGGACTATGAGCACATGATAAAAGCAAGAGCACACAAGGGAGGGGTGAGGATAGGTAAGACACCTAAAAAACTAGCTACCATTTGTTGCCCTTAACGCAGAGAAACTAAAGCAGATACCTTAAAGCAACTGAGGCCAATAGGAAAAGGGGACCAGGAACTAGAGAAAAGGTTAGATCAAAAAGAATTAACCTAGAAGGTAACACACACGCACAGGAAATCAATGTGAGTCAATGCCCTGTATAGCTATCCTTATCTCCACCAGCAAAACCCCTCGTTCCTTCCTATTATTGCTTATACTCTCTCTACAACAAAATTAGAAATAAGGGCAAAATAGTTTCTGCTGGGTATTGAGGGGGGGAGAGGGAGGGGGCGGAGTGGGTGGTAAGGGAGGGGGTGGGGGCAGGGGCGAGAAATGAACCAAGCCTTGTATGCACATATGAATAATAAAAGAAAAATGAAAAAAAAATAAAGTATTGAAAATGTCAATGTTTTGGGTAAAGACTGACAAGTAACATTCATCCAAACATTATAAATAGTATGACACATTAACAACCATGATTTAAGTATATGACCACAAATGAGTCAAAACCAACAGGTTAATTATTATAGTGATAATTTAGGTGTTGCTGAGTCATGCTGCACTAGTCACCAATGTGCACGGGTATTTCAGGAGGCAAAGTACACTTGAGCCAGTTCAGGAGAAACAGAGTGTGAATTAAAAAAAAAAAAAAAACCCACATGACCTTGCGACTTTATTCCAGCCTGCTCAGACCACATCAGGGGTCGTGTATTTAAATATGAGTGCTACATTCAAAAGGGACAAGGTTAAAACTGGGAAACATATGCAAGAAAAGAGCTCTAAAATCAATAGGATTTACATTAAAGTTAAAGAAATTCATTTCCTACAGAACTTCTTAGAACATTTCATTTTTAATAAAGTTTTTAAATGTTTCTTGTGGGTTCCAAAAACTTTGTGTGTATCCATGCACATGTGCAAACTGCTTTCTTCCCAGAACTTCTCGGAGGCCTAGTAATCTTGTGAATGAAACAATCAATAAACAATAGCTATGACAAAAAAATAACCAAAGTAGATACAGATTGAATGATAACACAGGTGAGCAACAAGGATTGTGTAAACAATATACCAACTATATATAAGAAGCCAGGCTAAAGATATTTGCAGCATTTTACAAACGAAAAGAGAAGAACAAGTCTTGCAAATATAGAAATGGCTCTCAAAAAAGTGAGGGAAAATATTTGTTTTAGTACCTAAAGCAAAATAATAGCTGGAGGTAAGGCCCAGGAATATGTGCTTTGATGCCAGCTCCAGAAGATTTTTATCCAAAAAGCCTGAGCTTTGCTCTAAGGTGCAGAATTAAAGCCACAGGAAACTAGAACAAGAAGTTCAGTTCAATCTTCAGAAGGAGGAAGAATCAACAAAGCTATTCAATACCAAAAGGGCAACCATAGAGAAAAAATAAGCTGAAGTGTGCTCAGATGCTAGGTAAACATCCAGCAGGAGCACTAAAGAGAAGATTCCTGAATATGTAAAGCAGGAGATTGGATTGCTGGACTGGAAAGGTCACTTCCAACACTGTATACAGGGACTGGACTGTAGCCTCCCGGTTTCCCTCTCCTTGCACATCAATATTGAACACTGGGCCTGAACAGATCTCCTGGCACAGAGTGGGTTCCTCATAAATATTGGTTAATTGAATGAATAATTGACCAAATAAAAAATAAATGAAGTATCTGGTTCCAATGGCAAACAAAAAGAGAATAGCCTTTTCATCCTTTGGCAATAGCTAAATTCACTAATTGTGAATAATAATCAAGTCTTGTAATAGTTTCATTTCTTGGCAGGGAAATCAACTCTGAATTAAATCACACCAAGGGTTCCTGTGAGGTTCCCCTGGCAGGTATGCGGAAACATACTGCAAACTGTAAATGACCATCAGAAGTAGGAAGTGATGATAATCTGCCCTGATGGACTATGATAATTTCGCGGACTGGAAACTAACCTTGACCATCCACCTACTCTTTATAGCCACAGCTCTGAGCATGCCCATTAGCCACTCCGGCTTTATGTGCATAATTGTCAGGAGAATGAATATCTTCTTTTAAAATACCTTCAAAAATGTGATGCTATTCTGACTGACCCGGCAAACTAAGCTGTGTGCAATTAAGGTTAAGCAATTTCTTTTCTCTTGAGATACCAAATTCTTAACAAGGAATACCTGTAAAGATAGACATTTCAGTTAAAAAAAAGTCTTAAAATAGAAACAGCTTTCATTTGCTAAGCTATCAACTGTCAGGTACCATATTTGTATCCATTTCCTAGAAGACTGAAGGTTCTTTCAAAATATCTGTCATTTCTCCACAGTGGCTGATCAAACCTGCCACAGAAAAATGTTCTGAGCAGGCAACTAGTAGTACAAGAATGGTTTATTTCTGTCAGAGACTGACTGCTGAAGTGTGAAAGAAGCTCATTAAAAATTTCTTACTGTGATCTTACATTGTTTAAAGAAAAGAAAAGAAAATCCTAAGAAAGAAAAGGGAGGAAAAGTCTTAATGAAAGGTACACTGAGCCTGCAGACACTTTCATATGACGCTTTTCTTTGCTATTCTTCTTTGGCAAGCAACTATAAGAGTGCAATTAGTTCTGGGAATATGTTGTAGACTTGTTGGCTGGGGAAATCAAACAAGTTAACTATTTTATTTAATGCTAACAGTATGAAAAGTTAATAAGGGAGATCAGAATACTGAACTATAGGAAAACTGATACAAAAAGGAACAAGGGTATTTTTTTACCTTAATCTTAAAACAAGGTTCACAGCACAGGAAGCTTCTCTGTAGTCTTCACTAGCATTGGGTTGGCCCTTTAAAGACAAAGCAGCAAACAGTGTTATAAACTTTACTGGGAAACGAATGAATAAAATCAGAATATCCCTTTATTCATACACTTCTTTCTTTCTAGAGCTTTGTTTCTGCAGGCCTCATTTGGCCTCATAACTTTTCAGTTTGAGGAACAACACCATGACGCCCAATTCCTATTCCAATTGTCAGTATGAATGCTTCCTACAGAGATCCTCAGTCTTAGAATGGACTCTATGAACAACCAGTATTACTGTAGTCAGTCAAAGGAAGGCCAACTATCTAAATTGGCACCATCTAACCCAAGCAATCGGTTGTTATCCATTGGGCTTTGGTGATGCACAGTGTTTGGGCACCTTAAGCCTTAAAATGCAGAAGACCTATAGATTAAGCTATTGGTTATCTTTTCAGCCCTTCTCACCTACAGCCTATTTCCTTAAATATAGATCATCAATAATGAATGCCTCTACAACATAACCCCACCTCATATTCCCACAAATTCCTGGACAGGAATAGGCCTCTTTTATAGGGTATGAAAAATATAAAAAAGATTTCAACTTGGCTCTGTTGCTGACCAGCTATGTAATAAAGGACAAGTCATTCTCTATTTTCTGAATTACAAAATAGGAACAATACCTGCCTCAAAAGGTTGCTGGGAAAATAATATACACAAAATGGAGCCATGAACTATAAAATGTTAAGCAATACTAGTTACCCCTTTTGTCTGTTTCCTTTACTCTCTTTGCTTTCTGATGCATAATTATTACTAATTTGCCTTTTATCATTCAGCTAATCCCTACAGTTCATCTCAAGGTCTCTTTCTGAGATGGCTGATACATTGTAAAGATCTAAACTGAATCTGGGTTCTGCCTCTGACTAATGGTGTGACCTTTTACAAACCACTTAACTTCTGCAAGTCTTTGCTTCTTCAGCTATAAAATGAAAGCCAAGGACTAACTCTCAAACCGCAAATAGGTTTCCTGCAACTATGAAACTCCTCCCTCTAACCATCTCCTCAATACACAACTGTTTCATAAAACACAGATCAGGTGAACTAGAAATAAATTAAAACAGATCATATATATTTAGAAAAAAAATTGTGATTCTAAGGCTTGTGATGCTTTACAATGTAAAGCCCTTTGAGAGCAAAAGGACTTGTCTATTAATTATCTAGCATAACTAAAACGTGGCTATCAACAGCCCTTCCCTAGGAAAACTGCCAAACACATTTTATGAAGCCAGTATTACACTTATCCCCAAACCAGGCAAAGACACCTCCAAAAAGGAGAACTATAGGCCAATCTCCTTAATGAACATTGATGCAAAAATCCTCAACAAAATAATGGCAAATCGAATTCAGCAACACATCAAAAAGATTATTCACCACGACCAGGTAGGCTTCATCCCAGGGATGCAGGGGTGGTTCAACATACGAAAATCAATAAATGTAATAAACCACATTAACAGAAGCAAAGACAAAAACCACTTGATCATCTCAATAGATGCAGAAAAAGCCTTTGATAAGATCCAACATCATTTCATGATAAAAGCTCTAAGAAAACTAGGAATAGAAGGAAAGTTCCTCAACATTATAAAAGCTATATATGACAAACCTACAGCCAACATTATACTTAATGGAGAAAAGTTAAAACCATTCCCTCTAAAATCAGGAACCAGACAAGGATGCCCACTATCTCCACTCCTATTCAACATAGTACAGGAATTCCTAGCCAGAGCAATTAGGCAAGAAGAAGGAATAAAAGGAATACAAATAGGTAAAGAAACTGTCAAAATATCCCTATTTGCAGATGACATGATCCTATACCTTAAAGACCCAAAAAACTCTACTCAGAAGCTTCTAGACATCATCAATAGCTATAGCAAAGTAGCAGGATATAAAATCAACATAGAAAAATCATTAGCATTTCTATACACTAAGAATGAGCAAACGGAAAAAGAATGTATGAAAACAATTCCATTTACAATAGCCTCAAAAAAAATCAAATACCTAGGTGTAAACCTAACAAAAGATGTGAAAGACCTCTACAAGGAAAACTATACACTTCTGAAGAAAGAGATTGAGGAAGACTATAGAAAGTGGAGAGATCTCCCATGCTCATGGATCGGTAGAATCAACATAGTAAAAATGTCGATACTCCCAAAAGTAATCTACATGTTTAATGCAATTCCCATCAAAATTCCAATGACATTCATTAAAGAGATTAAAAATCTACTGTGAAATTTATATGGAAACACAAGAGGCCACGAATAGCCAAGGCAATACTCAGTCAAAAGAACAATGCAGGAGGTATCACAATACCTGACTTCAAACTATATTACAAAGCAATAACAATAAAAACAGCATGGTACTGGCACAAAAACAGACATGAAGACCAGTGGAACAGAATAGAGGATCCAGATATGAAGCCACACAACTATGAGCAACTTATCTTTGACAAAGGAGCTAAAAATATACGATGGAGAAATAGCAGCCTCTTCAACAAAAACTGCTGGGAAAACTGGTTAGCAGTCTGCAAAAAACTGAAACTAGATCCATGTATATCACCCTATTCCAAGATTAACTCAAAATGGATCAAGGATCTTAATATCAGACCCCAAACTCTTAAGTTGATACAAGAAAGAGTAGGAAATACTCTGGAGTTAGTAGGTATAGGTAAGAACTTTCTCAATGAAACCCCAGCAGCACAGCAACTAAGAGATAGCATAGATAAATGGGACCTCATAAAACTAAAAAGCTTCTGTTCATCAAAAGAAATGGTCTCTAAACTGAAGAGAACACCCACAGAGTGGGAGAAAATATTTGCCAATTATACATCAGACAAAGGACTGATAACCAGAATATACAGGGAACTTAAAAAACTAAATTCTCCCAAAACTAATGAACCAATAAAGAAATGGGCATGTGAACTAAACAGAACTTTCTCAAAAGAAGAAATTCAAATGGCCAGAAAACACATGAAAAAATGCTCACCATCTCTAGCAATAAAGGAAATGCAAATTAAAACCACACTAAGATTCCACCTCACCCCTGTTAGAATAGCCATCATCAGCAACACCACCAACAACAGGTGTTGGCGAGGATGCGGGGAAAAAGGAACCCTCTTACACTGTTGGTGGGAATGTAGACTAGTACAACCACTCTGGAAAAAAATTTGGAGGCTACTTAAAAAGCTGGACATCGATCTACCATTTGATCCAGCAATACCACTCTTGGGGATATACCCAAAAGACTGTTACTCCAGAGGCACTTGCACATCCATGTTTATTGCAGCACTATTCACAATAGCCAAGTTATGGAAACAGCCAAGATGCCCCACTACTGACGAATGGATTAAGAAAATGTGGTATCTATACACAATGGAATTTTATGCAGCCATGAAGAAGAACGAAATGTTATCATTCGCTGGTAAATGGATGGAATTGGAGAACATCATTCTGAGTGAGGTTAGCCTGGCTCAAAAGACCAAAAATCGTATGTTCTCCCTCATATGTGGACATTAGATCAAGGGCAAACACAACAATGGGACTGGACTATGAGCACATGATAAAAGCGAGAGCACACAAGGGAGGGGTGAGGATAGGTAAGACACCTAAAAAACTAGCTAGCATTCGTTGCCCTTAATGCAGAGAAACTAAAGCAGATACCTTAAAGCAACTGAGGCCAATAGGAAAAGGGGACCAGGAACTAGAGAAAAGGTTAGATCAAAAAGAATTAACCTAGAAGGTAACACACACGCACAGGAAATCAATGTGAGTCAATGCCCTGTATAGCTATCCTTATCTCAACCAGCAAAACCCCTCGTTCCTTCCTATTATTGCTTATACTCTCTCTACAACAAAATTAGAGATAAGGGCAAAATAGTTTCTGCTGGGTATTGAGGGGGGGAGCGGGAGGGGGTGGAGTGGGTGGTAAGGGAGGGTGTGGGGGCAGGGGGGAGAAATGAACCAAGCCTTGTATGCACATATGAATAATAAAAGAAAAATGAAAAAAAAAAAAAAAAAAAAAAAACAGCCCTTCCCTGAATTGCTGAGCATCCTTCTTCACTACCCAACATGACGCACAGCACAGGTCTCTTAATTATAAAAGGTCATACACCTTTTATAATTATGCATTATAAATGAATTTCACAAGTCACTGGACTATTATTTTTACAAGGCAAGTTGTAGAGATGAATTGGTCCATAAAATTTAGCAATAAAAAAATTATGAAAAGAGTTATAGAAAACCAACCAGAAGCAAAAAAGAAAAGCATCAATTAACCACAATTTTTGTGGCTGGAATGTAAGACTTGTGAGTCATTTTCTTTCCTTTGCTTATTTTCCACAGAACCAGCAATTTCAGAAGTGGTCTGGTAATCTATTCTTGCTCTTGAACCTATCATTAAAGGTTGAACATCCTGCACAAGACAGTCAGTAGTAACAGCACTCTTTTATTCCATATCTATTTAAAGAAAGAGTTTACAAGCTCCTGATTTGGAAGCACTACCCAGAAATTGCCTACTTTTCTAAAATGTTGGCTTTTTCTAAAGGTCTGTCTACAGAGCATCTCAAATAAAAATGACTGGCAGAGGAACATACCTGAGAGTCATGCACAGAGAGGGACTGTATTTGCTGGGGGATACTGCTGGCATTCACTGAGATCTGTTAAGAGAACCACTGTTACAAGGAAGCCAAAAGGAAACACATGGTCACTGTGATTACATTATGTCCCAATTATCAGACCCAATAATTTTCAGGAGATTCAAACCAACAAATTTCTCAAAGTATATCCCAAATGCTTCTCATCACCTACAGTGGAATCACCTAGGGAACATGCTATGGACTCCTGGGTCCTACCTGGGGTATGATTCCGAATTTCATGGAGATGGAAAAGAATCTGTATCCTTAACAAGTTCCCTAGGGTAGCACATATGCTTTTAGAGAACCACACAGCTAAAGAGAAAAGGCATGAACTATTTGGTATTTTAAACCTGATAACAACTTTTTCTTATTTAATAATTTCATCTAAAGTTAAGTGAGGCCTTTAAAGAAAGGATGTTTCATTAAGTAAAAATCTACCCATTTAATAATTATTTAGAATAATTATTTGTTATATTTCAAAAATATGTAAAGGTGAGTTTTTAAAAAACATTGTCCCATCAGAAATGCCAGAGTGAAATGTTGTATTTTTTTCTCAAAGTTGGAATTCTGGCCCTAAGGTGGTATCCAAATCATTTTTGCCTCAAGCCCTACTTTTATGAACTTTGCCATGGAACAACACTTGAAAGACAAAAAAAAAAAAAAAAAAAATCCAAAGAGAAACAGCAATCAAAATGAATGAAAAGGATCTCCTATTTCTGACTTACTATCAATTCTAAAATCATCAGAAACCTTTTGTGGCAAGAGTTTTCTAAATTTTAAGAGTACAAAATCCTCGTTCCCTGTGCTTAGTCAAAAATAACGATGCTTATACTGAAGTAACAAAGAGAAGTGTCTGCAGTTTACTTTGAAATGCATCAAAAAACTAAGGTGGACAGGCATAGTAACATTTTGGCCTTGGTAAAAGGTACATGGAGTTCACCATAAAATATTTTATTTTATTTATTTATTTTTTATTTTATTCATATGTGCATATAATGTTTGGGTCATTTCTCCCCCCTTCCCCCCACCCCCTCCTTTACCCTCCCCCCTTACCCCTAGCTACCTGGCAGAAACTATTTTGCCCTTATCTCTAATTTTGTTGTAGAGAGAGTATAAGCAATAGTAGGAAGGACCAATGGTTTCTGCTAGTTGAGATAAGGATGGCTATACAGGGAATTGATTCACATTGATTTCCTGTGCGTGTCTGTTACCTTCTAGGTTAATTCTTCTTGAACTAACCTTTTCTCTAGTTCCTGGTCCCCTTCTCCTATTGGCCTCAGTTGCTTTTAAGGTATCTGCTTTAGTTTCTCTGCGTTGAGGGCAACAAAAGCTAGTTTTTTAGGTGTCTTACCTATCCTCATACCTCCCTGTGTGCTCTCGCTTTATCATGTGATCAAAGTACAATCCCCTTATTGTGTTTGACCTTGATCTAATGTCCGCATATGAGGGAGAACATAAGATTTTTGGTCTTTTGGGCCAGGCTAACCTCACTCAGAATGATGTTCTCCAATTCCATCCATTTACCAGTGAATGATAATATTTCGTTCTTCTTCATGGCTGCATAAAATTCCATTGTGTATAATTACCACATTTTCTTAATCCATTTGTCAGTAGTAGGGCATCTTGGCTGTTTCCATAACTTGGCTATTGTGAATAGTGCTGCAATAAACATGGGTGTGCAGGTGCCTCTGGAGTAACCTGTGTCACATTCTTTTGGGTATATCCCCAAGAGTGGTATTGCTGAATCATACACCATAAAATATTTTAATGTTGCTATATGTTTGAAAAGTTTCATAATAAATGTTGGGAGAAAGAACAAACAACCTTTGTTCATTAACCAGCTAGAGGGTCAACACCTATACCAAATGACCTCTTGGGAAGAATCATCAGTCTGATTCCATAATCTGTATTTAGGTTTCAGATACAAACGAAGGCTACATAAGCACTTACAGCATAGCCAACCTTCAGCCAAAGAACAGTGGTAATCTGAAAAACCTCAGTGAATTTACTTAGACAAGTTCCTTTCCTCAGGGAGGAGTATACGGGAGCTCTGTACTATCTTTGCAACATTTCTGCAAATCTAGAATTATTCCAAAGTAAAAACATTACTTTCAGAAATACAGCAGATTTCTGATCACAAATCTAACTTTCTTCACAATTACTCCGACTAGCCTGTTAAAATGCACCTGTTAGAAAGCAGTACCTTTAAAGTACCAAGTTAAATTAGTATGTGATGACTTAGGGATAACTGGAATACAGTTAGAGGGAGAAATCTCTCCTACTCACAGACATAAAACAAACACATATGAGAGCTGACAGGTCTTGCGAAAATACGCTTTAATCAGAAATCATTTGAAAAAGCTAGTGGCTTTGTTTTTTTTTGGTGGCACTGGGGTTTAAACTTAGGGCCTCACGTCATGGCAATCTTAAAAATCATCAGGCGGCCAGGCATAGTGGCCCATGCCTGTAATCCCAGCATTCAGAAGGCTGAGGCTGGAGGATCATGAGCTCCATGGCAGACTGAGCTACAGAGCAAAACCCTGTCTCAAAAAAACAAAACAAAACATGGAACAATAGTAATAAATTTAAATCTCCATGCAGTATCTAATCTCTAGTAAAATTAATTCAACCTAAATCAAACAAAATGTATTTTCTCCTCAGAATAAGATTCCTGATGCAGGAAACAGAAATATTTTCACAATTAACTTGGACTAGACTCCTGCAAGTTCTACTGGGCCACAGTCAAACAATAAGGATAACTTTTCCAAGTGGCTTCTGATACCCTTCCTTCTTCCTGTCTCCCTTCCTTCCTTCCATCCAAATTTCTGATATACAGGAATTAAAAAAAAAAACCTTCAGGCACTCTGACACACAACCTTCCACCTTCCTGGATTCCACTCTGGACTTATCAGAGCAGGCTGTGTAGTTTTCCTAGTCTTTGATCCTATCCTTGAATCTGAATCCTGCAAGCAGATTTTTGAAAATCAGAGTTGCCTTGACACCACCCCAAACTACACATTAGAATCTGTGGGTGAGTCTAGGCACTGTGTTTTTAAGGCTTTCACGTTCTATGATGTGGAGGTAGGTACGGCTCTAAAAACAACAGTGCTTTTTAAGTATAATGCAAAATTGACAGCTATAAAACAAGCACTTATTTCAAAGTCTGATGAAAAGAAATTCCAAAACCACTGGTCAAAAGAACAGTAATGGTATAATAGTTGAACGGTTTTAGATAAGATGACATATAAAGCTAGGAAACATTACCTAAAGAAGCGGCCCTTGCAAATGCACCCCCACTCCAGGCTGCCAGAGATGGAAGCTTCTGGAAAGCAATCTGATCTTTTTATGTAATCCCCATGGTGTCTAACACAGTTCCATGTAGACATCAGTTACAGATCAAACATTTGTTTAGTTAATTAACTCTATCACTAATATTATTATTATTATTAAACTTTAGTGTCCACAGGCTTCTACCTTCCAAGTGGAATGAGATGATAAATAAATGAGGAGTATGTACTTGTTACAAATTATTAATTACTAGTGTGTGACTTTTCTAAAATATCAGACTACGAACACAGGACCCATTTTTCAAAGTACCTGGCAGGTGTAACTCTGCCTGTCAATTTATATTAGAAATTCTCTTGAACTTAGGAGTACCTTCAAATGTGGCCCAAGATGAGTCACAGCTTCCCAATATCCCTCTGATAAGCATCTCTTCTAGTCTTCTCCATCTTCACACCAACTAGTACTTCAATTCCAGAACATTCTACCTTCCCAGGAGGCCATATAGCCCCTCACAAGTAAAAGCATTCCTAAAATACCACTTGCTATTGCACTCTCTTACTCTACATAAACATGGCACCATGAAGGCTGCTTTTCTGAACTTCACCTCAATTACATAGCATCTTTTGGTCTTTATTCACACTTCTGGCCTTCTCAAAAACAGTGTATGCATATAACTGCACTTGTTTCATGTTTTCATTTTAGTGCGTGTATATTCATGTTACCAACAAACACGGATACAGTGTCTGTCTACTAGATGCACAGGGGACATAAACATGCATAAAACACTGTCCCAGCTTTCTAGTGGCTTACAGTCAAAAAATGAATTGCAATTTAAATGACAAACATTACTGAAAAGCTTTTCAAAATATAAATACTCTGGCATTTACATGTGCCACTTGTACAGATAAGCATTTTCACTCACAAAAGATATTTAAAGGTATAAGGTACACTGTCAAAAAAAAAAAGCTCTGTGCGCTGGCACAGTTATTGATAGTGACTACTAAAATTCATAATCAGCAGACACTTCAATAAAGCAATACAACTGTAAACATCTATATTATACTTATACATATGCCTCTCAAATGCATACACAAGGAAGTTGATGGAATGATGTTGGTAATAGCAACTGAATCAATCCCATCAAGAAGGAAATGGTTAAATAAACCATTTCCATCTATCCACTGTAATAGAACACAGCTATTAAAAATGAGCAGGCAAGGGTACAGTATCTAATGTGGAGAGATTTCCAAGACAATAAAGCAAGCTGCAAAACAAATAAAAAGTTTTTAAATTTCAAATGTTTTCATGATATACTTAATTGCTTTATGTACATATTTGTATGAAAATGAACAGGGAAAGCTTTGGAAGAAAATATAGTAACCTGATAAACTCCATGGAAAGAGGTGACAGCCACAGGGGAGAGGGGCAGGTGGCAGAACAGAAGTGGACTTTCAGTTTTTATTCACTTTAATTCTCCCACGTCTTTTCAAATCTTTATGTACCTTCTCAATAAGGCCTGCCCTGATCAACCCATCTAAAATCACAACTTCTTACTGCACTCCCTGTACCTTCACCCCATTCTACTTTTTTTTCCTTCGGCTCCTATTCTGTTGTAACAAACTAAATAATTTACCTTTACTCCCATTAAGCACTACAAGAACAGGGATTTTGCTGTTTTTCTCCCTGATGTATTTCCAACCTCTCTAAAATAGTAGACACATAATGTGTTTTTTTAATATTTATACATTTAACACTTTTTGATTTTCTTTATAACAGATAAACAAAATACTTTATGCTTTATTTATAGAAAACAGTTTGTGGTAGATGGTAAATCAGAGGACTCACTTAATTAATTAAAAGCTAGGAAGAACACAGGAGCCATTATTAATAGCATCTTGTAACACAACTCAAGATACTGAAATGCCAGCAGGACCAAAAGGAAACAGTGTCAGAAAGCTAGCCGGAGAAGCAGTGCAATAGCAGGTGAGCAAGTTGTTCCTAAATTCTGATAAGTGTTTACACGCAAACACACTTATCCTTTCACAGAAATAAGAAGCATATTCATATGCTTTCTTAAGTATACACCAATGCAGTAACAGACATATACCACTAGGAAAGCAAATGAGTTTAGAGATCATGTACTGCCTACAACTTTCAAATCCCAGTCAAGAAGATCCACAGTGATGCTTAAGGATCAACTAAGAGCTTGCCCTACATTATCTCTCTCTGATCTGTGCAGAAAATATACTTGCCAAAAAGTCTTGCCAGAATCCAAATAACAAATTAGTTACTGGAGCAATTTCAACAAGCACCTAGAAAATAACTGTCTTAACAAATCCTTAAGAAGAAAGACCTGCATCCAGCAGTCTATGCTAGCAAGGTAGGATCTGATGAATATCATTCAATGGAGATGTCCTGTAGTAAACCACTAACAAATGTTTTTTGAGTCAATGTGTTACTTGAAGCACCTTATTTTGTTCTACTTCAAAGCAGAATTAGAACACATTAAATTAGATACTCTTAGAAGCAAATGAAAAACCTGGACTCTGTGCTTCACTCTAGATAAAATGGGAAAGTGGGCAAGGAGACAGAAGTTCATGATATCTAGCTATGATCACTGTAAAAACCAGCATGTTTGTGATCCAGTATGTCCCAATCTGGGGCTCCATCATTGCTCCTACAGAGAAGGACAATGTCCTTCACCAAAGGTGGCATTTTAAGTGGCATTCATGTGACAAACAAGAGGAAATAGGATCTGAAGAAGAGCTACCATTGCTAAGAAGGCAGCCTGAAAATTCCAGGAAAGGTCTATGGATGTGGCAAGAATGATAAAGAGAGAAGGGAAGCAGAAAAGGCCAGGAGAGAGTGGCTTGTGGCTGTGCTGCTGGCCTCTTACCAGGCTCAACTGGCGACTGCCATTAAACTCAACAGTAAGATTTACTCCACTTAAAAAAAGGAAATGTCTGCTAATTTTAAAAAGCCGAGATGATATCATTTGTAGCCCAAAGTTTTCTGTTTTCATAATAAAAATTTATCTAGGTATATATTAATTACTAAGTCTGTAAAATATTTTGGGAGCTATTTAAATAGGCTCAAATTTTCTCTAGGAAAATGAGTAAGTTATGGTCATCATTAGTCATTAGGATAATTAATCAGATGAAGTAGGGAAAAAAGTGATCTTTTAATCAAAAATGACCAGTACTGAAAGGCAAGCCAACAAGAGTGTTCCTTGCCTGCTAAGTTACTCAAGAGATTTTAAAATCAAGACTAATAGACTCAACCTAGACCTTCTACCCATTTTAAAAATATGTGCATTATTGTGAATTAAAAATCCAGAAGCAATTGTCTGTATGCTTACTCTGCTTTCTAATGACAGTAATGCTATGAATTAGAAGTAGTCATTACCTAGTCAATGCCAAGGACTTCACTAAGGGCTTTACACATTTGATATCATTAACCTTCATGGCAACTTTGTAAGTACTATCTATGATCATCTCAATCTGATGAAAGAACACTGATTTGGTCTGTCCAAATCAGACCCCTTCTTTTCTACTTCATAAGATTTTGAGGTCTCTCTCCCAAATGGATCAGACTGATACCAAGTGGGAGAATAAAGTGTTGAAAAAATAAATACACACATACAAACATAAATATATAAGCAACTGCTGCTCACCTCTGTGTGTTCTTCTTTTACTCTTCGTGACTGTAAAACAATTATATGTCCATTAATATTCACAAAAATATTGCAGAAATACAATGAGCAGAGAAGCTAACAATCACCAATGTCATTTACCTTTTCTTGAGAAGCGGCTGCTTTCCCTTCTTCACTTTTCTCATCCATCTCGTCGTCACTCCACTCCCAGTCACCGTCTTCAGTTTTATGGAGGTGACCGCTTGACCCAGGAACTCGTCTCACCTGAATCAAAACAAGCCACACCCTCTTTCACTGGTCAAATGTGCACAGTGCTCATGGGTGCTGCAAATGGACTTACACAGCACACACACTACTCTGCAAATAACCTAAGTGGTTATCAATCCACGGAGAACTAGAAGTTAACATCCAAAATACTATACAACCCCCAGACTCCCATGCCCACCATCCTTCCAAAAATTCTGTGTTCCTGCAATGTATTACTAGACACATGTAGAACAAAATATTTTGGAAGAACACCATACTCATAAGCCATTAATGATAAAGCTCTTTTTCACTTTTACTTAGTTAACAACTTTACTAGTTACTACATATACTAAGCCATGTGGCAGACTTCAAAATTGCCTATAGAAACACAGGTAAGCAACTTACTGCTAACTGAGCAGAGGCAGGGAAAGCAGGAAGTCTAACAAAGCATGCTAGACTAGAAGTATGAGTGATCTAAGACCTACATCCACAGAGTAATACACTTCTGTTTTCACCTTGCTTTTTTCAGAACCTGACATCATGCTTGCATTCTCAGGATTCTGCTCAACCTTCTTGAACAGAACAAAACAAAACAGCATCAGACTATTCTCAGCACATTCTGTTAGCATGCTTTAGGCTTGTGAGATTAGGAACATAGCCCCGTCATCCTCAGCCTTCCTAGCCAGTGTCTAGGTTATAAACAGGTTTCCTCAATTCTTTTTTTTGTTTGTTTGTTTGAGCCAGGGCTGATGCATCCATGGGGCATGCTTTCTAAGTCTTTGTGGTTGAAAAAGCAAAACCTTTGGAAAGGCTGAGAATGAACCTCTGTCCAAAGTAATTTTCCTTTTAAAACATCAACTGAGGTGTGGGGAGCTGACAGGTGTATTGAATAAGCTACATGTTTGAGTTTGGCACAGCCCCAAACTGCAGAAGGGAGCAAGTATAGTTATGTCCAGTAAAACTGCACACTTGATTGGCACAGCCTCAGCTGCAGAAGTGGGCTGCAGAAGCTGTTTTTCCCTCTAATGTTTACATTTGGAGAGAAGCTGTCACAGGTTCCTCCTGCTCCCGAGGATCACGGTGTCATGCCTCCTCCCCGCCCCCGCCCCAGAAATGCCTCTCCTGCCTAGTGTTGCTACTGTATATAATAAATACACTGAGGTGGAGGGGCTGGTGTGTCTCCATCTGAGCACCCAGTCTACCTGGCCTACCTGTTCCAGCTTTATGCATGTTTTGTCTTCTGTCTGTTGTCTTTTCTATATCTCCCATCACCCTCAGTTAGGTTTCTAGGACATGCTTGTGTGGGATGTGAGACTAAAGCATAATTAAACAAAGCACAGCAGTGGATGAGCATGATACAAACATGACAGACAGTGGCCACAGATTCAGAGAAACTTCACATGGAAAGGAACCTTCCAGTCAATGTGTTCAACCCCTTCATTTCACAGATGAGGAGATGAAGGCCCAAAAGTGACCTGAGATCACACAGCTATGAAGGCAAAATCAAAGCAAGAAATAGCCTGCAGACTCCCATTCTCCTCATGCCCCTGAATGATTATCAGAAAGAAACTGTGTGGAAAATGTCCTATGAAGGCATGGAAAATCTATGATGTGAAATGAAGACAGATGATTTCCTACAATTGAAACTATGCAGTCGTATCACAGGCATGTCATTGAACCCAAGGGAAATAGGAAAGAACTTGAAGTGAAGGTATTTGTACAAGTCAGATCAATATAAAGCCATGAACAGCACGTGCTCAGGGTTCTGGGGATTTGACAGCATTGCTGTGTAGGACTTCTCACAGTTACCCTGACCACTTGGTCTAGACAATTTGCTCTAACAGAGAAATTTTAAAGCAAGTAAAAAGTTGTTAATAATTACAAATAGTTAGGCTTAATTATTTTTGAAAATGCTTTTTTTCCACTCCAAAAACTATTTTTTAACTAATAAACCTTTGAAACACTCAGTGCAACACCTATGTGCTTTGTGCAGGATATTTTTTTCACTTGCATTTTGAGCTGCTGTAAAAATCTATTTTAATGATAGTGATTTTAATGGTGCTTACAGATGCTGGCAAAGTACTACAGAAAATGCTGAAATGCACTTCAGGATTTTCAGAACAGATTGTTCATTTTAAAGCTGCAGAGAAATGGCTAAGGGAAGAGAAAATAATTTTCTGTTGACATAAACAACAAAATTATTTTCTTAGCAACACTAATCGTGGTGAGGGGCATTTGTTAATGACCACATCTAAAATTAAGTATTTAAAGTCATATCTATTAGAACGCATACTACTAAGAACTGAGAAAGAAATAAAAAATATGCATCAACAACAGAACAAAACTCTACCTTTACTAAAACTGCAGAAACCAAGGACTGCTGATGAAGTAGTATTCTTCAAGAAATTACACTAAGGAAATCTCTCTCTTCCTGGAAAACATGCAGCTTTACACCCTACAATAGAGTTCATGGCCTTTCTCCCTCTCCCTCCATATTTGCAAGATCTCTTGGTTTTCTTTCCACAATCAGAAACCAACTATAAACAATGAAATGGCCATCCTCTTCCATTTCTTTTTTTTTTTTTAAGAACCCTAGCTGTCTCTGTCTCTTAGGCTTATCTGCTAGAAGACAGAAAGATTATAGCCCCAGACATTGAAAGAAATGATGAAATGAACCTTCAAGCAACAAATATTGGTCAAACTACTAAGTATAAATGCTAACTAAATTAAGACAAATAACATTTAAAAATCTAAGTAGGGAAAAATATTATAATAGTAGCAAGAATAAGGATACGATTTTGTCCCTAAGAATATTCCCCCAGATTTATGTGACACTGACTTCTAGTGAAGAGACCAGAAATCATTTTTACAAAGTTATATCCTCATAGGGAGTTTGTAAGGATGAAGAAACAACTTTTACCTCTTACAGTCAAGGTACCTGAGTTTCACATAGTTTGACAAATGGTCTTCAGATTCAGGAAGTAGAGAACACTTTGAAAAGTAAAAACTTCAAAAAACAAAGACACATAAACTTGTCTATTTCACCCCACTCCCTGGGATGATGACAAGGGAGGTTATTTGCCCTTGGGATTCTAATTGCATTACTATTTTACTGCTTTTATTTGAATAAATGATTTGCTCACTCAGTAAAAGCCAAGAGGTGGTGGAAAAAAACCTATTCTCTGCTTTTGGTCATGGGGTATATGTAAAAACTCAAGTGCTTCTCAGAGAAATAGCCTCAATTTAAGTGATTCCAAGCAAAATTCATAACCTCAACAATTCCCGGTAATAGTTGCCAATAGTGAAGTTAAGAAAGTTTTTTATGCAAAACCATTTATTCCCAATACCATAAATAAAATACAACAGGGAATTTATGTTTATACGATGTCTCAAAAAAGAAAGTGGTAGATACGTTCTCTAACCAACATCTTTATGAAAATCCATTACAGAAATGAATCAAAGCTCTGACTCCCCAGAAGAGAAGATAGGCTCAGACAGATAGAGAGACAGCCATCAAACAGACAGAGGAGCAGTGTGGCTCACTGGTCAATTTTAGTGGCTACCCAGCAAGATGTCTAGGGCAAAGCAGGCATGCAGCAATCAGGAGGAGAGGGTAGCAAGGCAGGAAAAGTTGTCAGAGTGCTCTAATGGTGCCAGTTCTACCCCTCTGTGGAGTAGCTTTCCATAAGAGGTGCTACCCTCTGGTATAACGTCTCAAAAGTGTCCCTGGCCACTCACTCCAGAACAGGGAGGAAACATGTGAAGGGAAGAATGTGGAGCCAACAAACTTTCTATACAAGGATTCAGAATGTTGGGAATAGAAGTATGTGTCTCTAATACCCTACTGAACAAAAAAATGGATGTGACTGAAATACTGATCACAATTTAGTAGAACCTGTCTCATGCTGGCAGGCCATCCCCCTTCTGAATCACCTACTAGGTTCCTCCACTGCCACATTAACTTCTCCCTGGATGTGGGATTTCAGAAACTACTTAGAACGCCTTTCTCCTTTGCTGGGACTCCTGCACTCAGCCTCCCCTCCACCTGTGGAACACACTGTGTGCCTGACTCTAGCCTATACCTGGGTTATCAAGGAGCTCGCTGAGTCTGCCCAGCAAGGACAAACTAGACACAGCAGAAAACAGAACACAGTCACAATTTTCAAGTTTTCCATTAACTAAAAGTCTATAAAATTTATTTCTATTACTGTTTATAACATACTTGAGACATTGACAAGTAAATTTATAAATTATCAAAAAATCAACAAACAACATGAGACTTGGTAAGGTTTTAGCAGTAAATATTTTACTGTATCCATAACTTATTCTCTAACTTTGGCCCTTTTAAGCACCTCCTCTCTCAGAAACCCTGTCCTACACATGCTGCCTGGCCTCACTGTCCCCTCCAGCCTCTATCCTCTCCTGCCTGCCATCTTTGCTCCCCATCACACTAGGCCTGGAAACCACAGCACAGTTCCTCCTAGCCAGCCCACTCCTGAGAAAAACGCTGAGTGGGCCCACATATCCATCCTCCACCATCTTACAGATGTAGCTGACCCCATTCTTTGAACTCAAACATTCAACTCTGTGTTTGTGAATTTTTTCTTTCTACTTTTAGTTCTTCTCTGTCTTTACCATAAACATGGCCACACCTCTCAGCTCTCTGCACACTATCACCACCTGCAGTGAATACCTTCTCCATGGCCTTCCCTCCCTCGTCTTAAGCTGATGATCTTAGAAACTTGACCACTTTCTCTTATTTCCAACTACTCTGTTGGGTATAAACATCTCAATAGTTTCTCAAAATTGAGGTTGCTATCACCAACCCATTTGCCAGTCCTGAACCCCATACCCTCATTCTAACACTTCTCCTGTGCTTGCCTGAGTCAACACCTCCGAATATCTCTACTTGTGCCCCACTCCAATCATGGTGACTAAAGAGTACAGTTATCCAAAGCTCTGATCATGATGCCTGCCACAAAATAAACACTCAAGAAATCATGGGTGATATTATTATTAATGTGTTTAATCTTTCCTCACATCCAAATCTACCAAGTATCACATTTTGCAAATTTTACCTCCCCAGCCACCACTGTGTGTGAGCAGGTTCCCTTCGATGTCGATCTCTTCCTCTTGTATAAAAACAAAATGCTCACCCACCTCTGGGCCTCTGTTCTCTTATTCTTCATGTTGTCACTAGGAACACATGAACACTTTCTCAATACTCTCTCAGGAGTTCACTGCTGCCTACAGAATAAGTCCAGGTACTCAGCATTCGAGTCTCTCCACACCTTAACCCAAAATTATCTTCTCAAGTCTTATTTTCCACCGCATCCATTTAGATACTGCATAGATACTGACTCTACCACTTTGCATATACAATACAGATACATATGGATTGCCTTGTTCTGCCCTTCCACATTCTCTAATCCAAGACGGTTTTGTCAATCCTTCCATTTGAACTTTTACTTGTATACTGATGTCAGTCTACTTTGTATTTGACTCATTTGTATTTGATGACCTCATCAAATTACATACTCCTTCAGGACACAGAGTTTGCCTTAGCCATCCTAAAAAAAAATCACTTTTTTTTAATTTATTCAGACAACAAAGTTTTATTGAGTACCTACCTTTGCGACAAGTTCTAGATAAAAGATGAATAAAATAAAGCCTGTACTTTGGAGTAATAAACAGTCCAGAGAGAAAGAGAGACATTTAAGTTAATAATTTCAATCAAATGTGAATGCTGTAACAAAGACAGAAATCCTGCGAGACTGCAGAAGAGAAGATGACTGTGTGTCAAGTAACAGTATGGAAGGGATCAGTAAAAGAAAGATGTGCAGAGACAGAGAAGTTATTCCTCCCAGAGAGAAGGTAAGAATTTAGTAAGTAGGCCCAGCGCACTGGCTCATGACTATAATTACAGGTACTCAGGAGGCAGAGATCAAGAGGGTCATGGTACAATGCCACCCCACGCAAAAAGTTAATGAGACCCCATCTCAACAAACAAGCTAGGCTTGGTGGCTCCCACCTGTGGTCCCAGCTACATGAGAGACTGAAAGGTAGGACTGCAGTCCAAGGCTGGTTTCAGGCAAAAACACAACACCCTAGCTGAAAAATAACTGAAGCAATGAAAGGGCTGAGGAGAGTGCCTCCCTAACAAGTGTGAGGCCCTGAGTTCAAACCCTAGTACTGTAAAAAAAACAAAAGAACTTAGTGAGTCCTACTGGCTCTTAAAATGCAGGGTCACAAGTAACTGAGTTTGGGTGTTGGTTAAAGGAAATGGCTAAGGTAAGGCTGACAAAGCTGTGTAAATAAACTCATACAATCAGGTGACAAATCCAAAGTCCTCCAGAAACTAAGCTAGCCAACTAAAGTCTTGGGTGGACAGATGGGAACCTCTCTCACTGTAAGGGAGCATCCAGGTTGACTGACAGCTGCTGCAAACAGGCAGTCCCAGTGTTGCCAGATGTGATTCTTCTAAAGAGATGAAAAGTTTGAATTTTTATGTGAATGCTCCTGGTTTTTTTAAAAATGTCAATGCGTATGTTAAGTTTTAAGAAATTCCTCTGCAAAGCCTAAAATATGATGTGTTGGTGGGAAAAATTTGGCCTATAAGTTCACACCCTCTGTTGTATACCCAAGCAGAGCACTTGGGCGGGGCTAAGATGGTTACATTTGGATTTGTGAAAGTAGAGGAGGGCACACATTGGAGCTCGAAAGCAACAAAAGTAAGAAGATATCAATATGTTCACTGCTCTACTCACTTTTGACACCTAACTAATCACCAAAACCTAAAGCAACAGTAATTACAGCTGCTCCTTGACTGTCAGACTCACCTCTGTGGTGGCTGACAGCAAGCACCGAGAAACCCCAAGTCAGGACCAGTCCTTTCCAAATTCCTGACACACAAAAACTGTGCAAGATAATGAAATAACTGTTGTTGTTTTAAGAAGTTTATCAATGAGGCCTTACAGGACAGTGAGGAAGATGTTGCTGGAACCTAGAGGAAAAGAGGTCCTTGTTATGCAGTGACATTCACATCTACAGTAAGGGAATGAACTCAATGACCCAGCTAAGGAGATATCCAGAAAGAATACTTAAGGTGACACCTGGATTCTGCTCACAGGCTATAAAAAAATGTGAGCAGTGAGATGAGTAAAGAAATAATTGGTTAAATCTGAGACCATTTTTCATCTCCAGCCTCTCCAGATTCCATGCAATTCTCAAACCGAGAAATGGACTTCAGAGCAAGGATCAAATTCAGGGTGGAACTGTATGACTGTTAAGACTTCAGAAAAATCTAAACTGTTTCCTCATAAGCACTTTCAAGATCTTATGAGCTTGCCTTGTAGGACCTCAATGTTAAATTACATAGCCTTCTGAGACTATAAAGGTGCTGTTTCCTGTCACACTACAGGGATCCCCTGTGGTGGAGACCTTGTCTAATGGAGTGAACCTAGTAAGATTTAAAGAAAACCCACAAAGTTTTTTAGATATCTGTATTACAAAATATTGCCAGATGAGACTAAAACAAAGAGAAGAGCACAAAGTGAAAAAGGGCCTTCAGATCACCAAACCTGTGGGCGGGAAGCAATCTACAAAGGCTACTAAGCTGCAAATGCTGGCTTTTCCTTACAGGAAAAGGAAGGGTCAGTTAAGGCGCAGAACCAAGAACCCAGAAAGTAGAACTATGAGCCAAGAAAAAGAGTGGAAAAGGACAAAAGCCCTGATCATTCCAGACCCATGTGCCTCCTGTTGTCCCTTTTTTGGGCAAGGCTATAGGATATGTTTCCCCCTGTTGTATTTTGAGTGGGTTTCCAGGAGATATTTGTCTGTTGTTCACAGGTCCTCATACTGAGAACAGTACTTAAGGAGCTCTTCCCATGAACTGGTCCTGAGGTGCCTCAACTGCACTCAGACCTGATTTAGAGGGTGAAGTCCTTGACTTTGAGCATGCACCTGTTGCTATAATGGGATGAGACTTTTGGAAGGTCTTGGAAATGTGGAAGTGTATTTTGTCTGTGGGAGAGATGTGAACTGTCATGACAAGGGAGTCATCTTTGGTTTTTGCAAAGATTCCCATAATAACTTCTCTTCCCACAGGTGCTTCTACAATCTTACCACTTCAACTAACAAAAGATGGGATCTAGCACCCTCTGACTGAGTCTAGGAGGGTTAGTACCCCACCTACAATTAACCAAATAAGGTAGACATAAAGCAATATGGTTTCCAAGGCTAGGTCAGAAAAGGTGATACAACTTCACCTCGCTCACTAGAATACTTGCAGCTAAAGTGCTTGGGCATCACGTAGCATCCCAACCACTCTAAAGCTTCCATGCTGCCAAGCAGCCCAGACAAGGACCATGAAGAGGCAGCCTAACCATGTGATTACAACTGCCTGAAACCAAAGACCTCTGGTCGAGCTTTCCCAAATCCCTGACCCACAGAAACGTTGAGGCCTAATTAAAAAACAAAACAAAACCTGTTTTTATCTTAAACCACAACACATTCAGGGTGTTTTCTCATACAGAAATAGATAATCAGGATAAGGACTGTGATGAGGTGGCTTAGAGTTTGCATCTTCATATACTCAGCAATTCTTTTGAAATCAGGAGGCCATGTTTGGCACTCCTTACCATCCCAGAAAACAGACCTGGCCGTATTTTGCTTCTTGGTCAATATTTCCCAACTTGGACACACTGGGCTTCTGAATACTCAGGTTTTAATTTCCACTTACAAATTATTTCCCTCTGCCCACGTTATCACACATTAAAATACAAGGAAGAAAAGTCCATTTCTATTAATCACAGATAAGTGGTTGCAGCTAAATCTTGGCCCTTATAACCAGTAATTCCCATTAACACTTTAACCACATGCTTATCTACTTCTGCTAAAATCTGGCATTACTGTTTCTAGACAGGAGATATGAGGACAGGAAATTTTTCTATAGGTAATGAGAAAAAACTCTGGAGAAATATAAGACATTTACAAGTTAATAACAAATGATTTAAAACACTGGACTAGTTTATTAGTGCAGGACACTTTGGAGAAACTTCTTCATAATCTTTCACCATTTTCTAATGTGAAAAGAATTAAATTTGATAAATGCTACACTTCAGATAATCACAAAGAAATTCTGTAACTTTGGAAATCCAACACGAAAGGGCAATGACTTGGAAGAGAATGCTCTAGAAGGTGAAAGGGAACTCTTCTAAAGAAACAGCATAAAACACTGAGAAGCAATTAGACTTCTTATTCTGGTTTAGCCCTATCAAACATCCAATATGGCATTTCCACAAGTTAGGGTGACAAAGAACAATGACAACAGCTACCAGCCAGGAAAGCAGCATCCAATTTTGCAACTAATGTCTTTAGAAACTAAAGCTACTGCTGGAATGCGTACCAAGCTGATCTGAAACCTTAGCTAATAAAGAAAACAACACGAACATTCCATCCTGATAAAGACAAGTAACACAGATGAGAAGGCACACCTCTCACAAAGCCAAAAGAAAAAAGTGAAGGTGTATGTGGCACGGGAGCAGAGTAGAAGCTGTCTGGATACAGCAGTAAGTTACGAGTTAACTGAATTGCCGAAGGAGGGGTGGGGAATGAGAATGAAGAGCATACAGCCAGCTGCATATAGCTCTGGATGGTTGGCATATGAATTGCTGGAACCAGGAGAATTTGAACAGGCAACAGAAACCCAGCGATGGTCAGTTTCAGGTCTCAACCTGGCTTATACTATGGTTCATAGTTAATCAATCAAACACTAATCTAGGTATGGCTACAAAGGCATTTGGTAGATGTGATTAAAGTCCATAATTGACTTGAAGCAAGGGAAGTTATCCTTGATAACGTGGCTGGGCCTGATTCAATCAGTTGAAGAGCTATGTGAGCTGAGCTGAGGTTCCCTGAAGAAGAAATCCTTCCTGAGGATGGCAGTTTCTGCCACACATTTGAGGCCCAGCCCCACCCCTCCTGCCAGCCTGCCCTATGGATTTTAGCTGGCCCCAGACAGTCCCACAATCAAGTAAGTCAATTTTGTGCAATAAATCTTGTGTGGGTCTCCTACTGGTTTTGCTTCTCTGTCTGAAGCCCTACTGATCCACACACTAAATGTAGCAGCCTCAATATGGGTTGTTTATAAAGAAAAGACAAATTAACCAGCAGAAGAGCAAAACCAATAATAGCACCCACTGGTTTTTGTTACTGAAATATAATAATGTATCCAAGTAAAATATAAAGAGGAACTGGACAGAAAGAACAATGAAATGAAAAGTCACAAAGTTTATATGTACCACTATAACATAACAGTGACTGGATTCCTACCTTGAAAAGACATTTAACATCAATCTGAGAGATTAGCTACTGGTTAAAACATCTCTATGCTAAGTATGAGTTATATAATCACACCACTTCCTTGGCAAACCTTCTGCCAAGAACAAACTCTGATTTAATAATGACCCAGGAAGAAAACTTGGAAAGATACTCAAATTCATTGGTTTCTGTGGAACAGAAACTAACCAGATTTAGCAACTGTCAAACAGAATGTAAGAGAGAAAAGAGTTGTGATAATTTCACTAAGATATCTGGCTTTGGAATATATACACTGACACAAACATTTTAGAATAACTTTTAGATGTCAGTACTAAGGAGTTTCTTCATAAAAATTACTATTCATTGCTCTACAGATGCATTTTAGGTATTACTTGGCTTATAGTTCCTGATTGGGTGGCAGCAATAGTTCTCTGAAAAAAAGTACATACATACAAAGTAAATTTACAGTGTGCTTGCCATTACCAAGAACTAAGTCAAGCTTATCACCTGCATAGACAGATGTATGTAACACGCCTCTTCCATACGAAGAAGAAAGTATAGAAAACAACTGTAGTCCATGTCTCTCAGCAACAAGAGATTCAACTTCCCACAGTTTGTCAAGGTGTAAGGCTCACATGGAAGCATATTTATTCTTTCTGGTTGTAAAATTAACACAACATTCATATTTTAGGATAGTATACAGCCAACTACAAGCAACAAACAGACCAGTAAGACACAATAAAGAGAAAAAGCTACTAGAGAACTAAGCTCAGTGCGTAAAAGAAAACAAAGGGGGGGGGGTGGTTTACACAGATATTTCTAGGTAAGTCTGCATATGTAGAGAATTCTAAAAGGGTTTATAGGATGTGGTGATGGCTACCAACTGAAAAGAAAACTTCTTTTTCACTATGTGTACACTTTAAGGGACCCCAGCAGACAACTCTCTCTCTCTCTCTCCCTAGTTCTGTACTAATTTATTTCTGTACTAATTTACAAGTGAGACCAATATACATTTAAAGGCCAAAATATCACCCTTAAATCTCAAAGGTGACATTCAAGATAACAGGCTAAACAATGGGTAAGCAGCCTTTCTTTGTGAACTGATTCTTAGATTTAGATAAGACTTGCCTATCTGTTCCTTAGCAATACTGACCAGCACACTGCTCTCTCACACAAGCAGAGCCATGGTGACACAGAGCACTTCCAGAGAAAGAAAGGATGCCAGGAGTGGTGCCTGCCTTCTTCCTCCAAAGTCAGCAATCAGATAAGTCACTGAGCTGGGCAGAGAAAGGCCAAGAATGCTTTGCTAAAGGAACATCAGGAGCAGAGAAGAAACATTCTGTCTTCTTCACCTAGTGTTTCTTTTACATTATTTGGGTCCTTGTCACAAAACAAGTATTTAAGGAAGTTAAAAAGGTGAATATGATTGATGTACTTCCTATACAGGAATAATACAGAATTTTTAAACATGCTGAAATCACCATAAGGAGGGGAGTGAAATAGAAAGGAGAAAAATAGAGATGAACCAATTTGGGTTACAGTACACATATACTGGGAAATGTCAAAAGGAAACTCCCTGTGTAGTTACTTAAACAAACAAAAAATGTCTCACTCTCTCTTTTTTTTCAAAAAAACAAAAAACAAAAACAGAGAACAGGAGGGCAGAACAGGTCCTGTCTAGGGGGTTGGTATCAGTGGGAGGGGAAGGGAGAGGATGAGGGGAAAGGGTATAGGGTGAATATGGTGCAAATATTGTATATACATGTATAAAAATGGAAAAATGAGACCTGTTGAAAGTATTCCAGGAATGGAGGAGAGGGAATAAGGAGAATGACAGAGGGGAGTGAATTCAACTACAATATAATGTAAGAACTTGTCTAAGTGTCACAATGTACCCCAGTGCAACAATAAAAAATTAGAATTATATATCTATCTTTATTTAAGAAAAACAAACCTAAAACAACATGGCAGTGTATAAAACAGAAAGTAAAACATTGTAATTCTTCTAGGAACTAAGGGAGAAATGGGAACATGAATTGCTTAACAACTTTTTAACAACTAAAAATGAAAAAAGTTCCTAAAACACTGACACAACAATGGAGTCAAAACAAGAACATCAAATTACTTTCACCTACAATTATTTCAGTGAGTATAACAATTTAGGATTTCTTTTTATTGCATTTTATTAGGATATATTCGTTGTACAAGGGGGATTCATTGTGACAATTCTGAAACGATTTAGGATTTCTAACATTTTTATTTTTATACAATGAATTCTGGAATGAAGACTCACCATCATGATAAATGAGTTGGTCTTGTCCATGAGTACTATTATCAAAAATTTTAACACACAGGAAATGTAGTTAATAACACAATTTCATGTTCATTAATGCTCTATAATTTCTCCTAGTATGAACTAAGTTTCTGTTCTTTTACACTACGTTACAGAATAAACACATGCTATGGTTTTTGTTAAGGTGGCATTTGCTACAAAATTCCAAGGACACAAAGAAAATGTTCCAACATTTATGAAAATTTGGAGGTAGGAAAGCATATACCCTAAGAAGTAGATGCAGCTAAACTAATTCTGGGTCCTTATCTTTGGAATACCTTGTATTTAGTAGGGGCCAAATACATATTTAATGAATGAATGATATTTTTCTGCTTCCCAAAGAAAACTATGTCCCACAAGAAAATTTCCCCTCATCTTTCCCCAACTTTTCTCTCAGAGAAGGATACGGTGGGTCCCACAGAGTTGCCAGAGGTTCATGAGGAAGAGGGTAAGTTAAGACACGTTGGTTTCTAAAATTCTCCTGGCTCTTCACAACTATGATCTCCAGAGCCAACATCCCTGAAATGTACTGCAGTGAAAAGAAAGCCCTGCTCTGTGAAGAGCTGTCCATCCCTGCGAGCTGGCATCAATATAGACACTACCAGTGCATAATAGGACTTTAAGAATATTCATTGAATAAATGAATGAATGAATGAATAATTCTAGGTTAAAACATAGGATACAGAAAGATTCTACACCATCCTGAGACTAAAACACATGCTATCATGTCCTCAGAAAACCACTATCCTTCACCATAGCCTTTTGTGATGACATGGATGACAGGGATGCGTATAGGGAGTTGGAGGGCCTATTCTATCTGTTTAAGCAAAGCAGCAGCTGGTGTCAAGAACTCTGGGCCTCCCTCTAAGCATGTGAAAATCCTGAGAGGAAAGGCATCATTCTAAATGCAAATAACAATGGAGCTAATGATCAAAATGGATGTGCCCATCTGCCTTTAAGCTGACACATTAACATCCTGTCATGCTGGGCATAATTCAAAGAAGCAAACAAGTCCATGTTGGTTAGCAGAAATAATTTTCCTTTGTAACCAATGCATTTTTGCTATCCTGCTGTCTGCAAAGTAGAGAAACTTCAGATAGGAGGTCAGTTTGAAAACACAGAGAGAGAGAGAGAAAGAGAGAGAGAGATCACTGAATTATACTTCAGTTCAAAAAAGTAAGGGGTCTGATTCCAGCACAAGTTTGAACTGATAAGAGAGAAAAGTCAATGACTCCATTGCAAGGTCTATGTGTAAAAACATGCCTCACATTTATATTTCAACTCTTTCCTACAACATCTCTTTATAGATCACTCCATCCAAATTCTCATCCCATGTTTCACTCATTCAAAAGTCACAAAAAACTAGAGACTGGTGGCTCACTCCTATAATCCTAGCAACTAAACAGGCAGATCAGGGGTATGGTAGTTCAAACCCAGCCCAGGTTCACAAGACCCTATCTCAAAGAAACCCAGCATAAAACAGGACTGGTGGAGTAGAATAACACCTGCCTAGCAAGCGTGAGGCCCTGAGCTCAAACCCCAGTACCACAAATTAAAAAAAGAGTCACAAAAATGCCACGAGACAAGAATTCCCCCACATTTCCCTTTCCACTGAAGGCTAAAGCCTCTGAACAGGATGGGATAGAAACTGCCCTGGGGCCTGGTTGACACAGCACTATCATCACCCAAACACAGTTTAGCTGGTTGAGTTTTAGAGTTCTCTTCCTTGATTCCTGGGTCACCTCATGGGCAGAAAAGTAACAGGTGCTATATAACTGTCCACAACAGGAAAGGAACAGACCTTCAATACTCTTCTCTTCTTGGCTACCACACTTACTTTTGTTAAGCCTTTTTTAAATGAAATTATTCTCAAATACACAGAAGGTGTGAGTAGCAAAACGGACCTCACTTATCCACTTACAACCACTATCAACATCCTGCCAATCCAATTTCATCTGCACACACAAGCTCTTTCTGCCTCCATATTTTTAAAGCAAATCCTAGGCATCATATTATTTTACCTACAGATACATTAATATGTGTCTCTAATAGATAGATGTTTTAAAAATGATCACACTATCACTTTCACAAGTGACAAAATTACCAATAATTCCTTAATAGAATGCAGTATCAGTCTACGTTCAATTCTGTCCCAGAAGGTTAAACATGCTTTTTCAGTTTGTTTGTTCAAAACAGTATCCAAACAAAGTGGGCAAGTGACCCACACCCTTGATTCTGTAACAGATCTTATTAAAAGTATCTCCTAAGAAGCTGGCCATCATATCCACTCAAGCAAGCTCTGACGTCAATGCTGCATTTTCACTGTTTGCTGCTTCACTGTCTTCCCACTGCTAACAGAAAACATCACCTCCACAAGGATAAGATTCCTGTCCTTCACATTGCTAGGAAAATTAATTCTCAGTGATAAGTGAGAATAAGGGTGTGGGCTCCAGACAAGACTTTTATTTCTGGGGCAATGTCTCAACTGTGCTTCAATCCAATACTGAAAAGGGCCATAAACTCTACTTTTGTTAATTTATTTCATACTAAAAGGAGACTGCCAGAGCAGCAAAATAAATAATATAGATTTCCTTGTAAAAGGTTCTAGAAAGCCATATATTCCAATTTATGTGTTTTCCAAATAAGACAGTATTTAAAAGAAATCAAGAAATAACATAATTGTATGTTCTTATGGGGTTAATAAAAATAAAACATAGTTTAAGAAAACAAAGTATCAGAATCCATGGTTAGGGATGGGGAGAGCAAGACTTGGCACAAAAGTGGGGATCTGGGAGTAACCTAACCCTCTTCTTCTAAGGATCTAATCCTCCCATGGCATCTGCTAATCAATAGTAAAACTAATTATATTTGGGTATTTTTTTTCTTTTTCTTCCTAATTTGATCTGGTGTTAAAATCCAAACCATAGACAGCTGAGAGAAGAAAGGCAAGCAGGCAGCCAGACAATTCAGAACACAGATAATATGCTCTCAAGCCAAAAGGCTACACCTGTGGTGTCCTTTGCACACAATGGTCTCAGCTACCTCTCCTGTGCTGTGGACATCCATATTTCTGTCTAGGCCACTGTCTTATGTGATTTGCAGACATGTGCATCTGCCCACTAGGCATCTCCATTTGAATGCCCCATAAGCACCTCAAGCTCAACACATTCATAATGTTCCACGTCCTTCCATTTACAATAGCCTCAAAAAAAATCAAATACCTAGGTGTAAACCTAACAAAAGATGTGAAAGACCTCTACAAGGAAAACTATACACTTCTGAAGAAAGAGATTGAGGAAGACTATAGAAAGTGGAGAGATCTCCCATGCTCATGGATCGGTAGAATCAACATAGTAAAAATGTCGATACTCCCCAAAGTAATCTACATGTTTAATGCAATTCCCATCAAAATTCCAATGACATTCATTAAAGAGATTGAAAGATCTACTGTTAAATTTATATGGAAACACAAGAGGCCACGAATAGCCAAGGCAATACTCAGTCAAAAGAACAATGCAGGAGGTATCACAATACCTGACTTCAAACTATATTACAAAGCAATAACAATAAAAACAGCATGGTACTGGCACAAAAACAGACATGAAGACCAGTGGAACAGAATAGAGGATCCAGATATGAAGCCACACAACTATGAGCAACTTATCTTTGACAAAGGAGCTAAAAATATACGATGGAGAAATAGCAGCCTCTTCAACAAAAACTGCTGGGAAAACTGTGTTAGCAGTCTGCAAAAAACTGAAACTAGATCCATGTATATCACCCTATACCAAGATTAACTCAAAATGGATCAAGGATCTTAATATCAGACCCCAAACTCTTAAGTTGATACAAGAAAGAGTAGGAAATACTCTGGAGTTAGTAGGTATAGGTAAGAACTTTCTCAATGAAACCCCAGCAGCACAGCAACTAAGAGATAGCACAGATAAATGGGACCTCATAAAACTAAAAAGCTTCTGTTCATCCAAAGAAATGGTCTCTAAAGTGAAGAGAACACCCACAGAGTGGGAGAAAATATTTGCCAACTATACATTAGACAAAGGACTGATAACCAGAATATACAGGGAACTTAAAAACTAAATTCTCCCAAAACTAATGAACCAAT
The DNA here is from genome assembly GCF_047511655.1 of Castor canadensis. Classification (NCBI taxonomy): domain Eukaryota; kingdom Metazoa; phylum Chordata; class Mammalia; order Rodentia; family Castoridae; genus Castor; species Castor canadensis. The sequence goes on from NC_133389.1 coordinate 122,045,335, forward strand.
AAAGAAATGGGCACATGAACTAAACAGAACTTTCTCAAAAGAAGAAATTCAAATGGCCAGAAAACACATGAAAAAATGCTCACCATCTCTAGCAATAAAGGAAATGCAAATTAAAACCACGCTAAGATTCCACCTCACCCCTGTTAGAATAGCCATCATCAGCAACACCACCAACAACAGGTGTTGGTGAGGATACGGGGGAAAAAGGAACCCTCTTACACTGTTGGTGGGAATGTAGACTAGTACAACCACTCTGGAAAAAAATTTGGAGGCTACTTAAAAAGCTGGACATCGATCTATCATTTGATCCAGCAATACCACTCTTGGGGATATACCCAAAAGACTGTTACTCCAGAGGCACCTGCACATCCATGTTTATTGTGGCACTATTCACAATAGCCAAGTTATGGAAACAGCCAAGATGCCCCAGCACTGACGAATGGATTAAGAAAATGTGGTATCTATACACAATGGAATTTTATGCAGCCATGAAGAAGAACGAAATGTTATCATTTGCTGGTAAATGGATGGAATTGGAGAACATCATTCTGAGTGAGGTTAGCCTGGCCCAAAAGACCAAAAATCGTATGTTCTCCCTCATATGTGGACATTAGATCAAGGGCAAACACAACAAGGGGATTGGACTATGAGCACATGATAAAAGCGAGAGCACACAAGGGAGGGGTGAGGATAGGTAAGACACCTAAAAAACTAGCTACCATTTGTTGCCCTTAACGCAGAGAAACTAAAGCAGATACCTTAAAGCAACTGCGGCCAATAGGAAAAGGGGACCAGGAACTACAGAAAAGGTTAGATCAAAAAGAATTAACCTAGAAGGTAACACCTACGCATAGGAAATCAATGTGAGTCAATGCCCTGTATAGCTATCCTTATCTCAACCAGCAAAAACCCTTGTTCCTTCCTATTATTGCTTACACTCTCTCTACAACAAAATTAGAAATAAGGGCAAAATAGTTTCTGCTGGGTATTGAGGGGAGGGGAGAGGGAGGGGGCGGAGTGGGTGGTAAGGGAGGGGGTGGGGGCAGGGGGGAGAAATGAACCAAGCCTTGTATGCACATATGAATAATAAAAGAAAAATGAAAAAAAAATGTTCCACATCTTCCCAAAAATGATTCTCCCCACTTTCTACAGTCTCAAGTCAGAAAGCAGGAACTCAACCTGTTTTTCCACAAATCTCTCTTTGTCCTTTACCATCCTTTCAACTTCCCTTGCCTAAGAAAGCCTTACAAAATCTAAGTCATGCCAACTCTGCCTGCTAAATCTTTCTCCTACCTATTCTCTGCCTGTGTCCTCACTGATCCTCACTTTCACTAGATACCAGTCTACTAACACACACCACTTCCAGTCCTGCTCCTCTAACCAACCAACACACAGCTGCCAGGGAGCTCCTTTAATAGGCAAACTGGGTCAGTGACATCTCCGCTCAAGTTTTCATCACAATCAGTTCCCTAGAGCTGTAGGAAAACAAACAAGAAAACCCTGAAGTTCCTCATCAAGACACTGTGTCTGGATTCCTGCCCATCTCTGCAATCTCACCTCTGATTATCTTCCTCTGTTTCAGTCACACAATGATTTTTACATTCCCAAGTCCCCCCACTAGAGATAAGCATCCCTACCTTCTGGAGAAGTAGGACATCTATCCCACAGAGGACAAATGAAGCACCATGCCCTCCGCAGAGTCCTGTGCTCTCTCACACTCCAGCACACCCTGCACCACCCCATCATAGCTTTTGTCCTGGTGCTTAGTCATCCTCCCCTAATCTGCGGGGTCACCACCCTCCCAGTCACCTGGGCTCAAATCTATACTCTCAACGTTCATTCTTCTCTTGAGTTACTCACAGAACACGACTGGATGATCTTATCACTGTGGCCTTAGTTCAGTCCTGGTACGTGATAAGTGAAAAAATAAATGTGCACCAAACAAATAATTGACTCTGTGAAGCACTGCCCACTAGAGTCCTCCATGACTCAGACTCTATCTAGCCCACTCCTCTTTGCTATTTCCCCTCCCCCATATGGGGAGCATAAACACAGGTCTCCACTGACCTCAAAATCCTGACATCACAAGCTGTGACTGTCTCTTCCTTGCCTTTACCCTTCAAACACTGAAAAATTACCCACTTGCACTTGCTCATCATCTCTTCACTCACTAACTCAGACTGCCCAGTTTCTCTCCTTACTATGAAAACTGAGCCAAATCCAATATCCTTTGTAAGCCCTCATTTTCCTTCACCTCTCTGCAGCACTCAAAAGCGCTGACCAACTCTACCTTCTGGGTTCCTATGACAGCACTTTCTTCCTTCCCTCTCACAGCTCTCCCCATCCTTTAACTGTTCCCATAGGACTTGGCTGTACTCTCTGTAATGCCCTCTATGGCAATCTCACTTGATCACATGGGTTCCATAATCACCTCCACAGAGAAAATTCCTAAATATAGCTTTCAGTCAAAGTACCTCCTGAGCTATACACTTCCACTGTCTGCCTACTGGAGACCTTCAAATGGAAGTCCCAGTGGAACTCAGAAGTCAATTGTATGCTCACAAACTCTTTTTTTTTTTTTTTCATTTTTCTTTTATTATTCATATGTGCATACAAGGCTTGGTTCATTTCTCCCCCCTGCCCCCACCCCCTCCCTTACCACCCACTCCGCCCCCTCCCTCTCCCCCCCCCAATACCCAGCAGAAACTATTTTGCCCTTATTTCTAATTTTGTTGTAGAGAGAGTGTAAGCAATAATAGGAAGGAACAAGGGTTTTTGCTGGTTGAGATAAGGATAGCTATACAGGGCATTGACTCACATTGATTTCCTGTGCGTGGGTGTTACCTTCTAGGTTAATCCTTTTTGATCTAACCTTTTCTCTAGTACCTGTTCCCCTTTTCCTATTGGCCTCAGTTGCTTTAAGGTATCTGCTTTAGTTTCTCTGCGTTAAGGGCAACAAATGCTAGCTAGTTTTTTAGGTGTCTTACCTATCCTCACCCCTTCCTTGTGTGCTTTCGCTTTTATCATGGCTCACAAACTCTTGACCTTCCCTCCAAATCAGCCCCCCTCCAACTTACACCAGCTTAAAAAGAGTACTGCCATTCTCCTGGCTGCTCAGCCTCCAACCCCTTCAGTTGTCTTTCTCCCTCCTGTGTTTTTTCCTCCAGCATCCAAATCATCTGCCAGGCTCTTTCACATCTAAGTCTTCAATGCCACTTGTTCTCACTTCTTCCTACACCACTGCCATAGGTCTCAGACATTATTACCTCATGGTGAGAGGTGGGGTGGGCTTGGGAGTAAAAAAGAAACCACCTTCAATTAGCTGTTTCAATTATCTACAAGTAATTTGTCTCCCACAGTACCGACAGCAGCAGCTCAAATCAAGTTACAGCATGGGATGGGGTAGGGAAAGATAAGGAGAAAAGATACTCAATTCCTAGCATCAAAAAAAAAAAAATCTGTGCTGAGTCTGCTAACATATTGTATATCTTCCTTTTCCTTTAGTCATCAAACTTTCTCAAAAATATCCCATGGACTTTCTATACTTAGAAATGCCTACGAAGATGGAGGGTGTGAATGGATAATTCTGTAATTATATCGACAATAAAATGTGAAAACTAATTTAGTGCATGGGACTAAAGATCTTGAATCAATAGATGCTATTATCTTAAGAAAAATAACTGAAGCAGAAACGTTTATCTTTGTATGCGTCTTATATTTTAAGCATTATTTATAATGTCTATTTAATTTGTAATCATAAGGTTATAGTGTTCAGGTTCATATAGTTTTATATATTCATACCACATATAAAATATGCTTTTATCTATGTGCATTATTACATGTATTAAATTATGTTCTTGGATTTTTTTAACATAAAATTGATTCATATTGTAGAAAATTCAGGAAATAAAAGTACAAGGATAAAATCAGAATCCTTCCACGGGGTGACAGTACAGCATTATGTTAACAATCTGAGGACTTTCACTGCAGACAGATCTAACACTAAGGTCTAACTTGACCACCTGTTAATGAGCACTGCTTAGCTAAGTCTCAGTTTCTTCCCCTGTAAAACAGAGATAATTCCTACCTCCTTAAGTTATTATGCACATAGATAAGATAATGTGCAAGGAACATCTAGTCCTGCATCTGCATCTTAGTATGTGCTCAAAACATGCTGATTTGTACTGAATTCTACTCTGGGAGAAAAACAAAACCAAAATCTAAGTATTTCCTCCTTTTCAAAAGCTTGGAGAATGAATCACTGTGGGCTATAGCCAAACATATAAAGCTTAACAATATGCCAAAGACTTACCTATTTTCTAGAAATATGCAGCCTAATATTAGTATTTTTGGATATTTGACATCATCAGTATGAATACTGATAATAAATGAATGGATGAAGATGACACAGGTCACAATTTTTCTCTAAGTGCTCCATATAAGAAGAAAGATGAGGCATTCAGGTTATGATGTTATAATGAGACTTAAAGTATTAATGACATAATGCCTGAATTAAAGATAAACTTCCTTATGAGACTTTTTCAATTCTTATTCTAAGTTATATTCATAAATAGATGGTGGAATCAATGAGTATAGAAAAAAATCTTTCAATAGATATAACTGTGCTCAAAAGACAATAGGAGAAAAGAATAAGCTATTGACTTATTATTCTATGAAGCTTTTTTAACACATCCATGTCCTACTAAACTTGATTTCCTAACACCAGCCAGGGTTAAAGTTGACAAGTGCCACTGAGTAGCGTATTTTCACCAGTACTCTGAACCCATTCAGGCAACACACCACACTCAGAGATGGCTCCTTGGAAAATGCCAAAGTTCCACAGTATCCTGGATGACTGTTTTTAATCACTCAATGACTTTCCACACCACTTCTGACTGAAATATTAAAGTGCGCTTTCTGAAAATATGCAGTTGACTACATTGGCTCATGTATCCATTTGACCTTTTCACTAAGTCTTATGCATTTTCACAGAGGAACCCTCCTCATGTAGATGCTATAGGACAGAGACTTTGTTCCTCTAGTTCATCTCTGAAACCCAGTGCCTGGAACACTAACTGACACATCGTAGGTGTTCCAATTAAGATTAGTGAAGTAAATGAGTGCATAAAACCATTAAATCTTTGAACTTATACCAGTATAACATATGATTCTGTCTGAGAACATCTGACAACCCAAAACAGGAATTGAAAGTAAATATAAATAAATATATTGAGCACTTATTAAGTACATAGTAAGTCTATGTGTTTTTCATTTTATACATAACATACAGTCTTAATACCTATAAGGGCGGTGCAAATAGGTACTACTAATAAAGTCTGTAAGATGGAATCTTACAGAGGCTAAATTGTTTTCTAGTAGCCTTATAACAAGCTAATACTGAATCTCAGAATTTATATAGGGTAGCTGAAACAACTGTGTGAAACAATAATAAGAAATCACTAGATTTACTCTTCTATAATTTTTAGTCAAAAATTTTGACTAAATGTTTTTATTTAGGTACCCCCCAAATATTTGACTTTTTATTATACAAATTCTACTGATAATCAAAATAAGTATCTATTGCCAGGAAAGAAAGGGGCCACAAAGGACAACTGCAGGTATCCCATTTTCTCCTTCAAGGCCAGCACAATCATTTCATGCTAGTATCCTTTACTTCCACTCAAAGGAGGACTACAAATCTGCAGCACAGGTAGCTTTGCTACCACACCTACTGTGCTTTACTACAAGTTATCCCACAGCCTATTCAGCACTAGAGATTGGCCCGCTGCTTCCCAGTGCTGAAGGTGACGGGTTAATGTGCCATGTTCTCATGGCAGGGATATGGTCAACGGCACAATCTCCAGTGCATTTCCAGTGACTGTGAGCCCAATAAGCACCAGAGACACCCTATTTACCAGGGTATCTACTCGGCCTAGATATCCAGTATCTCCATCCAAACTGTTTCATTTCTTGCTTTTATCTTCTGCACTCAGGTTTGCCACTGCACCACCAAACCCTGGGGTTCTATTCATTCTTATTTATTTTCTTCTCCTATTAATGTCTTTTATTCAGAAAGTGATTACACAGATTATGTTTTTCAGAGACGCAGCATCTTGTTTTCTTGTGCTTCTGAGGACCCAACAAGGGGTCTTATACATTCCAGGCAAGTATTTTACCACTCAGCTACATCCCCAGCTCAGATTATGTTTTTCAAAATAATCTCGCAGTCATGTGGGTAGGCAAGCTTCAAGAAGTCACCACATGCAAGTGTATGAGAAATCTCAAGCAAGAGCCACCAATTTGTGCCCAATTATGCCCCAGAACAATGAGAGACAGTAATGAAATGGTTGTTGCTGAGCTGACCAACTAAATATTGGGATGATTGATTCTAAAGCAATAACCAGTAGAAAAAAATTAATCGGAACCCAAGACATCAGAGTATACCTCAACATCTAAGAAATCCAAAACATCAAAGTATGTCTCAACATCTACAGAGTAAATCGCCAATCGAAGCACAAATGGGATTCTCAATTTAAAGAATTAATCTCTTTGTTTTTTCACACATACACACACACACACACATATATAAATGTTTATTACCTGGTTGGGACTATTATGCTCCAAAGAGGGGTCTTAATGCTTTATTGCCCAACTTCTTAAAAGAGAGCTATTCTGGAAACCAAGGTGTAAATTAAACATACATGTTTTTCAGGTTGTTGTTAATTTGTGTTTTCTTTCTTTTTATGGGATTAGGGATCGAACCCAGGGGCTCACACATGCTAGGCAAGCACTCTGTCTAAACACGTAACTTACGTGTTTCTTAACAGAAATCTACAACAAACCAATTTAATTTAAATTATATAAAAGCTATCAATTTCACTAGATTAAAAAAATCACATTGATAATGACCTTCATTATGTCCAAAAAAAACTGTAATAGGAAACCCAAATTTCATTTCACACAATAAAATTTCAAAAGTCATATGAGATTTGCCACTGGAAAAACTCAAGAGATTCAACCATCCAGCCTATTTCAAGTGGGGAAGTGTGAAAGTGAAAGGACCAAAGATAGGCCACATCAAGAAAAAGCACATGAGCAAAAATGCCTGTGTAATTCTTAGATGGGTTAATCAGTCTCTCAAAAGTCAACAGCAAGCAAGACCATGAGTCAATTTTTCAAACAGCTTATCGTGGCTAATTGAAAATTTTGCTGACTATTAAAGCTTTACAATGCATCTGCTACTGGAAAACTTAAAAATCAGTACAAAGAAAGTTTACCAACAAAACCAACTGAAATCAAAACTACTGAGGGCTATGAAGAAGGGACAGACCATACCATGCTAGGGGAAAGCAGCTGATTTAGACTTCAGGGAAAATGGATTCTAGATTAGACAAAGACAGACACATGATCACGCCGTCAGTTTCTAAGCTCGTATTTTCAAGCCTACATTTATTGAGTGCTTATTTAGTCACTTCTTGTACAACATTAAGAATGTTGCCCTACATTCATCTATTTTTATATGTAGCTTAACTGAGATGATTCATCTACCATATAATCCAATGTGCAAGTCAACATTTTTAGTATATCCACATAATTGCACAACCATTACCACAACCAAAATATATCACCCCCCAAAGAAGCCTTCATGTCCATGAGCAATTGTTTCCCATTTCCCCCTGGCTTCTCACATTAGGCAACCACCAATCTGCTTTCTGTCTCTATAGATCTGTTTACTGCAGATTTATATATATATAATTTTATTTATATAATTATACAATATATATTATACAATATATAATAACATACTCGTTATTATATATTATTTAAATATATACTTATATATAAATTATATAACATATATAATTTGAACTCACGGCCTCACACTTGCTAGGCAGCAGCTCTAACACTTCACCAGCCCTACTACAGGATATTTTACACAAATGGAATCATATGATGTGTGGTCCTTCTTTCTATTCACTAGTTGATGATAGTTATTTCCACTTTGGGTTATCATGAATCAACTGCTATGAACATTCATGTATGAGTGATTGCATGGACCTACCTTCTCAATTCTCTTCAGTGTGTTCCCAGGAATGGAATTTTGGTGTCATATATTAACCTTTTAAAGAAATCCCAAACTATTTTCCAAAACAGCTGCAACATTCTATATCCTCATCCACACCATGTGAGAGTTGTTACAGTTTCTCCACATCCTTATCAACACTAGCTATGATCTGTCTTTTTTATAATGGTGATTATATATATTGCTTTTCCTCTTTTAGCCTGCTAGGCATTAACCATCTATTGTTCCCTTTTCCCAAATTATTTTGGAACATTTGTCTTATTTAGAATATTATAAAAGCATTTTCCCTCCTGACAAGGTACAGGGAAGAGAGATGCTTTGATTTGCATCTCTCTCCTTTTCCCTGTCTTATTTAATACTAAGGACAACGTTATGAGGAGAGACCCAGTCCTCATTCCACTTGGTACACAAGACAGCTGTGGATTGGAAAGGTTAAGTGACTGTCTCATGAGCAGACCCCAAACCCGAAGACCCTCCTCTAATGCACAGTACAAATACAGGCCTTTCTTGATCCTAAGAAGGCTATACAGGCCAACCCCCTGAGATCCTCCCAGCTCTGATCATAAATTTAGACTACTTAAAAATCTCTTTTCTAGGTGAATTTTCTCTTTGGCCTCAATACCAAAAATATTTGGGCTTTTTCTAAGTAGGAAGTTTAAGTTCTAATCATAACAATGATAAGGCTATATTCCCATCATACAAATTCAGGGCAAAATTTGATATCTATCTTGAACAAGTACATAGTACCTAGAATTGTGACTGAACCAGACAAAATCATCCATATTCAACTGCGTTAGACTACCAAAAATGGCAATGTCCTATTTCATGTGTATTATGTGAATCTCCATCCTGACTTTTACTTACCTTTTTGTCCTTATGTTTTACTTTTTTTTCTTATCAATCAAGTACATTTTATTCAGCAATACTGTTTGCATCTTCGTAAACCATCTGAAATCTTTTTTGAAATTAAGTGAAGTAGTAAAGAAATAAACACACCAAAATGTTTTCAAGTAAACTTCAAAGTAATCCATAGCTGCAGGCCCTTTCATTAGACTGTGTACTTTCCTAAGCAAACTATTCTCCAAGAAACAGAAAACATTTCCCTTTCCTGTACCTTGGCAGGAGGGAAAATGCTATTATGATATTCTAAATTAAACAACTGTTCCAAAATAATTTAGGAAAAGGGAACAACAGGTAGTTAGTGCCCAGCAGGATAAAAGAAGAAAAGCAATGATTCTTCCAAATACTCATGAAACATGCAAAGGTTATTCCTCCTAGAATATCTCTTTAAGGTTTTTGTTCCTTTTATTTATGTGTAAAATTTCCCAGTACTTTTTGATGGCAGAGTGGTGCTACTAAAGGCCATAACTAATGATTTCAATTTCACAGCTTCCAAGAAAAAGTACTCAACATTTCTGTAAATTTTCCGTTCTTTTATGAGTGCTTATTTAAATTCCACAATGAAAACTCATGCGTTAATGCAGCACTTTCATTTCTAAGACTTTGCCACAACTAAGGAGTAAGGCACAGTACCAAAAGGTGCATTTACCCAGATACTAGTTAAACAAACTATGACATGTGTGTAGAATCAACTACGATGTACTACAGAGTCATTACAAGTTATAAGGAAGCACATGAAAGGTGGCACAGTAAAAGGTCCAAACTTTCTTTAATAGGTCAAGTCTTTTATTGAAGAAAAAGTAAGGTGTCTAACAGAGTAGTATATGGTCATGTGTGAAACTGTACACATCTATCTTGGTATATACATACATATTCATAAAGAAAATTGGGAGGATCCATAACAAGATGCTAATGGCAATGTCTGAATGCTAGCATTCTGGGAAATTTTTACCTATCTGTACACTTTATCAATCAAGTATATTTCATAATAAGTATGTATTACAACTTTTTAACAAAACAATAAGTTCTCCTCAAATGACTTTTCAAAAGTCCTTCAATGTGGAAAGCATCATCCTAGAATCCCAGAAAGGGAACTCGGAATGAGGAAAGAAAGACATAGCAAAGAAACCATGACTGTGAGTAACAAGACTGAGGTTCAGAGTGATTATAGTGTGCTCATAACATCAAAATCCAGAAAAGAAGAGACAGGAATTGTACATCTGTACACTGTACACACATGTGGAAGAACGGATGCAATTTGTGATGGCACAGAATCAAATTAAAGAAAGTAGTATTTTCAGAAAATGAGTGCAGTGGGGGAAATCTGTGTCATATTTACCCAGGACCACTAATTAGAGCTTCAGGTTAACTGAAATTTAGCATTCTCATTGAAGAGTACTAGAGATGAAGGTTTTACAACCATGCCACTTTGGTAGACTATTTGGCAATGTCTACACACATGACTAATGTTTACAAATTTTGACCCTGCTCATACAGTTTGAGTATGTGCCTCACAGCAAAACTTAAACACATGCAAAATGACACATGTGCAAGATTAATGAAGCAATGCAGGTAGCTGCGAAATTTGTGGAATATTTAAGTATGCAACAACAGATTACTGATTAATTTATAATATTTTTTACAATAGAATATTATGTAGCAATATAAAGAAGTAAGGATGTCATGTACAGATATGGAAATATACTCAGTGGAAAAATAGCATGGAACTACATAATAGGTTACCTTTTGGGGTTAAGATGAATAGGAACTAAGTTTGTACTCATATATGAGCAGACAAACAACATGTAAACAACAATTTTAAGATCATGTCAATGGTAGGTAGATTGAATTTTCTTTATTATAACCTCTAGTATCTGCCTAAAATTCTGTTAGTATGAGAATGAACGAGAACTCAGTCATCCTACTCATTCCAAAACTTCGCAGCATCTTCACATGCTCCTCCAAAACAATATTCAGTAGGAGCAACACAAGGCCTCTGCTGCCTCAGGAACAAAACAACTCAATGATTTAGCAAATTGAAAGCCAGCTTTGGACCATGAGGGTAACTTGAAATTAATGTATAAAACAAAAAAACGCCTCCAAATTGGATTGGACTTTGAGCACATGATAAAAGCGAGAGCACACAAGGGAGGGGTGAGGATAGGTAAGACACCTAAAAAACTAGCTAGCATTTGTTGCCCTTAACGCAGAGAAACTAAAGCAGATACCTTAAAAGCAATGGAGGCCAATAGGAAAAGGGGACCAGGAGCTAGAGAAAAGGTGAGATCAAAAAGAATTAACCTAGAAGGTAACACACACGCACAGGAAATCAATGTGAGTCACCTCCCTGTATAGCTATCCTTATCTCAACCAGGAACACTTGTTCCTTCCTATTATTGCTTATACTCTCTCTACAACAAAATTAGAAATAAGGGCAAAATAGTTTCTGCTGGGTATTGCGGGGGTGGGGGGAGAGGGAAGGGGCGGAGTGGGTGGTAAGGGAAGGGGTGGGGGCAGGGGGGAGAAATGACCCAAGCCTTGTATGCACATATGAATAATAAAATTAAAAAAAAAAAAAAGTAACATGAAAAAAAACAAAAAACGCAGCAGCTCAGACATAGTCTAAGAGGCAAACTTCCCTGTTTTTCTGCCCATTTCAGAAAATTTCCACAATTTGGTCTTATCTAGTTTGCATAAATATAAAGGGTCTTGCAAAAGGAAACCTGGGCTTGTCAAGTCAATTTCAAATGCAAGATCAGGCTAATGACCTACAGCCATAAATTCTGAAAAACTGAAAGGAAATTTTAAATAAGAAAATGACAATTTTTAGAGATGCTAACAACATCAGGAAACACCAATTGCGTATTTCAGAAGGATGTATGCACATGTAATTGAGATGCTTAAAACCAAGGTTTTAGGGCAATAACAGAAAGGGCTAGGAATTGTTTGAGAAATGTCTCTACTTCTAGGAGAAATGAAATTGGTTGTGTCCCACTGAAAGGCTATATTTATTCCAAAATCTCACTTTAGCACTGAAATTCAAGAAAAGAATTCTGTCTTCCTTTGAAGAACAATGAGTGTTTCATGTAAGGCATTCTTACTTTGCAAAACCAGCTTACCAACACTGAGAGCAATATTACTCAAGACTATAAGCAAAAATCAATCATGATCAGTTTGGAGGCAGGACTGTACAATATAGTAAAGTACTAGCTCTGGAGTAAACCCCACTGTAACTCTTACCAATAGGGGACACTAGGTAGATTACACACCTGTCATGCATCTCAGTTTCCTCACCTGGAACACAGAGATGCAATAGTACCAGCCTTATGAGATATCATGATGATTCATTTACAAAGTATCAGTCAGCACTTGGAACAGTATCTGACCTAGTTTAAGCTTGATAAAAATTATCCAGCTCTGTTAGTTCTCTTATTATTCCATGGCTGTTATTAGTACCTCTTCTACTATTGATGACACATATATTAAAACAAAAAATTTAAAGAACAGATTCTAACCAGATTAAGTTATATTTGAACGAAAGTTTAAAATATAATCAAGAATTACATGGACTACAGATAATATAAAAACCAAACAAAACTCAAGGAACTGGCCTATTTTTATAACAACAGATTCGTCACCTGGAGAACAGTGGCTGCTTCCTAGCACATAACTTTTAATTTTAAAAATCATCTCAGTTGTATTTTACCATTAATATTTATTTAGTACTAATGGCAATGCTTTTAAAATAATCACTAAATTTGTAGATCTTAAACTGAAAGTTGGAGGGTGACTGAGATTTTTTTATACCTAACTCTTATTCTCAAATATGCTAAATTTTTCTTTTTTACTGATTGTAATCCCCATACAAACAATTTTAAACATGATAAATGGAGTTTGTTAAAACCCTTAGGTCTTGAATTTGAAAAAGTTCTTCCTAACATGGCTTGCTGAAGGAAATTTTTTTGAAAGATATTTATCCTCACTTATCACATTCCTACTCAAATGAGTAAGTCATCAGTCCTAAAAGACATTAGAGTAATTACACTTAATTTTGGTGATGCACACCAAAGCATCATTTCTGTTTGTCAGCCTCTGTAAAGCACTTAGATGTGGAATAAGCTCAAACATTTCTTATCAAGAGTTAACTGTGCTTATTTTACTGCCACCAAATAATGGAAGTCTGGATTCATTGAATCCTTAGTTGCTTGACTTTAAAAATATCGTTTCACATCTATGAGGTTACATTAACTTTATAACATGGAGACTGCTCCTGTGAAATATGTCACCTTTTCTATGCCGCACAGGTACACAGAATAGTAAAAATAAAAAATTTTGTGAAGATAACACAAACTCCAAAATATTACTGGGTATTTTGCTCATTTTCACATTCATTATTAATGCAACAAATGGTAATAGGTACTGTAACGCTATTCATAATGACTCTGTTCTTTGACTACATACAATGAAAAAGGCTTCAAAATCACTCACTTTATAGTGACTCTAACTTTTGCACTAATAAAGGCATTGTTCATGAATCCAGTTTAGTGATTACTGGTGTGTGTAGCTAAACCACTTCAGGCCAACTAAATTCTAAATGTTCTCTACTCTTTCAAAAGCCCTTGCAAAATTTAACTGAGCACAGAACACATGCACCAATTTAAAGTACCCATTGGAAGCACACACTTTCTAAAACATCTTCTGGAATTACTAAGCTTCATTCATAATTGCTGGAGTTAAATGTAATTACCACTAAGTCAAGAGCAGTTAGAGAGAAGTCTGGACCCTATGGTGTAACAATCTTCAAAACCACCTTTTTCTGATGTTTGCTCACTGCAATTAAAAAATAGTGGAGAATTTTGCTAATGTTCCAAAAGTTAAAAGACCTGGGGGCCATAAAGATCACCCCTCCTCCAGAAAGCTCTTCTTTGGTCACAAGCAAGGAATCTACCAAAATCTCTAATGATTCTAAGTATATAAATATGTATTGTCTATGCATATTCAGACTCTTATTGTGAACATATTGCTTCTATTATAAGTCAGTTTTCAAGTGTATTCTGTGTAAAAGTAGTATTTACTTTAATTCTACATAAAGTATATAGCATCACACAACATGTTTTAAGAAAATGGGAAGAAATGAACAAAAGCTACATTTACTGCATACTTACCCTGTGTTAGGCACTAATTTAAGTTTTGTGAAATGTCCCATTTAAAACTTAAAATTCAATGATTCAGGTACTTCTACTACCACACCACTTTACAAAGTTGAGGAAAACAGTCTTTGAAGAGGTTAGGGAATTGTTGAACCTTTACTGAGCAGAGGTACCATAAGGGAAACCAAGGAAGTCTGGCTCTTTATTCTGTAGTTGTATATTTGATATATATGAACAACATAGATATCACACATACACACATATAGATAGATAGATATAGATATATAATACACAATTTAAAATGTTGCTACAGTGTTACACCTGTCCTTCCCTGACACATCCCCAGTCACTACCAGGAATTTTAATTTTATATTTTGCTTGTTTTTTTTCTTTTAAGTAGTACCATCTCAAGTGTGTATCTCTAAATATTATATCATTTAGTTTGGCTTGTTTTTGAGCTTTATAAGGATGTTAGCACTTTGATTACAATCTTCTGTACTTTGCTCATTTTCACTCAATATTACATTTCTAAAACTTAGGTATGCTGCTCATTTTCACAGTGATGTATCTTAGTATGTGAATATACATCCTTTGTACATTCTCCTGTGTAAGTTCATCTGGACTATTTTCTCATGTTTTCAATTACGAACATCGCTGATCTGGACATTCTTATAAATGTCTCCTACCACAGTGGGCAAATAGTTCTTTGGACATGGAATCCCTAAGTGTGGAATCCTAGGCTACAGAATACGGAAGGCAACATTCTCTCCAAATAGGTTATGCCATCTTTCACTCCCACCAGCTGTTTATAAGAAATACAATAGGTCTAAAGTCTAACCAAAACATGATATTGCCAGATTTCTTGGTTCTGCCAATCTCATAGGGATAGAGTACAAAGTCTTATTGCATTATTGATTTACATTTTGTTGAACACTGATGGTGTTACATGTCCTTTTATGACTCTGAGCCATTTGTATTCATCTTAGTAAACTCCTATTTTGTATGTTTATGTTCATTTTCCTACTGACTTGAAGAAGTTCTTTATATATTTTAGATTTCAATCACTTCTCAGATGTATATCTTAAAAATAATCTTTCCCGGTTTGAGATTTGCCTTTCTAGTACATTAGTGGTATCCTCTGATGAACAGTTGTCCTTAACCTTGACTTTGTCTTTTCTTTTTATGAGTAGACTCTGAATTTCATTTAAGGTAGTTTTCTTAACCAGTTAGGAAAGAAGTTATAGGTATGGTGTAGGTTAAGGTTTTCTTTTCATATGAATGTACATCTTGTCTCAGAAATAGCATGTAATGGACTAGTCCTTCCTTTTCACACAGATCTACAGCAAATCTCTTGTCATATTTCTGAGTTAATTTATTCCACTGATGATTCGTCTATCCCCATTATCACAATACCTTCCTGAGCCATATGATATGTCCTTGAGACTTTGAACTTCAAGTAAATTTTAGAATCAGTTTGTCAAGTTCCTCAAAAATCTTTGTAGAAAATGTGGCTTTGAAAAGTGCTCTCTATCAATCAATTTGGTGACAAGTAACTTCCATACTATATTGAATCTTCTTATCCAGGAGCATGGTTTTTCTGTCTACTTACTAGGTTTTCTTCAATGTCTTCTAGTAAGTTTAAATTTTTTGTCTCAAAAAGTATATTTGGGATCGTTAGATTTATTTAATAATAATAAACAATAACACTGTTCTGTCCATTATCTATAGGACTACTGTCTTTCTATTTTTTACTTCGACTCAGTTTTGACAAGTTATATTTTTCTTGGAATGCATGTGTCTCACCTAGATATATCAAATTTCACTGATTTTTATCCATACCTTTATCAACCCCTTTTCATTTTCTTCAGATTAACATTATTGTTTTCCTAATTCAAATTAGATGCCTAGCTTGTTAAATTTCATTTTCCTTCATCCTAACGTTCCTTTAATAGAGGTTCATTAATCATAAAATTTCTCAGTTTTGGGATCTAAAAATGTCTTTATCCTCAGTTTTGAACGTTTTCAATTTTGAATATATTAAATTATTTGACTATATTAAATTATTATTTAAATAATAATAATTTAATTTGAATATGTTAAATTATTTATCTTCAGGCTTTCATTGTTGCTACTGATACATCCACTGTCAGCCTCATTGTTATTTTCTTCCAGGTTTTCTGTTTTACTTCTCAAGCTGATTTTAAGATCTTTTCATATCTGGGGTTCTGAAGTTTTACTTAAAGTATCAAAGTGCAGACTTCATTTTTTTTCCTTTATTGTTGTGCTGCATGGGAGTACATTGTAGCATTTACAAAGGTTCTTATAATATATCAAATTTATTACACTTGAATTCATCCCTTTTACCACTCTCCTTCATCCCTCCCTCCCCTGATTCCTGGAACAGTTTCAACAGGTATCATTTTTTGCATTTATATACACATGTACACATTATTTGCACCATATTCATTCTCTACCCCCTTTCCCTGCCACCTCCCCTCACACACCAGTGCCAACCCAACTTTCCCCCTTGAGCAGGACCTGTTCTGCCCTCTTCTCCAATTTTGTAGAAGGAAAAAAGATAAAAAGAAAAATGTTTTTGCTAGTTTAAGATAAAGATAGCTACACAGGGAGTTTTTTCGTATTGTTTCTATGTATACATGTGTTACAACCCCAACTGGTTCATCTCCACTTCATTTTTTATAGTCTTCTGATCAAAATATTTTTCCTAATCTTTTCAGAAGATTTGGGGTGCAAGTCCCTTGATCTTGCACATGGTCTGCACTTATGTTACAAACCAGCTGGTTAGAGTCCTTGTGTTCTACTCAGAAACTGTGGGTAGGCAAGAAGAAGCTTCTCCACTTACTCCTGGCCTTGATGGATAATGGAGGACAGCAGAAGTCAGCTCTGCCTGTTGTAAGGTTCTAGCCTCCTATTCAGGTCCAAGGCCTGTGACAGGTAAAGCATGGAATTCAGGCCCCAGGCATAAGTATTACAGCTCTTTTATGCCCCAGGCAGGGACCTGCGGTGAGAGGTATCTCTACCAATGGATCCCAACCAGCACGGTTTTCACTTTCACCTCAACACCAGATTTACTGTTACCACCTCTTCCAGCATTCCCGCCTGTTTTCCTTCCACCACTCCACTGACAACTTCACTTTCACCACTACCTGCCAATGACACACTTTCTCTGCCAATGCAAGTGGCTACTGCACCCCCCCACCACAACCCAATTTTTTTCAGGCCACAGCTGTGATGAGCACAAGACCATGTTAGCCACTCTGCTATTACAGTTCTCACTGCCTCGGGAACAACATGCTGGCCTCACTGGTGCCATGTTGCCAGGGCAGCCATGGCTACACCTTCTCTCACTGCCATAGCTTCTTGACTTCTTTTCCTTCATGTTACCAGTTCAGCAAAGGTAGGCAAGACCATTCAAGTAAGAATTATAACTAATGGTACAATATTAGGGGGGGCAGCACAGGAAGGAAGGTGTCTCCCAACTGCTCACAGAGCCAAAATGGTGGGGAACAAGGGAATCTGCACCCATCACAGCAAGCTCCTCATGCAAATAAAGAATTGTGTTTCCATCAATTATAGCTTATATCTTATGCAAATGTTCCATTTGTAACAATCGTGGCAGCCCTTTATGCAAATGAAAGGTGGTGTTTTGACCAATCACAGGTGTTCATTGGGCCACTAGAAGAAGTGCTCCCCTACTGGCCTGGGTAGAAATGGATTCAAGGTCATCCAGAGTTTTCCAGGATTTGTAATGCCAAAAAGTAGAGTTCAAGCTGTTTGCTGGGACAGTGCCTTCAGGAGCTGAAGCTGAGCATCAGTGCAATGTGTACATGGAGTGTTCAAAGTAGCTGATGCTGGCCTAAGAGCAGTCTGTCTGGCTAACTGACTGATAGTCCCTCACTCAAGGCAGCCAGGGTCCCAGAGAAGGGTCTAAGAGCTGTTACTTAGGGAATCAAATTTCCTCAGCCCCCAACATCTCAGCAAATAAACAATAGAAGGGGTGCTTACAACAAAGGCTTGTAATTAACAGTTACAGTACTTTAATAGTATTTTACACTACTCTAACAATGCTTACCTTCCCTCCCAGTGCCCCAGGGACATCAGGTGCCTACCAACTATGAACTTCATAACCTCTAAACAATTATTCAAATATCACCTCTTTTGAATTTTTTCCTTGACTACAATTAGATTTGCATCATAATTTCTCACTCTGTTCCCCACATCTTTCAACCACTCTCTCCTAATTTTCATCTTCCTGTCTTGCTGTGTTGTATTTTTTTGCAATTTCTTCATCTCATTAATTCTCTTTTCATCTGTGTCTAATCTGTCTAATCACAAAATCTTTTTGATCTATCTATGCCCTCCCTGTGACTTTTTTTTTAACAGTTAGTTAGAAGTTTCATTTCTGAAAGCTATTTCTAAACATGCCTGGTCATTTTTTGATATTTTGTGCTTGTTCATTTTGGTGACACTATCTTTTATTTCTTTAACTATTTCACATATGATTGTTTGCATAGGATGCAAAATATAGGTAAAGTCTAGTATCCAAATTTCTTAAAGAACCTAAGACAGTTGTTTAGTTCTTATGTTCTATTTATCTTTGGAGGAAAATGTCCCTTCAAAGATTTATTTTTGAAATGTTATCATTCGCTGGTAAATGGATGGAATTGGAGAACATCATTCTGAGTGGGTTAGCCTGGCCCAAAAGACCAAAAATCGTATGTTCTCCCTCATATGTGGACATTAGATCAAGGGCAAACACAACAAGGGGGGAAAAAAAAGATATATTTTTGCTTCTGTCAGAAGCCAAGAAACAGATGGCATCCATTTAGGGTCACATTAGGCATCTTTTAATTCTCAGGATTATTGGCTTAAGAGTCACATGTTCAACTTTTAATTGTCAAATTTAAAAAAAAGAAAACATAAATGATACACCCATCTGTGGAGTGAACAACAGGCTACACACAGCTCTCTTCCCATGTGCTGCAGAGCAGACAGACAGGGCATTTGCCCGCAGGGAATCCCACCCTTCTCAAAAAGCACATCCATCTATTTCAGCCTCAGCTTTTGCCCTCCTCACCTCCTTTCTGCCTCTATTTTCAAAAAGACTAGAAATGTAAAATAGAGTATGATCTGTTTAAGGCAGGATCTACCCCCAACATTATTCAATGTACTGAAATGTAGAAGTGGGGGCCCTTGCCTGCACTCATATACCTGAAGTTAAACAGCACCTACAGTTTTGCTGACAAAATAATCCAACTTATTTTATTTCTCACATGTACATAGTATGGGAAAAGTACTCCAAAATGAGCAAAATTCATTCTATAATGTGAACAGTTTTCTCCTTATCAGTTCAAAGAGAAGTTTTCCATATTTGTTTGAATTTTCCATTTTGCAATTCACTTGATTTTTCTAAGCCTCTTGGAAGTTTACATGTGATACGCAATGTGAGAGCTTTCACTAGCTTCAATTCCAAGAGAAAAAACACAAACCAAAAAAAAAAAAAAAAAAAGCCTGCCCTCTCCCTCCAAATACTAGTAATGGGAAGAACTTCAAGGCATTCAATCTCCATCACATTCATTCCTCTGGCTGGGTCTACAAAGCTATCATGCCAAGTACTGATGACAGAGAACCAAATAGGATGGCCCTGCTCTTTACTCATACCCATTAATTCTTACTTTGTCATCTAGCTTCAACTTTAGTTTTTGGAAGCACTGAAGCAGGAGTTGAAAGTAGGAATCCAGGCCTTAGTCATCATTTAAAAATGTGCAAAATTTTATACATTAGAAACTCTCTTATAAAATGAGCCCCAAACTGCTTGCCAACCTTCTCTTTATGGTCCAAAGAGAAACTTTACATACCACTTTACTTCCTACACTGTTCAACTATTTTGCCTGTTGAGCATGCAAGAGTGCTACACGCTTCCCTACATGTAGATGTTGAAAATGAGTGCCTATATGAATAATGCCAGCAATGTCAGATCACTCTAGTGACTGACATGCCAACCTTAATAACGAATATAAAATCTAGTAATAGCATAAGACGCTGTGGTTTAAGGAGATACTGCAGCTCGGGTGGAATGCTTTAATAAATAAGATGGGTGTTACCTGCAAGAACTAGGAGTGGCTGCGCCAGCAACATCCTGAGTGAAAGAGAAAACTGTCAATGTCAGAGAGATGAAAACAGTATTGCTCCACGGCCAGCAGGCGAAGAGCGAAAAGCAGCAGACAAAATATAGGCAGGTTAGTTATGACTATACAAGCAAAAACAAGACTGTGGAGTTATTTGTAGAGTGAGCTTAGCAATACGGCTCCCTTCCAATTCAGGTGACAGAACAGAAAGGGTCCCTCTCAATTGCTTGCACAACATCCTATAGCCTGCCTATTTTAGGCTCGTCATCTTTTTGTTACTGCAACAAATACCAAAATAATCGACTTATAAAGAGAAAAGTTATTTCAGCTTATAGGGGATACCTGACAGAGCAAAGTTTTACAGTAGTCAGGAAAGCAGAGGGAAAAAAAGGAGACTGACAAAGAGATAGATAGAAAGATGGACAGAGACAAAGAGACTGGCATCCCACAATCACCTTTGAGGGCATACCCTAACGATGTAAGACCTCCTATTAGACCCTACCTCTTTTTTTTAATTGTTTTATTATTCATATGTGCATACAAGGCTTGGGTCATTTCTCCCCCCTGCCCCCACCCCCTCCCTTACCACCCACTCCGCCCCCTCCCTCTCCCCCCCACCCCCTCAATACCCAGCAGAAACTATTTTGCCCTTATCTCTAATTTTGTTGAAGAGAGAGTATAGGCAATAATAGGAAGGAACAAGGGTTTTTGCTGGTTGAGATAAGGATAGCTATACAGGGCATTGACTCACATTGATTTCCTGTACGTGTGTGTTGCCTTCTAGGTTAGTTCTTTTTGATCTAACCTTTTCTCTAGTTCCTGGTCCCCTTTTCCTATTGGTCTCCGTTGCTTTTAAGGTATCTGCTTTAGTTTCTCTGCATTAAGGGCAACAAATGCTAGCTAGTTTTTTAGGTGTCTTACCTATCCTCACCCCTCCCTTGTGTGCTCTCGCTTTTATCATGTGCTCAAAGTCCAATCCCCTTGTTGTGTTTGCCCTTGATCTAATTAGACCCTACCTCTTAAAGGTTCCACAACTTCCCAATAATGCCACTCTGGGGAACAAGCCTTTAATACACAGGCCTTTGGGGAATGTTCCAGATCCAAAATATAGCATCAATCATTTCCCTAGACCTGCTGAATGTGACTCTGGTTATCTGGGTATCTGCACAGTACATTTCAGAACCACTGACCTGGGTACTAAGCTTCTGTGAGGACGGGGACAGCTATGTATCTTTGGCGGAGGTAAACAGAAGAGAAACAGGAGGAACTTCGTAGAAACAATCATGTCGAAGAAAACTCCGCAGACAGAGGGGTGGCTCTAGATATATTTATCAGTGAAAACTTCTAGTTTGTCCTAACAGGTAAACTCATTACAACTGCTAAAAATATACTAAGGAACCTTTCTAAATGAAGAAATAAGAAATCTTAAAATTACAACAGAAATAAGTAATAGTGTTGTTAATTGAACTTCAGCAATTCAGAGTCCTTAAGGAAACTTAAGACGGTGTGCGATGGCAAGAGAACGTTATCTAAAGCGCAGGGTTATACCTGCTAGGTCAGTGTGCTCTACAGACACAGGAAGAAAGAATGAAAGATCAGGGTGAAATTCTCTAACATGAGACATTAATTTCCTTAACAAAATAAAAGACAATCCTCACATGACATTTAAATACTTCCTTATGCTCATTTGTATAATACACAATTCTTTCCTTACAAAATGTTTCCTGGTTCACAATGAGGGAAGGGAGAAGACAAAAAAAAAAAAAAAAGAATCTGTTACAATCTAGATGCTGCATAAGCATTTGATAAAAACTGTCACATTTCAATTTCACAAAACCTTTGGAGGGTGGGAAGGTGAGGAAATCAAGGCTGAGGACCTGCCCCAGGTTCAAATTCAGTGAGGATAAAATCTCAAAGTTATAATTATTTTAAACATCCTAGGCAATGATTCAGAAGAAAAAAAAAAAAAAAACCCACTGGACTTTCCAAAGTTACAAAGGTGAAGATGACAGGGTATCGGAACCAGGACACTGGTGTGTAACCAAAGCAGATAAAATCAGCAAAGTGCACCATGAAAACTACATGGTAACTGTGATGCTGGGCATGCCCAACACCTGGTCCAGCACAAATGGCTGACATCAAACCTCCATAATGAGCACTCGAAACCCATGGGCCAGTGGATGATGAAAATGGCTCGATTGTGACTTTCAGGCTCGCAGCTGGTTTACCATTTGTTTGTTCTGGACAGAAGAGACTACAGTGACAGAGTAATGGGCAAAAACACCTGGAAACACTGCACTCAGCCAGTCCTCACACTGAAAACAATTCCTCATCCAGAACAAGCTGCAGAACAAAACCATGCTTCTCTTCAAACAAATAGCTCTTTCCTAATACCTTTGAAAGACCTCAGAGCTCAGAACCTCAAGCTGAGTCCTACATGACAGACTCCCTATCAGCCAGTGTTAGTATGTGGTACACTCTACTTGTTCTTGCTTGCAGTCACTAAAAAACGTCTCAAGGTTGCAAAACTGCCAGAAGATCTACAATTGTCTCTACAATACAGCTAACTGAAGACCTAGAAAAAATGAAATAAGGTAACCACATATAGATATTGTTTTAATATAAAAAATAAATGATAACATTTAATACCATATTCTAGGGACTGAACTAAACATAAATATTTCTGTCTGTCTGTGTAAGTAATATATCATCCTACAGATGAGAGACCTGAAACTCAGATTTGGATTTGAAATACAATGACTCCCATTTTAAAAATTAATAAGGCACTATATATCAATAATTTTAATCCACATATTCTTTAACCAAGTAATTCCATTCCTAGGAATATATCCTAACAAAATAGAAACATTTGTGCAATAATGCATACATATAATAATGTCTGTCCCACTGAAGTTAACAAAAAAAAAAGTCCATTAAGAAGAACTGATTCTTCTTAGAATCTTTCTTGTAGTGTATTTTGCAGCCATTAAAAGTGATTGTGTTAAATCTGTTGTTGACACAGAAAGATATACACAAATAACTAAAATGAAAATGCAGATAGGTTACAGAACAGTAAGTACAGCACAAGTCCACTTTTGTTTTCTGGAGAAATGACTCCCTGAGCTGCAACTGAGGTCTGCTCAAGATGGGTGAAGGGGCTGACACTCCCACAAAGGGGCCAAAGGCAAACATGGAAAACCGGGCACGGAAAGTGCAGGACGTTTAAGAATGAGAGACTCCTTTAAGGACTCTGCTTTTCACTCTACAAATCAGTGAGAAGCCACTCAACAACCTGCATGTCACAGAGGAGGCATGGAATGGCATGGAGAGGTGTAGCTGCCACTCAAGGTCACCCTGAGATCAAGAGGTAGAGCCCAGACTAGCTGGATCTGTCTCAAAAGCTGGAGGTTTGGCCTTAACCTTCAAAATATATTTTGGTGACACCAGTTCTCTAACCCACAGCTCCTCCTGGACTTTCCCTCTGTGTACCTTCTGAAGCTTTCCACAATGCTATACTTTTCCCTTAGCTCAGAGGGTCCTTCCAATCTTAATTAACAGGGTTTTCCCAATCCCTCCTCTCCCTGAATTGACTTACAAACTGGTTGCATAACACCCAAAACAACTTCAGATGGCCTTTCAAAATTAACCTTTGGGTTAATTTTGAAGACTGCTGTTTGCACTTCCTAGCTCTATTACTGCTTAGTAAGTTACATAAGGGCTCCTTTACTTTGTGTATGTTATGAGAAAAAAATAAATAAAAGCTATTAAATACACTTCTAAATCTGCATTTGAACCTGTCAGAAGTAACTTAATGGGAAGTGTAAAAAAAAAAAATCTTTCATCAAAGCAAGCTTAACTCCTTAACTGGATACCTTCAATTTTAATTTCTTTTAAAACTACCAAATTTCAAAGTTTTAAAAGAATACAAAAAAAAAAATTCTGGCTTTGTTTTTTAAAAAATTAGTCCTGAATCTCTAGTAAGCCAATCATATTTGATTAGCCCAAAACAAGCAGAGGACTCCCGCACACCCTCACTGAGATGTTCGAGTGCATAGCCCCCAGGCCTCAGCACAGGCCCTGAGTCGGAAGGACTGCAAGGAAGGGCACAGGGAGGAAGACAGGGCACCTGGCTTCCTTCCACTGGCATGACTTCTTCCTTTCCCTTATTTTCCATATCTTTCTTCTTCCCTTCTCAAAAATGTCACACTTATTTTAAAGATTTATAGGATCATGATAATAAAGTTTACAATTATTTCCCCTAAATGAGGGGATAAGTACTAAGTAACCCAAAATTAGATAGCACTAAAATTAATTTAAATCCAGTTTTAGAAAACCTTAATAATTAAGCATGGCTTGAGGTAATAGGAAAAGGTTAATGTACACCCTGGCTGAGAGAAGAAAACGACAACAGAGAATATGCTGAACAGCAGGGACTAACTGTTTGCTGTTGAGCAATTCAAACTCCATGATTCACCTAGACTAGATGAGAAACTGCAACCACTCTAGTCACAGGTAGCTGGCAGAAGTGAATCAAGCTAACTGGCTCACCCAAGACTCTCACAAAGTTGATGATAACAAAGGATTTTAATCCTCAGATCAGCTGCACCCTGAGTCTGAGAAGTGAAGTGCAAAAATACACACTAACTGAAAGACATTATAATCTCCTTCAAAACTAAAAGTAGGGCTGGGACTGTAGCTTAGTGGTAGAGAGCATGTGTGGAGGCCCTGAGATCAATCCCCAGCATCACACACACACACACACACACACAAAGAATTTAAAAGTACAAGTAAATTTGCTTTATCCTCCTCTCTTCTCACATCAACTCCCACAAAGACTATCACCAAGACACCACCATCTTGCTTCCTGAGCTTTAGTTCAAAAGTAGTTATTAATTGATCAAGACAGTGCTGGGAATAACACGATGTCATTCCTACTCCCAAAGCTATCACAGGCCAGTTCAGAAGTTAAGGAAGTAAATTACAAATGACAGTAGTACAGAAACACCTTAGGCCCAAGGTACAGATGTGCAGGTGAAAGACTACAGAACTGTGAGAGTTACAGGGTGGTACAAGAAAGCTTCACACAAGAGCTCTAAGCTTGGAAGACTGATGTTCAGAGGCAGGTCTTTGAAAGAGGGACTAATATGGGTATCTTGATGGAAAACGTATGGCATTTCCTGGTAGAAAAGCAGAATCAATAATTCTGTAAAATGTCTGTCAAAAAGTTAGGTGGTGAGTGGTAAACAATGAGACTGGAGAACATGGATCACCAGGAATCTTGCATGACCCCTACCCTTCAAGTGCATGGACCACATCCTGTAAGTGGCAAGAACTTGTATCTTGTCCTGGAACTGACAAGAAGTCACTGACAGGTCTGAAACCAGGGAGTAGAGGGAACTACAACATTGGCGTTCTAACAAGATAAAAAAGGTACTTTGATGACAGTATTTCATATGAGTTTCTTATTTTGTTTTGTCTGTAGCTCTACCCAAATTCCTGTCCATTCTTAGTGGTCTGTCTACTTTAGAAGAAACAGAACATAAGGATTTCAGAGAGCTGGGAAGCCACATAAATAACAGTCAGACCCTAGTGCTGAGTGTGTTAAGACTTTTTGTCACTGTGACAAAATACCTGACAGAAACCTAAGGGAAGAAGGGCGTTTTTTTGGTTCATGACTTCAGAGGTTTTGATCCATCATGGCGGGGAAGGTGTGGTGGAGCACAGCAGCTTGAGTCAGGAGAGCAGGAAGCAGAGAGAACAAATGCCTTCACTATCTGGCTTTATCCTGTTTCTGTCTTTCTTCCATCTGGGCCCCAGCCTATAGGATGGTGCCACCCACATTCAAGGTGGGTCTCTTCCCCACTAGTTGATCTTCTCTGGAAACATCCTCAAAGACACACCCAGAGGTGTGCTTTACAAATCTCCTAGGTGCTTCTCAATTCAATCAAGCTGACAATCAAGATTAACCATCTCACTCAGTGAGCAAGGAATAAACAGGTGGTAAAATGAGCAGGCAGTGTGGGGACTTCTCTCAGCACATATATGCAAATGAATTTCAGAAAAGTTAGTTCATGTACACAAGTATTTGAAAAAAGTTAGCAAGTCTCCCAAATGTAAAGGTTCCTCATAGGATGCATTTGAATATGCAGACCTCACACATCTAACTAAATGTGAAATAAGGCCACTGACTGCCTATTCACTTCCAATAACAGAAAACAAATGGTTCTTTACAAAGCTGTATAAAATGGTATTTTTACAATGCATTCAGAATATTAAATATAACTGCTTCTGAACCTCCAACAGTGAACCTCAAAATCTGTAAAGCTTACAAACCTCAGTGTCTTTAAAAGATACCTCAACATAGAAACACAGACGTCCTCCCTAAATGAGGACCAGAAAAATTTCCCAAGTGGATCCTGTCAGCTCCTGACACCATATAATATATACTTTTTTTAAAGTCTCGATTTGCCTATGATGTTGTTTCCCTTAGTCCTTTTTTCACCTCACCTGTGTTAAAGTCACCCCCAGCACAAACACTAACCAAGTTCCTTACAGCAAACACAGTGCAGAGAAAGAAATCTATAGTGGCAAGGGTTTTCATAGACAAGTAGGCAATTACTGTCCAGTCTGAAATGCACTATTCTCATAGCACCCCCTAGTGACCACTGTTCTGACCAAATGAACTCTACCTTTTAAACTGACTAAAAGAACAATGCATTTAAAAATTTAAAGTTAATGAAAGCATCAATAAACCTACACTCTGAACACCTGTCCCAATTACAGTCCCAGTTAACCCAATAGCTTTCACCTCTCTAGTGCACTATTCCCTGTCTCTAAAACAAACAAACAAAAATAACACACTCAACCACCACTGTCCTCCTGAACACACAGGCTCTCAATGAAGCTGGATTACTGATACACACGCTGGGCTAAACAAGAGGGTGGGAATAAGAAACGCAAAGCTCTAAGGAGTGTGCTCTCAGACTCCAGTCGCAGGGTGTATTTTACATTAAATCCGTAACATGTGTGGTGATTAATGTAGGGTTTGGCTTACTTCATAGCTATCATACATTTTGGTTCCCTCCTACTTCTGTTTACCCAGCTGTAAGGAGAACTGTGGAAACCAAAGAACTTTCTGGATCTAGCCTGCCACCACCCAAACTGCATGAATTTGACCACAAAGTACTGGAAGTTCTCCAATCCCATCTTCAAAATTGAGACTTTGGGTTTTGCCATGAATTATGTAAACTACATATGCTCATCTGTACTGAAAAGTGAAATGTAAAATAAATTTTTAACTTTTAATTTAAAATAAACGGGGTAATAGTGAAAAGCGTTTAAACCATCACCCTTCAACCCCTTTCCCAGTGAGATAACACCCCAACTGTGTTCACAGCTAGTTGAGTAGCCCCCCAGTATATCTTTGATCCCAGGAGTACAAGTCCAAAACCTTCAGAAAGCGAAAACGTTCACTCGGCTTCAATAAAACTCATTGCTGCCCTCTACTGGCAAACTTGGAACAAAACTAAAATCCATCCACCAAGCATTTTGAAATCATCTTATTTCTTTCCTGATTTCTTGATAATGTATAACTTTCAACATCTTATAAATTAACTCTGAGATTTCAGGAAGATAAAAGGCAATTTTTTTAGAAACAATGAGGTACTTCCCCACCTTATCAACTAAAAGAACAGACTAAATGTCAGCAAAGTGGGACTCTGGCTTTGGGCTCTGCCACTATCCCATGTGGCCTTAATCAAGGCCCACCCTTCGGGATCTCAATTTCAAGTCTGCAAACTGAAGTGCTGTGAACCAGGAGATATTTTTAATTTACTTGTAATAGTTGTTTTTTCTTTCTGAAAACAGGTGTAGCCTTTTAAAACCATTCTTAATAACTTAACATATCTTCTCCTGAGATAATGAGATAAACGTGAACCAAGTATCTAGCACAGTGCATTCAGGTATACAATAAAGATTACTTTCTCTCTCTTTTCTCCAAGTCATCCATCTACCAGCTGCATGACCTTTCCCATATCTGTAACACACGTTACGTCCATGACCTAAACCATGTTTTCTCTGCTACTCTCTGAGCTTTGCATGTCCTATGATGGGCAGCCAGTGTTCCCCACTGAAAGGCAAGTTTCACTCCCTGGACTGCACCCTTCACGTAATCCTATACCTGCACTTCAATGTCCACTGCTGGAAGCAGCTGTTATGGCAGCAGCAAAAAACAGGAACAATAGCTGTGGTGTCCCCATGGCACCAGTAATGTTAAGACTTTTATAAACAATGGCATTATAATAACAAAAACTCTAATAATGGAAGCAACATATGCAATATAAAAGTAATAAAATTTACTATAATTATGGTAACATCAATTTGCTGAGAATTTTGTCCCAACCACTTGTTATAAACTGCCTATTAGTTATCCCAAACACAGGTTAAGTATTACCCCTTTTTTTTCTCTTTTTTGCAGTACTAGGGTTTGAACACAGGGCCTCACACTCACATTTGCCAGGCAGGCATTCAGCCACTTGAGCCACACCTCCAGTCCTAGGCCAACCACAGATTCTTACCTCCACCTCCCAAATAGGTGGGATGACAGGCATAAGCCACCTTACCCAGTTTACCTTTGCCATTTGTGAATGAGAGCCAAACTTCTGACAGTATTTAACAACTGTCAATGCTACCAAACACTTACTAGCCCTCTCTCTCCCCTTCAAACTCCCCAAAGCCCTTCTATCACTTCATTCCCTTCATACCCTGGCAAACTTCCCAGGTTTCTGTAATGATGCTTACAGCATCCCCTAGTGGCCATGAGCGGTGTGGACCCATGTGTTAAATAGTGGACAGCTTGCTTTGAGAATAGCAAATGTTTCCCCCTTTTCCTGTTCACTCCACTTAGCTCTGCTTATTCTTGTCCACTCCTTTTTCATCTTCTTCCTCCTAAGGAATAATTTATTAGAAAGAGCACTGAACCAAGAGTAAAAATGGGGTTCATTCCTGCCTCTTCATTGGCCACAAGACTAAGCAATTCCTTTTGCCTCTCACTTTTTCACTCTCACGGGTTATAGTAACACCTGCCCTCCGTCTTCATGCACAGCTATTTAGAACAAATACGGAATCAGGTAAGAATGTGATCTGAAGGCTGTGAAAGAATATGAGCTGTGTGTGCATTTGAGTGTTACTTCTCTTAGGCTCTTCACAAATACACACATGGCATTTTGCATGGTGGATAGGGTTTGCTGCAGTGAAAGAAAGCCCTTAACAGGTCCAAAAAGAACATATGAAAATAGCTGAACAGGTAATAGCAGTGGAATAAAACTGAAATTCTCTATCCAAAGCCACTGGACCAGCAATCTCCATCACCATGGCCACCATGCCCCACTATCAGGACAATTTCCTCACTCTCACTTTCACTGCTACTAGTAAAATGTCCAGTCTTCTGTAACCAAAATACTATTCTCCATATTGACATGATAAACATAACATCACTGTGTACCAAGCACCTGCTTGTCAAACCACCCACTGAGTTTAATGCATGTGGTCAGATGTCCCATGTGGATCCATGTAGAATCACAGTGCAACACAGTGCAAAGGTTTTCAGCTCCACTTTACAGATTTGGCTCAGAGGTTAGGCAGGTCATTCAGTGAAGGATAAAGCCATGCCTATCGCTGTTTCCAGCCCAGAAAGAAGAACTAGAGCTGTACCATCTTCACTTCCTGCCTAAATCTGCCAGTGAAATGAACCTCATGCCCAAGACTGCTTACAAATCATAGGAAACTCCTACCATTGACATCCTATATGAATGTATAGCCATAATGGCATAAAGCACAAATACTTCTTCAAAAAAATGGCTTAATGACCCAGTCCAGTAAATAAATACCTACCTTTTGATGCTGAATGTAATGAGTGAGTGCAATGTCCCTCCTGTTAAGTAATAACCCTTATGCTTACAACGAGGAAGCTGACAGGTACCCCTAAAGCATGTGATCAAAGCTGACATCACCAGTAAAGGAATCTGTCAACCTCATGCACCTCTCAAAGTGATATAGAAAGAACACAGCATCATTTCCAGGATGTGCTGTCTAAAAGTGCTATAAAGTGAAGCTAATCATGAAGAAGTATCAGATAAACCTCTATCAAATGACATTCTACAAAATTACTGGACTGTATTCTTCAAAAGTGTCCCAGTTTAGGCTGGGAGCATGGCTCAAGTGGTAGAGCACTTGCCTAGCATGCATGAGGCCATGGGTCCAATCTCTAGTACTGTAAGTATATATATATATAGTATACTTACATATATACTACATATTTTTAAGTGTCAAAATTGTAAAGGAAAGAGAAAGACTGTAAAGACTGTTCTAGATTAAAGAAGACACAGCAATTAAGTAATTCTGGATTGGATCCTGTGGGGAAATTGACAATTCAGCAATAAAAAGTGAATAACCATATTATATCTATGTTAATTTCTGAATTTTGAAAACTGTACTGTTGTTTTATATAAGACTGTCATTATTTGGGGGAAATAAAGATTGAAGCACAATTAGAGGTAAAGGGAATCCAGTCTGCAACTTACTCTGAAATGTGTCAAAGTGAGAGAAAAAATACACACAGAAACTATTTGTACTATTATTCTAACTTTTTCATAAGTCTGAAATTATTTCAAAATAAAAAGTAAAAACATATTAATAGCACAAAAGTTATCAATACACAGTATTAAACACATATGAATTGTAATATTTCCCTACCTAATGCTTTCTAAGCAAATAGTAGGATCAAATAGGGCCAACACCCTTGGATCCTTAAAATATGAAAACAATCTTATAGGCTAAGAAATTCTGAGACACAAATAATGTCCCAATCTTCTTACTTCACAATGCTTCTACCAAAATATGGCAGTGAAAGGATATTACTTTCTCCGTCTGGTAATGACTAAGTGACCAACCATATACATGGTTAAAATAATGCAAGCAAAAGCTCTCCAGCAATTCTACTTCCTATGAAAACACAGGCTCCATAAAAAAAAAATAACTATGTGTTGCATTTCTCTACCTTATCCCTTCTGTATCCAATATGCACTTTGGCTGAGCAGTTGGCATTTAGATATTTGTCTAGCTACTGACCCCTGCCCTTTGTCCTGCCTTATGTGGGTTTGAGGAAGTCATCGAAAATATATGAATATGAGGATCAATGTGGTGAGTCAAGGTTCATATCACTAACATAAAGCTCAGACATCAGCAAGCTCTGAGGATTAAATTTCACTGAAAATGATGCATACAGGCCTAAGCATCTATACTCAATTTTACCAGAATGACTGACACCCTTCCCCACCCAGTGCATCTAGCAGAGTAGATGATGGAGCATCATAGAGCTAAACTTCCAAGCCCCTCGCCCAAAGATGGCCAGAAACAGACCCCAGGAGAGCCACTTGAAAGGCAGTAATGGCTTTGAGGCCTTTTCTTCTCATGCACAAGGATAAGTAAAAAGAAGTCATATACTGCACTTAACTGTGTCACCCAGGCCCATTCCTGGCATGCTCTTGCTTAGTAAAGATAGAGCATCTTAAGGACCAGAAACATACATCTCTTTCAGTAGGAGTCACTTTGAGCTTGGAGTCATACAGAATTTCTGTTTCTCAGACAAGAAAATTAGGACCAAAGAAAAACAAAGTAACTTCTAAACAACACTGTATCTATCAGCAAAAGAACCAAGAGTCGATGAAATGCACTACAGGAAGAAAACAAATATCTATAATTTCTGATTTACCATACATACAAAAATAATCATTACTAAATTACCAAGGAAGCCACATGGTCTTTCTTCTACAACCACAATCTTGTCTTCAAGATAAGATCACCTACCCTTATGGAATGAGATGGCTCCCAACCAATGCATCACAGACTGGTCAAAATGGGTATGACAGAGTTTTAGCTTTCCCTTGAAAAAGAATAGCACTGCTGGGCTCCAAAGGACTCTCTGAGAGCAGGTACAATACCAGCCCATGTCTCTTTTATAAATGAAAATCATTCAAGTCAAAGAAAAACACATTAATATTGGCTACCAGAAGGAGAGAGAATACTTCTTACACAACAAATTTATTTGGAGGAAGGAAATTCATCATTTTATTGTACGTAGTAGGAGGTTTCATCACAACATGTCCATATATGTATATGATGTACTTGAATCATATTTACTTCCTCTAGCCAAGGACTGGGATTACAAACATGTACCACCACACCTGGCTCTTGACTCCTTGATTTTAGACTTGAACCTCAAACCTTATTTTGATATCCATCCTTCAGTTGGAAAATTGTCACTTATCTTAGAGACCCACAGAGGAGTGAAGGGAGGCTATAAAGTAGCTCTTGAAGAATCTTACAGGAAAGAGAATGGCCCATGGTAGTGTTATCCTGTCTCTCTAGATTTATGAAATTGGCTGTTTTCTCATAATTCTCATCTTCAGTGCACTTTAGTTATCAGCCATACTAAACTACTTATCTGTAGATAAGTGTACCTCCCTTTCAAATCCTGTGACTATATTTTCATTTGTAAATATTTAGTATAATTTTAATAGAAAACTGAACCAAACATATGGTTACATTTTGCTAGGTTTCATATCATAATGAAATCCGTAATAACAAATAAGTAAACAAGTACATAAATATACTCAACCACGCATACCATTTTAAAAATCTTAAACCCACAGTGGAAAATTTTCCAAGTAATCATTAATGCAACTGACTTAACATAAGTAGACTACAAAAGGAATCACAGGTCTTTTATGAGAAAGCAATTATATCCCACAAATACTCAAACCATCATTAAAAACAGAACTTCTCATCTCATCATTTTAAACTGCGTTTAAAAACTGAATTCCTTTCTGTAAAACTCAAAGGAAAGATATTTAAATGGAAAAATGAAATCATGTGAGTTTCACATTGTTTCTACACCCAAATAGCCAACAACAAACTGAGATAACAAAAAGGCAAATGCAGCTATCTGAGTAATCACAAATCAGATAGCCTCTAATACCCTGACTATGTGGGAACTGTTTCCCTGTTTTTTCTATGGCCTTTATTACCCTGGGGTGGAGACCAACTACCGGCAGGGTGAAGAGGACAGGTGGCGCTTACCTTCTTGGCTCTTTGGGCTATGTCTGGTGTTCTTGTAAGCAGCTTCTCAATCAGGTATTCTCTGTTCTGCAAAACAAATGACCCAACATTTTAACACCAAATAAGATACATGCAAATTCATAGTGATTTCAAAATATCAGATTTACTTTGGTTTTTAAGCATGTTACCTTGGCTTTCTGGAAGAATTTGCATTTTAAAAGTTCTGCTGCTGTGGGCCTGAAAGATCAATAATAAATTAGAGTTGAAACAATGACCACTTAATAAATACACTGCCTTGATGATACAACTTAACCTTAAGAGTTTTTCTGGGAGACCAGGTTTAGGACTAGAAAACCCAGAGACTAAGTTAATCACGAGCTGGCACCAAACAGAACAGTGCCAACTGTACAGTTCTAAGTACCTCTGCTATAAAACACATAAACTCCACTAAGAAATGCTTGGGGCATGATCAATTTTCCATCCTTCATTCTTACACTTCACTAAGTGAATTCAGTGTTTCTAAAAGGTGGCAGACTGTGAGCTAACTTCCTATATTTATTAAGAAACCATACAAGTGGCAATATGACCCTTAAAAGTATCTGTATTATCTTCTGTGCTCTGTGATTCCCCAGGAGCAGCAGTGGAGTGGCAGTAGAGCAGCAGTTACTTTAAAGGGTTCACAGATCTTGTGTCCAGTTCTGTCTGCTTAGTGAATGAACTCATCTCAAGTGTACAAGGGGAGGGTAAATGTAAGGTAAATAAAGAAAATGTAAATCTATTTAAAATCACTACTGGATAGGCTGTTTCCTCATGGTGTCATATAACATCTCTATTTCCTCTAAACTGTTAGGTCTGAAGGCTTGATTAGGTTTCATAAAGCATTGAGTGCTGACATTATGCTCAAATGGTTTCAGGTTTTGGATTTTCAGATTAGGGATACGTAACCGATAAAGTCTGCAAATATTCTAAAATCCAAACTACTTCTGGCCCCAATCACTTCATATCTGAGATACTCAAGCTGTGCTTTGTACATGGTGTCACATAGCCCTTATGGCAGTACCTAAGAGGCAAGTACTTTTACGCTATTCCACTGTTAGTGATGCTAAGTTTACCTGTTGGTCCCCAGGCTCCAAAGCTCTCCGTTATAAAGGTACATTTTCCCCCACTGCAATTAGCAAGGATTCTGTCGGGTAATATTTTGGCACTACGTGACTATCGTGTTCTTAAAAACATTTCCCCTAATGGTTTAGCATCTTTACCTTTAACAATTACTTCATAAAGGTAATAGAATGCAGATTTTCTAGTTTTAGCATTCCTTCTATTTTTAACTGACATTCTTCCATAAAGAATAGCTTCCTTCATCTATAAATCCTTTTTTTAAAAAAAAAAATCAGCCATGTGGAACTGGGGGTGTACGCAGGGGTAGCTCACTTGCTTAGCATGAATAAGACCCTGAGTTCCATCCCTAGAACTGCCAAAAAAAAAAAAAAGGAGGAGGAGGAAGAGAAGGAGGAAAGGGGAAAGGGACAGGCGAAGAAGGAGGGAGGAATGAAGGAAGGAAAGGGAAAGGGAAAGGAAGGGGAAAAGGGGAATAGAAGGGGGAAGGAGGAAGGGGAAGGAAAGGGGGAAGCAAAGAGAAGGGAAGGGGGAATGGAAGGGAAAAGGGAAGGAAGAAGGGAAGGGGAAGGGAAGGAAAAGGGAAGGGAAGGGGGAATGGAAGGGAAGGGAAAGGAAAAGGAAAGGGAAGGCTATGCAGAAAGAAATCTAGATTATAGGATAATCACTAGACAAATGGTCCGATATCCTTCAGAAAGAAAAGGAGTGGGTAAGGTGATGTGAGGAAGTATTCTACATCACAGAAGACTTAGCGAAACATAAAGCCAAATGTAACACATCACCCCTGATTGAACACTGCATTTGGAAAGGAAGGGACAGAGCTATAGCAGACATCTGGATATAACTAGAGACGTGTTAATAGCAGACAGTTTTAGAAGATTTCTGTTCATTTTCATACATGTGGAAAGTACTGAGGTTAGGCAGCAGTATGTTCTTACTTGTAGGAAGTACACAGTGAAACACTAAGTCCATTACTTTCAGAATAGTTCAACAAACAAAATGCAGACAGAGCAAATACAGGAAATGTTAATAATTACTGAATTTATGACTGATGGCATAGAAGTAAACACTGTACTTTTTCACATTTTTTGCATGTTTTAAATTGTTCATAAGAAAAAATATGGAGGAGGAAAGCATTACTAAGTATCATTAGGTATTCTCTTAGAAAACACTTACCAGAAGTATAAATAGTACTATATTGGGGAGGGGGTACAAGTTTAGAAACGGTCCTTGCCCTTAATATCAGACCCCAAACCCTAAAGTTGGTACAGGAAACAGCAGGAAACACTCTGGAAGTAACAGGTACAGGCAAGGACTTCCTCAATAGAACCTCAGCAGCTCAGCAACCAAGAAAAAGTATAGACAAATGGGACTTCATAAAACTAAAAAGCTTCTGCTCAACAAAAGAAATGGTCTCTAAACTGAAGAGATCACCCACAGAATGTAAGAAAATATTTGAAAGCTAGCTATACATCAGACAAAGGACTGATAACCAGAATACACAGGGAACTCAAAAAACTAAACTTGCCCAAAATTAATGAACCAAAAAAGAAATGGGCAACTAAACTAAACAGAACTTTCTCAAAAGAAGAAATTCTAATGGCCAAAAAACACATGAAAAAATGCTCACCATCTCTAGCCATAAAGGAAATGCAAATCAAAACCACACTAAGATTTCACCTCACCCCTGTTAGAACAGCCATCATTAAAAACACTACTAACAACAGGTGTTGGCAAGGATGTGGGGAAAAAGGAACCCTCGTACACTGCTGTGGGAATGCAAACTAGTGCAACCACTCTGGAAAAAAGTTTGGAGGTTTCTTAAAAATCTAAACATAGATCTGCCATATGATCCAGCAATCCCACTCCTGGGGATATACCCAAAGGAATGCAACTCAGGTTACTCCAGAGGCACTTGCACAACCATGCTTATTGAAATGCTATTCACAATAGCCAAGTTATGGAAACAGCCAAGATGCTGTTTCCAAGATACTGATGAATAGATTAAGAAAATGTGGTATTTATTTATACACAGTGAATTCTACTCAGCCATGAAGAAGAATGAAATCTTATCATTCGCAAGTAAGTGGATGGAACTGGAGAACATCATTCTGAGTGAGGTTTGCCAGGCTCAGAAGACCAAAAATTGTATGTTCTCCCTCATATGCGGACTTTAGACCTAGGGCAAATTCAGCAATGTGATTGGACTTGGGTCACATGATAAGGTGAGAGCACACATGGGAGGTATGGGGATAGGTAGGAAACCAAAAAAACATGATAGGATTTGGTATCCTCAATGTAGAGGAACTAATACAGAAACCTTAAAGCGATAGAGGTCTATATGAGAAGAGGATCAGGAACTAAAGAAAAGGTCAGTTAGAGATGAATCAACTTAGAATGTAACACATTTGTACATGGAAGCAATGCTAGGAATCTCCCTGTATAGCTATCCTTATCTCAACCAGCAAAAATGCTTTGTCTTTCTTGTTAGTGTTTATACTCTGTCTTCAACAAAATTAGAGATAAGAGCAGAACAGATTCTGCCTGAAAGAGGGTGGGGGTGTGTGTTGGGGGGAGGTAAGGAGGAGAAATGGCCCAAACAATGTATCCACATATGAATAAATGAGAAAAAAAAAAATATATATATATATATGAAAATACCCAGGGGACAGAAGACAAAGTAGGAAAATCCTAAGGTAAGATGGTATATAAGAACTGAAATAAATTATGAGATGTGAGAAAAAAAAAATGGTCCATGTCATTGAAACTACTGTTTTGGTACTAGGAAGCTCCACTAAAATGTCTCCAGAGACCAAACTCAAGCATAAAAAAGCAACTAGAAAACTTGAGTAAGCATATTAATGTCAAACTACTTAAGCCTACAGGGGGCCATAATCTGTATCTCTATGCAAAGAAATGTTCTATTTCAATTGTTATTGCTTTTTTTCCCCTCAAATTTCAAGTTTCAACACTGGCTACAAGTACCTGACAAAGCACTACTATCAACAGCTGCTAATTGCTAATTGCTTTGAATAAATAGAGTCTAAACAACAGGTAGGCCATACTTCTTAGTAAGCTCATTAAACTCATGAATTTGCACCTTGTTAAAAAAAAAAATAGGAAAGAACTTAAAAGTGGAAAAAAAGGATCTAACCACTTTACATCACTTAACTTTGCTGTTTTATTATATATTCTCCCTGATCACCAGCAATGTTTTGGGCCTCTAGCGATTCCGAATTCACTCTTTCATTGCCTCAATAGGTATTTATTGAGCACCCCACTGTCTGTCAGATATTTTGCTAGGTGCTGGGCATAGGGCAGTGAACAGGACAGATGGAAATTGCACCTTCAACCACGCACAACCTGGCAGGGAA
Source organism: Castor canadensis (assembly GCF_047511655.1). Classification (NCBI taxonomy): domain Eukaryota; kingdom Metazoa; phylum Chordata; class Mammalia; order Rodentia; family Castoridae; genus Castor; species Castor canadensis. The sequence continues at coordinate 122,083,223 of NC_133389.1, forward strand.
GGGTCAGCTAGCTCCCTGTTAGGCTCTAAGAGGAGCAGCACACTCAAGCCTTTGAACTGTGGGTGGAGGGAGAAGGGCTACAGAAAGAACACAGCGTAGATACACAATGAACTGAGCAAGATTTAGTGTCCAGGGCTTAGCACCACACAACATGAAACAAAAATTTTAAAACCAAGAAGTTGGTACCAACTAACTGGGAGGCTAAGGAGAGAGGATGACTTGAGCCCAGGAGCTTAAAGATCAGCCTGGGCAATGTAGTGAGACCATGTACTCAAACAAAGAAAAAACAGAACAAGCCTACCAAATAACTTAGATTTAATTTTAAAAATGTCAAAACCACCTTAAGAAAATGAATACAATTAAGGAATTCAAGGCCTCTATTTTGTTTGAAACCTTAATGCCCTCATCTCTGGCTAATGCAGATAAAGTAGCCTCCAGTTTGTCTCCCTGCCACTTCTCTTCATTTCAACCCATTATCCACAATGGTAGTATCTAAATGAAAAAAGAAAAGCAAACACCTGGCCCTCTCCTATCCATGCTCAGAGATTTCGGTGGCTGTGATAAAATCGAGCTATCTCAGTCCTGACTCCTCCATACACATCTCCCTTATACCTACACACTCCTTCAGCTGCAATGATGTTCACACCCATCTCTCACTCTTTCATGACACACCACACACTGCTTTTCTTGCCTCAAACTTTTTCATAACTAACTGACACACCTTGCTCATCATTCAAGAAACAATTTAGATGTCATTTTAGGATCTCTCTCCCAGCTGCCACAAGTGCAATTCATTGCTCCCAACTCGGTGCTCACACACTGCTCTACCTATACTCCCATATTTATCAGTATTCATGTCCCCCTGCCTCCCCTTCACTGGGTTGTGAGCCTTTCCAAGGCAAGAAAGACACAGGATCAATTTTTATACTCCCAATGCCTAGCACAGAACACAAAACTGCTATAACTCAATTGCCTACCATAATCTAACATAAGGTGAAAGTGATGCTGCAAGACATTTGGGCACAGTACAACTCCTGCAGCTCAATGTAGTCAGCACCAAAGTCAAGCATCTGCTCAAGAAAGTGGGGAACAGAAGACTCAAGGAAAATAAGACTTGTGCTAGCAATGGGGGCAGTAGAGGTGCTGGGAGAAACCAAAATGCTTCTCTCTCTGCTCTGCATGTACCCTACACACACACACACACACACACACACACACACACACACACACCATCCTCCTGTACAACAAAGGTCAAGTGTAGGATCAACCAAAGTACAAAGAAGGCTGGGAAATGCTGGATATACCTTGAGTTATAGGCTGGAAAAAATGCTTTCCCTTCCCCAGCAAGGTCATTTCTATGGTAACCAAAAATGTAAAGGGGAAAAGCACACTGCAGAGAAAATCCCTTTCTCTGGTCTCCACTCCACCATAAGCCTTACATCACAAATACGGAACACCATGATGTAAGAAACAGAAGTAACTGGTGGAGTGGCTCAAGTGGTAGAGTGCCTGCCTAGCAAGTGTGAGGCCCTGAGTTCAAAATAAGTAAGAAAGAAAGTAGAAGTGGTTTAAAGAATGCACATTCTTTTTTCATAGGTTTAAATTTTAAGTTATCAGTCATTCCAACTCTGCATTGAGAATAACTCAATAGCAGGTCACTGATTCCTTTGTGATCAAGTCATTTAAGAGTTTACAACTTTAGGGTAAAATCCCACATGTGCTAAATTATCTCCATGAGAAAGTATGGGGAAAGGGAACTAGAAGAAATAAGGAAAATATCAAGAGAAAAAAAAAGTGACAGAAGCTGTAAGAAAAGCAGAGATAGATACCTGCTGCCCATTTCATCTTAGGTTTTTCCCATTTGGGCTTTTGTCTATTATTTATTTTCATTTTATGCCATAATAACTAACAAATATATGGTTAATATGGAACTAACAACCCTACCTGCCTTTTAACAGTACTACAAGAGAAAGAATCCTGCATATCCATGTCTTACATGGCTACTAACAATCATCAAGCAAGGCAACACATGACAGAAATAGAAGTACTTCCACAGGAAGTGCTAAAATACTACCAGCTGCCAGACTTTGAATGATGGCTCAATTTTAAATCTCAAAAACAATGCAATAGTCTGCAAGTGCCAACATTTTCAGAAGAAAAATCTCTTATTCAAGTATTCAGTTAATACATATGGATGAACCAAAGTTCACTAAGACTTAAAATTAATTTTCAAAGGATTCAAGATGAATATGATACAGTTTAAACAGTTCTAACAACTTGCATTAATAAGTGTTTACAGACCCTGGCCTCAAGCAGAGCTGCTTTTCTCATCCCTCCCTTCCACTGCAAAGAAATATTCAAGTCTTATTCATTTCTGATGGATTAATCTAAGCAACATTCACCCACTTGATTTCAAGGAAAATACTGATTCTTTTTATAAGATGCCAACCAGAGGAAGCACACAATCTATAAGGTCAAGGTCTACTTTTTTTAAGAAATAACAAGACATTCTTTTATGCAAATATAAACAATACTGTGCTAACACAAAGCACAGGCATCCATGAGGCAAAGGGCCCCAACACCCCTGCTCTCTCATGTAAGGAAAGTCCCATGAGCTCCCAATATTGTCAAAAAGTACAGTCCCTGCACAGTGAGCCTGACAGTGAATCTGTCCTGGTTACTGTTCCCTGCTGTACTTTTTTTCATTCACTGTTCAAAAGGTTCTCAAGAATACCAGGGATTAAGTAACAGTCAACTACTTTCCACTTGCAGGCAGAAAACAGAAATAAATAAATATTAACAAAAGTTTTCTGCTGACTCCTCAACCCATCTGAATGGGGTTTCTGTTCCTGAAACTCTTTTCAGTAGATTCAAATCACCCCCAAATTGCAAACTTCCATTTATCTCCAGGTTTTCAAGGAATATATATGACTATGCAACACAAACCAGACCCTGTTCACATAAAGATCACTGGTCCAGGTTCTTCTTCTAAAATATTTATGAATTCATGAGGAATTTGGATGTGTAAGACAACAACTGTAAACATGGTTATAAATGCTACAAATGACATATCATCAGCATATTGTAATTACTGCATAAAGTTCCAACAACTCCACTTGGTCAGGGAAAAAAGCCAAATAATGAATGTCAATCTCAATTTCTCTAGCACTTAAAGGAATCCCCAGGCACTGTGCTGTCTGCTTTAAATGCACAATCTCATTCTATCCTCAGAGTTATTCTATGAAATAGGTATTATTAAACCTATTTTACAGACAAGGAAAGGAAGCCACAGCCAGGCACCTGAGGCTCGTGCCTGTAATCCTAGCAATTTAGGAGACAGAGATAAGGAGGATCATGGTTCAAAGCCAACCTGGGCAGAATAGCTTGTGAGACCTATCTCAAAAACATTCATCACAAAAAAGGGCTGGTGGAGTGGCTCAAGGTGTACCCTCTGAGTTCAAACCCTGGTACTGCAATAAAAAAGAAATTAAGTCACAAAGGTGAGGAGGGTAAAGCAGAACTTTATCTCAACCAGTGGAATCCAACTGTAAAAAGATGGGCACCTGAATAACTACAGAGAGTGTGGAAGGGGAACAGAGTAAGAGCAAGAAGTCTTGAACATCATAAACAAAAGCAGAGGGGACTAATAATATTCTAGAATATTCACAGTTTCAGAATTGTGTCATGGAGTTAAATGCTTTCTTATATATTTAGTAATGAGTATGCATTTTAGAAATCATATCCTATATAAAAATAATTCAACAATTCTACTTTTATCCATTCTTACACTTCATGAATCATTTTTTGTGGTTTTTCCTAAAGTCCTTGCATACATCCTCAATATTCATGTCTTTTCATTAAAAGAGCCACCTGAGGAGTTTATGTACTATGAATAGTCTGCAACTGTTTGTAACAGAGAAGAGTCCATAATTGCAAGGACAGATTAGGTTGTGTAGAAAGTACCTGAAAGAAGTCCTTACTATTAATGCTTTGTACTCATTATGCTATCTAGAGAATACTCTGATGGAAAGGACTTCATGACAATTTGAATACAGGATGTATTGGTCTTTTCTAAAGGATTGATTTTGTGTGTGTGGTGTGTGTGTGTACACATGTGTGTGTGTGGTACAGGGAATCTGCTGTTTGAGCTTGTATAGTGAACAAAATCTAGGAATAATTTCAAGATTATTAAAAAAACAAAAATGATACATTAAATATATTACAGGTAAAGCTTATTTATTTTGACCAAATCACAAACCTCATAAAGAAATAGATTGCTCTATCATTAAGTAATAAACAATTCTCCCTACAGAACCAATTTCTCAAGATGGGATTGGGTGACGTTACTCACCACAGCCACTAGGCGGGATCTCAACTAGTTCAAAAATCTCAAACACCATCAGTAATAACCCTGAACTGGAAGGACAAGTACTTTTTTCACGGGCTGTGGCAGATCAAGCTGTGTCTTCTTGGAGATGTTAAAATTTTACTTTTGACAATGGCACCAAATCCAAGGAGAGGAAAAGCAAATGTTGAAGAACAAAATTAGAATCTAAACGATTTTTAGTCTAAAATGAGAGTGAAAAAATAACCTCAAAGAACCACTGGAGGAAAAATAAGCCATACAAATTAATAAAAGGGAAAACTGAAATGTTTAGGCAAAAACAATCTACAGGTACTATTTCTAGTAAATATTTTTAAGATGCTTAATCACAAGTAGTCTTTTTGACGATCACAAAAAAATCATGAAATCTGTATTTAATCTAGAGGAAGGTAGCCTAACTCAAACAGTAATTTACTGTGTAAAGTTGAAAAGACTTAACAAGTTTCAAAAAGAATTTTAGATAAGAATAAAGGAATCACGTCTAACAAAAGGGCCCATCCCTAAAAAGAAACTTTCTGAGGAAAAGTCAGTTATTATGTTCTAAAATCTACATATAAAATCAGAACCTTGGGTGGCCTAGGACAAACAGAAGCCTTTCCAAATAGAAGATGAGATAATGTCAAACACAACCCACAAATGGACCTTACTATGGCAAGGACCGTATATGGTTCACATTATTAACGCTAGGCTCCATTATCACACCACCCAGGATATTTCAAAGTCACAGAACTGAAGAAAGAAGAAAGAAATTCAGAAAACAGAGACACTACCATATAGGGCAATAACACAAGAATAAAGAGGAAAAACTGAAGTTAGTTTGAAACCATTTGCTTCTGTTTATATGACTAATCTTTCTAGGTAAAAATCTCCTTAATCTTCTTTATTGATGATCTTTTAAACAGCACAAACAACTTGTTCTGCAACTAAAGAGAAGCTCATGCAAAATTCAACAGCTCTGCTTGGTTTAGACTAGAGCTGGCCTATGTTCAAATCCTGAGAAGTCAGCTCAACCTACACTTGCAGAATAATAGCTCTGCTTCTGAATGCAGCACTGCCAGTTTCCTCTGAGTTCTGTTTTACTTCACGACCTTTGATGACAGAGCCCACACCTAACAAGCATATGAATCTTATTAACAAAAATTTTGCTCTGCCTCCCCTCTTGTCCTCCATTCATTTCTCTCTCTCCCTTGTTCTCATGCTGTCTTCCACTATCAGAATGGAAATCCAGGGGCCACAGCAGGGTTCCCTTGGGACTAGAAGTGCCTTTCAGTGTTCTCAAGAAGCCTTTGCCCAACCACAAAAAAAGCTTTGTCAAGACTCAAACAGGTCATTAGCTCCTCCACTAAGTTTGACATACCTTTTAGAAGGATCTTTCTGAAGACACAGTGAAAGTAATTTTCTAAAGGACTTGCCATACTTTTTCATCATTTCTTTATCCTCTACTCCGGTTTCTAAGGTGGGTGGATCATTTTGTAAGGTCAACATTAACACCTGCAGCAGAAACAAATATGAAGATAGAATCTCAGTTTACCAATTACTACAGTGAAGACTTTAATTTTTTACATAAGCATCAAAGAACCTCCTTGATTAGGTACAAACATGATTTTCCATGATCTTAACTTTCTAGAAATTGTGTGCTGAAAACATTCATGTCCCTTTGCAAATCTGTTCATGTACCCTTTAGCCTTTTGTTATTCCATTGACAGAACTTAGAAAATTTGTTCTATGTGTTAAGAATTAACTCCCAAAGCAGCCAGGACACAGCTTTCTGCAAACTGGCTCTCACAGTCCCTTAAGGATCACAGAGCTTCAGCAAGGAAAGAGGGTGGTGGTGAGAGAAAAAGCAAGGTTCCTGTATGCAAGCCATTCATACCCAAGGAAATGCCTGTACTAGGGGTTTCTGAAACATATTACCAACACTAAAAATAAAACTACAATATCCCAAGAGGTAACATGATTTCCTTTCAAAAAGCAAAAAGCTGAGAAAACATACAGAAAATTGCTCAAAAGGCTTAGAAAAACTGAGACAAGATACTGAAAGAATATAATTGAGTTATGAAAAGAAATAATCAGATCAAAAAACCATGCTGCTTTCAAGGGGGATAACACAAAATAAAATACAATTTCAAGTCAAAAAGGTAAAAATTCTTCTTTCATATTAACATCAAAATTATTTGCTTCAAAAACAGTAGACTGTATAGCAAACCACTGACCTACAATATGAATATACCTCGTTAATGCATAAATCAGCCTTAATTTATGCAAGTGCTATACATGTCAAAACTCTCTTCAAACACTTTCATATGTATGAATAGATGAAGGATGAAAGTGACAGTTTACAGTTTATAGAGGATAATAGCCAAAAGGAGAATGCAAGGGACTGGGAACTCTGAAGAAATGTCCTAATGGACTTCAGGCTGGGATTAGCAAACATCACTTTGAACTCATGACCTTACACTTGCTAGGCAGGTTTTCTACCACTTGAGCCATTCTGCAAGTCCTTCATCACTTTGGATTCAAGTGGAAAATACTAAGAAATGGAGAAAGAAAATTTGATTGAATAAAAAGTCCTGAGTCCTTTTTTCTCCAAAAAGTCATTTTTGTTTTCATTCAAGATTTGTACTAAAAAAATAATAAATCAGGTATGTACACACACACACCAACACACATATACATACATATTATACTAAAATTTTAACTATATTACAAATATATAGACAAATATATGTAGAAAAAATAATGGGCTAGGAGTGTAGCTCAGGTACTGCTGAACACTTGTGAGACCCAAGAAGGGATGGAAGGAGCATGGGAAGGAGGAAGTTAACTACACTATAACTTTAATAGAGATTGTGGCTGATGAGAATGTGGGTGAGTATTTTTCTTCTTTATTCTTGTTTTTCTAAATTTTCTACAATAAGGAAGTACTAATTTGGGGGCTTGGAAGTGCTGGGGAATCAAACTCAAGAGTCTCACACTTGACTTGCTTAGTACTTGCTCTATACCCACAGCCCCCACTTTTTTTAAATCAATAAAAGTATTGAACTTTATTATCTTCAGGTTTAAATTTTTAATTCTCCTCTTTTAATAAACATAAAATAACCATGAAACAACCACAGACCATTTTCTTCATAAAATGCTTACATAATTTCTACTTAACAAAATTTCAGCCTTAAAACAAAATCCAGTTGGGAAAATTAGTATCTTAGAAGTAAAAAAGATAATGAGGTAGGCCAGATAGAAGAATAATGAAAAATCTGAAAATAGTTTCCAAAGTATACGTTGCTGCCTAAAAACACAGTGACTCACTTCGCATCAGATGAGCCACGAGCCTTACACTGTGAGAGAACAGGGGTGAAAATAGTGTAAACCATTTTTAAAAAAATTTTTAAAAGGCATAAAGATCTGGGAAATCCATCAGAAAAGACATCACTATAATCTATTCTTAGATTTTCTTTGGGGACCTAAGAACTATCAACCTCCATCAATCAATCTGATCAGATTCCTCTGTGCTAAGAATGTAAATTGAGCTTCAAAACTGAGAACTGTACTACTTTTGTCTGTACTATCGACTGAGAAAATGAGACAACATTCAACTTGGCTGCCTTCTTCCATTAGTTCTCCACATGTCTAAGAGAAAAACAAATACGTTCAAGAGAATAGAGAATGGGTGCTACCCAATCACATTTCAAACCCGACATTATTTCCAACAGTAATTACTTTCATAGGAGGATATTTGTGATAAGGCGCTGCTCCAGTTGCTAATTCAATAGCAGTTATTCCAAAACTCCACATGTCGGCCTTGAAGTCATAACCTCTCACCTAAGAGAAGGAAAAAAAAAGCAGAAAAAGAAACACAGTGATATAGCAGGCATGTTACACATCACAATGTCCATTATGTCAGAAATTCAGAGCTGTTTGTGGACAACTTTCACGTAAGTTTTCTAAGGGCTAGAGATAGAGAATTAAATTACATGACACATTTTACTAAAATGGCTGATTTGAATGAAATGTTAGTTTGTTAATGATATGTACTACTGTACTGTATCAATGAAGGCAACATTTATTTTCTTTACCTGTTCCATGACTTCCGGGGCCATCCAACATGGGGTGCCAACAAATGTTTTTCTTACTTTATTCCGTGTAACATCACCCCCTGTTGCTAAGAATGCACTTACCCCAAAATCTGAAAGGGAAAAGAAAAATTAACCTTATTTTATGTAAGACATCACTTATAAATTCTGACTTTTTAAACATATCTCTTCCTGGTGAACTTTAGGATGGTGATAAATTGTAAACATGTTCATGGAGCTCTCAGGCATATGCTAGGGTGGTCTGCCATGCTCTATATGGCAGAAAACACCATCCACAGGTAGTGAATGGATCAGCAAGCCCACCAGTCCAAAAGCTCAGCACATCAAATTAAAATTTCCACTCAAAAGGTGCCAAAAGTCGTAAGTAATCATAAAGGACTATAATACCAATGAAAACAGAAACATATTTCAAAAGCCCTGAATGTAAAATATCTTAGCTTTCAGGCAAGATTTATTTGAGAAGATCACTCATAAGAATACCACTGAGAAAATCAGAGAAGTATGCAGCATAGCTCCTTTTTATATTATCATAATTTTCTAGCCTCTTTAATTCCAAGTTGTCAATATTTAGAGATCTAATTTTTAATAAGAGATAAATACTACCCATCTTCCACATTTTCATATCCTTGACTAAATAGTATTCACTAACACCTTAGCCAAAATCATAATGCCAAATCCACAGGCCCAGGGGTACAAAGCCTGGTCTGTCACATGCAGCAATCAATGCAAAGGAATAGCTCCATCAGCAGAACAGTTCTTCATAACACTGGCTTTCTGGATAATTTTTAGATGGAAAGATTTATAGAATTAAAATAGTTCTCTTCTTAATAATAATTACAAATAATTAAAATAAGTGCTCTTCTTTTATATTAAAATTATGTGAGAAAATTAATTAGGCATACTGTATATGCATATAGGCATAAATGCAAGAATTATCTCTATATGTAACAGTACAGAAGAGAATAACCAGTGATTATTAATGGATACAATCCTGCTTACATTTCTATGTAAAGATTTAAAGTAGTAATAAGTTAAAGTACCAACTACTCAAGACTATCATACTTATTGCTTACTTAAATCAAGGACCACTGGATGGTGAACTAGTAGTCAACACTCAAAATAATGCAGAACACTATGCATTGTGATTCCTGGGAATTGGTCTGATATAATTTTCCTTTGCTAGTTCCCTTTTTTGGCTGTCAGGGTGACAGCAATTACCAAAGAACAACCTCAAATACAAACCAAGGTCAGAATGTATTAGCATTTATTTTAGGCCTATAATATTCAGTTATGCAACTGTGTGACTTAATAACATTGTAACTACTTCCCTAAATGAAAATACGTTGACTGTTTCATTTTATTTGCATTTAAATATACTCAACTCCCGATAGGATTTCAATTACATGTAAAAGAAATGAAAACTGACAAATGGAGTCTTTGTCCAACTGCTACTACACAGGTGTTAATACTGAGAAAAAGTATACTTTGAAAAACTGCTATGTAATTTAATTCACATATATGCATCCAATTCTAAAACTGTTGTCAGAAAACTGAAACCTTACTAGAAAAAAAAAAAAATAACCGAGCCCTCTGAAATCAATCAAGCCTCTTCTAGAGGGGAGAAGATATAATTTGTTCTATTACAGAAGAGTTTGGTACACTGAATCCTTTGTAAGCATCCACTATATCTGGCCAAAGAAAATCAACATAAGGCTTTCAAAACTGTTAATTTTAATGTAATTTATATTTCCAAAATGAAGTTCAACAATGAATTCAACACTCTATTTTTATATAAATTATTTTATAATACAATAGTCAATAAATATATATCATATGTAAATAATTAAACACATGCGTAAAACTCCTGTAGGGAAAAATTAGATTCTTTTAAATGCAGCTGAAGACACCCTAGGGTGTCTTAGTAAAAAGACATAATCCAGATAAAAATCCATAGTTGCCATTATTTTTTCAATTCCTTAAAAATAATACCTGCTTTCACTAGACATTTTAAAGGCTGGAACAGCAGCTGAGAAGGATGTACAGTAGCAATTCATTATAGAGAATACCCCTTTCAATACATATTTCATGTATTATTCATAGCCTCTACTTAGAACATTCACTTTCAAGTCATAAACAGATGGCTAAATGTCTTTAAAACTCAGAACGAATATTCAAGAAGCTGAAAACACCGATCCCAACTACCATCCACTTACTCTTACAGCTGCAGAATAAATACAGTTTGCTCGTGTGATGGCTAACGTGAATGCAGAGAGATTTATATGTACTGAGGAACAGAATGTCTTGACCACAGCACACAGCGTGCTTACACAAACAGGAAAACTGGTATATTCTGTTGAGACAGTTTACATATGTCAACTAGAACAAGGTGGCGGAACAGTTAGCAGTGAAAAGATGTCCTTGTTTTCCAAGGGTCACATCTATGTAGCCAAAGACAATGGTGCCAGACACACTTGAGTCTAAACTATGGACATTTCCCTGGCAACGTACAGTCAAACATCAAGTAAGTCAGCCCATCTTCCTGCCTGTGGATTAACTGGAAGACAGGGGTAAAAGCTCTTTAAGGAAAAAAAAACAGAAAGAATGCTGTCATCCCTGTAACTGAAAGGCTCCAAAATCTTTTGAATCCATCTACTTCTTTCCTTCTCCATAGCTACTGACTCAAGTTTCAGTCACCATTAACTTCTGGCCAAGATTCCTGTGGCAGCAGCCTCCTAAGTCCCTACCTCCAGCTCTCCCCACATCTATGCTCCAGCAACCAGGTCTTTCTATGTCATGGACCGGAGGCCTCCCTAAAAGTCTTTAAAGGCTTCTTGTCCCCTCAGGATAAAGGCAAAATTCTTTAAGCCCCAATCTTTTAGCCCTCCCCTTCCCCATATCATTTGTTACTGCTCCCAGATCCAGCCCCACCAAGTTGCTTACTTTTTATTCCTGATCCCATCAGCTCCTCAGCCTCAACAGTGCAGCCTCAGACATGTTTGTCAACCACATACACTGCTCCCTCCATTGTGTACAAGACCAACAGCATAGGACATTCTGTATTTCCAACTCTTGGCTATTCCTTCAATATGCATCTATCATCTTTGCCAATTTGTCGTATCTGTTTTAAGTAACTCTGGTCATTATCTTATTTTGATGTGTTAATGCTAAGCCTTGAGGAAAAGCTGTAGGGTTATGGTCAAGCATAAGAGTAGAGTGTGAGCAAAGCAGGGAGGAGGTGGGTCCCAACTGTGTGACTCTGACAAGAAACTTAACCTTTCTGGGCCCCAGTTTCCTTATCCGGCTTCTTACTTAGGCCTGTTTTTCTATTTTTTAACATATATAAATATTCCTTATAATAACTGTTAGGTGGACCAACAAGTTTCTGTTCTCTGACTTGTAACAAACAAGACACATGAGCAGAGGAGGTCAGCATTGGCACTTTACAGTGGTAGATATAAAATATCAGACAGATATATGTTCTGACCTTAAGAATATCACCATCCCAGTAGGACAAGGCATGAAATAATAGACAACAAAATGACATGTAAAATCAAATGCTATGATATCTGTGTAAGGGGAGAGGAGCTATGATGATAATGACCATTAAAGACTGCAACCAAAATGAGCCTTGGATTCAGCCTTGAAAATGAGGTGAAGATCTGAACAGGCAAGCCTAACAGGAAACGAATTCCAGACAAACACACAGCATGAGCAAAGCACAAATGTGGGGCCAAGAAGAAAAACTGCCTGACAGCTGCAAGGGTCAAAAACTCAAATACCTACAGAGGCCCAGACAGGAATACAGAGAGGAAAGAGAGCCCTGAAAATAAACAGCGCGATTTCAGCAATTAACCACTTGATATTCAGCCTTAGTGTGTAGAGCCCTGGAGCCCCCTTCTCAGAACGCTCCACCCAGGTAGAAAGTCAGATATATGTTCTGCCACTCAGCTGCAGGAGAAAGTTGTAACAGAGGAAATGTGGAACTAAGATTGCCAAGATCTCCCAGTTTTCCCAGAGAAGCCAAATATTAGGATCTTTATGTAAAAACTTCCATTTATGTTGTTTTTGGCAACAAAGCCATTATTTAAAAAAAAAGAAAAAAACAACTGGAAAAGCAATTCCTTCTTCCTAATTTAATCTGTAAAACTAGTCCAGCAACTGTATGTCTAAAATGTACCTAAAATACTTCAATATGTACCATGTGATATTCTATTTATGAAACCACAACCCAGGTGGTCAGCTGAGCTCTAAACAATAATGGCCAGTTGTAGAGGTGCTTGTAGCACCTGATTCAGGAAACCACAGGCAGCTGATAGAATCTATTTCTGCCACAAGAAGAGGACCTCAATTTCACACCATTGAGTAACTCTACCCTATCAGACAAAACCCCAATCCTCAAGAACTAATAGGGTGTCTGGCCCTTACCAACTGCTCACCTCAACACTTGAGGTGTACTGTTCCATTTAGAGAACCAATCCTTACCTGAATTGCCTGCCTCACCCACTGATATGTACTTGTTCTGCAATAAATCACTCTTTACTATTGGAAGAGAAAAAAAGAGGAGGGAAAAAAGGAGGGAGGGAAGGAAAAGAAAGAAGGAAGGAAGGGAATGAAAGGAAAGAAAGAAGGAAGGGAGAGAGGGACAGGGAAGGGGGGAGAGAGGGAAGAGATGAAGGTGGGAGGGGAAGAGGAGGAGGAAGAGGGGAGGGAAAGGGCTGGGAGGGGAAGGGGAAGGGCATTCACCTGGTATGAGCCAAGTGAATGTCAAAAAGAGAACTATTTGGGAAAACAATGATTTGTTCAACAGCATGATGAGTATCTGAAATGGACTCATGCTGGCAGACATATTTTTAGCACACAAAGAGTGGCTAAATTATTTTAGATATTTTCCCTACCCTTACATGAATAGAATAAAAGAATCCAGGCAAGCCCAAGTATTAACTAACTCCCTAGCCAAATGTATACATATTTGGACTTCTGATGCCAAATATAAGGGCAAAAGAAAACTGTGTCTAGAATCAGCATTTCTGCCTCAAGTGAATTTCTCATTCACCTACAAGGAAAGAGAGCAGGGATTTCCTTGAGCTTACAGAAAAAACTGTAAGCTCAGTTTTTAAGCGCTTGCTTACTAATGAATGGCAAAATTAGTCTGAAAATCAATTTTCTTAAAATCTAGGAGGGAGTCTATGAGTGAGTAACCAACCCTCACCCATCTCAAATTTCTATAGCATCTTTGATTATCTGTGAAAAGAAACCTGAGTTATATATGGAAAAAAATGGATTTGGGCCAATTCAACATTTGGTTAGAGTAATAAAAACTAATGTCTGATAGTTCAAAGTTCCTAGAATATAGTCACAACAGGTTAAGAAAGATAAGGATCCCGTTGGAGCTCTAAGTGGCTTATTGGGCAGCAGAAGGAGTACCCATAGCTTGGGGAGGGGGTCCCTGAGAGGTACTGGGTATAATCAGTCTCCTTTCCCCAAAGGCAATGATTCTATGAAGCCAGGACCCCTGGTAAGATGGTTGAGGGGCCCAACTACAAGAGCTGAGCATCTGGAAAGGGAACTTGTACCTGATCCAATTAGCAACAAGGACAACTGCTGCTCTTCCTTTCCAGAAAAGAAGAAAATTTTGAAAAAGTACCACGCAAAGGTATTCAGGAAAGGAGAAAAGCTAGAAGCAAAGCAGACCACAGTCATAGCCTAGCAATAAAATCAGCAAGGTTAGCACGTGAATAGAGACTCTGGAAACGGGACAGATTACACTGATTCTTAAGAAAATATGAAAATTTAGTGGATATTGAAATTGAAAAGAGGAAGAAATTAAAAGATTAAATGACCTGTCAAAGAACACATAGCAAGTTATTGAGGGTCTGAGTAAAATCCATAGTCCTTCAAGGTGGACCCCCTTGTAGAAAAGTTCAGAGTATTTTTCTTTACTGAAAAAGAAATTCAAAATAGAATAATGGGGTTAATGGTCCACAACTCCTAAGCTCTTCCCTGAGTAGACATCAAGTTGTGAACACCCAACCCAGAAAAACTAGTTTGGGGTTTCCTGGTTCATCCTAAATGTCGTATTTATTTCATCAAAAACAATCCCTTTATAATTTAGTTTGATTCCCAGTTATTTTTTTCTCACGAGAGACTCTCAGGACCTTACTGGCAAGACTAAAATATACTTCTAAATACCCAGGAACACTGGATGCTGCCAGCATCTCTAATTCCCACAGGTTTTCTTAAAATGTCACAAACATACCCCAAGAAGCATATAAAGAAGTATATTGTGACTTAAATTATGCAAACTCCATAATCACAGGTATAAAACAGAAGCAAATATTTTCTGAATTATATTAGGAACAGACTAAAGAATGTGTTTTTTGACAATATACTTCATGCTTTCATGTTGTATTTATACTAGGATGTGTGTTAGTGGTACGGCGTCACACTCCTGATCAGTACACAATAGGGTGTACCACCTATGCTTTGACACCATGAGCTTACAGTGTTGTGATGTGGACACAATCCTAGCCTTCCAGTGAGGGCAGACATGGGGAAATATATGAGACTAACTATTACACGGCCTGAACAACAAGAATAGAAGAAACATGCTCAAGTGCTGGGCATGCCACACTCTGAACTAAACTCCCATCTTCTTCTGGGAACTCCCAGGTACCCTTTCCCCATTTCTTGGTGAGAGAGAAAGCATAAATCAAGGAGAAATTAATTTGGCTTTCTCAGTCACAGGATCAGAGGTGTGCCTCCTCCTGCTGCAACCCAGCCTACTTATTAGGTCCAGATTAATCTTCCCATGGTGCAGTTCTGATCCAAGCACTCTCTGGGCAAAATGAAGTTCCCCTCACCCTTGGAGGCAATGAAGAATAACAAGGAAGCTCATCCCAGGCCATCACTTGGCATGTGTGTGGGAGCCAGCAGGATTCCAGTATTGTTTCCTTTGTACTGCAATCCTTGTCCAATTATCACATACTTCAGCTGAGCCTGTTAGCTTCCTTACAACTGACCAAATCGCCACTGCTCCATTTAACTTATTTAATGTATGATTAAACCCAGTGTTTGTCTACCAGTTCTTGTTTATTTATGTTTTTTAATTAAATAAGAACAACTTTTCACTTTCCTGGAACCTTGCCATCATCAAAATGTCATCAGACCTCTGGGCACTGAGAAGCAAATCTGAGTGAAAACAGGGAAGCTGTGCCCTCTTCCTGCCTGCTGAGAACTCTGCAATCCTAGAAGACAGGGGAGAGCCTAATACAGCGCTGACCTGGATGAGGCAGACAGGATACACTAGGTGTTGAGGTGGACACCATACCTCTGGATACCTGAGCCCTGCTCAGCAGAGCTCAGCACAACCCAGAGCCAGTAGCAGAACACAGAGCCCAGGGGGCCAAGACAGCATGTGGCAAGACCTGGGATAGCAGCCACCAACACTGACTGGGCTGGTTTCCTTCTTGAAATAATGCCACTTTGCTTAGGAGCAGTTTGCCCTCTATCATGACAGTGGCATTTCTGCACACACATGAATGTGAGTCAACGAGTGACATATGTGGTATAGTATATGTGGCCCTCACTCAGAGGCATTTTGTGGGGTCCTGACCAAGAATCCCTAAGATGAAAGGAAGGGGAGAGGCAGTAAAGGGAGGACACAGTATAAAGGAGCCACAGATCTACTTGGAAGAGGCACTCTGGAATCAACAGGCCAAAACAGAAGCCCCATCACATTCCCTACTAATTTACTCAATCTCTTTGAGCCAACAGTTTCTCAGGGAGCATTAGGTACAGTCGGTTCTCAATACTGCTCACCCTTGTGGCACACACGGTGGGCTGAATCATTGTTGCTCTACCACAATCTTGATTTTGCTTGCCAGGCCTTGGAGGATGGATCTAACTGATCAAAGCCACTCAGAGTGCTTGCTCCTCTTCACCAGTGAATAGCCTGAGGATCTTTCCCACTCCTGGCCTATGAGGTCTGAGGGGAATACAGTGTGAGCTCCCATGGGGCAGTTTTCCTCCTGAATTGAAGAACCATTCATAAGGCTTCTTTGCTTCCCACTCCCTTTCCATGTAGGATAGTCCTATGAAGATGCGATTCTGGGAGCAAAAGAAGCCCATGAACACAAGTGCTGCCCAATGCACTGGAGGTGCAGGAAGAGAAAGCAGGAAAGAGTCCATGAGCTATGTGATGCCCCGGGGCCTCTACACCAACTCTTAAGGAGTGCCCCAGACTTCTTGTCACATGAGATAATCAGATGTCTTTGCTGCTTAATCTCCTGTCAAACAATGATTCTGTGATCTCTTTTGTTAATCCATTCATGTTTTTATTCATACTTCCTGACTGCTAAGAGACTACATCAGAGACCAAAGTCTTGCAATCCCCAAACAGACTTGGGGAAAAAAACAAAACAAAACAAAAAAACTCATGTATAACTATCATCTACTAACAAAAATGTTTTTAAAAAATTTTTTAAAAAAGCTTTCCAAATTTTGTTAAATGAAAAAAGTAAAGTACAGAGCAGAGTGGATAGTTTTAAAAAAAATCAGCAAGAAAACAGTTTAGCACACAGCGCAGTATTAGATTTCAAAATAGTTCCAATATTGAGCATTCCTTTTAATGTAAGAGGCACAAATCAAATCAAACAAATTCAGAGTCATCTCAAAGGAGGGCGGGGCACATGATGCAATAAAAGACTAATTTATTTTGTTACCAAAAATTGCTATTTGGAGCAACTCTTCTGAAAAACCTCAAAAAAATTATTTAAAAAAAAAGCTAATGGGAAAGATTATCTTCAAAATTCTAGTCTCAACTCTTCCCACTCAAAGTAAGGTCCACAGATCAGAATCATCACCATCACCTGGGAGCCTCTAAGAAATGCAGAATCTCAGGTCCCATTCAAGAGCTGTTAGTTCAGAATCTGCACTGTAGCAAAATCCTCAGCTGATTCAATGCACACTGAAGTTGCAGAAGTTCCTTAAGCTAGTGCTATACAATGATTCAGTATGCCTGGAAGACCTCAATGCACAGCCAACTCCACAGTTTCCCTCTTTCACCTCTTAGATGAAGAGAACCGCAGTCATGAAACAAGAGTAGAGAAAAAAGTGTTGCACACTCATGATATGACATGGTAAGTGTAAGGAGGAATAAAAATGTATATCAGATCCCACACAGAACTGTCTAACCCAGTGATGCTCAACTGCATGTATATGTGTCCAGCAATACAAACATGTCTACACATGGCAATGCCTCCATGGGAATGCTCAGAGCTTTACAAAATCTTTAAGTACACAAAATAATTTATACTCATAGCATTTATTAACTGTCCATCAGTTACAGCTGCTCCAGGGAGATGCCATGGCCCATGGAAAGAGGCATCATTCTCAACATAGTTGTTTGTAGCCCTACTCCTTTCTCACCCACTCATGAAAAACCTATGGTGAATTGCTTGATGAGTTGAGGGTGATCAGTGATAAACTTGAATCCACTCATCTTTTAAGTGACTCAATAAGAATAATGGCATTTATCTACCATTAGATTAATTAATTAACCAGTTACTCACACAGCACCTGTCCTGCCTAGTAGCCCCCCAAAAAACGAAAGAGGCTAGAGAGTCTTACTCTCGTTCACCACCCAATTTTCTTTGCCATCATCATGTTATTGGCTTTCGTTCTGCATATTTCTTCTTCTGAGCAAATGGCGCTTGGTGACCTTGTTTGGTTTGCTTGGCTGTGGCCCTCATCCACAGCACGGTACCCAAGGCATTCACAGTCACAAAACACAATCCTAGAGAGTCACTTATCAGGTATTCTGTGCAAATACACATTACCCATCAATGAATGAGACACAGGCAGCCCTGATTATCTTTGAAACATCAGAGAATGACAATTTCAAAAAGTTTTATGATAGCAAAGTAGGAAAGGAATCATCCTTTATTCCCTAAAGGTGTATTTTTACATTTAAAAATAAGAGAAATAAAAAGAGGCAAGTCTTCCTATACTTGGGATCTCATCTGGGAAGACTCTTAATATTGCCATCAACGAGTTTCTTCAAACATGACTGGAAGACTGGAATCCCAGGCCAGCTGTACTGAAGTCCCAAGCAAAAGCCAGCTCTCTCAAGCCCAACCATACACTGACACATGTGATTAAGAGATCACAGATGTGCGACTTTCTATTAAATATGTTAATTACTGTGAACAAAGGAAAACCAAAATAAGCCTCAAAACACAACTCCATTCTCCCCTGGATTCCAAGTGGGTAGATGGGATGTTTTAAGAATACTCTGGTAGAAGGAGACACAGGACAGATAATTGGCTTAATCCAACCTCCTTGCCTAAAATCATCCTCTGATTTGAATACTTTGAAGTAAGACTGAAAATGTCTTTTATGACTGCAGCTAATGAAGGGATACTCAAACATTTTGATGCATGCAGGTCCTTGGAGAACAAGTTGTCAATCTTTCCTATTTTACAGGTGGAGGAAATGAGCCCTGGGGCAACAAACTGTCAAACAGCATAGAGTTGAAAATCATATGGGAGGTGGGGCAGGGAGCCTAACAGCAAGGACTAGAAGAGAAGTCTGAGGAGATGTGAGAGTGATCGGCTTCTATGGCCTTCAAAATGACCGCAAACAAGCCCACAGTTGCTCACCAGTCCTCAGTCCCTTCATTTGTGAGAGCTACTCTACAAAACTCAGAGCTGCTATAAGGAAACCACTAGATAAGTATATCACACAGGTGTTACCATGTCCCAAACCAAAGGCATGCTTCTGGAATCAACAGGGGTTCTTAGCTAGCCATATCCACAAAGACAGGCACAGGCAAATTAGATCAAATACTAGTAAGACTAAATTTCCAATGCATCATTTATATACCCGCAGGTAGCCTTTTTTTATACAAGTCTTCACTTAACTAGTTCTACTATCAGAAGCCTCTGTGAAGCCACAGTAGCCCATCTGTACACTTGAAACAGACAGTCCCTCTGGGAGATGACTGAAATAACACCACTGCAGTTGCCACAAGTAGTAAAAGAAACAGTTGACATCATTTCCATAAGTTTTGAGAAGGCTTCATTGAGGATAACATAATCTTTAAAGAATCTGTAAATTTTCAAATGTACAATATAGAAAAATCTCATATTTAAATCTCCTAACAACTAAACTATGAGGGCTATACATTAAACTCTGTTGCTCAATATTCTTTTTATCTACAATTACTATATGGCCATATGTCCATTAATTCATTCCTTCTTGTTCTTTCTGTTCTTTCTCATCCTAAGCACTGTCACTGACCACAGAACATAAACCAAACCAACCATGGATCTGGAGTTAATTTAAATCAGGGCTGGGAAAGGAGAGAGATTGATGCAGATAATAAACAAAATTACTATATATAAAATACAGCAGTGGTGCTCAGATTTTAGCACATAACAGAATTACTAGAGGTCTCCTTAAAACACAGATTTGCTAGCCCTGCTTCCACTATTTCTGAGTCAGCAGCTCTGAGGTGGGAGAGCACAAGACCCTACATTTTTATCAAGATTTTAGGCTAGTCTAGGGGCACATCTTGATGGCCACTAATATCGTCTGTCCTAGGAACAAATGCTCAATAAATATCTGCCAGCTAACCTCCTAAGACACACTGAACCCAAATACCTAATATTCACCATTTTACCAGAAAAGGAGCAGGCTGTAACAAACAGGAAAAAGAAAAGCAAATGAAAAAGTAATCAAGTAAAGAACTGAGTTAAACTGCTCTACTTTCGTTCTAAAAACTTGGTTTTACCCAGACCTCTATAGCCTTTGATAATGTATTAAATTTAATTTAATAATGATGTTACTGGTCTTTAAAGGAAGGAAGGAGGAAAACAGAAAGGAAAGGAGGGACAGCAGAGAGAGAGAAAGACAGAGAGGGAGATTGAGTCCCCTCTATCTCATGCTCTTCAAGATGCTTCCCTGGTACTCAACTCCATCCCCCATGCAGCTGGACATGCACAGCTGAGGAGAAATCCCAGCAGGGGAGCAGTGCAAAGCAATTCTTCTCCATTGGGTTCACCCATTAAGACTTCCTTAGTTTGTTGCTTAAACAACTGCTAGCAGCTGTTAGGGATGGAAAGCTGCTTAAAATGCCCCGAAGTGTTTTTCACTGACAGTGTACAGATGGAATGAAAAACCAAGCTTCCAGAATTGATTGCATTCTGGGTTCATGCTAGAGGTTTCACCAAATGTTATCATTTATCAAGATCCCCAAAATCAAGGAGTCACATCAATTTACTGTCCTGATTTACTTAAGTCAAAGAAGAATTGCTGTAGGAGACTTTTGTCATAAATCATACCATAATCCACATAATTACAAACCATTCCTGAAACTCAAGCCAAGTATTTTGATTCATTATAAAGCCCTTTACAGTCCCCAAATGTTTTAATTTGCCAATGTGCTTTATTTTCTGTGTGTCCCCAATGTCCATTAATTCCTGTTTCCTGCTTCACTCTTCCCTAATCAGTTAACTGCAACCTAAGACAAAGCACACCCAAAATCAGAGGTGAAAAATGTTCACAAAAAACTAATTTCAATCTTTAAAAATGCAATAGTATGTGTGCCTAAATATTTAAAATATCTTCATATCCCTCTGTTAAGCTGATAGACTTGCTTACCCAGTTGAACTTTCAGCCATGCCTTACATCCATGACCTGCCACGGACAGGCATATGTACTTGAATAGCCTGCCCATAAGACAGGGTACCTAGCATATTTCTAGTCAGATCACATGGACCAAAAAGTTCCTCAACACCTGCCATGTGTCAGGCACTTCCTGGGGATGTGGAGACAAACAACATAAAGTTTCTTCCTCTGGGAATTATCTGGTCTAGAGGTAAAAGGGAGAAGGAAATTTCATACAGCATCACAGCTAGCTAGTTAGGGTATGCAGAGAGCACTCTCAAGCCACCCAACTGAGCGACTTAACCCAATACAGTTGGTGTAGTAGAGGAAAGGACTGGAAAAAAATTCACAAGGAATTGGAATAAACAGAATTTGCCAAGTAAAAAGGGGGAACAATGAAGGAGCAGCCAGAAGCACTACAAGCCAAGGCAGAAACCTTCGTAGACAGGATGGGGAAAATATGCAGGTCCTTCCTCTGCTGTTATTAGGGAGTTAGGACACTTTTCCATTAATAAAGTTTTTAAACTTTACACAAGGGAATGGGGTATGGTCAGGTGTGCATAGTAGATTCTTCACACTGGTGATACTTGGGAAATTCATGTAGCAAAGAAAGGGGAAGAGGAAAGCAACAGGACAGGAAGTCAGATTGAGTATTGTAAACTCTCACCTCCTTGGCCACTTGTGTGATCTCATAACATTCTGAATAAAGGGCTCACCTTCTTTTTCATAAGAAAGTAGTTAACAATTAACTTCTTCTAAAATGGAATGCATTTAACTGTGCTCTAGCATTTTCTTATTACACAGATGGAAAACTGTGGCTACATGTTTACCAGGCTGGAAAGAGCAACATAAAATCCTGACAAGGATATTCAGAGTCAGAGCCCATGCTCTGAACCGCACTGCTCATAGACAGACATGATGCCACTGGCATGTCCTAATTCAGATGCTTCCGGCATTTCACAGCTTTCCACACTCATTCAGAGGATGCCTTTGGTCAGACCAGGTGTCCATACCACCTTTGCTCAAAGTGACAGCCTCTCTTCTTTACAACTCAAGAAACACCACTTCAACCCCCAGCTCTCCCCATCAAAGTGCACTTTATCAAGGTCAAAGAGCACATAAGGAACACTAAAGAATGCAGCAGCTATTCAATCCACTTGCACACCACTTCCTAGGGCTCCTTAAGAATAGTACCTAAGTGATAGAAGCAAGTTAAGTCCTCCTGCAAATTTTCCTGGCAATTTTAGTCATGGGTTTTTCAAGATGCAAAATGAAGCTGAAAATATGGGACTGATAAGGATATAATCTCCCTTTCATAAAAAATAGATGCTACCTAACGTCCTACCAACATACCTTGGGTGGTGAAAAACATACAGCATTAAGCTTGATTGGAATGGGTTCAGACACATTGAAACAGGTGTGGGGATAACTTTCTAGAGGTCTAGGCTGCTTAGCTCTGTACCAGATTTGATTTCTCAGTTATGACAAGCTCGGGATGGGAAATTCACCTTCATAAACATAAGCACTGTCTACACCTATTCAGGTTACAGAAACAACAGCATACCTTACACTGGGTAACTTGTAGGCAACAGAAAACCATTTCTCAAAGTTGTGGAGTCTAGGAAAGTTCTACATCAAAACACCAGAAGATTCATTATCTGATGAGGACCTGCCCTCCGGTTCATAAATGACATCTTGATTCATCTTCGTACCACAGGAGGAGGAAGGCAGCTCTCTGGGACTTCTTTTATAAGACGCTAATCCCAGTGAGAGCTCAGACCTCATAAGCCAATCACCTCTCAAAAGCCCTACATCTAACAATATCACATTGTTAGACATTACATTGGTAACTCAGTTCCAACACATGAATCTTGAGGGGACAAAGACCTTCAGATCATAGCACACACTCCTAAAGGGCCAAAACATGAAAACGAGCAGGAGATTAACCACATATAATAAAGTATTATGCATCTAGAAAGTTTTTCAGAAATCAAATGTCTTTAAATCAGCATTTTTATAATACATTAAGAGTGCTCACTATTTAAAAGAATGCTAGAATAAACTGACTTGTAGTGACCACCAAAAAGTGACTTGCTTGATAATACTTTCTGTTGAAAATCGTACCTCTTATTAACTCTGGATAAACAGGCTTAGTTACTTGCCAGATATAAAGTACTAAGCTCTCCCCGAGAGCATCAAATTGGAAAATAAAATGTTATGCTATAGGAAAAGCATGACTTTCAAATGGGAAAAGCTACTCCTCCTTCTACCATGTTATAGCATAACCTACTACATTTGCCAAAGAATCCTACCCAAGTTTATTACCAGGGAATCACACACACAAGTTTTCCAAGCATACAAGATATAATAAGAAAGAAAGCATTTTCTTTTAATCCTGAGTGGGCAATCCTCTGGTTTTAATTCACTACATCATACCTGAGGTTTACCAGCCTAAAAAGACTGTGAAGTCATTACTGAGCTTGATTCTATACAAAATGACACCTAAGATGGTTGCTTCTTTTATCTCCATATATCTTACCTATGTTTGTGGGTTTCAACTTGAGGGAACAAGGAGAAAGAAGGTGCTGAATATGTTCCTTGACCCAAAGTGGATTTATGTAGAGAAGTGAACAGAAAAGCTAGTGCTTGCTACTGGTATTCCATCCGAACCTGACGTTAGGGTCCTTCCCCGGAAAAATCCCACAGTTGTGGTTGACAAGCTCTGGAATCATGCAGTTTGAATCTGAAGCTTGGCTCCACCATTTATTCTTCCTGTGACTTGGGCGATTTACTTTCCACTCTCTTGTCTGTAAAATGGGCATGACAGTTCTTCCCCTGAGCACTGAGGTGAGGACTGAATGAGTCCTGGTACATTCAGCCCCCAAGAGCTGGCCTGACACACAGCAAGCACTTTATACACATTAGTTATTGATCTGATATCCACAGTCAATAGAAATGCATAAACTTGTCACGGAATTTGTACTGTTGTAAATAGAACTAAGTGCATTAGCCTTATTCACCATTCTTTTTAGGTACATAATAAGGTGAAGATTTCTCATGGCCTAACCCAGGCCCCTAATCTTCCCTTGTCTGACAAAAACCTCTGAGAAAGGAAATTTATATATAAATTTTTATAATTATATAAATATAATTTTTAAAACAAAAGTGTTATGCTTTTCTATTAGGAAAGCAAAAATACCCTTTCATAAAAACAACGCACATAATAATACTCTTAAATAGACAATATATATTACACTCAAAGAAATAAATGCAACCAAAACTCCCCCACCTAACCTTTATTTCAAACTTCAGGATCTAATGAGGCATAATGATACAAAGGGAAAAAGGCATAAACAGTCCAGATAAAAGCACTGAATTATTTGTCCAAATATAATAGATAATAAGAAACATAGACAGCTTCACTTCTACTGTTGCTGTATGTTTTCCACTTTCTCACCCACCTAAATCACCCACCAAACAAACATGTCAGCAAAAGACCCAAAAACCTGTTCATATGTCCCTTCGACCCAGTTTCTGGTCAAATACTGCCTGACCAAAAAGTCAATTCCCTATAAAATGAAGGCAGCAGAAGTATCTTTCTGTTCCAAATAAATAAGAAAATGCTTTTTAAAGTCATATATGTTATAGCTGAAGCGCAAAAAATAGAAATTTTCAATTCTGTATGAATTCAATGTTGTGTTCAGATCAGAGAATAGGGAGAAAATTAAGTGTGGATTCTAGAAAGCAACAGCTTCAGAGATGTAGAAACTGTACTTATGTAAGAAATAGTGGTTCCTGTCCACAAGCATAAAACTGCATTTACAAAAAGGATACAAGAAAACGCCAAACAATTGTAACACACAGCCCTCACAATGTGCCAGACACATAAAAAGCACAACTCTTTACACACTGACTCATTTAATATTCACAATGACTGTATGTAGGGCTTTCTGAAGGTGCCCTTTTGAACCCACCAGCCTCCAAGAGCACCAGCAACCATGGACAGTCATACTCAACACTATCCCCTTGTAAGTGAGGAAAAACAAACCTTAAGATCCAAGACAGAAATAAAAACTTCGGATATCTTACCTCAGGGGATCCCAACTGAAAAAAAGAAAAGGACAATGTGTTCCAGAGCACAGGAAAGAGCTCAGATCATTAATCTGACAAGAATAATTCAATGAAGTGACTGGCAGTATACCAAGTGGCAGAATAAGGCTGAGGTTGACCTGCCTTTATATCTCAAAAGCAATTCACTGCTATTTTGACCCTCTTAGTGAGAAGCAATCATTTCATCATCAAGCAAATAAAATTAGTTGTACTTCCTTATCAGCTTGAAGCAAAATTAATGACAAGTTCACTTCCAAATTCCCTAATCAATAAGTTTACCTCTTAATAACTCATAAAGCCCCTCAGAGCTAAACCTCTGGCAAGACAAATTTGTGTCACACATGGTCTCTAGGCAGTGCAAGAGACACAGTAAGATCCTGCTGGTTGTAGGAAGGCTACTAATAATAGCAACACTAGGAACAGTAGTAATAGAAGCAATGGAACAGCATCTGTTGTTAACCTACTATGTGACCACCACTGAAAAATCATTCAAATTCACAGAAGATGAGGTAGGTTATATTTTTTATCCCCCTGAAGGAAATGAGTCTTAAGGAGGTTTGGTAATATCCAATGTCACAGAGCTACTAATTGGTGGCCTGGGAACTTCAACCAAGCCAGTTAATAACAAACTCTGCACTTTTAACAACAGACTACTTGAGGTTTCAGATTGTTGCTCACAATTTTTTCTCATCTGTGACTTCTTCAGTTGAAATAGTTTTCAAACTGTCCTTGGCCTGTGGGATAAGGGACACTGTCTAAGTGATAACAAAATATGTATACACAAGACACTAAGAAAATTTGATAACAGCAATGATATGACCCACCAAAGTAGGGCAGAAAAGGATAGACGAATGAAGAATAGTGAGAGATTCGTAATTATTGAAACTAGGGGATGAGAATAAGAGGGCCCACTACTTATTCTGTGTTCTAAGTTTAAATTTTTTCATAATAAAAAGTTTTAAAATGGCCTTGACTTAATGGCAGCTTATTGAGTCATTTCCTTTCATTTGTTTTACTTGCTCATACATATATATGATTTAAATTCAAAATGTTATAAAAGGTATACACTAAGTAGTCTCATTCCCAATAATTATCCTTCTTGTGTTTCATAGAGATATTCTTATTTCTCTCCATTCCTTTCATAAAAGGTAGCATATTATGTATCACTGTTGTTTCCCACCTTGTTTTATTCACTTAATCAAGTAGTTGGGTGATTTGTTCCATCTCAGTGTATAGTGAGTTTTTCATTCTCCTTACAGCTACTGAGTATCCTACAACATAGATATCTCATATGCCATACTTAACAGAACTCCAAGTTGTGTCTGATCTTTTGCTATCACAAACGATACTCAGACAAATCAAACATACACAGGGATAGCTGGGGGACAGATTCCTAGCAGTGAGGTGGTTGCCACAGTATATGACTAGTTAGTTTGACAACTATCCCTCAAAAAAAAAAAAAGATCCTGACTGTTGTATCTGCAGATTCCCATGGTGAAAATACTCCCATCCTGGCTGACCTCAGGCAATCAACATGACATCACTGAATGTGGAACTGAGAAGAACTGCATACCAGTCTTCAACGAACTATCTCATACCCCAGTTAGTTACTGAGACAAAGGGTAAATGCACCTCTTGTTTCCTCTCCACTGTGGATGTAACTCTTTGCACTACTACCAATGTACTAAAATGCCTATCATCTGAAGGCTCACCAACAGAATACTGTTAAACTTTTGGATTTGTGGTTGATAGTATCTCAATGTAGTTTTGATCTGCATTTTTCTGTTTATGAGTGAGTTTGAACATCTTTTCCCCTCTATTAAGGGCCACTTTCATTTTGTGTTAAATAAACTTTCTCATCCATTTGCTGGTTATATCAAAGATTTCACACATTTAATTATTGGCAGCAACTCTATAAGCAAGGGTAGATGCAGGTTTCATGGGACATGAACCTTACACAATATGAACACTCTTTAAACAGATAATACAAAATTATGCACCTCTTTAAAATTAAAAAAGTTTATAATTCTTTGGCTTTTTAAGGATTCAGCCTCTTTCTTCAAGAATCCTTTTAGACAATTTAACAGAAATGCTTACAATGTTGCAAGATGGCTTTCCCTGTCCAACTAGAACACTCTGCCACTCTCAGAAACACACTGTACCCCTCAGGCACCTGAATTTAAAGTTTCAGTGGCTTCGGGGGAAATCAGGGTCTCCCTGAAAGGCAGGCATTATCACTACCACCTCACAGATGATGAAACTGAGGCTTAACAATGCAACAAGCCATAAATCACAAAGGAAATGTCAAATCAGGATTCCAAAGCATTTGTTCTTAGAGTGCTTCCCAGTGTTTTTAAACCAACTATCGTAATTCAACAAATCTACCTTGGAAAAAACACTGGATTTCAAACAAATCCTCAGTCTCCACTTGTATTTTCAAAACATGTCTTCCCTCCTTTTAAAAAAAAAAACCAAGACTCCCTTCAGTGTGCCTAACTAAATACAAAGGCTAAGGACAGCATCTTGCTTGAACTTCTGCCCAAGGCTTCCTCTGAAAAGGGTCACTGACACTGAGAAAGGGGCAAACAGGGAGTCAAGGAGATGACTCAGCTGAGGGTGTAGCTCAAAAATGGAGCCACACACAAGGCCCTGGGATAGATTCCCCACCACTGCCAAAAAAGAAAAGAGATAGAGAGAGAGATGAGAGTTGATTCAAAGCTTAGCCTTTGTGTCAGGAGTTTGTTTTCTGATGAACTCTTCCATTTCTATTAACTCCAGATCCTCGGCTTTGTCTAGAAACAAAACTGGGACAATGGACTATGATCAAGTTTGGTCTTATAACTAGATATGTCAAGATCCCAATCTTTCTTAGAAGACAGTATTCTTCCACCTCAATTCAAAAAGAAGCTGATACCCAAAGGCTCTTTTCAGAGCCACCCCCCACCAAAAAGAAGAAGCCCATTAGGCTAATTACTCATTTGAAGAAATTCCAACATTCTTAGTAACAGAAGTCAGATCAGTGATTTTCACCAAGGATGTGCTAGGAAAGGCTGCTAATAATATTTAATGCCTGAAAGCCAGAGGATGAACACCCCGTAATACCAGAACAGTCCAATATAGGAAAGGACTGTCCAGCCAAACATACCAAAAGCACACCCACCTAGAAACGGTGGTAGCTGAAAGGATGGTTGAGACAGATGTGTGAGGACATAGGGTAAGACAAGAGTTTAATATGGACATGACTGCATTTTATCCCAGGCCTTTCAGGTTACTCTGATAACTTGAAATAAAAAAAAGAGAGGCTCCAAACAACAAAACATGTTCACCTGATGCATACACTCACACCATTTACTGCAGCCCTGGCCACCAGCTCTCAAGAAAAACCATGTTGGGTCTGGTTCAGATTTAAGAACAAAATAAGCCCTAGATTTTAAAAGTTCATACCTCTTAAATGAGCTCTTCAGAAATAAAAGGTTTTCAAATTAATATAAACAATGTTTTAAACTTTCAAACTCATCCAAAATTTTTTCAAAATGACTTTTCTTGCATTTATATAAATATCACCATTATTCAATCTACGAGGTTAAAAACCTTTTCAGGTGGAAAATAGTAAAATTGAATGTAAAATCATTATCAAAAGGTTCTGTACTCAAATAGCATTATTTGAAGATCTGACAAAGATTTATCAAAACAGCAGAACACATACTATACTTCAGACCCAAACATGTTATTAATGTCTTGTAGAACAGGGCAGTCCAGATACACATTCTTAAAAGAGATTACATGCATTTATTCATCTCATAGGAACAATTCATGAAACCCATAACACTTCTATAAGCAAATAAAGACTTTTTATCATTATCCATTTTACCTGCTATTTGTACCGAACCATCCTCACCCAGAAGAATATTACCAGCTTTCAAATCCCTATTAGAAAAAAAAAAATAGGGAGTAAATTGTAGCGTACAGACATTATATTATATTGACTCACTCAGGAAGATTCAAAAATATATAAGGCAGCTGTTTGACATAATTATTACTTTACAAATATTTAAATTATATCACAGATTTTTAAAGTTGCAAGGATACACTTATCTTTTCATACTTTGCTCCTGGGGCCCAGTTAGGATTTTAGTAACAAATATTTTATGTGAAACCATTATCCATATTTAATTAAATCACTGCTAAGTAGACTACTTAGACTATGGTTTTGAGTTGGAGACTGTCCCTAAACTTACAATATTGTCATTTTATCAAGAATTAAAGCTTCATCTAAGTAAAACTATCCTACTTCCCCTTGAATTTGTTTGTGGTACTATTCCAAATAATCCCATAGCCCTCTTAACAATGAATTTGATCAACCTCTCCTCTAGGAAGATACCAATGATGAATATTAATAAGAAAGTTTCATATGGTATTTCTTCATTATATAGAAGCTGTGCAGAGCAATTTTAATACTTAAAGAAAAACAGCAATTTATAAGTTTGATTTCTAACATAATGTTTTTTCCAATTGTTGAAAAAATATAGTAGAAACTACTAAAGATACAGGTCATTTACAGTTCAGGGTGAAAGAACAGCATTATTGCTATTACTGGTAAACGGGGTTCGCTTGCAAAAATTTGTAAGAGCTCAAGTAATACTAACCTTTTTGAAACATCAAGCACTCATATTCTATACTGCTTGGTTATTTAAAGAAATAGCATTTTATGTTACAAAAGAGGAAATTAGTGCATCCTCCTTCCCTTTCACCATCAAGTCAAAACTAATTAATATATTGTAATGCCTATAACAGCCTTGCCTGTATTAGAAAGCTGGAGGTTCTATCCAGTTCAATTGAGCACACTTAAAAAGTAATTATGCTAACTAATTTGTTAATGAGTTCACTCAGCACTTAATATTCAACTCTATGTCCCTGAAAGCAGATAAACTAATTCCAAAGACACCAATACAATTCATCAAAGTTTATTCTTGTTTCTTTGGTCTGATTTGGTTTTTATTGGTGCTAGGGATCAAACCTAGGGCTTCCCTAAGCACAGGGTCTACCATTGAGCTACACTCCCAGCCTAGTACTTTTTTCCCAGCCTAAGTTAGAAATAATATCAACACCTATCTGCACCATGTGCTTCCTTAAAATGACTTACAAACTAGATCTAAACGTATGAAGAGCTGAATTCTTTAGATATCATACCTGTGAATCTGACCATTTCTGTGTAGGTAGTCTAAGCCTTCCAAAACCTCTTTAAGAATTGTTGCTATTATTGCCTCTTCCAGAACTCCATTCTTGTGCTCTCCTCGGTTGACAATGTATTTGATGATATCCAACATTGAGCCTAAGTGGACAAACAGAAGAAATGAAAATGTAATTTTGTAAGTTCCTCCATTCCATTTGCAGATGAGGACTCACTCTACTAAATGAGAACATCAAAATAGAGTTTTTGTTTACTTAATGCAAAAATATTCCCAAGGCATACAAACGCTTGAATGGTAGCTGAATAATCAGAAACACTAAATCTAAGATTACAAAAGCACTTCCACTGTGAATTTAAGAGTAAGGAAATATAGGTTAGGGTGTAGTTCAGTGGTAAAGAGTGTGCTTAGCAAGTACAAGGCTGTGATGGTTAATCATGACTGTCAACTTGATTGAATTAAGAGATGCCTAGGGGATTGGCAGACACACTTCCAAGTATGTCTGTAAGGATGTTTCCAAAGACAAGTGACAGTAACTGAGAGCTCAGAGCAGCACCATCTGATAGGCTGGGCGCCCAGCTGGAATAAAAGTAGAAAAAGGAGGAAGCTAGCCAGCACATGCAACGCCACTCTTTCCGAGAAAGTGTAGCTACTGCTGCTGCCATTGTCCATGGACATCAGACTCTAGTTTCTTTCGCCTTTCAGGGTGTACTCACACCAGCAGCTCTCCGGGGAGCTTCCAGACCTTCGACTTTGATCTAGGACTGTATCATTGGTCTGCCTCATTTTCAGCATCTTGGACTGAGCAGTAACAGAGTTCTCTGGCTCTCTAGTATGCAGAGACAGCTATTGTTGGACTATCCAGCCTCCAACGGTGTAAACCAATTCCAAATTCCTTTATGTATATATGGAGAACCTATTGGTTCTGTTCCTCTAGAGAGCCCTGACTAATACAAAGGCTCTGGGTTGAATCCTCACCACATTAAAAAAAAAAAAGCTAGATATGGTATCCCATGCCTGTAGATCCAGCTACCCAAAAGACTGAGAAAAAAAACACTTTCATCCAGGAGTTCAAGACCAAGCTGGGCAAAACAGTGAGGCCACATCCTAAAGATAAAAACTAAAAAGTGTCAGAACTGGAAGATTGCTCAGGGCCACTTCTTATACGTACAATTAGGTACAAATTCCAAAGAGTGTTCAAGATGGCTGAACTGACAAAGAAAGGAGTAAAAGGCCAGGGGAAAGACAGCAGTGAACTACTGAGAGACAGAACAATATCTAAAACATAGGTGGGAGGTGAGAGGTATGATGACTCTAAGACCTCACTAATAACCAAAAGTTTCCTTTCTGTGACTCTAGGCAATCTTTATTTTCATCTAATTGATGATTCATGTGCTGACATTTATATATAATACATACATACCTAGTACTTTGTTACTATATACAGATTGGTATCATTGGCACTGTAAATTCATGTTTCAACACATATTAATTAATATTCCAAACCTCTTGGTCATTTAGAAGTCATAATTACCTGGGGATTCAACATTTCTTAAGAGTTAACAAATGGCTTACCTCAGGACGTGAACTTGGCTCTAGGTGCTCTATGACTAAGAGGACTAAGTTTCTCCATCAGATACTACTATACCAGACTAGCTGCCTACCCCTCATTAGGAGAGTCAGTGTGATAAAACATTATAGAAAAAGTAAATGCATATTTTCCTCCTTAGAGAGAAAAAAGCTTCCTTTATATGCTGACCCTTGGATCTGTGGGGTTACTCAGAAAACAAAATTCAAAAAATTTTTTTTTCTTATAAGGATACATCTTACTAGGCATGTATGCATTTCTGGAGTGGTGAAAGAAAAATGAACAAGAGCTCCTATCTGCCCACATCCCCTACCTGTGGAAACCTGTTAAAAACTATTCCTCTTACCTAAAGCCCCAGGTGGCTGGATTGGACTCTTTTAAATAGACAATGAATTTCCTATCAGGAAAGTAGACATGGCATTTTGAATATATAAATGTAAAAGGTTAACTGAGGTTTTCTTCAACTTGAATAAGTATCTGAGGCTATTCAGGGTCTGGATCACCAGAATTTCCCATTTTCTTAGAGGTGATTAAACCCAAAAGAAGAGAATCAAGTTAAAAGATCATCTTGTTGGCAAGAGAAAGAAACAAAATGGATACAAGTAGGAAATGAAGAAATCAAACTATCCTGTTTGCAGATGACATGATCCTACGTCTAAAAGACCCTAAACACTCTACTATAAAACTCTGGGATCTGATAAATACTTTCATCAAAGATGCAGGATACAAAATTAGCATAAAAAAATCAGTAGCTTTCCTACATACTAACAATGAACTCAGTGAAAAAGAAGAAAGGAAAATAATCCCATTCACAACAGACTCAAAAATAAAATACCTAGGCATAAACTTAACTAAAAATGTTAAGGAACTTTATAACAAAAACTATAAAGTACTGGCAAAAGAAATTGTGTAAGACACTAGAAAATAGAAAGAACTTCCATGTTTATGGATCAGCAGAATTAATATTGTTAAAGTGACCATACTACCAAAAGCAATGTACAAATTTAATACAATTCCCATCAACATGCTAGTGATGATCTCTAAAGAAATAGAAAAATCAATCCTAAAATTCATATGGAAACACAAAAGAGCAGTCAAAGCTAGCCTGAGCAAGAAAAACAATGCTGGCAGTATCACAATACCTGATTTTAAACTATACAACATAGCCAAAAACAAACATGGGACTGGCATAAAAACAGACACATCACCAATGGCACATAAAACAAAAGACCCAAAAATAAGCCCAAGTAGGTGCTGCCATCTGATTCTTGACAAAGGTGTCAAAAATTTACATTGGAAAAAAGACAGTCTCTTTAACAAGTGGTGCTGGGAAAACTGGATATTCACATACAGAAGACTGACACTAAATCCCTATCTCTCACCTTGTACCAAAATCAATTCAAAATGGATCAAAGACCTTCATTTAAGACCTAAAACTTTGAAGCTACTAGAGTAAAACATAGGGGAATCACTTAAAGATGCAGGCATAGGCAAGGACTTTCTGAATAGGACTCCAATAGCTCAGGAAATAATAGCAAAATTGACACCACCAAATAGGATGGTGTCAAGTTAAAAAGCTTCTGCACAGTATAAGAAACAGCCAACAGAGTGAAGAGATGGCCTACAGTATTAGAGAAAATCTTTCTCTAATCCTACAGGGGATTAATATTCACAATATATAAATAACTCAAAAAATTCAGTAACAAAAAAGCAAACAAGCCAATCAATACAGTGGGCAATAGAACTGAACATTTTTAAATGAAGAAGTACAAATGGCCAATAGTACATGAAAAACTGTTCAACATCCTTAGCGATTAGGGAGCTATAAATCAAAACGACACTGAAGGGCTGGCAGAGTGGCTCAGGTGGTAGAGCACTTACCTAATAAGGACAAGGCTCTGAGTTCAATCCCCAGTACTGCCAAAAAAAAAAAAAAAAAGAAAATTCTACATTCAGATCCTTCTCACCCCAATCAGAATGGCTATCATCCCTATCAAGAACACATTAAATAAACAAATGCTGGCCAGGGGTGCAAGGAAGGAACTCTTATTATTGCTAATAAAGAAATCAGTATACAGATTCCTCAAAAAATTAAAAATAGAACTTCCATAAGATACAGCCATACCATTCCTGGGTATACATCTAAGAGTCGAAGTCAGCTTGCTACAGAGATACCTGTACACTTAGGTTTATCATGGCATTATTCACAACAGACAAACTATGGAATCAGTCTAGATGTCCATCAATGGATGAATGGATAAAGAAAATGTAGTATATACATACTTTGGAGTTTTACTTAGCCATTAAGAGGAATGAAATTATGTTTGCTTAAAAATGGATGGAATGAGAGATCACCATGGTAAGTGAAATAAGCCAGTCCCACAAAGGCAAATATTGTATGTTTTCTCTTATTTGAGGAAGTTAGGGGAAAAGAAAACCAACAATCACCACCAAAAACAAGGTCATGAAAAAAACGAAAAAAAAAAGGGTGTTACTAAGGAGGCAAGAGTGGACGGGAAAGGAAGTAGACAAGAGGGAAATAAGAAAAAGCAACAGAAGGAACAAATACAATTGACCTACACTATATGCATGTAAGGAAATGAAACGATAAAACCTTTTCACTCTGTACAATTTAATTTATGCTAAATAAAAAAGATTGTCTTGTTGACAAAGCATGATCCTCTACAGAAGAAAAGGCCAGCCCTAGCCCTCCAATGCTACAGTCCATCTCTGCAGGCTTCCTTTTCCTTTTTAATGAGAAAGCAAACCAGGCACTCAAGGAAACAAAGAATACTAGGACAGAGGACTGGAAAGGAAACAGAGCTAAGTTCTCCAGGCTCCCTCCTGAGACCTACATACTAGACTCAAGACAATTACAATGCCTTCGTCATCTAATTTCTGGTCCTCTGCTTGATCTGAGAGCTTCTTTAAAAAAAAAAAAAAAAGAAAGAAAAGAAAATATGTCCCTGATTTAGCCTTAGCTAGAACTTGGGTCTGAACTTAAATGGGCTCAATAATATGAACTCACCTATACCAGTTTTGTCCAGGCACCACAGAATGTTCTCCTCTATTCCTAAACCATTGCTCATGTCTCAGAACCATACCCAGGGAGTGATGCATTAGAAAGACAACACAGGAAAGATGTGGGTATGCTAAGAAAACCACTGGGTTTTCTAAGCTTCAACATTTGGGTCCATAAAATGAAGGTGATGATATTTGCAGTGTAGCACAACTTTTAAGTCGACAGGTCCTCCAGTCACAAACTCCGGCACTAACAGTTACTATGTGTGTGACGCTGGGCAGGTTGCTTTAACTCCCTTGAACTTTGGCATAGTTTCTGAAAAAAGGAGATGTCCATTGGGAGATGTTGTTAAGAGTGAATGAGATGCAGTCACTGAACTGCCTTGAACAGGATCTAACCAAAGAGTAAGTGTTTGATAAAGTTAATGGTTATCATTCTTATTCCATCTCTGATTGTAATGTTAAAAGAGTTTTAAAAATTAAATACATGGATGGGGAAGACCCTTGTTAATTTCAATTACTCTGTCCATTACTGACAAAAGTTGAGAGATCAGAAGCTAGAGAGGGGAAGTTACTTTCCCTTTCTAAGTGCAACAGGATGAGAATATCAACACTGCAAGTAAATAATTTCAGTTGACGTTTCTCTCTATGTCAACTGAAACAATATATATTGAGTACCTATCGGTATAGCTTCATTTTCCTACCGTGTTAGTCTGGACTAAACTATGACAGTGTTATCTACGCAGGACTTCTCAGAGCCTTTAACACTGCTTTGACTCTTAAAGAGTCCCAACATTCCCTGGGACTCTTAAGAGTGAGACGCAATATCTGGAGGTTCACTGAGATACAGTATTTGGTGCTTCACAAGTTTATTTTACTTCGCCTGCCCTACCCACTTCCTTTTTTCTAGAGGGAGTATCTGCCATGGAAGATTGTCATATCTTGAAAATGCTGCTCTATAAAGGAAAAAATGTATTTAAAGACATAAAATGACAAAGCTTTGGAGTAAAACAAATGGAAACTTTTAATAAAGCACAGTTTGCTATAGTTTCAAGCTCATACTGGTTTAGATTTGCTGTTTCAAAATGAGTCCAAGTGTAGCAGACAGTTCTTTTTTCATGAACAAAGAACTTAAGTCTATATTGTCCAATATCATAGCCACTGGCCACCTATGGTGATTTAAATATGAGTGAAGTAAAACTGAACAGAAACTCAGTCCCTCAGTCACATGAAGTACAGCTGCATCTCATGTAAGCAAGAGTCTAGAACACTTCCTTCATCACAGAAAGTTCTAACAGCACTAAAATGGTTCTGAACATTCCAATGTGCTAAGAACTTGAATAATGGTTTAAAAAAAAAAAAGGATTTTAAAAAGGAGGGGCTAGACTGGGGATGCAACTTAATGGAACGCACTTGCCTGGCAGGTGTGAGATCCTAGGTTCCACCCCACCACCAGAAAAGAAGACAAAAAGAAGGGAAAAATTGGCTAATGTTTTTGAAGGCAGTAAGCGGTGACTGCACAGAGATAGTGATTATTTAGGGCTTGGACACATAAAAAAAGGAAGGAGAGGCAGCTTTTTTTCTGTCTATTTTTTTAACTTATTTTTATTATTGCTGTACTGGGGATACACTGTGACATTTACAAAATTTCTTACAATATATCATAACTGAATTCAGCTCCTCCATCATTCTTCTTTATCCCCACTACCCTTATTCCTGGAATAGTTTCAAAAGGTCTCATTTTTCCATTTTCATACATGAGTACATAATATTTTCCCCATATTCACCTACTTACCCCTTTCCTTATAACTTCCCCCTCCCACTGGTATCCACTCCCCAGACAAGACTGTTTTGCCCTCCTGTTTTCTATTTTTGTAAAAAAAAAAATGACATTTTTGTTTGTTTAAGATAGCTGTACAGGGAGTTTCATTGTGACATTACCATGCATACATGTATTATAACCTGAATTGGTTCATCCCTCTATTTTTCTCCTTTCTACCTGAATTTTTTTCATTTTGTTTTATTTTGGAAGGAGAGGCATTTTAAGGCTGACAACAGGTACAGGACAGGGCCCGGAGGCATCAGAGCACATAAGATATTTAGGGCTTCTAGACCTAACCTAGAAGGTTGGGGAATTTAATACAGGGAGAAGGGGGATACAGATATTCCAGGAAGTTAAGCCCAATTATGAAAGGCTTCGAATATCAGTATCATAAATCAATATCACAAATTCTGTTCTCTAGGCAAGAGCAAACCAAAGCAAACATTCAAACCCAGGAGTAAGGGGATAAAATCTACAATATTGTTCAATACACTGGCTCTCACAAAAGGGGTGGGAGGAAGAAAACACAAGCCAATAATGACAAAACCCACTTACCTCCACTTAGTAATTTCATGACCAGCCAAAGTTCATCTTTTACCACAAAAGAGGTATAATAGGTCACTACATTGGGGTGGCTGCACTGACTCATGGCTTGAATTTCCTTCTGCAAAAAGAATAAAACATGACATAGTACCATGGAATGCAAAGGGGGAGACAAAATGCAAGTGACCCACAGTTGGCTCCCACTCAAAATCATGCTGAGGCTGCCTAAGCCATTGCCTTAAATAAATTATATAAGAGCCAACTCTCACCCTTGTCAACTAGCTAGAAGCAGAAAGTCCTCTACAGGAGACCATGGAGCCCTGTAGACCAGCCACAGGAAAGAGGAACTTCAGCTCAGTGTATTACCCAGATCCCCCAACTCTGAAAGCAGAGAGCCCTGATGTACTGCACTAAGTGCCTTCTACCTGAACTAAGGGCCTGGACAGAAAGAGAAAAGCCTGAGTGTGCTATTAGCAGCCCTGCATCTTGGAGCCAATCTGAACTCACTGGGTCTTATCTTCTCCCTTATCCAATAGGGGACAACAAAACTATCTCTGTTTCTTAGCACTATTGTGATGAAAAAAAAAAATGTGAAAATGCCAGAGTATCATTTCCCAAACTATCTTCCATGGTAGACATTCCCTCCAGAAAAAAAGGGGATAGGTGAGGTCAGCAAAGTAAAATAAACTTATGAACCACTAGATACTGTATCTCATTCTAAGAGTCCCAGGGAATATTAGTAGTGTCAAAGGCTCTGAGAAGTCCTGCATAGATAAACTGTCATAGTTTAGGCCAGACTAACATGACAGAGAAATGATGCTTGTGTCGTGTGTCATATTTTGAAAATGCTGCTCTGTAGAGGGAAGAAATTTTTATGTAAAGACATAAAATGACAAAGCTCTGAAATAAAACAAATGGAAACCTTCAATAAAGCACACTTTGCTATAATTTCAAGCTCATATTGGTTTAGATTTGCTACTTCAAGGCATTACCAAGGTGACACATATGAGGCTGCAGTCTAATGCTAACCCTCAATTAAAAGTACACACCAATGAAGCCAGTATTATACTTATTCCAAAACCAGGCAAAGACACCTCCAAAAAGGAAAACTATAGGCCAATCTCCTTAATAAATATTGATGCAAAAATCCTCAACAAAATAATGGCAAACTGAATTCAACAACACATCAAAAAGATCATTCATCACAACCAAGTAGGCTTCATCCCAGGAATGCAGGGGTGGTTCAACATACAAAAATCAATAAACGTAATAAACCACATTAACAGAAGCAAAGACAAAAACCACTTGATCATCTCAATAGATGCAGAAAAAGCCTTTGATAAGATCCAACACCACTTCATGATAAAAGCTCTAAGAAAACTAGGAATAGAAGGAAAGTACCTCAACATTATAAAAGCTATATATGACAAACCTACAGCCAGCATTATACTGAATGGAGAAAAACTGAAACCATTCCCTCTAAAATCAGGAACCAGACAAGGATGCCCACTATCTCCACTCATATTCAACATGGTACTGAATTCCTAGCCAGAGCAATTAGGCAAGAAGAAGGAATAAAAGGAATATAAATACGTAAAGAAACTGTCAAAATATCCCTATTTGCAGATGACATGATCCTGTACCTTAAAGACCCAAAAAACTCTACTCAGAAGCTTCTAGACATCATCAATAGCTATAGCAAGGTAGCAGGATATAAAGTCAACATAGAAAAATCATTAGCATTTCTATACACTAACAATGAGCAAACTGAAAAAGAATGTATGAAAACCATTCCATTTACAATAGCCTCAAAAAAAATCAAATACCTAGGTGTAAACCTAACAAAGGATGTGAACAACCTCTACAAGGAAAACTATAAACTTCTGAAGAAAGAGAATGAGGAAGATTATAGAAAGTGGAGAGATCTCCCATGCTCATGGATTGGTAGAATCAACATAGTAAAACTGTCTGTACTTCCAAAAGTAATCTACATGTTTAATGCAATTCCCATCAAAATTCCAATGACATTCATTAAAGAGACTGAAAAATCTACCATTAAATTTATATGGAAACACAAGAGGCCATGAATAGCCAAGGCAATATTCAGTCAAAAGAACAATTCTGGAGGTATCACGATATCCGACTTCAAACTATATTACAAAGCAGTAACAATAAAAACAGCATGGTCCTGGCACAAAAACAGACATGAAGACCAGTGGAACTGAATAGAGGACCCTGACATGAAGCCACACTATAACCAACTTGTCTTTGACAAAGGAGCTAAAAATATACGATGGAGAAAAAGCAGCCTCTTCAACAAAAACTGCTGGGAAAACTGGTTAGCAATCTGCAAAAAACTGAAACTAGATCCATGTATATCACCCTATACCAAGATTAACTCAAAATGGATCAAGGATCTTAATATCAGACCACAAACTCTAAAGTTGATACAGGAAAGAGTAGGAAATACTCTGAAATTAGTAGGTATAGGTAAGAACTTTCTCAATGGAACCCCAGCAGCACAGCAACTAAGAGATAGCATAGATAAATGGGACTTCATAAAACTAAAAAGCTTCTGCTCAACAAAAGAAATGGTCTCTAAACTGAAGAGAACACCCACAGAGTGGGAGAAATATTTGCCAGCTACACATCAGACAAAGGACTGATAACCAGAATATATAGGGAACTTAAAAAACTAAATTCTCCCAAAACTAATGAATCAATAAAGAAATGGGCAAGTGAACTAAACAGAACTTTCTCAAAAGAAGAAATTCAAATGACCAAAAAACACATGAAAAAATGCTCACCATCTCTAGCAATAAAGGAAATGCAAATTAAAACCACACTAAGATTCCACCTCACCCATTAGAATAGCCATCATCAGCAACACCACCAACAATAGGTGTTGGTGAGGATGCCGGGAAGAAGGAACCCTCTTACACTGTTGCTGGGAATGTAAACTAGTACAACCACTCTGGAAAAAAATTTGGAGGCTACTTAAAAGCTAAACATTGACCTACCATATGATCCAGCAATACTACTCTTGGGGATATACCCAAAAGACTGTGACACAGGTTACTTCAGAGGCACCTGCACACCCATGTTTATTGCGGCACTATTCACAATAGCCAAGTTATGGAAACAGTCAAGATGCCCCACTGAATGGATTAAGAAAATGTGGTATTTATACACCATGGAATTTTATGCAGCCATGAAGAAGAACGAAATGTTATCATTTGCTGATAAATGGATGGAATTGGAGAACATCATTCTGAGTGAGGTTAGCCTGGCCCAAAAGACCAAAAATCCTATGTTCTCCCTCATATGTGGACATTAGATCAAGGGCAAACACAACAAGGGGATTGGACTTTGATCACAACATAAAAGCGAGAGCACACAAGGGAGGTATGAGGATAGGTAAGACACCTAACAAATTAGTTAGCATTTGTTGCCCTCAACGCAGAGAAACTAAAGCAGATACCTTGAAAGCAACTGAGGCCAATAGGAGAAGGGGACTAAGAACTAGAGAAAAGGTTAGATAAAGAAGAATTAACCTAGAAGGTAACACACATGCACAGGAAATCAGTGTGAGTCAACTCCCTGTACAGCTATCCTTATCTCAACTAGCAAAAACCCTTGTTCCTTCCTATTATTGCTTATACTCTCTCTTCAACAAAATTAGAGATAAGGGCAAAATAGTTTCTGCCAGGTATCGAGGGGGTTGGGGGGAGAGGGAGGGGACAGGGTGGATAGTAAGGGAGGGGGTTGGGGGAGGGGGGAGAAATGACCCAAGTGTTGTATGCACATATGAATAAAAAAATAAAACAAAATAAAAAGTACACACCAGCCGAACTCATTTTCCAAAAACCACAAGAACACCCTAAGTTATCACAGGAACCTTATGAAAGCAATTATGCACTCATGATGAAAGAACAAAGCAATTTTGCATTCTATAGGCATTTTAAATTTGAACTTCTAGCCAACTTTTGAGTTAACTCAAAGTTACTTACCAGACCACTACATTCCAACTGGGCCTGCAGGTGTAGTACTGCCTAACCCTCAACTTACCAAGAAAATCATGTATTATTTGTTAACTCAGACAAAATACTGTAATATGTAACATATACACATACCTTAATATGAATGGTTATTTAAAGAAACTCACTAACTTTTCTATTTTCTATGATATTCACATTTTTCCTTCATTGCTCCCCTCACCAATTT
The DNA here is from genome assembly GCF_047511655.1 of Castor canadensis. Taxonomy (NCBI): domain Eukaryota; kingdom Metazoa; phylum Chordata; class Mammalia; order Rodentia; family Castoridae; genus Castor; species Castor canadensis. The sequence goes on from NC_133389.1 coordinate 122,124,861, forward strand.
AACTGATTACAGGTTTTTATAGATCTGATACTTTTTAGTTCAACAACTTCCATCCTTTGAACTAGATCTGAAACCTGAGGTCCAGTTTCTATCTGTTTTGGTGTCAAGTTTTTATACCATGAAATGCTTCTACAGAAGAAAGAGAACACTGCCCAGGACATTCCTATTTCAAGTCACCAGCATAGGGACAGCCTACTTGGAAGGCCTGAAGCATGAGGGAGGGTCCAGTTGAAACAGATGCTCCCATTGTTCACAGAAATGGGAACAACATGTCTTGAATACAGGGTTGCCTTGAATTCACACCATTTTATACTCAGTATAAGCAAAGGCCTTCCTAGTTTCCTTTCTCCATTTACTCAAAATGCACAATAAGCAACCAATGTTCGTGTGAAAGGAAATTGTGTTGCACTGAAGCCAGGTAGAGTCTGAATCTGGGAAAACACATTTTTTAGCCCTTTGCATTCAGAAGGAGATGGCATAATTTCCTACAAGTTTCTCTGACATCACAGTGTGCAAACTCTGTGTGTGTGTGTGTGTGTGTGTGTTCGTCCAATTCTTCTAGGTAACCTACGGGAGGGGACATCACAGATAAGGCAATGGTGGGAGTGGAGAAAAGACAGGTGACAGAGAGGTGGGGAATCTGGAGTGGATCTGTATCAGTCCAATGCTCACAACCTCACATTCTTCTTCCATGCAGCTTCTTTGTCACTTGACATTTGACTCAGGGGTCCATATCCCCTACTCCGAATCCACTCACTTTACCTCACAGCTGTCTCATGCAGTGGTACGTCCAATGCCTAAGGACCTGATGAAACCTGCCTCCATGAAAAACACCTGTCATTCTGTCTGAGGATATGACCTGTGCTGTGAACCAAACATGAAGAAATGAGGTCCCCTACAGACCTTTCTAAACCTTCACTTATATATTAACCATTTGTTTAGTTGCCTTAGAAAGATATACAAGTAAAAACTTCAAAATATAAGTATTTCTTGAATCAAAGATTCTTTATACAAAGTAACCCCCTCCAAGGACTGGGTAATATGTAAACCATGCAGGAGTTCAATGCCAGTACCATTTAAAAAAAAATCTCTATTTATTTTCAAAACAGTGATGAGTTTACTATTTGATCACTAAATTATCCAATCTTTTGCCAATGCCCTAACTCCATTCATTTGGTTAGGAAAAGACATTTATTCCTAAACTATTCATTTGTTCTTGTCTCCAAAAATAACTAAAGTATTGGTCAAAGATGAACAAATTCATACAATAAAAACTTTTTATCCAGTTCATCCTACAGAGAAATGGGTTCTAATACCCTAACAGGGACACACTCCATGGAGACATGAGATTTGCAGCAGGCCTTCCCAAACTGGAAAGTATACATGGGTCACATGGGAAACTTGAGACCAACCAGGCAGGTTCCAATGCAGCAGGTCTGGGGTGGGGCCTAAGAGTCTGCATCTGTAACAGGCTTCAGAGTGACACTGATGTGAGCCCCGGAACCAAATTTTGTGTGGCAAACTGGCAGAATGAGCTTTGGAGGAAGGCAGAGATCACAGAGCTGATATAAGTTTAGAGAAAGAAACACAAAGGGCTGTTAAGAGGGCTGAGCAGAAGGACAGGCCCAAGGTGCTGCCTCACCAAGTCTGACCTGAGAAGAGGAGCAGAAAGCAAGGTTGGAAATAAGAGAAATTGCAGTAGTAAAGCAGCTTGAATTTCACTCGAACAGGAAAGGGATAGAAAACAGATCAAAGTTGGAAGGAATCACAGAACTCTGAAATCTGGCAACACATCTGCCAAAGACATAGCTAGGAACTATCACACAGTGGTCTCGTGGGAATCCAGTGAAAATGACTCAGACATGTCAGCAAATGCCAAACCAAGCCATGGCCCAGAATCAAATCTGCTTCATCTGAAATGCATCACAAGCAGCATTTCACACGCATCTCCATGTTGATCACTCATCTTGTGTCCCAAGTTCCTGACTCAGCACTCACCTTTCCTAGCAGAAGATCACATGGTTCCGGGGCTCACAGCATTATTGATCCTGCTGACAATGCAGGGCTAGGTCATCTGGACAAATGCAAATGGGCACAATGTAGAGTCAGGAGCCAGCTTCACTCCTGACTCTACCTATACTGTCTCCACCTGTGTTTTCTTAATTATTTCATCCTGTGTTCAATTCATACTACCTTTTCAGACTCCAGGTATCCTGGTAAGCTGCCTCAAAGTCTTCTGGACTGAGGAAAGGGTTCAGAAAACAAAAAAGAAATAATACAAATTTGAAGATATAAGAATTAGGAAAAACTTAAAGCCTGATTTCTTTTGTCCCTGAGACCATGAGATTCATAAAGCCCTAAAAGGAAAGAGATTTTGTTAATGAAAGGGAAAAGTTTAAAATGGATTCTGAATTTAAAATATTAAAACAAAACCTAACCAAATTAGCATATTTTTTACAACCTATGTAAATTCTTGTTTATCTGAAAATGGTGGCAAAATATCCTACTCAGTCTTAGTTAAGAAATCAAACTTATTCAAGCTCCAACAGTTGTGCAGTTAAATCTGAGGAGATACCATTTCTAACTTTATCCTAAAGCAGTGGGTCTCAACCTTGGTTGCACATTGAAATCACTGGGGAGCTTTAAAAAATATCAGTGCTAAAGAAAGCTGATGTAAATTGGTTTAGGATACAGCCTAGGAATAAAGATTTGCAAAAACTTTCAGGTGATTCTCCTGTGCAGCCAAGGCTGAGAAACACTGCTTCTAGCTAACTACCAAGGAGTATTCCTTCCACAAAATGATAAGAGAAACATCTGGCTTCCAGGAACATTCTACACTACAACTTAATCTTTAAAAAGAAATACATATATAAATTAATATTTATATATATATTTATTTATATATATGTACACACACTCAATTTACAACTACTACCAAATAAAATATGTATTTCCAAACGCAAGAGATAACCAAATACAACTTTAAAATGTATACAATACCCTTTCCACATATTTTAATAAGTCCTGAAATGACATGGGGGTGACTGACTTAAATAAAAACACTTGAGAAAGTCATTCTCCAGCTTGCACTTCCTTCATATCAGCATCACTAGGAAAAGTAACTTAACCCATGTCATAAATAACCCAAATCTGTAAGCAGCAGAATTTTAAATAAAAATAAATTCAGCAACTTCTAATGTCACTTAAGAAATAGAAGAAAAAAATTAAAGCTCTTACAAGAACAATGTATTTTTCTGGACTGTCATTTTCACTCATGAAAAAATGTCACTGTGAGATTATTTTAATTATGAAATGATATACTACTTAGGCAGCAAACGCTTACCTTTTTAGAGGCCAGAGAAAAACCTATTCAAGATACAGAGTCAAATCTACTTCTGTCTTGTACCACTTAATAAATTAATTAATGAGTGTCCCTTGCCACTTAGCTCTTTAGTTTTTTTCATATGATTTGGTATCTATCTCACAGGATTAGAAATTGCAGATGTCTAGATGTCCTGAAAACAGAGAACCTTTTTATAAAAGAAGTATAAATTCTATGACAGCTTTCAATGATTTTGTGGAAGTCTTTAAAAGTAGAGATCAGTTGTACAAGTGTGAACTGTCATGGTGGCTGGAGGTCTTGAAAAGCCCTCAAAAGAAGCCAGGAGCCAAGAGGGGTTTGCAATGTGGGGGTGATCTAAACAATGTACAATGTAAAGCTATTTGGACTTGTCACAACGAATCCCCCCATACAACAAATATATCCTAATAAAAATAGTTTAAAAATTATAAGTGTCATATGGATGTTCCAGGCAGCCAAACAACAGCCCAGTTAATAGACAACTTTCTTGAAGGCTTAGCATCCATTCACAGTTTGGAGAAGGGGGCCATGAATTTGACATCTCCATGCCCGTGTTGCAGCCACCTGACTATACCCAACAAGCACAGTATTTCTCATGAAAGCATGATTCTCTTCCAAAACAATCTTGTGGGAAAAAAAAGAAGATTATTTCTTTTACTTCATCCACTAGATTTCAAATTGTGTTTAATTTTTTAAATAACTTTGACTCATTTTCATATTAAATTATTTGATCATTTCTTTTTTTAAAAAAGTAGCCAGGAAATCATGAATCATAGGTAAATGTCTACTTGCTAATAGAACAGAATGCACAACTCAGGGCTTAGTTATGGTGTCACAAAACTGGGCACTCTGAAAAAACTTACAAAACAAGGGAGGGCCATTTGTTTTCAGAGTTGACTTAAAAAGTTCTTCAACAAACATATATATATATCATATATACATCATTTGGTATAAATGTAAGATAAACACACATACATATCAATGTCTTATGGACTCTGAAAGCTTTAAGGTCACCATAAGGGAATTAGAATTGAGCCAGGCACCGTGGCTCACACCTGCAATCCCAGCTATTCAGCAAGTAGAGACTGGAAGGATCAATTTGAGGTCATCCCAGGCAAACAATCTCAACAATAACAACAAAAAAGCTGGTGGGGTACACCTGTCATCACAACTACATGGGAAGTGTAAGTAGAAGGATCATAATCCACCCCCCCATACACAAAAACACCAGACCCTATCTGAAAACTAACTAAAGCAACAAGGGCTGGTGGTGGAGGGCCTGCCTAGCAACTGGGAGGCCCTGAGTTCAAACCCCAGTACTTCAAAAAAATAAAAATAAAAATCATCAGACTCAGCTATCTACAACTACTGTTTTATCATTTAATTGTCTGTGGTTGGAAGAACTTGAAAAAAGTCAAGTAGATGACATTATTAAAAATAGAAACAGGAAGAATTTGTACTGTGGAAACCAAGAGACCAACTGTGAACATGGCTTCCTACATTTAATTTCATCCAAATAACTGAGAACATGAGGTGAAACCTGTCTTTTCTTGTGGAGGTGCAGTGAGTTTCCTTCGGTTCTACCAGAGAACCAACTTCCTGCCAAAGTGGCAGACTCCCCCATGCCCTCTCCAGCCTTCTTCCTGAATATTCACAGTGTACCTTTTGCAGGAGAAGCTCAATTCATTGTGGGAATAACCTCACCAAAAATAAGAAAGAGGGTAACAGGAAAGGACAAACACATTTGTCTCAAACCAAGCAGTTTCTAAAAGTATATGAATATGACAAAAGTGAGGTACAAAAAGGTGAAATGGGGGCTGGAGGATATAGCTCAGCAGTAGAGCACTTGCCTAGCAAACATGAAGCCCTGAGTTCTGTTCCCAGAAAAAAAATAATAAAGGGAGCTATACCTAAAGTTATATTTAATGTGAAATGCCTTCCAACATCTTCTCCTACTCTGACAATGAATGTGTACACAAGCCCATAAAACATTTCATACCTTTTGAAATGTTTATTTTTGCTTACTTTTTGACAAAACAGAAGATTTAGCAATCTTAGCACACCATTTCTAACAAATATATAACACTTAAAGGTAAATTAGGATATCTGATTACCATCTGAAGAAACTATGGCGTAACTTTTAAATTTGATATTTCAAAAATGAAAACTGTTTTATCCAACCAAATTATACATAGTTCTAAGCTAATGTGACTTCAGAATTATAAAAATGACTTTGTTTTGCATATAAGTAACTATTCTCTAATTTCTTAAAAATGTTTTCATGTCTTCAAAATAGCCACAAAAAAAAAAAATTCCACTTCTAATCCTGCCCTCAATTGGACTATACTTGGACAAACACAACCACTAAATCTTATTATAAAGCTGAGGGGCAAGAGACAAATAACTGTACAAAACTGAAGTGTTGAGACCTGAAATGCTTAAAACAGTACCACATACCATGAAGTAAGCTCGCATTTCAGTGCTAAATGCTTTATGTAAAAGACTTCAATGAGAAATCAAATACAATAATTTGTCCCCATATGGTGAGGAATGAGCTGCTGCATGAATAATTAACTTAGTAATAATAAAATTTATTAAGTTCAAACAGAATTGAAAATATTTTGATATGCTATGAATAGAACACACACACACAAAGTTATACTGTTCTGAGATTAGCTTAAAAAGCTTCCAGCTTTTTAACCAGTATAATCCTTCTACAAATAAACAAGATTTGCAGAAGTATCAACATAATTCCACAGATTTGCTAAAATAGCACAAACAGGTTTTAGATTTTTTTTTCTTTTTTAAAAACCTAAATTAAAAACTTCTGACTGGAGGAACTGCTTAGAGGGCCCCAATTATTATTAACTAAAAGAAATGATAGAAACCTGTGTCAGACAACAGGTTATAGCCATTCCTCTCAAACAATCATTACGCCACTAACTAGCTAGAGCTTTATTTTCCAAAATACCCTACAAATCATAGCTAATTCATTCCTTTAAGGAAAGGAAGGAAGGAAGGAAGAAGAGAAGGAGGAAGGAAGGGGAGAAGAGAAGGAAGGGAGGGAAGGAAGGGGGAAGGGAGAAAGGGCATAGCAGATCAAGAGAAAAGAAAAATAGTGACAGCAGCAGAAAGCAAAGTGAATGCAGTGGCTTTGTTCTGAGGGAAAAAAAAGCTCTTGATTTAATCTATGAATCCTGTCAGAGAGAGAGCAAATTACCTTTATAAAGATGACAAAAGAAGAGAGAGCCAAATGCAGAATTTACCCAGCTCAAAGCAACTTAACAGAGAAACTTTCATTATGTACATAGGAGAAAAGGAAGCACACTGTGTACCCAAATCTATAACTTCACAATAGGTTTACAATGTCACCCTACAATACTAGACTGATCTTAAATTATAAAGCATGACTTGTTAGTTATTAGTATTTTTAAGCAAATTTAAAAAGAGATCTTGTTAAAAGAATTAATTTTTAAATATACACAATCATAGAACTTGGAGGAAAAAGTTTTACAAGGTAGTATAATTCCTCATTGAACAAAGGAGAGTGAGGACTAGAGTGAACGTGATTCCTTCAAAGCCCTTGGTGATGATTTCTGCAGGGGACTGGAGAAGCAGCAGGGCCCCTGGCCTCTGAAGCTCTTCTGCCTATACCACAATGCTCAGCATCCATCACTGTGTATAATGGCTGCTTCTTTGAAATGACTTTGCTCACATCTGTCATCTATCAACACTAAAATACTTTAATGATTGTTACATAATTTTATAATGTAATGATTTAACTATTTTTCCTTCTTTCTTTTTTAAGAAAACAAGTACAAAGATTTCTCCTACAACTGTAGTTCTCTATACTTAGGAATTAAATTATAAATTTTGATGGTATTGACTTAAGTGTAAGTATGGGAAAATGAAGTTGAGTAGTTTGTAATTAGACCAAAGACACACTAAAACATGAATATTCGAGTCCAGAGAAAAGGTGAGAGAGAAATGATTAAAGTCCAAGAATCAGAAAGTCACCAGGCATTGTAGCCCACACCAGGATTAGTCTGTAATCTAAGCACTCAAGAGGCTGAGGCTTGAGGATCTCCAGTTCTAGGCCATGCTGAGTTACATAACAAGTTCAAGATCAACCTGGACTATATAGAAAGACCCTCTCTCAAAAATATAAAATAAAAATCATAAAGTCAAATTAAGGTGATGAGTCAAAATGTTCATCAATCCCTGGATAAAATAGAGCACCCTGAAAGTTGTAAAAAGTGGTTTAAAGTGAATAAAAAGAACTATCAAATTTATGGAGTTTATTCTGTCACTTAATGAGAGAAGCTGAAAAGACAGATGGCTTCAAAAAAGATGATTAATTCCTCACTCATTTAATGGATTTCAAGGAAAGTCAAGTGTGCCCTAGGGTAGCATCCCTAACCTTTCAGGCTGACCACAAACCAGAGAATCAACCTCTTTCAAGAAACCTCAAGGCCATCTCCACACAGACTACTGTCTACAAGACAGAGGCTCAGACCCACTTAGTAAGTCTTTAATTGCTATTAGAGAGCAAGGACCCCACCCTCTCAGTGGAGGGCATATAGAGAAGAGTAATCTGTCTACCAATCTGATAAACCATTTCTAGGCCAACTGAGGGAGAAAGTACAGGAAGACATCCACAGCCTAAAACTCTCACCAACCCAAAACAAAAATGAAGACACTCACCAGTCCATGGGCTCCCAAGGAATGGAAACCCTCTTTGTTTTCCCATTATCTGACTGAGTATCTAGCATTTACAGAGTTTAATAATTATGGAGTTAACAAGTTCCTGATCTAAAACTATAAATATCTCCCTGAGGTGTTAATATGATTAAAATCAGTCATTTATTCCACCATGGGATTGACAAATGTGGGGTTAAGAACAAATGTGGAAGCTGAGCACCAGTGGCTCACCCCTATAATCCTAGATACTTGGGAGGCTGAGATCAGGAGGATTGAAGCCAGGCAAATAGTTTGTGAGATCCCAAAATAACCCAGAGTAAAATGGAAGTATGGTTCAAGTGTCTCATTTGCAAGTGTGAAGCCCTGAGTTCAAACCCCAATCCCACGGGGGAAAAAAAAAAAAAAGAACAAATGTTGAACTAACAAATCTCAGAAATTGACAGCATCTATATTGAGAAAGTCCTATACAGAACAGGCCAGCAATACCACCTTACTCACCACAATCATTTTACTCAGAGAAAATTAGAATCAGCTAAAGGTCCAACTCCAAAACAAACCACAAGAAAATTCGAAAGAATTCAAAGGAAAGCATAGGTTTGTATTAACTGAAGGCCGTTCACATCGCTGCTACAGCTTGCCCTATCTAACTGCTATTAAACTAAAACAAGTTTTTATGAGCATACAGTCTGGTAGTCCCATATGCTCACCCAAAACTCTTTTTATGGGCCTAAGCATACGGCAGTAACTCGAAGTACTTATCAAATAAATAAATGAATGCTTTTAAGATCTGTAACTTTGAGGAATTTAATTACAATAGTCATTTCAAAAGTAAAAATTTAAATCATCAATTATTTAATGTCAATAATCTCATCTAACATTCCTCTTGCTCCTTTATTCTCCGAGAAGCTGACAGTGTAATCAGCACTTTGACAACTTGAATCCTTCTTCAGATGACCTGGAACCAACTTCATGCCCACAGGAAAAGGTACTGAGATCCTTCACTATATAAAGAAGCTGTATCTAGGGTCAATTGTCCAGAACTGTGTCTGTCATCACATGTGGCTCTGTGTTTCCATCTTACCACGGGACAGGGGAGATGGAGAATGAGCAGGGAATAGGGAATGGGGACGGAACAGGGAGAAAGGAATGAAGATTAGGCAAGGAGTGGAAAGTGAGGCAGGGCAAGGAGCAGGGCAGGGAATGGGGGTAGGGCAGGAAGGACAGCCAGGAGGCGATACAGTTTCACCATGAGAGGCAGATGTCCCAATGGGCAGCAAGTAGTTGATAATCTGTGACTTCTATGACATAACATTCTCACAAACTGAAGATCCTCATGGCCACTGTATCTTCAAGAATAATGGTTTCCTGTTAACACACGGCACAGCCTGTGAGAAGATGCAGTGCACTGACCTGTATATAATGCACACTGATGGAATGAGAGGATTATTAGGATACCGGATGTCCAAACACTGCCAAAATGTGAGCCCACAGAAATAATAAAAGTGCAAGCAACAGCAGTATTAGAAGTTGAAAAGATGACAGTAACTTTGCTCCACACAAGCTCATGTGTCAATAAACCAGACCACAAAAGCCTGGCAAACTTAGGAAGACTACACTCTAAATTCCATTTCTTTTTGTTTGAAAAGAACCTGGGAATAATGCATCCTGAAGTCATAGCCATTCCTCCCTTCTCTAAATATATAAAAACACTAAAAGGTCAAAGGTTCAAGATTAAGGAAAGATGAAAAATAAATCTATCATTTTAAATGAAAAATAATTTTAATTTAATAATAAATAATTATGCATAAACACTATACAACTTAGGTATTACAGAGAGATAAAAAGGCTGAGAGAAATAAATTAACCACTGCTAATAGGCAAACTCATAAATCAGACTAATGGAGCTAAGCCGAAAGCTATAAAAGCACCAGTTCTTAGACAGCTAAGTTAAAAACCCCTTCAAACAACATGGCTCTGCTTACTGGTCCTAGGAGCAGAAGGAAGAGACTGAATGATGGTCTCCCTACTAACTTTCATTGAGACCCTTATACAGTCACCATGCTGGCAGCCAACTGCTGATGAAAAGCTGCCAACGGGAAACCATGAACGTCCAGGGCATCTGAAGGCTTGCTGGAGACCAGACCACAACATCTGTCCAGCCCAGGAGGCTGGTTCCAGAGCCACCAGGCACAAGTGTACACACAGGCTTTATGTACATTCTGTGTAAATATTCTGCTGATAGCCAAAAGATGACCAGGACCTCCAACATAGCACCACAGTGAAACACAGCATTGTGAGCAAGTTCTTCGCTGATATTTTCAAACAGTGCATAAGTTTAAATGTACACTACAAACTTTAAAAATGCTAATGTACACTTATGTATATCCACAGATTTTGAGGACTCCTAAAGGGATCTCAGAAATCTTTAAATTCAGCTCTCTTTTAAAATAGCCCAGAGTTGTTAGGTAACTCAACTAGTGTTAAAAAAAAAAAGTTAGCAGAAGCAGAACCCAACTCTCGCCACAGTTTGTTCAATGCTTTTTCCACTCAGGGAAAGTGACCTTGAAAAACTGGTTAGATAACAAAGACACAACTTTATTGTCTTTATTTGTTGGTCACCACAATAGCAAGAAACAGACAAGTGGTATACAGTAGTAATTTCCATAAGAGCAAAACAGAACTGCAATTTTTAGAAAAAAATGCCTTAAATGTATGAAAAATTTGAAAATTGACATTAACTTGTGGAAGCCCTTGCTTTAATCTAAGCTTTTGCAAGTAATCTGTTCCTTCATACCCAGTAAAATCTATGTATTGTGTAGCCTAATTCAAAATTTAAGGCCAAACATATCTGGAAAACTACAGCTTTATCTTTGTACTTAATTTAAACTATAGTGTACTGTAATTAAGCCTGAAATAAAAGCTATATTCTGAATACAGACAAAAAGCTCTTGTTAATGACATTCCATTCCTAATGTAGAATAAAACAAAAGGCTTCTTCATCTGGAGCCAACTGTCATTATACTTTGTAGCTTGTATGGAGCTGTTGGACTAATATTTGTACTGAGATTAGAGTTGGGATAACCAATCAGTTAACTCCTCCACTGCAGTTTTCTATTATCCTCAAATAAATGGCCACATTAAAAAAAATGGGCAAGCAGGACAACAACTATATTTATGAGATCAAACCCTCAAATCCTTCACAGTTTGCTGGTCAACTAATAACCATTTGCCAAGCTGTTCATTTAATAATGAGTCAGTTAAGCCTAAAGTAAATGTTCCTTTAACCAACCAATACATACAGTCATATTGACACTGACAAGCTCCAATTACTAACATACATCATTTCAAATAAGAAATACAAGTTACTGTGTAAGAAAAAAAACTCATCATTAACCAAATACAAGCTACAGTGCATGTTTTAAAAATACCTCCACTTTGTATGGGGTAAAATTTGAGAAAGGCAAATGTAATTTATGAAAGTCGAAATGACCAATAAATTGTTTGTTTGTTTGTTTGTTTGGGTAGAAGGGAGAATATGATTCCTATTTGTGTCACACATTCTAGACCCAGGGCAAGAAGCGTGACATCCAGCTCTGTGTTCAGAAATCACATGACCGCAGGTCATACTGTACAATGTGTTCCACCGATGTACAAAATGAAGTGTCAATACTGAGAGCATCAGGGTCATGCTGACTACCCAAAATGAAATACTCTGACAAATCACACTAAGGTGTACATTATTCAGCACTACAGAATTGGTAATTACTCAGGGAACGAGGAAGCATGTGTCAAAGGAGAGGTCATGCCAACCCACCAACATTTACTCTTCTCTCACCCACCCACACACACCCATGGGTTATGAAAAGCAAGCAGTAGGTAACCCTTTCATCTTTACTTACTAATAGTTCGTCCATACTGGTCTGGCATTTTTCCAAGTTGATCCGCTTTATTGCTACACGTTCTTGCCTGGGTTTGCATAGGGCAGCCTGAACCACAGCAGTAGCTCCACTGCCTGAAATGAAATAAAGACAATGTCAACTTTCAAACAGCACCCTGTCTAGTTACTATTTGTGACCCTCTTTCATCAATAAATATATTGTGTCCTACTCAAGATATCTAAAACATTATCACTTGACATCTTTTTTTTAAGAGTTTCTTAAGTCCTCAAGCAATCATCTGGAGAAGAAAAAGAGAAATCTGGACTTTCCTAGTTGATTTATGTGTAAGGACATAGGGACTGGATATGAGCACAAATAATCCTACATAGACACTACGACCATCCTTGGGTCCTGACACTTTCTAAATGCAGTGCCTTTATAGTAACCTCAGGTTCTTCTCCCACTTGAGCTGCCTGAGCTGCTGCAGCACTTCCACAAGATGCTGGGAAAACATACTTGTCCCAACCACTCTTACAGCTTATTTCTTGTGCACTTGCTACAATTAGAAAAACAGGAATCAGCCCTTAGTGCTCTCATATTAAAAGCACAACTTTCAAGGATGCAAAGCTAAATGATGCACATGTATAGTTACAAAAGCTCCTGGCAGTCATATAAATTTCCTGTTTCTAAGGTTTCCTGATTATTAGCTAATGCACTCAAACTCCTTAGAGACAGTCATGTCATCATCCATATTTTATAAGAACAAAATGTAGATGTGTAATGATTTGTGGCAGAGCCCAAAGAGCTCCTAGTCAGATTAATATTCTACAGGGCCACAAGACCCCCAGGTTAAGGAATCTCAATTCTACAAACAATACTAAAACATCATTCTAATCATATAAATCCTTTTCCACCCTAACACAGCAATAAAAGAAACAGCCTGTGCTTGGGACTGTACAGAGGGGGAATGGACATGATAATCTAACTTTCTCCTCTTACTTTTTCTTTCTTACTCTTCAGGTAACTTTTCTCTAATGAGTCATTGGGTATCAATCATCAAAAAGAGGAAGAGGAGAAATTTTGGCAATAAGGAAGAGAGATCAATATGAGTTTCTCTGAGACATGGAATAAAAAAGCACAACACTTGTAATACGAAAAAATGCCTTCCCACCCCAAGGCAGTAACCAAAGGAGCACCTACAGCACTGTAGCTCTGCTGGTTCTTCTTCCCTGTGGCTCCCCGTCAGCTATGGGCCCCTGATCTATTGTTCCAAAACCCAGGTCTCCAGCTTCAAGACTCCCAATGCCAGAGAAGCAACCTGTGTTCACCAGGGAGAAAATCCCTATGTAGTGACCACCCACAGAACATCAGGTGCTTTACTCATGAAGTCCACTTATATTTTTATTATCAGTTTCATTTTATATGTGCAAGAACTGGAACTTGGAAAACTTGTCTAAGGTCACACACTTAACAACTGACTCAGATCCTGGTGGCCCAGGTACTTGTTAGCTGTGTGACCTTGGGCAAGTTTGCCAGAGTGCAACATCTGCGCTTTTCTTCTACTTTTCACAAGCTAAAGCACATCTTTCCACTCCTCATTTATTTTGGCCTTGCCAAGAAAATACTTTCTTTAATCCCTAAATGGTTCAACAAAAGGGAATCAATCTGGAGGGAAAGTCTGAATGAACCTCATTCTCAAGAGCTCAAGCTGGGAAGAGAGTGCTATCATCAGAGTTGTTTAAACAGAGCCTCCACTCCCTAACCTCACTGCTTGCTCCATTAGCTGCTACTCAGCGCCCCAACAGGTTGGCCTCGCTGGCCCAGTGGTGAGTCGGTTTCAATCCAGAATGCTCCAGACACCAAAGCCAAACACTACAGAGAACCCTGCTGATATTAAAGTGTATTTTCCAGTCTCCAGAACAAGAGACTATTACTGAAGGGAATCACAGAGAAAGTGCTAAGTAACTAGTTAGCACAGGGCCTGGTACCCAGCAGATAAATCAACACACATCTTTAACTGGCTGCTGACAGGAAACCATTTTCTACTTGCTATAAATCTTACCAACTCTGTTCCTCTATCCTTAATCCACAGTCCAGAATATTTTCAGATCAAGGTAATCACAAAACAGAAAAGAATAAAGCAAATTTCCAGAAAACTCAGAACAAGTATGTATAACACAGGGCTATCTCTCATAGACCATTAAGTCCTTAATCAAAGTCCCCTAACTGCCACTAACACATGCATGAATATGAACACAAATAAGAATTCTAAAAAGTGGAAGGAGTAGTGAAGAAAATATCTTATTAGAGCTTTTACAACTAGAGAATTGTTACTGTGATACAACTGCAGCTGGCTAAAGAACAACTAGCTCGTGGCCGGGCTGGAGGTATGGCTAAAGTGGTAGAGCACCTGCTTTGCAAGGGTGAGCCCTGAGTTCAAACCCAGTCCCACTGGGAAAAAAAAAGAACTATCTCTAGACAGAGCAAATATGAAGCTTCATGACTTGAGACCACTGTCATGGCATGAATGGATTTAATCATCCACTGAACACTTTAAGAGATTGCACTCTGAATCCAGAGCTTTCCATCAAGTACAAGAGAGACCTAGAATAAAGTTAAAGGTAAAGAGCATCCTAAAGGCCAAGTCTAACCCCTCACTTTATGGATGAGGAAACAGGGTCTGGAGGAGGTTTAAGGCATTTAATTTCCCTTCACTAATAGAAAAACATAGTATTAGGCCCCCTGGGACAAGGCACCCTTATTTCTTATCAGCCATTCTCTGCATCAGGTTGGTGTTTTTTTTAAATGCCAACAAGGATCCATTTCCATTAACCATGAAATCAGTTTTCTGGGAAGTGGAGGCTATCACTTTTTGAAGCAAAGCATCAGAATGTACCTCACGTGTGAAGGGTAAGAAATGCTTCATGCAACTTTTGCTTCAGTTACACTGAAGCTGAAGTAAAGCATCTTACCATGAGTCATGATCAAAAGTTGGAGGCCTACTATACTACATTACAATGCCCAGGATTAGAGAAAATCCATGTATTGAAAGGAAAGGAGGAAGTGACCTAACAGCATAATTCTAAAGCACATTTAGAAATAATATGAAGATAGTCTTGCTTTAAGGATTTCTATGTATTTTGCTGATTAGTTTTAAGAGGGGTTAGAAATCCAGGAAATTAAATGTTAGTAATGTGAAGTAAAATAGGAGCAATTAAAATGTTAAACAGGATCTTGTCTTTATTTTTGAACAACATACATAACTCCTTAACATGAGGTAGTATGTTTTCAGTGATATATCCATCATGCACTGCTTCAGGAACAGGGACTCTAAAACATTTCAGGAACTTGTTTATTCCTGACTCCCATTTCAAGTAAAATAAATCTTCCCATAGGATTCTGGCTTATGTGCTCAGGCTGAGAAAGGATAGCTTTACCTTTTGTCAAGCTCTCTGTTTAAGTCACTCTATCTCAATTCACTTTCAGTGAGTAATTCCAGCAAAAGAACAGCTACTTATATATACTTATGCCAATGGAAACCAGAGGCAAGAGGTTCCTTAGGTTCATTACCAAGGTGTTGATCTTTCCTTGGGTTGACACGTCTCATTTCCGTTTGTGGTATTGCTGGTATTAAAAAGTAAATAAATCCCCAGGAGTTACATGGCTGCATTCCACACTTTTTTGAGTTATCCAAAGAAATACTTCATGGAAATGTAACTTATTGTTATCACTTTAATTTTCACTAAGTCTATAATAAACTGACACAGAGAACTTCAGTGCTTCTTTTGTTTAAAAGGAAAATCACTGCTATTGCCAATGGTCATCTAAACAGTATGTTTAAAATTTCTATGTCTATGACCCACCCAATAAATTCCTTCTTGCATTTAGTACTAGGGTAAAAAATGCTTCTTTCCCAAATAACTTAATGGATAAGGGGAAATATATAGCATTATATTTTCCTTTTTTTGTCCTGACAGTCAGAAAGCTCAGATCTAAATTTTATGTTTAATACTAGCAATTATCCTTAGCCCAGGTTTCCTATGGCTTTTCCTCCTGGCCCTCTCCATCACCTGATACCCATCTATAAGCCAGCGGCCTTCACAGCGCCTCGAGCTGGACTTCCCTGTCTGTAGAAATGTGGAAATAAATGTGTTTTTTCAGCCACCCAATCTATAGTGTTTTGTTATGGCAGCCCAAGCAGACCAATAAGAAAGCCTTTCAGTGTCTGTTCTAAGTCACTCTTCCACTGACACCTATGGTAAACAATGCCATACTAATTACAAGTTCTCAGAAATTTCCTAATTAAGTCAACAGCCAGAGGCAAGATTCAACTGAAGGGGCTCTGGCAGGACACTGTAATTTCCATTTCTCAGGTTAGTAAGACCTTTAAAAAGGTTAGATGGGAATTCCAACCCTCTATGACCTAGGACCTAATTTCTATCTAA
The DNA here is from genome assembly GCF_047511655.1 of Castor canadensis. NCBI lineage: Eukaryota > Metazoa > Chordata > Mammalia > Rodentia > Castoridae > Castor > Castor canadensis. The sequence goes on from NC_133389.1 coordinate 122,141,246, forward strand.
ATTTCAGCTTCCAAAGAGGGAATATTAAAATCTACCAGCACATGTTTCACATCCCTGTAACACAGCAACTCAATGAATATTGGGCTCCCTCTATGAGACTCATTGGTCACTGTAGAATATGAAGAAAGTAAACTTTATCTACAGTTTATATGATAACTAAGGGACAAGAGGCAAAGCATTCTAAGTCAGTACTAAGTTTCAATCCGCTTAGCAACAAAAAGACTGTTGACTTTAAGAGGAAGAAAAGAGAGATAAATTTGGAAAGCAAAAGTCTAAATGATTCTAAGGTCTAGTACAGCACGGTAAGTATGAGAATCTAGCGGCTGGCAAAGTGGCTCAAGTGATGGAGCACCTGCCTGGCAATCATGAGGCCCTAAGTTCAAACACCAGCACCAAAAAAGAAAAAAATTATATATGAGAATCTAAAATGTAAAAGATGGCCCAGAGAATTAAGGTGGAGTTATGAATTAATATACTATAGCAAAACTTCTGACATCTAACGCACTCTAATACCTAACCTAAATAATGATCTTAAACCATCTTTGTCCAGATTCACACCACATACTAACTGCTTATCTTTAGATGAACTACTTAACTTCTCCATGCCTTAGTTTCCTCATTTGTAAGATGGCAATAATAATACCTAGCTCCTAGGATGTTTGTGAGGATCAAATGAGTTAAAACCTGGGAAGCCCTTGGAACTGTGCCTAGTACATACACAGCAACCACTAATTAAACCTTAGTTAGTACTCCTCATCAGGAAAGCCACTCCAAGTCAGCTGGTATCCTATCAATTTGTCATTTTAATACTATGTCGTATTCATGATATTAATGTGCCAAAATTTATTCAGTCCTTTCTCTGTTAATAAGTATTTTCTTTATTTACAGTTTCTCCCAATGTAATAATGTATCAATAAACATCTAATTTATATTAGCCCACAAGAACTTTTCTTTATGTTAAAGTTGGGATGTGGTCGATTGTCCAGCAACTCCTTTTCTGAAACGGCAAGGCTGAAAGAAAAAGGCATTACATTAGCCTCTGACATTGATGATACGGCCACTAGGAGGCAGTTCTATCATCACTTCCCACTTAAATGAGGAGCACCACGCCAAAACTTTTAATAAGACCTTGACCATCTCTTAACACATGAAAGGACTCTGTAATTATGCTCATCAGTCCTTTGCCAGTGAATAGAGTCCAGAGCAGTATCAGGTTTTCTTTTAAGATGGTCTGGATGGTGGTATGTGCAGTAAACAAAACAAATGGCTTTGGTCCAAATGATTTCTTCAATCCTCTCTTTCCCCAGCTTACTCTGTGCACTCAAAGTGTACAACCTCAAAGCCCACAAAGCCAGCCAGTCACATGAAGACCAGAAACCAAGGTAAATGAACATACCTGACAGCTAAAGTAGCGCAGCTGCCTAACCTGGCAAGACTGTCTGGGTTTTCCAGAAAAGGTGGAAAGTCAGAATTTCATATGAAATCTCCTAATACAGTAAGGTTGGAGGTTAATTTTTTTAAATATAAAAGCATTGTGAGTGAAACAAAAGCTTACTGCAGCTGGCATTTTGCCTAACTACATGACTGCTACTTGATTTCAGAGGTGTACCTTTCCTTACTTTATGGGCCAAATCTTAAATTAGTTATTAGATTACATACATAACATTGCCATGTTTCTAAATCAAAAATGGTCAGATTATATATGGTTAAATACAAAATGAGCATGTATCAGGACACATATCCAAACTGGTTTACTAGGGTCTCCTTCTACATCATCTGACTATTTCACCCAGAGACAGAGAAGACCTCATTAGAGCTATTCCTCCATCATCTGCTTCATTCCATGTCAGAAGAACATAAGCACAGTAAAATCTCAAGTGAAACACAAACAACAGCTATAGACTAGGTAGTATAAGCAATTTGGTGTACCCATTAATTTACAAAGCAGACACCCCAGTAGCCTGTCTGTCTGCACAAGCAAGGCAAACCCAGGTGACTACACAGAGCCCAATGCAGCAAAACCGTGTTTCTTAAGGCAGCTACAAATCTGTGACACTCCCAAGTGAACCTGGTGTATGTCACAGCCAAGCTGGCTGTTATGTCCTTCTGTCTTTGTGAAAAGAATGAGTTAAAGCCTCCTTCTACAGTTGTTGGAGCAGACTTACAGTTTACTTAAAAAAAAAACAAAAAATGAATCCTGGCAGGTACCAGGGTGAGATGGAGAAAGGGCCACTCACAGAAATGCCCTTATGTTTCACCTCTGACCTGGACAAAATACCTCACCTGGGCAAGCCAGCTTGTTAAAACATGTGGAGGTCACAAACCTCACCAAGAAAAGTAGCCCTTGTATGGAACTCGTCAAGAGCCATCTGATAATACCACAGAAAAACAAAAGTAGCCCCAGGTTCTGATTTTAAAAGAGATAGAGGGAAATGGGGTGCAGAATCAAACTGGAATGAATGTAAATTACTAGTCTTGAACTTCAAACTGCATCTAACTCAACAACTGAAGAAAAAGTCCCATGCAAACATGCAGAGAACACATGGCTTGGGATCGTGTAGCATAAAGAAAATCAGTAACAATTTTAAATAGTAATTAAAATTATTACGGAAGAGGTCCAGATAAACCCTAGGCACAAGACTGAAGAGGAACGTCAAGTAGTCTAATTCCCGTCTTACTCAATATGATTAATATTGAGATGTATGCCTAGACATTTTTTTCTTAATGATACACAGCAGATGAAGAACCACTCTGTGGATATGATTATTAGCCAATTAAAAATACATTGAACACTCAGTGGTAGAGCACTTGCCTAGCAAAGAATGAAGCCTGAGTCCAACCCTCAGCACCAGAGACAAAATATACTGACTAAATTTCAAGCACTTACTTAAGAGGTCTAACCCCTCAAAACTAAAACTGTTTTCTAGAATTTCAGTCCTGATGTTGATTCTACTACCTGGAGTAAAACACATAACCTCCCCATTAGTGAATGTTCTTTCACTTTTTAAGAAAAAGACCACCTTGTTTGATATGGAGGCACAGGGGACAGCCTACCCCAGGGATTGTCTATGAGTTAGTCACCTGCAATGTTGCCTTTGTTAGCAGAGTCAGGCACTTCTCACGGCTCTCAAGGACTCTCCATGTGCCTCTCCTGGCCCTTACAGTGGTCTCCTTCAACTTTATGCTTTCTAGAATCTGCCCTACCACTGCCTGGAACACAAGAGGCCCTTGGTAAGTGTTCCCTAAGTGAATGAAATGCACATCAACCCAAGGCTGGGGAGGTCACCTGTGGACAAGGGGAGTGGAGCTGTGATCTAAGCTGGGTTCTCAAAGAGGAAAGTAGGCACTGGCAGGCTACACAAACCTACAAGCAAGGAGAAAGTGCAATTTTACTCAAGGTGTTCTCTCTGGATGGCTCACTTTGTTGTTTTTAAATAGGTAGTTGTAGGGGATGTGACAGTGAACTTGAAGGACCAAGCCTAGGCAGGCTACCTGCCTTGAGGTATTTCTCATCTGCAGAACATCCAGTTCAGTTCTAGAGTCAAGTATCACAGGACAGATCATTCTGAGTACCCATTTTCCACCAGAATGAGCTGAGAACATCATGTTTTAAAAATGAATCCACTGGTCCCTGCTCAGCATAGAGGAACCACACAAAAAATGGCAGGTTATATAAACAAGGGTCTTCTGTGATTCTATTTGAGTATAAAGAGGAGATATGAAACACCTAACAGAATGAAGAGATGACAAACAAGGGTCCACGACAGCCCTTCAGTATCCACCTCAGGTTACACTTCATCAGGGCCTGGACTTCAGGGTATACACATTCTGACAAAGAATATCTGAGTTTTACACTCAGCAAAAGATCACTTTGAACTCCTTCTCCCTACACATAAAGCCCCACAATCTGGCAGGATTAAAAAACTTCCTTTTTGCTGAGAGGATAGTACAACTTCTTCCAGCAAAACCCACTGGTTTACTGATTAAACCAGCCAAAGGGAAGCCATCCCACAAAGGAATATCCATTACTATTCACACAGGTTAAACAGATACACCCCCTGGCAAAAGCCAAAAGGCACAAGTGTCCTGACTCAATATGCATGGCACGGTGGTTGTCGGTCTGAGCTGAGGGTACAATGTAAAAGCCAGAAGAGACAAGGATGCTCATTATAGGAATGCAAATGCTCAGCCCAAGTAGTAGACTCTGAGCAGTGTCCAGACAACCCCAGAGGCCTGAGAACATCGCTGAGCAGGAAGGAAGAGGTAGGAGTGCCCTAAGGAAGGCTCCACACCACCAGATAAGGATAAGCCCTGATGGAAGTAGCAGCATCTGGCCGGCTCTGTGTCTACCAACCACCCCCCAAGGAGTTCCTCCCAATGGAGTCCATCTGCAAGTCCCATAATCCTATCAACAGGGGATCAGGCAGAAGATGAGGAGAGTGCTCCCTCCTATCATCCTGGGGTGGGGACCAAAGGATTAGAAGTATGTAGGAACTCAGATGGGAGATGACCTAGGGGGCACCTGGTCACCTGGGTTTCTTGTGAGGATGTAGCTGTTGACCTAGGAGGCCTGAAGGGGTTTCAGTGTGAGAGTTCTACAAGTTACCAGGTGATGGGAGGCTACTGCTCCATAGACCAGGTGGAATTGCTACAGCATAGGGGACAAGCTTCCCCAAACTATCCCCAAAGGTTCCAAGCACCTACCTCCTAAGAAAGGGGCAGAGATCTCAGAGGCTGACCAACCTCCTAGTGCCTATGGCCAACTAGGGAGGGAATGTAAGCAGAGGAGAAAGTTGATGTCTAGCCAAGGAGATGACGTTGGGAAAGGGTCTCCTCAGCTTGAAAGCCCCCTCCAAGAAACCATAACTAAGGATTTTATTTTTTAACTAAGAATTTAACTCTTCAAAATGAAGATCTGCCATTCCCTCCACCCTACAGCATGGAAGTTTACTATTGGATTTTTTTCAGGTGCATTTTCAGAAACTCTCTACAAATGAAAGATAAGGACAATTCTTTGTCTAATACACAAAGTGTGATTAAACTTCAGGACCATTTCTCAGCAACTATAGTTGAAATTAAGTTGGGCTTCAGTTATCTAGAAATTTGTTTGATGAATCCAGAAAAACACTTCAAACCGTATTGGTAACTAAAGCCACACAGTAAATAAAGCTGAACAGCTAGATTACTGCATTTGCTTTTGTTCGACATATTTGAACCCCTAGTAACACTCACATCAAAAAATTTCATAACAGTAGGACTATGTCTAACTTCAACATATGCAGATTACCTTGTGTGATACTGTAAGGAAAAAATCATTGTATTTTCTAAGTTGAAACTACTTTTTTATACACTGAGGCTCAGATACCCAGCTCTGTGAGAGATGTCTAACTCAAAGCAAACTAGGTGTGTTCTACTGAGAGCTGCTGCGGAGATGGCATGAGTCCCAGTATGACTAGTAGTCATTCACTTACTACATTTTTTTAATAGCTAGGCTAATTAGATTGATAGATCTTTTAATAGATAAACTTCTTCATTTCCTTTGTGTTTCACTTATTCCACTTAAATAATAGAAAGCATTAGGGTTTTTGTCCTTTCTGTCAAGTTTTTGGTTAACCAATATTTCTGCCTTGAATTCTAAGGCAGTTCTCCACTCTCTTGATTTGCCTTGTTTGCTACCAAGCATACAATCTATAAAAAAGCCAACCAGCTAAGTTCTCAGGGTTGGATTCAAGGCTATGACCAACTAGTTGAGTGTTGACCTAAATCCTGGAAAAGCCCAAAATTCAGATTCGATTCCCTAATGTGTTCATAAACTTCACTTTAATTCATGCCGATGGTAACACTTCAATCCAACCATCCCCAGTAATGACAACTGGCACAGACATAAATAGAGGGACAGCTACAAGTCTTGTATCATTAAAGGGGATGAGGTGGCAGAAGTGATCAAAAATACATGGCCTATGCCTATGTACATTAATTGCAATAATGCACTCACCATACAAAGAATAACAGCATCTTGGAGTTGAAAAGAACTTCAATTTACATGTCACACAACCATAATGCCAGAGAATCTGTGCTTGTTCACTCATTCAACAGGTCTTCTTAAGCACTACCGAATGTGCTGGAAAGGAAGCACAGAACAAAACTGCCTGCCTTCCCAGTGTTTATATTTTGATACAGGAGGGAACATAGGATTCAAAAAATCATGAATAACATCATTTTAGACCACAGTAAGTGCTATGATAAACATAAAACTGGTAGGTACAGTACTCAAGCTGTGACAGTCAGACAAGCCATTCTGGGGTAGTGATATCCGGAGCGAGGAAAAGAAGCTACCTTGTAAAGATCTGTGGGAAAAGCACTCCAAGAAGAGATGACAGCATAGGGAAAGGGCCTGCAGCAGGGATGAGGGACAGAGACAAGGGTAATGTGACTAGATCTTGTTGAGTGAGAGGGTAAGTGGAAAAAGATGGTTGGAAAGGTAGACAGGAAATTGAACACACAAAGTCATATGGACAAAGATGTGTGCTTTGGAACATTTTGAAAAGGAGAATCAGAGGATCTTGCTTACATTTTACAAAGGTCACTGGCTACTGTGTGAAAATAAGGTTGCATGTGGGCAAGATGCAGCATGAGTATTTAGGGACTTGCCACAGATGGGCAGGTACAGATTAATCATGGCATGAGCTAGGTGGCCAAAGCAAAGGAGGAGAAGAAGAAGAAAAGTGGTTGGACTGGGTATATTTGGATGCAGAGCCACAGCACATTCTGATAGACTGGAAAATAACTGCAACAAGAAAACAGCTAGGGACTAAAACTAAATGTATGATCACCTCTTCTATAACAATCACTGAATTTTATATAAAGTATCCTTAATTCTCTATCCAGCCTTCCCAAAACTCTGCCAATGCTGGAACATTCAACAGAACAGTCAGCTTCCTCCAGGTGACAATTTGAAATGACTGGCTGCCACACACTGTTCAGTCAATCTCTAGCATCAAGCACAAGGAAGAGAGAGGGTACTGGGGAAGAAGTGGTGGAAACCAAGCTGCTGCTGCCTGTCATTTACTGAGTGAGAAGAGGCAAGCAGAGAAGGAAGAACTTTGACACATTTCAGTGAGAAAGAATTGTTCTTCAACCTGCTACAGATAGATATTCACGTGTACTATCCTATAAAGAAATGTTTAGAAAATCAAAAGAAGAAATAAAAGTATTTGTCATTTTTATTTTTCCATCCAACTCTTTTATCTTTTAGAGACTTAAAAGAAATAATTAGTGACTGAAAGCTCTTTTTCTACTTTCTTTAAAACTAAACCCTACTAAACAATGACAAAGAGCACATTAAAAAAAAAATCCCATGAACCAACCACAATCATGGATACATATTATATTCCCATCCTTATTCACACACACACACACTCACAACACAACAAAAATCTTGACTTTGTATTCTGCTGTTTTCAATGGAAATATCACACATATTGCATTTCTACAGCCTGTTTTTAATGATATTAATTATGGCACAACATCCCAACATGTTCTTGAACCATAAACTATTGCTTTTAATCCTTGAGTCCTCCTTTGTCTCAGTGTCACTTAGTATTTCAAAAGGGATAACCCACCTTTGCTGCAAATGAAAGCTAAAACAATGCCAAGTACATAAGCTTCAGTGCTCCTATAAAGTTGCTGTATTTGGCAACTCACTAAATTGCTTATACAATCCTTTGTCAATGATTTGCCAAACCAAGTGAGTATAAAGAAATAAGTCAATTTCACTTAGAGATTATTTACCTAGGATACTACAATAACTCACAAAGCACAGGAGGAAATCAGCTAAACCTACACCAGAGAATGTGTACTTCTTTTTTAATGGGAGAAATGAACATGAACATGAACTTAGGTAGAGCATCATATTCCCCAGCACTGTAATTCCACCAACACCTGACCATTTACTAGGTAGTTAAACACTTTCAGCAAGAGTCCACTGGTGAGACTATGCAAGACAACTCTCTGAATGTTTTAAGGCCAGTTCTACACTGAACTACTTCACTGTACACATGTGGATAGATTTATAGCTACATATAGAATATAAAGTTAAATTTTACAGTCAGGGAGATTACTACACTACATTCTGAAGGTGTCTTTCCTTTAGGTTTCCTAGTTCCTCAATGCACATCTATGAAAGTGTCGCATACTCATGCTATCGCCAGTTCCCCAGCTATCCTCCAGATTCTTACCTATGGCACTGTACTTTAGGCAATCCTAAAAGTGACTAGGGAGAGGAGCTTCAGAAGCTGTAGCTTCAGGAAGTGTTTAAAACAAAGATCCTATATCCCTTGACAGCCTGATACTTCAGGGGTTATGTCATTCAGGGAGGTGTGAAAGTAACACCTTGGAATCTGTTCTCAATTTAAAAGAAGGCCAAAGTAGCCTCCCTGTGAAGACTCTCCCAATCTCAAGGACAGCATATCACCTCTCCCATGCTTTTCTTTGCTCACCTTAACCTGTGAGTTCAACTGTTTCTGAAGAAGGTCTGAAGGAGAAAGGGGTTGTTATGTATAGATCAGATGCTAGCCCAGGAGGACCTGGACTCCATCCTGGGAAACTGAGCAAAATGTTCAGTTTTGCAAAACTGTATCATATTTCAAAGTCACTAGTGGAAAAATGCCACATTAAGGAATTCCATGATGATACCCTTTGTAAAAGGAAATGTAACCTGGTATTTTATATTTAGGTCAATAAAGATTTTCACATCTTCTGCCAGGCTTACACAGAACAAAGAACCCAAAAGGACATCACAAATCTTCAGACATGGTATTCTATCATGTTAAATATTGCTAGAAGTAATTAAGCTTCCAGCAAGGCCTTAGAAACATTTGGCGATAAGAGTATCTGAATGTCATATTATATTTCATGATAGTATCTGGCCTGTATTAGTCCCTCACATACTCCAGCAAAACCACAATGATCAAAGGACCAACAAAAACAATGTTCCACTTTCTATTCACCTTCATTTCTCTTGTGAACTTTTAACATTTCCCTGCCTTTTTTTTTGCATGGATGAATGCATCAGGAACTGGGGTATATGTTCAGTAGTATATTAACTGTCATGCTATTTGCACACTTTAAATTTATAAAACACATACATCTCATACCATCTTAAACAACTCTAAAACAAACACATTTAAAGGGTAAAACGACTTAAACTGAAAGAAAAATCTATTCAATTAAGCACATTTCTTTCTTCTTTTTCACTACCATGTAACTATTAAACATTTACCTTTTTTTTTGCTCTAGCTTATAAATAATTATATGGCCAGTACTTGTTTTTTATAATTATGAAATTCACAGAAACGTCTAACTGCCATGGGATCAGGAACCTGACACAACCAGACAGAAAGTCTTCTACCAGCACAAATGAAGTAGAACTTATTAGACAGACACCCTTAATGCCAGAATAATGTGGCCCTTTGGTTTATACTTTTTATCTAAGATTCACATTCACAGCTTAAAACTCATTAAACTCAACTGACAGGAGCTTAAAGGGAATTCTTATGGGAGGAGGGGGATTTCCAACCAGGAGTTAGCATTTTAGAGGCAAGTCTCTTATGGTTTACATTTTCCAACTGTACTTCCCAGTTAATTTTTAATTTCTACATCACACTTTCATTTTATTAAGTAAATGATGGAAATTCCTTCCAAGAATTTCCTCATTAAATGCTTTGGGTTTGCAGCTCATATTGCAGAGGCCAAACCTTAGCTAGCAGTGAGACGCTATGTCTGACAAAAAGGTGTGGGTGGAACACTCTCACAGAAAGAGGCCTCTGAAAACACACACAGGCCCAGACTTCCAGCACAGAGAGGCTACTGAGGTACATTTATGGGCAAGCCTGGGCCGTTTATTTTGCCTGTATGTCAGGAAACTACAAACATTCATTTCAGGAGTCAGCAGCTCTGGTCATCATGGGTCCACATGGTATGCCAGCCTCCCACCCCTCAAACCACAAATGCAAAAAGAAATCTTCAAAATACTATTACAGTCAGTATTTTAGATTAGCAAGTATCATTCAGTAATGGAAGAAATCAACTAGGCACAAAGAATTTACAAGTGAATGGAATTTAGTCACTTTCATTGCATTCCTAAAGGAACGCAGTTTGGAGCTGGGAGAAATCCTGCCCATGTTTCATTTCTCATTCCGGAGCCCTCCAAGACCTCCTGAGAATAAACACCACCTCCTTCCAATCTGCCCCGTCTTCACCCTAAATCATAATGCCATCAGCCAATGAACAAGCACATTTTCTAAGGTGGAGTTCCTGAGCCAGTTCCCACAAGACTTCTTAGGATGCTGAGTCAAAATAACGTTCAAGGAGACTACCCAATAAAAAGAAATCTCTAGTTGTCATTAAAAGCAAAAACAAAGAACACTTTTGTCCTTTGAAAAATTATTCTGTCAATGACTGCAAAGAAAGAGAAAATGACTACCAGGAGATGAGGCCTCCAGAGCAAGCTGAGGCCCATCCTTCACATGGGAGCCAGAAAGCCAGGATTGTTCCTCGTTCATCTGTGTTATCTGTGGACCGCCTGCATCAGAACCACTGCCTTCTTTGGAAAAAGACACATTCCCAGACTTGGCCAAAGTTCCCAAACAGAATCTCTGGAGATGAAGCCTGAGGACCTATATTTTTAACATGCTCCTGGAGACTTATCTGCACAATTAAGTTTGAAAACCACCATCAAACTAAACTCTTTTTATATATTTCCCAAAGTTCTGACTATCTTCAACAGAAATTATGGATACAGTACATTAAGACACCAAGCCCCTACTTATAAAGTGCTAGGAATCCTAAGTGCAGACATGGTTCCATGCACTTTATATTCTCAACCACCCTGAGTATTTTAACTCCATTTTATACCTATAAAACCGGGGACCAAGTGGCAGAGTAAAGATTGGTATCCAGGTCCCTCTGACATGAAAAAGTTTTCCTTCCACATGACTCCCTTTAATAAGCAGGAGAAGTAACTGCTCTTTCTCTCCTAATGGTCATTCACTAATGGTTAGCCATGATGCCCCTGCTCCTAGTTCCACCTCAAAGATACCCTTTTCCATCTTAGGCGCAAGTACCATCTGGACAGTGAGAATGACGCACATGGAATGGGTCATTGCACCTTATAAGAAACATAATAATAATACATGAAAATCTGGTGGAACAACTAGAGATTAGAGAGAGAGAGAGAAACTTGGCAAGGTAGCACAGGACTGTTGTCATAGCTACTTGGGAGATTGAGGCAGGATAAAGGAGGATCACTTAAGGCCAGCCTGGGCAGCACAGTGGGACCCTGTCTCAATAAAAAAAGAAAAGAATGAAGAGGCTGTAAGACAAAAAAGTCAATAAATGTAGTAAGTTAACTGAGATGAAACTGAGAAAGTAGTCATATACAGAAGGTGGTGAGCACACATCTTTGTCTCCACTTCAGAGTCCCTGAAGCATGAGGACTTAGGTTGGATGTGCAGACGGTCTTTCTGAGAGGGAACAGTGTGACACTATTACAGAAGTCATATAATGCTACTGCCAAGAAGACTTTCACAAAGGGACCTCTATATATAGGCAGTATTTCTCAACTACCAACATTTGAGACTAGAAAATTCTGTGTTGTGGGACACTGCTCTGTGTATTATAGGATGTTCAGCAGCATATTTGCTCTCTAACACTAGAGGCCAGCAGTATATCCTCACCCCTCTCCAGTTGTGACAACCAAAATCTGTACATACAGACAAATGTCCCAGAGGCTGGAAGGAGAGCAAAATGTCACTCAGGTGAGGACCACTGCTCTCAGAATTAGAGGGGCTCCATCTAAAAGAGGGAAGAGAAAGAAGGCTGGGATAAAGTAGTAACCAGGTATCCTTTCAACACACCAAGGTCCTGGCTTGCTCAGCATTAAGATTTGTAATTGTCTGAGGAAAAGATCTACAAACATGTATAACCCAAACACTGGATGATCTGCCTGAAATGATCAAGAACAGAGAGAGAGAGAGAACAATGTTTTACCTATGGGGCCCTAAATGTAAAGTCACATACAGTCAGGGACTCCACTCCTAGGAAGGTCCTTTACCCAAAGCTGAGTTTGTGAGAAAGAACATGTCAGAGGCTTCATATCATTTTAAAAGTGGTGATGACGTGACACAGAGACTGAACACCCTGGAATGTGAAACATGACAAAAACAGGAGAGACATAGAGACTGCTCCATCCTAAGGGCCTCCTACCACTTGAAAACACAACAAAGGGCTATAAGGGTTATGGGTGCATGCTCCTGAATACTTGTGAAAATTACCAGGTGCCAGCAGAATAGAGCTAGCACAGGGATTCTGAAGGTTTAACAAGGACAGTCTATTTGTCAATGAATGGCTAAATACACAAGGTGCTGTGCTGGGAACTGTACACAAAGCAAGATCTCCATACCAGGCCTCGCTCCCTTGGAATAGACAACTTGAAAAACAGGTATTGGAGAGATATATGCTAGAAGTGTTGTCTGTGTCCCCTAGGTTGCCCCACGCTGCCCCCTGCCCTTCACCAACCATCACTAAATAAAAGAAAGAACCTGTCATTTGAATAGGAAAACGAGGCAAACTGGCAGAAAAATCTATTTACACCAGTAACAAGAGTGAAGTTACTGAAGAGAGCAATAGTCTGTCACTCCTCTGCCAAGGGAACCTTTGGCTAAACACAGCAGGAGAGGTAAAACTGTATCCACAGGGCAGTCAGGACTCAACTGGATTCTGGTAGAAACCACTCTGTAGGGCTTCTCCCACCAAGAAGTCAGTCCAAGACCTACCAAACATTAAGGTCTCTCTGGTGGTGGCAAGGTAGTCCACACCAGCTACTTGGGAACCTGAAGCAGGATCATCACTTAAGCCCAGGAGTTCAGGGACAGCTTGGCTTTTAGTAAGACCCCCAAGCTCTTAATTTTTTTTTTTAATTCTCTCAGCAAGTTCCTGACTTTGCTTTGAATAAGCATGTAAGCCAAGTACAATTCAGAAGATAACCAGCTTAGCTAAAAGTTAACACACTGCACTGAAATTTACTTTGAAATAATATAGCAAAAGAAATAATGATTCTAGGCCAGGTGTGATGTTTCACAACTGTAAACACAGGTCTTGGGAGGTAAGAGGAGGATGGGAGGTAAGAGGAGGATGGAGGTTCAAGACCAGCCCAGGCAACAAAATAACAATGTGACCCTACCTCAAAAAATAAGCCAAGTGTTCCAGTATACACCTATAATCCCAGCTACTCAGGAGGGAGAGATAGGAGGATCACAGTCTGAGGTAAGTGTAAGACCCTATTTGAAAAACAGACTAAAGGAAACGGAGGAGAGGGCTGGAATGTGGCTCAAGCAAACATAAGACCTTGAGCTCAAACCCCAGTACCATCAAAGAAAAGAAAAAAGAAAGCAAGGATGGACCAATGCATGGAGAGATAAATGACAAAGGAAGTATGGTAAAATGTCAAAGGCCAAATACAGGTGATGAGGAGCTAGGGATGTAGCTCAGTGTTAGACCACGCAGAAAAAGAATACAGGTGTTCTCTAGAAATGTCAACTTTGCTGCATGTTTGAAGATTTTATAAAAATGCTGAAAACAAGTCTTAAATAACAGCACTATATTTATGGTACAAGGGGAAAATCAATAACACAGCAAATAAAAGTAACAGGTTATAAAAGATTATGTACATTATAATCCCAAACTGGTGAATATGTAGTAAATGCCAAAATAATAATTACTGTTAACTTCTGAAGATGGTATTACAGCTTTTATATTTTCTTCTTTCTGCATTTATATATTATCTAATTTTTTCTCAGTGAGCACATCTTGCCCTGCATTAAAATTTTTACATTAAATGTTTTAATTAATTATTAATATTTTTGCAGTGCCTGGGCCTTACCCATGTTAGAGAAATGCTCTACCACTGAGCTATATCCCAACCCAAAATAAATTTACAGTACTTTCATGGCATCTGTGTTTGATTCCCCAGTACCCCAAAAAACATTGCCACAAAAGAACTACTGAGATGAGCCTTGGAATGATAATGACAACACCAATCATAGGTAACAATTATTGAACAATTAAAATTACCAGATATTGTGTTTAGTGTTTCTGCATAAGTTACTGAATGCTAAATTTGATACAAATTAGTAATAGACAACTAAATCCCAGAGTGATTTTCAGATTAAGGATACTCAAAGGGTAAATAAACTCTATGCAAATATTCCAAAATCTGATACTTACGTTCCTACACATTTCAGATAAGGGGTGCTCAACCTGAACTAAAATCCTTAGGCAGCTATTTGCCCCATGTTACAGATAAGAACACAAGCTTGGAGAGTGATTTGCCCAGTGTCAAATAGCTGGTCACAGGAATGTGTGATCCAAACCTAGGTCCATCTGTTCTCAAAGTCCACACCTTAACAAGTAGAGGAGGAAGAAAGAGTGAACAAGAGAAACTGAGAGGGAAGAACAGTGGTGGCAAAGGCCTGAGGGATGGAGAACCAGAGCAGTAAGCACCTTCAGAAAGTGGTTCAGCATCGGACCCAATAAGTCTCCTCTCTGAAAATGTTCAGAAGAACGACAGTTACACATTCCGATGTCGAAATTAAATGATAAGCACTCTAGAAAAAGGACAATAAAAAAACCGGTGTCCCCATTGATGTTTAATAGGCAGAAAAGTACTATTCTCTCCGATACCACTGACATTAAAAATAAGCATTTTACCAGCACACCACCTAAACGCTAGCCAATACTACCTGTCATTATTAAGATTTAAGGGTCTGCTAACCTAAAATACTGCATCACACCAAAGTGATGGAGTGCAAGTGCACTCTGAGAGGGAGAGAAAGTCAATATAGCATGCAAATCAACAACAGCAGAACCAAGAGAACCTTTCTGACTTTTCTAGGACAGCTACAGCTATCTTTCTATTTTTCTAGGGCAGCACACCGCCCTGTTGTGAAGAAAGCTATATGCAGAGACACTGTCATGGAAACTGACCCCTCTTTAAGTATAAGCTTTCCCTTATAAATCCACTCCATCATTTCCTTCTCTCTAAATGACATCTCAAGTCTTCATCTCTAGTTCCAATCTCATATCTGAGATCTCAGTCCTCATTTAGACGCATGTGATAGACATCACCAATGTCTCCTTCTTGTGCACAAAAGCACAGCTCTACCTTGGGATAGGCAGAGCCATGTGACTGGTTCTGGCCAATGACGTGAGCAGTGGTAAGTTCCTCTGCATTGCTGAGGCTGGGAAGTCCATGCAAAGTACTCCTCAACCATTCCCCTCCTGCTGAAGTGGGGAAGTCCCCAACTGTTCCCCTCCTGTCCATAGAGCTAACAGATGAGAGTTACAGACTGAAGCAGCCTGAGTTGCTGCATGAAGGACAACTGACCTGGAGCATCTCCCAGTTCCACAGGGGACAGTGAGAACAAGAAAGCCCGGTGTGCACTAAGCTTCTATGATTGACAGGTTGTTTGCTACCACAGCACAGCCCAATCTTGCCTGACTGGCAGAACAAGCTTAGTGGACATTCCCAGGGCACCACCACTCCATCTAATATCACATTCCCTACCTTCTTCCACATAAGTCCAAAAAGGTCAACCTACATGCTACTTTCATCAACCTCAAATCTTAGGCTCTGCTTCTCTCCCTTGCATTACCAGGCCCATAAGCATCAAATGCACAGACATAGTGTGCTAACTTTTTATTGATGGTGATGAAAGTCTAAGCAGATGTCAAATATATTTTAATGCTAGATTTTAAAAGAATGATGGAAAATAGAGAGGCCACCATGAAAACATTTATTTTGGAAAAAAATAAGACAATCATGAAGCTAAATGTCTACTTAGATATTTAACTTTAAAACCTGCCTCCTACAGTAAGAAACTAATGTAACTGGAAAAATCTCAACTCCCACCCATGCGGCAAAAGGATGGGCCAACACTGAAAGGACTAGGGTAGACAGAATAGGCAGATACATCAGCTTACATTTTTTAAAGGGTCACATCACCACCATCCAGAACATACTGGAAACTGAAAGTCTTCACAAATATCACCAGCAATTTTAACAACTTAAAAGCTTAAACCCACAGGACTGCAATGCAAATATCAAAAGTTCACCTCAAAGTTCATTTATCATCATTTTTTTTTCCAACTCTTCTAAACAGGAGCCTTTACACAGGTTCAGAAAATAGCTATGAAAAAAAATGTATACTGTGGTTTCCTAAATATTTCTAGCTTAGAGGTGTTGCACATCTCATTACCAGTTACCAGATCATACAAGCTACACACACAGAGGCACCCACTCTCATTTGTCATGTGCTAGTTAAGCAACCTGTCACACTTTGAATCATGGATTTGAAATCTGAACTTGGAAAAATCTTTAATCTCCTTATTGTTTACTGTGGGAACACCAGACATGGTTTTCTTTCTGAAAGAAACCTACTGTCTTTCTCTAAAATAAGGCAAAAACACCCTCAACATTTCAATTGTAGTAGGCATTTTATAGTTAAAAAAGAAAAAAAAGCCAGGCACTGGTGGCTCACACCTGTAATCTTAGCTACTAAGGAGGCAGAGATCAGGAGGATCACTGTTTGAAGCCAGCTTAGGCAAATAGTTCACAAGACCCTATCTCGAAAAAACTCATCACAAAAAAAGGGGTGGTGGTGGAATGGCTCAAGGTGTAGGCCCTGAGTTAAAACCCCAGTATCACAAGAAAAAAAAAGGGAAATGTCATTAGTGTAATTCATTAGTTTACTTTCTCTATTCGAATCACTGAAACTTTAGTTCTCAATCAAATCAAACAAACTCCTTCAATATTGTAAGGCAAAAAACAACTCTCGAGTAGCTATGTATCTAGACAATAAAAATATTTTAACTTTGATTCACCAAAAAGGCAAAGTATGACTGTTATCTCTCTCACCCCACCTACCTACCTCATCTCAAGAGTGTTACTGAACATGGCCGATTGCTCAACTTCCCGCTTGACACAGTACAGACTGCAATTAGAGTGACTAGCCTCCCTTGCAACAGTGAGTCAAGAGGAAATGGTATTAATTATTTACCACACATGTGGTAAATGTACTTACCACACATGTGCACCTGTTTATAAGAGTCACCTCTGCTCTAGAGTTTACACAGAGTTCACCAGCCCTGGGAACAACAGCTAAGCTAGAGGTTCTGCCTTCACCATGCTGTGTGCCTTTAACCTCTGACCAGTAAATTCTGAATAATAATTGGTGGCAGGAAGTACTCCTGCCTTAAAGAAGTGACTTTAGGTTTGGGGTAAAGCTCAGCAGTAGAGCACTTGCCTACCATGCATGTATGCATTAAGCCCTGGGTTCAAATCCCATCACTGAAAAAAAGGAAAATGACTTTATATTAGCATCTGCCTTCCAACTGATTCTTATTTTTTTAATTTTACTTAGTTGTGAGCAGCAAACATATGTCTACTTCATAACACATTACTGACGTCCTGTCTTCTGTCACCAGGTAGCCATCATCAGGTGTGGTTACTGCACCAGTGCAGCCATTGCCAACACCTCTGCTTTCTGCAGCATGCACTCACTCACACAGCTGCACCTGTAGGTTATTGTGCTGTCCTCTTCAACCAAGTGACTCACCACAGTAAAGAGGATGGGGAAGGTGATGGAACCAGAACAGCAATGGGAAAGTTATATTTAACTGCCTGGCCCTTCCAGTTACTGTAACATAAATGATTTACTGATCATTTATTTGGGATCCAGAGAAAGAACAAACATCTTAGTTGAAACTAATAACCAAGAGGAATCTGAATGGCACCTTTAGAAAGAACATCTTTAGTTAGCCAGCAGCACCTTTATTTCTCTCACTTTGGAAGAGGCAAAAGAAGGGAACTTGAGCATGACATGAAGACCACAAACTTTCCTTGCACAGAAAGAGAAACAGCTTGCAGGGCAAGGAGTACCTTAACACATCAAACCAATACATTCATTCAGAGAACTGATTGCAGAAGGAAGTTACTGAAACTGGTCGTAAAAATGCTTTCCCCTGCAGGAAGACAGTGCCAACCTCCTCTTCCAACATTAGCCTCATAGAAATAAGCCTTTTACTATGGTCCACCTGTCTAGCTCCACCTTCCCACATCAAACTTGACCAACTCTCTTGAACCAGCACCCTACAGAAAGTTGCTTAACCTGTCTGAACCAACTGAGATGTGAGGAACCAGCTTAGATGTCTACGGAGAGCTCACTGGCATTCTTCATGCTGGTGCCTGAGTGTACCTCAATGTGCACCCAGCATGCGCCACAACTAATATTAAACGCAGACATCTGCAATTTCAAACGTGGGGTATAAAATTGGGAGCTTTAGGGAAAGGTGATACTCCCACACTTTTTAAAAACAGTAAATTATAATAACCAGTGCCACACAAAGACATTCTCCTGATACCATAATGGATAAGTGGTCAAGTGCCTTCTGACCATCCTCTCCCTCCAGGTCCCCTTGTAGGCGGTCCCAGTGTTGACAGTTTGGTGTATACCTTTCTAGGTCCTTTTTCTAGGCATTCATACCCAAGCCTTTGACACCATAGCAAAGACAGAGGATGAGAGCACAGAGTCTGGCATAGCCTTTCTGGAAAAAAATCTGCCTCTGCCAACACTCAGTCAGATTAAGAGTATACAAGCACTGTGATCTGTTTAACTTGCACCTGGATATGAGTCTCCCAGACTCCTCAGATGCAAGAAGGGTGTGTCCTGCAGTGCTATGGGTGGGGACCAGAGGTGGAAGAAAATAAGAAACTCATGGCCAGAACAAATGTCTAGACAAGCACAGAAGGTACACAGATGGACCAGTCCTAAGTAGTGCTGAATCAAAAAGGTATGAGTGGCTAGAGAAAGCACATGGTAGAGTGCTTGCCCAGCACAAGCAGGGCCTTGAGTCTGATCCTTAGCACTGCAAACATAAAAAAAAACAAAAAAAAAGGTAAGAAAGAATAAGAGCTAGAGCACAAAGTCACTTGTGTAGATTTTAAAGTCCAAATAAATCTCTTGTGCTATGATAACCATAGAGTCTCTGTAAAATGGTCCCATTTTAAGCAGGTGGTAAATATTCACTATTGTTATTTAGATGGAAGATGTTGTATATTATAAACTTTCTATCATAAACTTCAATTCTTGCATGATTCTTTCTCCTAAAGGGCTTTCCCCAATTAAAAAAAAAAAATACAAAAGAAACTGGAATGCTATGTTAAAAACTTCTTAGTGTTTACCTCTGAGGAAAGTGTTTATATGTGCTTCAGCTTGTTCTCTTTGCTTGGCCATATTTCTACAATAAATACTTATTACTTTAGAAATTTCTTTGGTCCTTAATATTGTTTTCAGTACAACTCATGAGAGAGAGGGGAAGGGAGAGGAAGGGAGAAAAGGGGAGGGGAGAGGAGGGGAGAAGAGGGGAGGGGGAGATTAAAGTAAACATCCTAAAAACTCATCAATAGGGAAACAATGTTCTATAGTCACTTTTTATGAATGTGGGAAAACAGCATAATGTTGTGTGGGAAAAGCACGCACTGAAACTACACCTGTAGGAGACCAGAAAGACCACTGGAGGGCACAGTGGAGCAGTGCGAACTTTGGAGCCAGCTGCCCACGCTCACATCCAACCAGTCTGCTCAGAAGCTCTGCAGTCCCATGCAAAGCGCGAAACTTCCCTGAGTTTCCATACTCATTTGTAAAAACAGGAGTGATGGTGGTACCTTCTTCATGAAGTAGATAAATGCAAAAGATGCAGAAAATAAATACTATGCAGGTGGTAGAGATCAGGAAGATCACAGTTCAAAGCCAGCCTGAACAAAAAGTTAGTGATAACCCATCCCAACCAACAAGCCACACATAGTGGTATACAACTATAATCCCAGCTCCATGGGAGATTTAGGTAGAATGATTGGGGTCCAGGCCAGCCCAAGCAAAAATGGGAGACCTATCTGAAAAATAACCTAAAGCAAAAAGAGATGTTCGCATGGCTCAAGTGGCAAAGCACTTGCCTAGCAAGTATAAGGCCCTAGTTCAAACCCCAGGACCACCAAAAAATAAATAACAAAACCAAAACCCGCGCATAAAGTCCACTAAAATATGAGTATGTAAACTACACCACAACCAAGTTGATTTTAAGATACATGCATGCACACAAAGGTGACATACTACATAGTTCAGTTTACAGGGCAAATCCTTAGAGATGAAAGAAGAGTGGCAGCAGGGCGGGGGACAGAGATGAGTGTGGGAAGCAAAAGGAATGTTTTAGTACAGAGGGAACAGCCCATGTGAAGGTACTAACTGCCACTCAAGTGTCCCATTCAAAAGGGATAATTTTACTATGTGAATTTTGCCTAAGGCCCTGCTTGTTTTACAGGAACATACACAGATTAAAGGATACACATAAACACTCAAAAGGTTGACTAAAGGGGAATGAAATGAGTAATGAGAATGAGGGTAAATGAAAGTCACAAAATCAAGTGACTCACTGTAGATCTGAGAAGGGCCCTGTCCAGACCCCCCAAAAGCAGTGCACCACAAAACGGAGGTAAAATTGTTTAACCTCTCTACCCTGGAGGTCTAAATGCACACCCAGTTGCTGACTTTAAAAAAAGGAAAAGAGATGGTATTCCACTCTATTTTCTGCCTTGCCATTTGCTGTTTTCTCTCCACAAATCTATACTCGGTGTTCCCTTCACCCATAGCCCACAGCATCCTGAATGCACAGGGCTGTGGCCCTGGGGATGGACCAGGGTCCTCATCCTTGTTTTCAAGTTGATTCACTCAGTATTTGCACTTCTCCATACACATGATACTCCAATTCACAGAGGTTTCATAACTAAGGTTCAAAAACGGTATACAACTGCCTATACCAAAAGAAAACCCTATTCTGAAGTGAGTTTGGATATTTTTATTCATCTTTCATAGCCAAACCCCTCCCACAAAACACTGCCATTATCAGTTACACACATGCACACACTATTTTCACATCCTTCAAACTGAGGCAGATTTCATTTGATTTTACAGGGAGGGAAAACATTAGCTGAGTAAGAGTGCACTGCATGATTTTCCGCTCCAAGAAGGCCCTTCCTCAGCCCCGTGACCACCTGCCCTGGCTGTCTGCTATCAAGTTCAAAGGCCTGGAATGAGTTCAGAGTATAAACACACATGAGTAATAAGTCCACAAAACTTGCCTTGGACTATTGGCTCCTCCAACTACCATACTAAAAACCCTACTTTTCTGTGTCTAATTTCCAAACCTCAAACACCAACAGGTCACCTGCTTAAATACAGAAAGCCTAAGTGAGTTCTCTGGGATTCTGTTTTCATCAAAATAAACTTAAAAGGCTGCCCTTTTAAACAATTAGTCATGAGTACCAGTTGCCCGAGGTGACACAGGAGAGACAATCCTGACATTTGTGAAGAAACAGCAGCTGGAAAGAATCACATGAAAGGACAAAAAAATAAAATAAAATAAAAGCAGGGAAACTTCACCTTCTGCCTACGTAGAGACTCACACTTTAGAAGCCGGAAATAAAGCTTTCATTAGAGTTGGGGTAAGGTCATGACCGTGGCACTGGTGGAGACAGGGCAGCCTCTCAAATGCACTTCCCCAGCCTTCTTAGGCCCTGCCAGAGAGGAGGCCTCACTCTGTGCCACGAGCGATCTGGCATCTCTAAGGGCTGGGCAGCTGGGCAATACAATGATTTTTTGCATAGCATCCCTCCCACAGGGCATTCCAATAAGCTTGACAAGGGATCATTCATCGAGTGGGGAGAAGTAGCAGAGTGGGAGAAACTGTAACCAGGAGGAAGGCCCAAACAG
This sequence comes from Castor canadensis, assembly GCF_047511655.1. Classification (NCBI taxonomy): domain Eukaryota; kingdom Metazoa; phylum Chordata; class Mammalia; order Rodentia; family Castoridae; genus Castor; species Castor canadensis. Next base: position 122,163,127 of record NC_133389.1, read on the forward strand.
GACTCAGATCCCATGGGGCCCCCAGGCCATTTCCCTCTTGTACTTTCACCTCCCCAGCCAGCTGGAAGGGCAGAGGTGAAAAAGGGCAAAGTGACCACATGTGGCCGGTGAAGAGTACAGCAATCAGTGACCAAGGCTAGGCTCAGGATCTCTGTCAGCCAACCAAGCTGGGTTGGCTTAGGTTTTTGTTATGGTTATGTTGTGTTTTGTTTGAGACCAGTTATCTATGCTACTTGTTAAATAATAAACACAAGTCTCAAAATAGTTTCCTACTTTATGACTTGCCAGCTTAATTTATTATGACAGAAACAGAAGTGTGCCTGCACACCAAAAGTTGTGTTTGACTGTTTTAAGATCTCCTTGGAATTCCTGCATGAAATTCCTGGGTCTGGGCAGTCCAGGAGAAAGGGGTAAGTCTTTTCTCAGTGAGGTGAGTCATTTAATGAAATGGTGAACTGCAATCCCCAGCTTGAGCAAACCTTAGAGAAATGGGCAGCTTTGGGCAGAGAAACTTTGTCATAAGCCACATTCAAAAGCAGGCATTGCTGGTGTGCCTTCCAGGTTCTAAGCAGGTGAATTGCACCAAACCTCTTAGGTGGGATGGCCTCAGAGCATCACAGGACTCTGGTTTCTGGCATCTAAGTCTGTTCAGCACCAGACATTTCTTGCCTGTTGATGGGCTTCATGCCTACCCTTCACTGTAAAAGGAGGCCTCCTTGTATCCAACCAACCTCTTTAAAAAGTCAGCCGAGGTGCCCAGGAGAGGGCTGCTTGGGGTAAGCTTGGCACCAGCCCTGGCTTCATACCCATGGGTGTCAGGTAAAGGCTTCTCCTTGCAGGCCTGCTAGGGTTCTATGTCCACAAAGCATTACCTGATGAATCTGAACAAACTCATAAAACTGAAATTGGTGGTGATGTGTTTCAGTGCAGCTCTACCACAGTCTTCAAAACCATCCCATGTCCCCAAGTTCCCAAGGAATAGTCATGGCAGAGGCCTGGGAAGTTATGAACTCAGATACCCTGCATCTGGGAATGTGTGTCATTACAAGTCCACTTGGATACACTGCTTACAGATCTTTATTATAACAGACTCGGCACAAATTAGGAACCTACAATGGGAGAAAGGCCAGTCCCAGGATGCAGAAGGGGACAAAATAACTTTTCCACCTTCTTACTGGACTACCCTCTACCACCTTCCTAAACAACAGAAACACAGATATGGGAAAATGAAAACATCACAGAAATACTCCTTATTATGTGAGGAACACACATTATCCTTTTCTTTCACCTTTGCATTCACCCGAAAAAGACTGTATCATGTCAAAGCCAACGCTGGAAACATGAGCTCTAGTGGTGGTGGGGGGCGGGGGGCACTAACTATTTATTTCAAAGTAAAGTCCATGGAACAGCTTAGAACAGCTCACTAGCAGCAAACACTTAAACTCTCTTCTTTGGCATACAGGAACCATACACACATCTTCTAGTATCATGTCACCATTAAGAAGACAATACACAGAAATCATCAGCATGAATTTGCTGATGGATGCCCCTGACCAATCCTGTACCCTGCCCAACAGAGCCTCACTCTTCTGAATCATCAGCACTGCTGCTGTCACTTGCTGTAGGCCAAGGGACAACAGAAAGTTCTGTTTCACTGCAACACACAGTGTATGTCCAAATTACATGAGTAACTTGAACCACAAAGGCTGAGAAAATGCCCAAAAGAATGTCATCAGAGAGCTGGCTCTCACAGTATGCACACATGCCTTTTCTAGGGAAGCTGACTACACAAAGTCCTACAGTCACAGGGCTGTAGGGTACACAGGCACCATGCATACCAGGGACAGACAGGACAGATACTCACTTCTCCAAGACAAATGCTCAGCCAAGGGGGGATCACAAGAGCAAGGACCAAGCCTTCTGAAGAACATGACCACCCACAGAGAAACTCCTGAGCATGGAGATGAAAGCTCGGAAACTAAGTCCAGTGTCATGCTTCTCCAAAGGCACCTAGGAGCAGAGAGGCAAAGGAAGAGCACAGAACACACCCTACCCTCCCCACCAAACAGTAAAAGAAATCAAAGCAAATTCTAAAAGGTCTACAATTGAGGAGAAGGGTAGGAAAAGTCCATATTGAACACAGGAGAGCATTAAACGGTCAAAAGATGGATGTTCATGCAGTCATTCGACAAGTAACAACCAGCTCCCAACAAGTAGTATGAACCACGGCAAATTCTACTCAGGATTTAAAACAGAGGACATACAGACTTCTATTCTCTAGGAACTTATAAAACTACCAGAGAGAATAAGCTATATGATAAGGAACTGTATTACACAGCCACAAGGAATTTTCCCTACACATCTCATCAACCAAGAATTTGGGATAAGCATTTAGGGTGAATCTTGAAGTGTGTACTTCAAGAAAAAACAAAACAAGACAAGATGCTATCATTCCAGAAAGTGGAATAGGCAAGAAGGCATTATAGCCCATTTATCTTTATTTTTCCAGTACTAAGGACTGAAGTTAGGGTGTTGCACTTGCTAGGCAGACATTCTACCACTTGAGTCATGCCTCCAGCCCTTTTTGCTTTAGTTATTTTTCAGATAGGGTCTTGTGTTTTTGCCCCTAGTCAGACTGTACTGCCACCCTCCTATTTATGCTCCCAAGTAGCTAGGATTATAGCCAAGAACCACCACGTTCATCTTTTTTGTTGAGAAGGGAGCTTGCCAACTTTTTGCCTGAGCTGGCCTTGGACAATGATCCTCTCTATCTCTGCCTCCAGAGTAGCTGGTATTACAGGCATGAGCCACCATGCTATCTTTAGGAAGCAAGAAAGAGTACAGAACATAAACAGAAATAAAATACAGAAGTACAAAAAGAAACAGAAATAAAGCAAGATTATTTGAAAAGGCAGACTGGGGCCAGATCATGAGGGCTTAAATAAGATACAAGAAAAGGAATTAAGTCCTTACATAGCAGAGATACATTAGGACACCAAACACTACCTTCTAAGATTGACTACCGCCCCTCGAACAGATCAAAGATATGTGACGTGAAATCAAACAGAGCAGTGAGAACACTGGGCTCTTCTCGGTTCCTTTTCCACTGACGACAGATAGGCAGTGACCCAAGTACCCAGAAAGCAATGCTCGCCCTGTGGAGCAGTAACCTTGACAGGCAGGGGTAGGAAACATCCAAGCCGAGTCTCAGTTCTCTCGCCAGCCCCTTGCCATCTGTAATGCACTGCAGTGCCCAAGTGTGCCCTTTTATGCCCAGTAGGAGGGAAAAAAGCTTTAGAAATGTCCAGACACCTTCCATATGGATGGTCCCCGATTTAAGATGATTGAACTTAGGGCTTTTGAACTTTGTGATGGTATAAAACCAATATTCTATAATAAAAGGCAGGGGGGAGAGAGAGAGAGAGGTGTCTGTAAAGCAGAGCAGCTACTAATATACCACTGATGAAATGGATGACTAACGGATGTCTCTCAGGGAGGTGACACATACTATGCATAGTCAAAGTCAAAAGCAAAAGCAAGCTATTGCAATTGGATTAAAAAAACAGCTCATAAATAAAAGCCAAATTTTTTAAGGAAAGTTCTAGTTCCAAACAGTTCTCTATTGTTAAGTTTGCTTATTTTCAAAAACAGAAAACTTTTTACTGGAATTGACAAAAGGGCATAATTGCATGTGTGTCCAATGGAGAGGACTGAGAGAACATACAATGCCTCACTGCCGGTTAATAACACCTTCCACTAAATCCAGGCTGCATGACAGGGTTTTTTTCTTTAATGGGCCACCTGAGCTGGGGATGTAGCTCAGTGATACAGTGCTTGTCTAGCATTCACTAAGGCCCTGAGTTTGATTCCCCAACATGGCAAAAAATAAACAAAATGAAAACAGGCCACCTTATATAATATTTTTTCTGGTAAAAGGTAAAAATCTTTGGTTTCAGATGCTGACCTAGAAGAGCCAGAAATAATGTAATTCCTTTTGCTTCCTGGGTATATTTCTTTTGCATTGAAATTATTTGCTTGCTTAAGTCATAATGAACTGGTATTGATTTTGGCACAGGCAAGCCAGTGAACACATGAGCGGGATGATGGGGAGTAAAAAATTCCACTACAACCAGGGTACCTTTGTTCAAAGCACAAGCTGATTAAATCCACATCCTGTGGTCATTTGTTGAGTTTTTAGAACAATGGTAAATTCAGTTGCTGGGAACAACATAAAACCATTATTTATTTCCATTATTTCTCTTCCTTGTTGACAGTTTAAACAGTGGTCTCAGAGGCTGCAGTTTATATACAAAATTATGATACTGATACTCAAATCAACAAAAACAGATATGCACTTACATACATGTTTAATGTTACCATTGACCTTGTGATTGAATAAGCAGCAATAAACTGCCAACTCTGATCAAATCATTCAGTCCTGTCTCTCACTTCAAATCTGTCTTGGAACAAACGTTGCAACAAAAAGTTAGTGGCTGGAATTTTTCAAACTGGATGTCAAATTATATCCTTTAGGACTGGACAGTAAGTATAAAACATGCTGTCAGTGAAGGGAGGACTTTGGAGATGGGTGAGTCCTTCTAAATGTCACACATCTCTACTAGAGAATAACCTCACTAGCCTGTGATCATTTCCTTGTCTGTCTCTCCTGAAGACTTCCCAGGCTTTTCAAGGTCAGACCCCAAAGAGAACTTCCTCTTTATATCACCAAGATATAGCAATGCCTGGCACACACCAGAGCTCAACAATGAGCAAATAAATAGATGGAGGGTAACCTGTCCTCTCCAGTGAAAGCAGGAGACAGGAAGTCTACCCATTAGCATGGCTACTCGTCTTTCTACATACTCACTCCCTGCTCCCCACCCTCCTTTCCATGGTTCCACTTTCTCAAGTTTCCAATCCACAGAGCATCTTGCGCTGCCTGCCAGGAGATTACAGGCATATTTATAGAAAGGTGTATTTGTGTCTGTTTTTTCCTTTAAAATTTTTAACAGTCTGCTGTTTGGGCTGATTTTTAGACTGTTTTCAATGTTGGGAACTACACGACCAAAACCCTAGGTTTTTTCAATTGATATGGGAATCTCTCTTCTATAATGAAATACATGTCCACTGTCGGAATTCTTCTGTCTTCTTTGAACCTGTCAACACGTTAGCATTAATGCTAATAACTTTTTTAAACTTCTCAATGTCCCCATCACTGATTCGAGCAGAAGACAGGCCATCACTGCTTTATGCAACTTTACCAACTCATTTTTAGGTACTTTATATGAAAGAGGAAAGGATGAGAAAGACAGTTGAGAGTGTTTTTAAAATTTCTCATCTTCTCATCTCATCTCCAGAACTCTTTCTACCAATGTAGTAACATTAATTATTTTGAGAACACAAAGAAATTACTTTGGAGTAGAGGCAATTCAATCCCTGATTTTCCTATTTGTGAAATGTTTAAATAAATTCTTGAATCATCAGAAGATGAATTATTTTCTAATCCCTCAAAAGAAACCTCTTAAAGTATCAGATAAATATATAAATAGTATATAAATATATATACTACTAAAATATAAAGCTTGAAGGGACAATCCTTATCTGCTTTAAGTATCCTATAGTACATGCTTAATTAATCCTTATTGGATAACAGTGAATTTTCTAGTCAGTGAATTTTCAATAAGCCATACCAAAGTATAAGAGTACACTGATGTGGAAAATATAAATAACAATAAGGGCCTTAATATACTGAGGATTTCCCATGTAAAAGAAGGACTGTAGCAATAAATAAGCCTACCTCATTGGATTGTTGTAAGTATTAAATAAGCTAACTATGGAAAGCTCTAGGCCCAGGGGCTGAAGCATACTAATGCCTAAGTGCTAAAACTGTTATAATCATCACCATCGATTTACTTACTATACATTACATTTTCATGATCTTTAATTCTTGCAAACCATCTGCATGACAGTTCAGATTTTGATGGTGTAATATCATGAAGTACAATGAGGCCACATTAACTGCTTCAGTCACAAAGTTGTCAACGATGTCAGTGGGATTGGAACCAGGTCTGCCTGACTTGTAAGTTTTAGCTCTGACATGTGATGCCACTACAAGAAAAAGAACACTTCTTCTAGAAATTTACTATTTTTCCTGGGTATTTGCAAATCCTAAAGGCAGCATAGACAGCAAAAGCAGAGGAGGGAAAAGGAGCATTGAACTGGGCAAGAGCTTTGTAACCAGGTATGACTGGGTTCAGATCCAGCAGTGTTACCCTCAACAGAACCATGTAATTGCCAAAGTGCTGCCTCCTACTTCATAAAATCAAGATAATTAGACTAGCCCTACAAGGACTGATGTATGGAACAGACACAAAGCATGCTAAATTCCTAATCTAGTCCTTGGCCCACAGGGGATCCTCCCTAAGTGTCTGTGTCAGAATGTCTTGTCAGCTTGAATCTTAAAAGTTCTTGCGCAGACAAGTCTTCAGAACATGTTCTCAATGATTACACTACATCAAGTGACAAAGTTCTCCAAGAGTCAAACAACTTTTATCCATACTTTTTCCTTTGTCATGTATAATTTTATACATATGCACAAAGATATCTTTTGCCTCTATACACATTAAAAAAAACTATATAGTCATATATATATATGTGTGTATGTAAATATATATAAAATCATATTTGCATGTACTTTGGAACTTCCAAGGGGAGAAAGAGGAGCATAGAGAAAAATTTAAAAATAGAAAGTAGGGAATTCTTTTTTAAAAACCACTTTTTTAGAGCACCATGGCTGTATAATAATTGATGAAGAGGAATCTATACATACTCTGCACATCAGCAGAAAAGGATAAGCAAAGGGACATATAGTTAAAGGGGAAAGTGCTTAAACTTTAAATCCAGTAATCAAATAAACAATCAAATCAATAATAAAACAACAGCAGGAAAATTCACTTTATTATTTCACATTTATAAACACCCTAAGCCAGGCACTAGGTGACTGTCCACTGCCCACCAAAGCAATCAAATAGAGATTAACATGCCTATCAGCTAAAGCCAGTAGTTAAAATAAAGGCTTTAAGGTGCCAATATCCTTACCAAACAGGGTTCAAAAGATTTTTCTCCTAAATAATAAAAAAGCATTGCATAGTCATTAATAAAGTAATAATGTTTAATTCTGCTCAGGTACTATAAAGGCACGTTTAAGCAGATTAAAACAAAGTATTCAAGATTAAAAGAAGAAAACTTTCTAAACTGCAATCAGACCATTTAGTTGTCTTTCCAAAATATGTTGTTGTTGCCCTTTGTTTACCCAACAAAAATTCCTACAAAATGATAATCAAAACAACATCCTGGTAAACAAGAGCTAGCACTGCCTCTCAAATCAGATTACATCTCAAGTGATTCAAAACCAAACTCAGCATTTTCTGAACATGGTTCTCATTTTAAGAAGAAACAGGAAATTTGCCCTTTGAGGTTCTAGGGGACAGAGAGGAGCAAGGCTAAGAACTGGCTGCTCACTGAAACATGCAACCTACTAGCCATTGCTTAAAGTGAAGCAGAATGGGGCTCAAGGACACTTGACAGTGACCCTTCGAAGGAAAGCAAAGGTCCTTGGAGAAATCTTCCAGAGGGCTGAGCAAGCTCGCATCCCTCAAATACTGGACCAACAAGTGCGCATATCTGGAAGGCTCAGATTCTCTTCCCGATATCCATAGAGAAGAGTCTGCTGAGATAAAGTACTGACATGGGGAAACGAGTTCTTCCAGGAGTGTCGGGTTCCAGGTACATTTTTCAGAACTTCACTGGCAGTGCATAAACAGGATACACTATTTCATAGTATTTTAAATCCAGCAGAAAGCAATACCCTGCTTCATGATTCAAGTATCAGCATTTCTGAATTCAAGACAATTTACAATGGAGACTGGGTATAAATTTTCCAAATTTATTCTCCATATGGAAAAAAAAGGAAGCTGATTCCAAGGAAAGCATTTACTGACTTAAAAGAATAAACTGCTTTTAAAGCACATTATAAGTATATACATTTTTGTCTGCAAAGTACATTAGCTCTGGATGATGTTCTGATGATTAGGGGTGGTAGTCTTTCTCTCCCTCCTTCCTGTCCCTTCAACACACAAGTGCCATTTCAAATAAGTGGTCCTTAGTTACCTAAGAGTAATGTTACATAAATTCTAACATACAATGTTTGTGACACCTCCAATCCCTCCCCAGCCAGAAGCTTCAGATTCTAGGTACTTATCCAAGGATGTCTATGTTTAGGGAAGTAGGTTGTTCAAATGAAGGGATCCCAGTAAAGACGAGATTCTTATTCTTTGGGATTAAGATTGGGAATAACTAGAGAATTCAGCAAAGAGTACCCTTGGTTGTGGCTAAAAGGGAAAGAAGAAGAGAAAGGCTAGATGAACCATCGGGGATATGAATGAGCCAAAATTCTGACAGGATAGAGAAGAGATGCACGGATAGTGGATAGAAAGACAGGTAATACAGGAAGACAAGCAGGTAGATGGGAACAAAAGCAAAATGCATGAAGTCTGGCTAGTTATGGCAAGGTTAGAGGATCCAGACTAGTGAGGATCAAAAAATTCCTGCTGCTGGGATGGGGTCTTGTCCACCTCAGGTTCCAGAAGGTCTCCTTTTTTCTGCAATACCCAAAGACCTAAATAGACGCTCAGCTTTTCCTGGACTCCAGCAAAACCTGGGATTGTGGATGAGATCCCTGTCTTCCTATTCCCTCACCTATCTTTGTAAAAACTGCCCTGTTACTCAGGTAATTTTAGTGAGTCCTGCTCCTTGTCACCAAGAGGAAATGTTAATTAATATTCGATAATCTAGACTTCTCACCAAAAAAAATCTTCAGAAAATCTTCTCACAAATTTGTTCACAGTAATAAACTTCATCACGTTTCTTTCTTAGTTTGAGAAATGACCTGAAATGACAGCTGTGAATATTGTTATACACATACGTGTACATTACTACAAATATACGCAGAAGTAAATATACAAATATATATAAAACTTTATAGACATAAAATTTACAAGTTGTACAACAATGCATGTAATTACTAAATTTTAGGAAAATATAGATGTGTACGTATATATAAAAACCACCTGAAAAGATACATACCAAACCAGCCATAGAGCAATGGAAATTAAGGGCTGTTTTCACCTATTCCATGCTCAAGTATTACATAATGGTAATAAAATAAAGGCTAGTCATGCCAATAGGTATTTTACCCTTTTGTCCTAAATACTATTAAATCCTTAAAACTTAGAAGACCAAAATATTCAACATTCATATTATCAAATTAAATTCCCGGGGATTCATTTCTTCTATGTTGACACAAAATCAGATAGCTACTTCTATTTTTAATAAACAAACAAAAAAACACACATTCAACTAATGCAGGCATTTCTTACACTTCCAGCTGTAGGTCTGATGTGAAAGGTCAGTGTAAAATTTGAAAGTCTGTTCAAACATACCCAAAACAATAAGGAAGTTACTTTTTCCTTTTTTTTTTTTTTTGTGGTACTGGAATTGAACCCAGAATCCAGGGTCTTGCCCAGAATAGGCAAGTGCTCTGCCCCTGAGCTACACCTCCAGCCTTTAAAGTTACTTACTCTTAACTTTTCTCCATCCACAATGTTCTGTAAATAACTTTATTTCCAACAAGAAAAACAATAGGTATCAGAATAAGACATTTCAATAGTACCCACAGGACAAAAGGCAAAGTATATAAAAGAGAGATAAAAGAAATATTAAATTATAAAACCCACGTAAGATTAGATTGTATTTGTTATATTCCATGAGTGAAGACATTTAAATATGAGAAAAATATATATTCTTTTCAATAATTAAAACTATGCTTGACAATCAGTGTGTAACACATTCTCAAAAAACAAATCATTTTGGTCAATCAATTATTCTTCTATACAATTTTTCTTGCCCTAAACAAATTAAATGCGAAAGTACTGAAAATATAAAGAAGTAGCATCCATCCATATTACCTAATTTTTCTATAATAATCTTGTTACTCCTTATATATTTGGGAAGTTTAAAATAAATAAAACTGAAGTTATTTATAATGTTAGAGATACAGAGAACATCCTTTTCTCAGAACTTCTTCCTTAAGTGAGAAAGAGGCACTGGCCACCCCCAGAAAACACACTTCACAATTCTAACCCCACGTCCAGATCTGTCTCCCCTTTGTAATAAACAAGTCACATGGTATTTAATTCTCTAACTTTATAAAGATAACACTTAGCCCTCTTCCTCCATCTTAAAGCACACAATGTTTTATGTTCATGGCTTTAACCAGAAAAGCACTGCAATTTCAAAAAAGGCTGCCACTGATACACAATAAACAAAAGAAAGGGGGAAAATTTTGTTAATAACATTACCAGGTTTCAAATCTTTCAATCCAATAGACTGGCAATTCTTTAAAAAAAAAAAGCAATAAAATATTTCTGGATTGACTTCAAAGTCGAGTTTCTTAATAATTTAAGCAAAAGTCTGCCTTTAAATTGAGCGGTGCACAGGTAACATGCTATTTTTAGGGCTGTTAGACCTAGCTCACTGACTTCTAGGTGGCAGGAGGACTAATTACATATGCATGCAAACAATCTATGTTTTTAATGTGGTGTTGAGTTTTAATAAAGTCTGGAATAAAATAGCTAGAGGCTAAAAAGGCATCAGCACTATACACACATCGCTTTCCCCTTCAAATGTCACATTAGGACTGATACCTTTAGACTTTTTTAGCCATCTATGCATTCCTAAAGCCAATTTTATAGCAAAAATCACTCTCATGGTTAGCTCACACAGGAAATTAGTCTGTGGAGCCTATAACCAATGACACTGTAGCAACAAGGCTGAAGATAAGTAATTGGCGACCCCCACCACAAGTAAAAGCCTAAACAGAAGTTAGGGAGGGCTAGGAGTATGGCTCAGTGGTACAGCTGCTTCCTAGTGTGCATGAGGCTCCCGATTCAATCCCTAGCACTATAAAAAAAAAAAAAAAGTTAACAAAAACTAGTAAGTAATAATAAAATACTCCTCCCAATAATACCCCTGCTGCTTAAAACTTTCTGAGAAGTAGCTTACAGAGTCAAAGCGGACACCATCTCGCCATGTTCCCTTGAAGGAAACATTTCTTGTACATACAAATTCTATCATACCTCATAAAGGTCAGCTTTCATATTTTTGACCTTCCCTTTCTTCTAAGTAGCTCCAAAAGCCAAGGGAATATTTAGTTTTAAGAACTATATCCAGGTGAAAATAATTTCCTTTCCAACTTGAATGACTGAAGGGACTATAACCTGTACACAGTAGTGAAAAAGTGCCTGAGTAACTTGTACCTATCCTAGTGACTGGTCTGCAGTATCTCCCTGTCCTGTCTGACTACTTAAGCACATGCATCCGCACACACTGCCTCTATGATCTGTTTCTAGTGGGCTTCAAAGCCTTCAGAAAGTCCTGCAGCTTCCATGAAAGCAATCAGGAAGACTGCTGCCGAGGAGCTGGGAGCTTCATCATCTCTCAGCCTGAGGGCGTCACTCTTTAAACAACCCGGGAGTATTTATTTTAGTGAAGGTAAACAATCTAGCCCCATCTTGACTTACACCAAAAACATTACTATTCATAAGTTCATCCTAATGACCTTAAATTGAAGCTACACAAACACTTCCGCTACCCCACTTCAGTCACCAAACTACCCAGGAAAAATGCCATATAAAAAATATTTCCACAGCTCTTGTTGAAGGTCAGGCACTGGGCTTGGGACTCCAGAAACTTGAAAGGGCATTTGCTAGGAAAAAATTTTCAAAGGATTACAGAATACAACATTCTCTGTTACAGCTCCCGTCACTTGAGCGACACTACACGTGAGAAAGTACAAACTGTTCTCGAACTGCCCAAAACTGAGCCCCCTTTATCTCCTCATGCAGATTTTTTTTCCACCCGTCATTAATTCCTTCTCCTAACAAGAGAACCTCTCCAAACAGGTTACTGAGCATGAATGCGTATTAAGGTACTGACTTACAAACTGGATGTTTTATTTATTTTGTGATCCATACCTCAGGCTAAACCATTAATCCTTTAATCACTCAAATATCAAAATATCTGGGGTTTGTTGTTTGTTTGTTTTGCTATGCTGGGGAACACATCCCTAGCCCTGAGAAATGTTTCTAACTTAAGGGAAAAATAAGAAACTATTATTCGAATTCATGATAACTAACTAAAGTTAATGCAGGTATTATTTTTCCTAAGTAGGGTTAATTTCAGAAATTCTTTGTCATTTCATCAAAAACAAAACTAGTCAGTACTCTCTTGGTAACATAAAAGAAGATAAACTGAAGGGATTCTGACTACCCAATCAACCCCTGAACTCTCAAGTCTTTTTTTTTTTTAAAGGAAATATAACATTTTGGTGCTTCTGAACACAATAGATTTCATTTGAGAGGAATCTCTGCGTTTATGGGATCATAAGAACATTTCCAAAATGAACTAAATAAGCAAGATAAAAACTCGCATTTTAAAACTATTTCCCCAACTCAACAGGGATACTTGTCTTACAACACACAAAAAAGAAAAGTTTTCTCCTGAAAATATGAATTGACTAACTTTCAAATGCTGACAGGGTAAAAACAAAAGATGTTTATGCACCTCAGGTTTGTAATGTCTGTGTCCTTCCAAGTCAGTGGCAATGCCTAGGCATGTTCTTACAAGGTGGCCTCATGCTACTTGGGCCATTGTCGTATTTAGCCAGTCTTCAAACATTTCTGAGAAATTATGATCAAACTTTTTTCAACAAAGACATAGTCTGAATTTGCATTATGCAAGACAGCATCACCAGCCACAACTGGCTACTGAATACCTTGAAATGTGGCCAAGGACTGTACCTTACTTCTTCAATTTTACCTGATTTAAATTTAAGTAACCACAAGTGGTTAGTGGCTACTATCCTGGGCTAGCCATCCTCTGGAATGCTGTTGTCACCACTCTGATGGTTATAATGTATCACCCTGGCAAAGGCACCTGACTCTAGTGTAGAAACTTGGTCCAACTCATAATCCTGAAATACCTCTATTTCAGGTACTTTCTTCACCCAACACCTTGCCGTTCCTCATCCCTACTTTGCAACACATATGGCCCCCTCCACTGACAGGTTATAACCAAAGACTAAACATATAACCTATTGCAAGAGACCAGGCAAAAGATGATGGCTGAAATGAATATATAAACTGGAACAACCATGCCCTAATGAACAAAAATCATTTAACAACTCTAAAGATTTTTATTATGATTTCTACATGGTAAAGATGTTCTCAGATACATATTTACTAAAATGGTACTTGATAAATTCTTGCTTGCTTATTTCTTTATTTATTTATTTGTATCAGGCCCTCACACAAGCTATGCATGCACTTTACCACTTTACCACTGAGTTACATCTTCAGTTAATAAATCCTTGTTAAGAACTTTTTTTTTTTTTTTTTGCAGTGCTAGGGACAGAACCCAGGGCCTTGCACATGCTAGGCAAGTGCTCTAGCTTGAATTACATCCCCAGCCCCAAACTAGTAATATTTCTAACTTCTTCCTTTCTACCAACAAGGAAACCGTATGATCTAAGTAGAAGAAAAGACTGACTAGGTTGAAATTATGAACCTAGGCGTCTAAGGACTTTGGGGCCACAGACAAGGCACTTCAACTTTCACTCTTATTAGAGTCTTCCGTTACAAAAACAAAGGTGCTAGAATGGGTTTTCTCTTCAATCTCTTCCAAAGCTGAATTTCTTTATGTTCCCTACATGCTCATGCCACGCTCACCTGGGAACTGACTTACAAAAGCCAGTACTGACCTGCCATTCCTTCCCCCTAGGAAACCTCCTCCTGCTCTTCTGCTTTGAGTCACCCTATAATTAAACAAAGGGAGATCTTGACAATGCCAGAGAAGGAGGGAAGGGAAGAGAGAGGGAGAGAGGAAAGGAGAGAGGGAAAAAGGAAAGGGCAGATGATTCTAATTAAAATCTAAGCAATACAAGATAGATGAACAAGCACCAATCTAGACAATGTAGTCCTTTTTCAATCACTGAACTAAGAAGGGCAGAAAAGAAAACAACTGGAATGACCCTTATTACAAACCGATGTTTCTAGTTCAAAACAAAATCATGACTTCTTTTAGGACTTCAACCATCAACAAAGTGGTTATGAGACATTTCAAACTGTCTCAAGACACTGGTTTCCAAAATATTCCCCAAATGAAGATCCTTTACATAGCAGAAAGTCACTTGTCTGTACTTTCTATACAGTTTTTCTAACAATAGTTTCAACAGCAACTAAAGGTTGGAAACCTAAAACCCCATAAGCATCTCCAAAATTTATATTTTTTGGAGAAATTTATATTTTTACCAAAGGAAGAACTACATGAGCACCCCTAATTCTAGGCTTCTAAGAGTTATACAAAATGTCACTTAACAGAGAAGTTTGAAATAAAATTGGAGATACAATGAATGTTGAGGTCTCTATTAAGTTCCATCTTAAAAATGATGTTTTCCTATACATCAAAATAAAAAGTCAATTTAAAAGATCAGTTTATCTATTCTTCCTCCACTGTCTAAGATATTCTTAAAGCTAAGCCAGGCTTTACTCTGACATAAGTGTCTGGTGAGTAAGAAAACACTTGAAATACTTCAGCATTTATTCACATTGGATTCCAAGGTGTATCTAAATTAATTCTAGAAATAAAGCCTTGCCAAGCCATTTTCTAAGAGACTACTATTTCTCTTCTGCTTTCTAAAATGTCTTTTTAATTAATAGATTGAATTCTTCTCTAGAACCAAAAACTTGACCAATGAAGGGCCAACTTGGAAAAACAAACACTTGAATCATTTCAACCGTATTGGAGTTGTTTTGGTCTAATTTAAACAAATCTGTCCTGGAGGAAAATGTAAAACCTCACATGTTGATATGGGGATTCTTTCCCAAAAGATACTCTATAACATCTAACAATTACTGGATTGGTTTCCACTTAAAAACAAAAAACAGTTCTATGGTCTTGGCATACCACTCCCATCCTATCATTCTCAGTCCCTTATAATTTATAAAAATACAACTCCTGCCATCATAATAACCTGTGAAAGTCCCCTATTCTGTAATTCTGCTACTGTGTTTCAGCTGTGTCCCTGACATTCTCCAACAGTCCTGAATTCTACACAGCAAGAGGCCCCACAGCTTGTATGTGTGGGTTATATATACACATGTGAACAGCAAGAGAGACCACTGTTACCCTTAAGAAAGGCAGTTCTAGGGCTTCTGAGGACAGCAGTGTAGACTAACCTGCCCTATCCTATAATGTCTAAGGAAAGGATGCTTGAACTGTGGCAGGCAGCTCCAAGTCCCTCAATCTGCAGAAGCTACCTCTCAGTCTTACAATTCAGGAGAGCCAGGTCTCCCTCTACCTGCTCCAAGACACAGACAGGTGGAAGCACTCAAAGTGCTTACTCTTGATCTTCAGGATTAATGAGCTAATTTCTACAGAGCCCTTTAAGCTGATTGGTCCAAATGCAACTGAGAAAGTGCATCATTAACCATAGCCAAGATCAAATCCTCAGGACCCAAGCAGGCAAACTTTTAGATATCAGGCAATATTCTTCTTCCATAAGGGGTGGGCAGGAGAATTTACACCCCCAGAACTCGGACCGTTATCCAGAAAACAATGACCAAATACATAACATGGAGGTGAAAGATTTTATGCTCAAGGACACATTATAGTATAGGGCCAGTCTGGATAGACAGGAAACAACTTGCTCAAGTGTAAGGACAACCAGGACGTAAAAGACTCAACAGGATCAGACAAGGAGAGGGAGAAACTCTAGGAGCAGAGACTGTTTCTGTGAAGAGAAATCCCTTATTCTGGATTGTGAAAGGGAGCCCAGAACAAAATGATGGTTATATGGGTGTACTCAGTACATGAATATACATTTACATGTGTCCATTTCTCAACATGTATACTATACCTCAATAGAGTAAGACGCAAAATGGGGAAGCAGAGCTCTCTGTCACGTAGACGAGAGGAAGGGAGATAAGAGTGGTGTTCCAAGCAGAGGAAAAGTTGCCCAGCCCAGGCTAGGGAGGAATGAAGCATTTCAGCAATTGCACAAAGATCCCAGTGGCTAGAAGTTCCGTCCTTAGGATGGAAATGACAAGACATGGCTAGAAAGGGAGGAAAGATTCAACACCCAAGAGGCCTTAGACACTATGCTTGCATGAGTCTTAGGGATGGATAGCTGCTAAAGGGCTTGAAGCCTGGAAATAACACAATAAAGATTTCAGTGTAGCAGTACCACTTTGGTAGCAATGCATACTACAGCTGCAAATATGAATGGAGACAAGGAATGAAGAGTAAGAAATTACTAAAATATTCCTTATAACAACTAATAAGAGAATGAACTAAATCAGTAGGGCCAAAATGGAGAGTTGGGGACAGGTCAAAGAAGGCATCAAGGATGCAAAACATTTAGGACCTGACTACCAACTAAAGGTGGCAGCCTGGTGAAAATGGAAAAATGTAGGATGGTCAGAGTGTTTTGCAACTGAGGGTTCTGAAGAAGATGGAGAATGCAGAAGCAGCAGAATTGAGACCGAGGTGAGAGTGGATAGACAATGAGTCTAACTGTGAAGTTCTGCTGAAACACCTAAACTAACATATATAAAAGGTAATCCAAATGGGACTGGGAGTGTGGCTCAGTGGCAGAGGGCTTGCCCAGCATTAGTGAGACCCTGGTTTCCATCCAACACTGCAAAAAGAAAAAACGGTAATCCAAATATGGATGGAGATGTGGCTTTTGGAACTGAGACAGGCAAGGAAGTAGACGGAAGTACATATAAGAGAGGGACACACATAGAAGCCTAAGCCAGAGCCATACCAGGAGAAATGAAGGACATCAGAGACAGTGTGAAATCCTGCAGAGAGGGGAAGACTGACAAGGGCTGCAGAGCCCACTGGTTCTGGCCACAGAAAGAATGCAGGGCTTTAGACAAACCAAATTAGGTTTCTTGGAGAGGGCTGAAGCCAGATTGCAGGGCGTTGAAGTGAGTGAGAGAGAGGTTCCTTGAAACAGCTTAGCTGTGAACAGAAGGAAAGAGATAAGGGAGTAGCCAGAGGAGGAAGGAGCAGGAAGAGTGTTTTGTTTGTTTTCTTTTGCTTTTTAAGAAAGATAAGAGAGTGCTGGGAGGTGTAGCTCAGAAGTATAGCATTTGTCTAGCATGCATGAGACCCTGGGTTCATCCATGGCACCACAAAAATAAATAAATAAATAAATAAATAAGAGAGAGACTTGAGAACATTTTTAAGCTAAGAGAAGGGAAGAGGTGAGCAATGGAGATGACTTTATCTAAAACAAAGGCCCCTGTCCTCTCACTCACTAGGACACACGGTGAATATTTCTTTTAGTCAGCAGCATTTCCTGCCAGCATGGCAGCCTCCAGGGTGAACTCAGAGGTGGAAGAAAAGTGCAGTTTTAGCAGGCTGCTCTCAGAGCACTTCCATAATGGGCTGCTCCTCCCAAGCAACCTTCCCACAGTATGCTCTCACCACTTGTCAGAGGGCCATTTGGCACCTAAACCCCTGAACTGTCCAAGCCTCAGGAGCTCCACAGGTCTCTCCCGCTTGCTCCACAAGGCAGCTGTGGTTGGCACTGTGAGGAGCAAGAAGCAGCCAGCCCCACCTGAGCCTCTGGCTCCCCTTGTGAGCCACCTTCCAGCTGCTCACCGGAAGAAGATGTGGAGGCAACCTCTCCCTCCCTCTCCCCCTTCCTTTCTGGCAGAAACCAGGCAGAAACCAGGCAGAGAAACTCTTCAAGCCACTTCAAAGTCTTGCCAAGGACAGGGCTGTGTTCTCTCCTGATAACTTGAATCTGATTAGCAAATGGAGTTTACAGTAAGTTATGGCTAAGACTAATTGCGAATGTGCCCTGTGCCAAGCACTATTCTAAGTGCTTTACATTCTCCGGATCATCACAAACCTATTTTTATCATCTCCATGCTACCAATGAGGAAACTGAGTGCAGGCACATCAAGTAATTTGCTCAAGGTCACAAATATCTGTACCATTGCCATGGCAAGACATGAAACAGACCAGGCCTTCTGACTCCAGAGCCAGCAATGCTACAGTTTATTTTCAAGCACCATCCAAAAATATAGTGCACAACAAACATAAAAGTCAGGGAAAAATACACATTATTGGTCACAAATTAAATACATCCGACAAAGCAAGGAGTGCAGTTACTCTCTTCCCTAAGTTTTTTTTTTACCTTGAGACCTTTTTCCCACCAACCAATTTAAATAGCACATTTAAAACAGCACTTCTATTGTGAACATAACAAATGCCACTGAACTGCACACTTAAAAAAACAGTAAAGGACTAGGAGTTTAGCTGAATGGTAGAACACTTACCTAGCATGCAGGAGGCTCTGGGATCCATCCCCAGCACCACAAAGAAAAAAAATTAAAATGGTAAATTTTTATTATGTATATTAAAAGCCCTGTCTTCAGACAAGTATCCCCTTTATTACAGAGCTGCCTGCTCTTTTAACACTTGGCCACAGGCTTTGTGACCTGGGCTGATAAAAGCCTCACATGACAGAAATAAACAAAAACACTCAGGAGTGCTAGCATTCTAGGAACCAGGTTGGTTTTGGTGACTGAGATGGCAAATTGTTACTTTCAGGTCACCCTAAATGACCACCCAGGACAAAACTGAAGCAACACTGAGAAATCAAGTGCAAAAGACTACAGAAAGAAGGGCTAGGGGTGTGGCTCAAGTAGTTGAGCACCTGCCTAGCAAGTGGGAGGCCCTGAGTTCAAAATCCCCAGTAAAAGGGGAGGAAAAAAAAAAAAACTCTGAAGAAAATCAAACATTCAGAGACGTCACCTTCTGTCTTCTTAGTATTTGTCAGAGGAAAAAGATAACAGCACTGCTAGGACTGCCTGATTCAAATACAGAAACGGATACTGCAAAGACCGGAAACCTTTCAAGAAGTTCACAAAGGTTGTTCCATTCTACTACAGATGCCCATGTCAGCATGTACACGAGTCACCTTTTATTCTTTGTTTAAAAAGTCAAGGTGATATTACCGATACAACCAACAAATAAACTCACTTTTCAGCTTGTGTAGCTCGAAGCCCTTTATGTTTCTAAAGAAGAGGGGTGAGGTGAGAGGACTGGGGAGAAACAAAGATCAGTGAGGCTGAAGACCATAATAAACACCTCAGAGATTCTCCAAAGAGCAGTCGCTTGTATAGGAGACAGAAAGATCTGAAATGTACTGTAAAGACGTTAGCTGAAAGGAAACTGACAATTTCACACAGTTTAACCCCTTTTGAGTATGTAGCGCTCTCCAACAGACTTCACATCATTTATAGGTCAGGCGTGAACTTGCAAACCAGATTACTCCTAAGAGCATTACAATTTCTCCATCGCTCTCTTATAGCACAACAATGCAACAAAGAGAAAACTTTACTTTTACACTTGGAAAATCCTGTTTATTTTTCTAAAACAGAAGAAGTCAAGTAACTGAAGGTGCTCTGTTTGGATTCTAGTAAACCTATTCTCTCCTAATCCTAGGGCGCCATCCCCTACCCAGGAAGAAAGGAAGAAAAAGTGCTGGGCGCTCTGGGGCCACGCTGCAAAGTGTAGGCACCAAGCCTCCCCTGGCTTTCTGCTCAGGCACATCCAAGCCTCCTGCTGGTCACTGCTTACACTGCTGGAGTGGGTCATATGACACCTACTGTATGGCAGGGACAGGCAAAGGCTGTCAAGTGGCATTCATGTTAAGACTGGTTCAGTGTTTGAACTACTAACTTCTTCCATGTAATGTTTAAGCAAAAGTGTTTAAACACAAGTTCACCCATAATCTCTCAACTAGCACTGAACAACAAATGGAAATGGGTTTGGAATGCCCTATAAGCCCTTGCAAAACCCCATTCCAACAATTTTACTTTTCAACAGCAGAGCTTCCTCAAAGGCCAGCTACTTTACTTAGGAGAAAAAAAACTAGATAAATTTAAAATGTAGAAAAGCCCTCTCACAACATGAATGTGTAAAAATTAGGGTAGAATAAACAGGTGCACCTGCTTGCAAAGTCCTTGTGTAATTTTTTTTCATTAAGTTGACCAAGCACAATTAATAATGTTGTTAAATGTAAAGCAAAAGAACCTTGTAATTAATCTCACTTAAACTAAAAGACTTTGTTCCCAAAAGTGGTCAACTCAAAATATTGTTTACAAAATGAAAAACTTGCATTTTAACTGTAATAATTAATAAAATCAGTATAAAAGTTGATAATGTGTAAATTCTGGTCCTGACCCTAGGGAAAACTGTATACACAGCCCAGGTTACACCAATCAACTCTTGGGCCTACCTCTACTGTCAGGGACAGGAGGATAGATACAACCTAGAGGAGGTCACTGCTGGACAGACTGTGAAGACAGCAATGGAAATAATTAAGCACCTTAAAAACTCTTACTCAGGCTTCAAAACCTAGCTCAAATATGACCTTATCTGAGGAATACCCCCACTTCCTTGTCTCTCCTAGTACTCACTCATCACATTCTATGGAATCCTTTACCAGTCTCCTAACTCATGAAATCCTGAGGACATGGGCCATTGTTTATTAATCTCTCCACTGCTAGCACCTAGCACAATGCTTGGGGCATAGTAGGCCTATTGAGCAAATAAACATTTCAGGGTTACATGCTATAGGATCCACAAAGAAAAGCAGAAGCAGCCACCCTTTGCCCAAGTTGAAGCAGCAGGCTTTTCAGAAGATAGTCACCCTGGCCTTGGAAGCTGAATGAGACTCACCACACAAGAAAAGACATTAGGGCTGGGGGTATAGCTCAGTGGTAGAGAAGTGCTTGGCATGCATGCCCTGGGTTCAATCCTCAGCACCAAAAAGGAAAAAAGGGCCTTTAGACAAGGGAAGAGGCTGCAAAGGTGAAAAACCAGAGGTGCCACAGGTCAGGAGGAGACTCTGGATACAGGCACTGTAAGAATACAGGAGAAGGCACACAGGTTGAAGGCAAAGCGGTTCAAGAGGTTTCATTAAGGACTGTAGGCTTTGAGAGGCCCGGTAAGTTACTGAATCCAGGCAGTGACATGAAGATTCACCCCTCAAGAATCTTTAGCTTAAAGTTATGAAACCTCTGGGTAGTCAAGATCGTTCTCTACAGAGGCCTACAAGGGTAATCTGGAGCTTCTATAGCCCAGGTTACCGTCCAGCTCCCCATTTTCTCATGTACATATGTACAGGAAGCATATACATGTATGTACCTGTTTCATTCACAGAGAAGTAGGTGACAAAAGCTCTTTTAAATATTTAATGAAATTCTTTTAATTGCTAAATTTTTCTGAAGAGGTGAGTGAAGAATTTAAATTTTAAAGTGAAAGGAAAAAAAATATTTAAGCTACATATCCTGAATGCCTTTTTCATCCCGGTCTTTAAGTACCAAGATTATAGGACAGCAACATCCCATCCCAGCATCAACAAGGTTGGAGGCTTCGCTGAGTGACAGGACTCTCAAGCGAGAATAGGGAAGGTTCTAAGTGAGGTGACACCCTAAATCTCCTCCCATCAGTGCTTGGCCCAGGGAAAAGTAACGCCGGCTTCTTGCCATTCGACGTTGCCAGGTATTTAAAAATGTAAGGGAACGTGATATCTGTGAGCCAACTAGAAGGCACCAAAAGGCAGGCGGCGGACCTCCAATAGCCTCGGGTTTCAGCCCAGCAGATCGACCTGGGATGGGCAGCGCCGGCCATTCAGGGCAGGAGAACAGGGTGTCGCTGTCCGGGCGGCGGGGCAGGGCGCAGGCGGCGCGCCGGGCACCGAGGGAGGCGGTACCCACCCGGGCGCGCCGCGGCGCAGAGAGCCGGGCTGCTGGGCGGGCGTGGAGCGGCTGTCAAGGAGGCAGCCGGGCATCCTCCTGGGCCTCGGAGGCTTCTGCGCCGCTGCCGGGCTACCGGCGGAGAGAGGGTCACCATGTAGGCAGAGGGTGCGGCTGCGCCCGCAGAGTCCCCTAGGAAGCGCGGGGTGCGGCGCGGGGGCGCAGGAAGCCCAGGGCGGCGCCCCCGCATCCCCACCCCACCCCACCCCACCCAGGCCTTCTGCCCGCGTGGCCACCGGCCACGGGCTGCGTCCGCGGCGCGCGGGGGAAGGGAGATGCGGCGGCGTTGCCGGTCCCCGCTCCGGCGCCCCGCGGATCCGGGAGATAAAAGTTTGCAGCATGCGGCTGCAGTGCGAGTCACATCCGCCGCGCCGCCTCCTGCAGCACCAGCGCTCGAAGGACGAACAAATAAATGTAGAAAAAAGAAAGTGGGGGAGCCGGTAGGCCCCGGAGCCCGCCGCCCGGCATCCCGCGCCCCTCCCGCCCAGCCCGGCTCGGCGCCCGCCGCACTGACCGATAACCTCCTGCAGCTCGTACGCGTCCCTGCAGATGGGCCAGCCGACCGCCTGCGCTGCCGGGGCCGGGGCCGGGGCCGCCGCCGGGGCCGGGGCCGGCGCTGCTGTCGCGGCCGCCGGGGCCGCTGCCGCCGGGGCCGCTGCCGCTGTCACCGGGGCCGCCTGCTGGGGAAGCTGGACGTGCACGGGCGAGCCGCTCAGCTCCGCCATGATGCTGCCTGCCGGAGGAGGAGAGCGGGAGGACGCGCCGGCCGGCCGACGACCTTCCACTTGAAACTTCCCTGGCCTCGCCGCCGACACCGCTCGGCCGGCGCACGCCCTCCCCGCCCGCCGCCGCCGCCGCCGAAGCCAGCCACGAGGGGAGGGAGCGAGGAGGCCGAGCCGGGCGGAGGGAGGAGGCTGCGCCGGCGGAGGCGGGGACGGGAGGAGGCGGCGGCCGCCGCGCTCGCCGCTCGCCGCGCGCCCCGAACCTCGCGCGCGCCGCGCTCCGCCGCGATTGCCGGGGAACCGCCGCCCCTCCCGCCCGGCGCGCGGCCGCGAGAGTGTCCACCGCGCGGGGCCCGCGGCTCCGGGTGCGCTCGCGGCCCGGCCGTAGTCACGACCCCTGCCTCCGTCCGCCGGCGGCCCAGACAATCAGGCTCTCCGCTAGGCGTCCCCTGGGACCCCGAGGGCGGGGTCGTTGAACGGCTGCCAGGTCTCAGCCTCCCGAGTCTCCTGAGCTCCCGAGAACCTGAGGTCCATGTACAAGTTAGCGTCCGTTTGTAGGACGCCAGTTAAAAAATAACCCAAGTTGTAACTTTCCGGCGCCCTACCTGCCAGTATCCCTTTCCCACCTTGCCTAATCTAATCGCAGCCCTTCTACTTTTTCTTAGTGAAGGAAACCTGACTCCTAAAACCCCTGGGTGTTCACACACTTTCTTCATTTGTTCAAAGGCGTTGGGATCCCAGGGAGGTGATGTGAGGGGCTATGAAGTTAGAGCGAAATGTAGGGAAGAAGCTGGAGATGTAGCTCGGTGGGTAGAGCACTTGCCTAGACCAGACATCAGAAGTTTTTTTTTAACAACATAAAGAATTCACGGAGGTATAAATAAGCTGCACCGAAAAGTCGTAATTAATTGCTGTTTTTATCACCCCTCCCCCTGCAAATTACCTCATCCTTAAAATTACTGTGGTAAAACCTTACATCTTCCTAATTATAGGTGTCATATTTAATATTGAATGTTCACTCTGTTCCTTCACAGAGGTGACCAAGGTTACTTCATTCCTGTCTTGAGCTGAAATGATGCAGTGAACCAATGGTCATAATTGGTCATTTGGCCAAGATTAGACTGTCTAGTTCTCATGATGATCACAATTGAAGAAACAAGAAAGAATAAGGAGTGTGTAATAAAAACTGCACTGACTTTATGCACAAAGATATCCTTAAAGTTTGTGAAAGATAATTCAGAGGAAAACTCAGAAATTTAATAGAAAAGCCAGTTTTCTAATCAAAACACTGATTTAAAATAATAAGTATATGTAATCTCTTAGAGCATTATGGAACAGTTGAGATAAAGCAACTACCAGGCCCTAGTGTTTGAACTAAAAGGTATGCTGACCTAAGTGGACATCCTTTCATACACATTGGCTGGGGGAATGGGAGAGGAACAGTTCATTTTAATGTCTGTCAAGAAACAACCCATAAACAAATTCTAGTCCTCTGATGAACAGTGTTGCTCCTCATACCAAGCCACACCTGTTCACCTCTTCAAGAGCTGCCCCCATCCTACCCCAAAAACTTTTAAGGACTGACTTTAAGGGAAAAGAAAAATGATTAAATGAACATGACTTCTATTTCGTCATGCGAATTTACACTTTGACTTTCAAACCATGAAGTGAGATTATGAAGGCCAGGGAAGTTCTTGGGTGGAGACCAGTATTACTTGAATCAAACACAGATCACTTGGTTTCCCACAAAGAACAACTGTTCCCTAGTACAGATATCTGTCCCCAGCTGACCACTTTCCAAATGACTACCAGGATGACAACTGCCAGGACTCCTCGTGTAGTAATCACCACCTAAAGGAGAAAGGCTTCAGTGCTATTGAATTTAGGATTAGGTTTCAACATAAGAATTGAGGGGGATACAAGCATTCCAACCATAGCACAGGGGAACAGACTTCTGCATCAAAGAGAAGTATCTGCCACAGAATAATGCTGAGGCTGAAAAACTGACACATCATAAGGCAAGCTAAAAAAAAATTAGACCCTTATTTTTAATTTCTATATTTAAAGTCTCAGCATGAATATATCCTTTATGTATTGAAATAAATCTTTGAAATATAAAAGACACTCCCCATCTTTTGATTTAAATTTAGTAATGGATTTTCAGGGAAAATTGGGTATCAGTTGAATACTTCTTAAATATAGTGACAAGTTTTAAGTACTACTTCAGTCAATTGTTTATGGAAACATTAACTTACAAATCAAATCTAATGTTTTTATACAACTTAAAAATATTAATGCTCCATTCTTCATAAATAAACCTGATGCCAAAGCCACTGAGAGTAGCCTTCTTCTAACTGAGTTATTGGTGGAAGGGATGGGTCTGCCCTGAGTCATTGATGACTCTTGCAAGTCATCAACCTGGTAGCCATTTGTAAAGCAATCAGCTGGGGACAGATATCTGGTCTGTGAGTAGGGAACAGCTATTCTTTGTGGGAAACTGAGTGATCTGTGTTTGATTCAAATCTGTGATATTGGTCTCACCAGCATCATGGTTTCCTACCATGTCCCAAAAACTTCCCTGGCCTTCATAATCCCACTTTGTGGTTTAAAAGTCAAAGTGTAAATTCATGTGACAACACAGGAGTCATATTCATTTAACCGTCTTTATTTTCCCTTAAAAACAGACCTTTAAGTTCTTTGGGGTAGAATGGGAACAGCTCTTGAAGAGGAGAATAGGTATGGCTTGATATAAAGAGCTCCCCTCTTCATGAGATTAGTGCCTTCATAAGATATCTGAGGAGGGCACACACCTGTAATCTCAACACTTGGGAGGCTAAGGCAGGAGGATCTCCAGTTGGAGGCAGCCTGAGATACATAGTGAGATACTGTCAGAGAGAGAGAGAGAAAACTGAGGAGTACTGAGGATGTGGCACAATGTTAAAGTAAGATTATGCAGAGCTCTGGTTCCATCCCCAACGCCACACGAAAAAAAAAAATCCTCAAAGCACTCTCTCTGTGGTGGGAATCAAACCCAGGGCCTCTTGCTTTATACTCTCTACAACTGGGCTACCCTCCCCAGCCTGATGAGAGGTAATTTGTTCATCCCTTCATCCAAGTGAGGATATGGCTACAAGGCATTAGCTATAAAGCAGAAATCAGGTCTCTACCAGACACCCAATTTTCTGGCACCTGGATTTTGAATTTTCCAGCCACCAAAATGTGAGGAATAAATTTCTATTGTTATAAGCTACCCAATCTAAGGTATTTTGTTACAGCAGCCTGAACAAACTAAAACATTCGGGCCTCAATTTACTAGACATCAGTGGTACCCCCTCTCTTGAAGTTATGACTGCCAAAAATGTCTCCAGACAGTGCCACAAGTCCCACTGCTTCAGGTAAACTACATATACAGAATTGTCTGCCAGATGTGGTGGCACACACCTACATCCTAGCACTTGAGAGGTGGAGGCAGCAGGATCACAAGTTAGAGGCCAGCCTGGGCTACATGGTGTGACCCTGTTTTGAAAAGATCAAAGAGCTTGCGGAGTGGCTCAAGTGGTAGAGCACCTGCCTAGCAAGCATGAGGCCCTGAGTTCAAACCCCAGTCCCACCAAAAAAAAAAAAGTGGACAAACTAAACAAAGGATCAGGAGTAATGGCACATACCTGTAATCCCAGCTACACAGGAGGCAGAGATAAAAGACTTGCAGGCCCTTACAAAAGCACGAGACCCTATCTGAAAAATAAAATAAAGCAAAAAGGGCTATAGATGTGGTTCAAGTGGTAGAGTTCTTGCCTAACAAGCACAAGGCCCTGAGTTCAAACCCCAGTACCAACAAAAAAGATAAAATGAAAACAAAACTGTCATGTTATAAACACATTATTGCAATGGTTATCTGTTTGAAAGAGATTCTACAGAGATCAGTCATTTATTCATAAACCTTCTGAACATCTGGAGAGTGTAGACTAAGGGCCAAGGTATTGATGAAAAAAGTGAGTGATTCAAATCTTGCCTCCAACATTTTTTAGATCTCTGACTTTGGACTTTTTAAACACCCTATGTCTCAATTTCCTTGCACACAGAATCAACCTAGGAAAAACTTCTATGCACACTGCTATAGCATACTTCTTATGTAAAAAACTTAGAGTAACAGTCCACCAATAGTACATGTTCAAGAAAAATGAAAGCCACCACCACCGTCATCATTATGATTATTCTTTTCTGCCAAGACTTGCACTAGAACACAGAGGACAAGCTAGAGAATAATATAACAATGGCAGTTCCCAGAAGACAGGAATTTTTATTCCTTTGGTGCCTTGCTGCCTCTAGGTACCTAAAATAACATCTGGCATAGAGTATGCTCAATGAATATTGGCTAAATAAATATAACTATATAACTTTTTTTTTTTGCAGTGCTGGGGACCAAACTCAAAGCCTTGTGCATGCTAGGCAAGCACTCCACCACTGAGCTCTATCTCCAGCCCTATAACACTTTAAAAACCTGGTGCTGTGGTATGCATCTATAATCCCAGCTACTCAGGAAGCTGAGGCAAGAGGATTGAGAGTTTGAGGCCAGCCTGGGCAACCTAGTGAGACCCTATCTCAAAAAAACAACCAAAAAAAGGTATAAAAGCATACTTTTAAGCATCAGAATGAGTCAGCAATGTCAAGGGTTCATTAGATGGGAGGAAACTGGAGGCAGAGAAACATTTTTGGAAGCAATGGTAACAGTCAAGTTAGAGAAATGTAGATGTGAATTAAGCCATGATATTGAAGATAATGATGAGGGGGTAGATTTAAAACTTACTTAAGGACAGAGAAATGGAACTTTGTGACAGATGAGATTCCTTTCAAATCAAATTGTCCCAATGCATTAAATAAGTAGAAAACACAAATGCAATTTCCAAAGTGTTTTAGAGATACATCTGATGAAGGAATCAAAAGTACTCTGATTGACAGATGGTCTTTTACTCAGGGCTAGCATGTAATCTAACACAAAAGTCATTGCTGTTGCTTGGTAGGAAATATTGAGATGTTCCTGAGTATGAAGAAAATCCATCACTGTATTTGCCATCTCCAGCTCTCTCATACTTGCCATTCTAATAACAGTTGAAGAGAAAGATTGTACAAGAACTAGACTTTGGCTTAAGAGATTGCTTCCAAAATAGGGATCAAGAGGAGGCCTTCAGGATCTGGAATTTAATAAGGTAGTGTGTGCAACATAACCTCTCCCACATCATGCATAGTGGTGGCTCTGCAATTTCTGACCAACAGGTATTCAGGGATAGCTGTCTCATGGGAAGGCTAGGGCCCCCAGACTGTGAGAGGATAAGTTTTTGTTGTCTTATGCCATCCAGTTTGTGGCACTTAGTAACAGCGGGTAGAGAAAACCTCCACTGTGGGATTTGACATTAAGCCAACTGCATTTTATTTGGACAGGTTTTAGTAGTGAGTGCTAATGAAAATTAGCCATTACCTTGGAACTACCACTATCAAAGTCTGGACTTTCCACTATGACTTGTTTTTCAATTTCATTTTATTTATTTATTCACTCATTCATTTATTTTTGGTTGTCCTGGGGATTGAACTCAAGGCCTTGTGGTTGCTGGGCAAGTTTTCTACCACTTGAGCTAGGCCTCCACTCTTTTCTGCTTTAGTTTATTTTTCAGGAAGTTTCTTGTACTTTTGCCATGGAGTGGCCTCATATTATGATTCTCCTACCTTTGCTTCCCAAGTAGCTGTGATAACCGGTGTAAGTTACCCCACTCAGCTTGCTTTTTGAGACAGGGTCTTGCTAAGTGTTTTGCCTGGGCTGGCTGACATTGAGATCCTCCCATCTCTGCCTGCCACATAGCTAGGATTACAAGCAGGTACCCCCACACCTGACCCTCATTTTATTTTATTTACTTACTCATTTTTGATGCTAGAAATTAACCAAGGAGCTAGTACATGCTAAGCATGGTTTCTACCACTGAGTTATACTCCTAGCTTTTTAAGATTATTTTAAATGAAAAACAAAAACTGCAAACATAGTAAGTATAAGAACATATGAAAAAAAAAAAACATATGAGCCTTTCCAATTTTGAAGACCAAGCCCTCTTACAATTAACATAATGAGAGATGTGTTATGTGATTGCTAGTGATGAGTTGATGTTAACCCTAATCCAAAGTTAAGGGTTGGTATAATTCAATTTTGTTAGGTTTAACACAATTTAGTGTTAAGGTGTCATTAGTACTTATTTCCCAACCATAAATAGAAAGAAACTTAAGTATCTTTTAAACTGAATTATTGCAAAGACATTGCCTTTTAAATTCATCACATGTGATTTAAGGGACTAAACTTACATGAATTACAATTCCCAAGCATGTGTTTTTACACATTTTCCAACCAGCTCTTGACATTGACTTTCTATTGCATTTTATATTACACACAAAATCACTCAGGTGACAGTAAATGCCTCTTCATTAATCACAGAAGTTTCTGACCATGATTTTGATTCTGGTGGTCAGAGGACTCACTAGAAGTCCTACAATATCTACCAATCAAGAAGGACTTCTGTATTTAGCAAGAGGTACCCTTGGCTAATACACCAGAGGGGATTATAACTGTCTGTGTGGCATACATACTACTTTTATGTTGTCATCTACCTAAAACCTGATAGTCTCTACTTAGGCATCAAATTGTAATTTAGAGCAATTTGATTCTTTACTGCTACTTCTGCCACTGCTACCACACAAAGAGGAGTCTATTCTTTAAGTATGAAACAGCATTTTCTGAAGATATTTTGTTCATCTCTCTCATCTTCAGATTCTTCCAAAAACCAAGGATGTTCCAAAACCTTCACTTCCTCTCCATTCAAAAATCCTTTCACCAAAACTATCTGCAAATCCTAAATACTTTCATCTCCTCCTTTCTGGCCTCCCCTGCTCATCTCAGCAGGAGAGGTATTCTGGATTTTTTGTGTTCTGAGAAATAAAGGAGAGCCAGGGACTGATCTCACATGTAAGGAGGGAGGTGCAAAATACAATATTAACTTATTAATATCCCTTCTATCAGTAAATACATTTTGTTGCAGTGCTGGGGATAGAACCCAGTGTTTCATATATGCTAGACAAGTGTTCTACCACTGAGATACACTACGAACCCCTAACTTAATAAATAAAATTTTAAGAATTATAAACTATATGCACTTTTGCTAACTGCTCTGGGAAAAGACAAAACTATCGGAACTATAATTCACTAAAAACTCACTTTATCCAGTGTCCAGACTTTTGGAGCCCCAATTAACCCAAAAGTTACTAAATTTGGGAGAATACTCAAAACCAGAAGTCACAGAGGTATAACATGACTGGTCAGTATGCTGGTCCATATAGATAACTTCCTTTACTACTGACTGATGAAGTCTTTTCAAAAAGAAAAAAAAAAAAAGAGCAACAAAACTGTGTCATTCTATGCTAAAGGCAAGAATTCCAAAGAAGTGGCAGGGGTGGCAAGAAATTAAAATGAGGGCTGACGTTGTAGCTAGCTCAGTACTAGATAGCTTGTTTATCATGCACAAAGCCCAAAGTATGACAGTATGATTGCCAGCACTGGAAAAATATATACATAATAAAAATCAGAGAAAAAGGAGGAGGGAGCAAGAAAAGCAGCTAGAAATGTAGAGAGAGGTACGCACATTTGACATTAAACATTTAGGAGGAGATAGCAGAAATGACCTTGAAGAAAGAAGAGAATCATAAGGGAAGGAAATTCAGTACCAGTGGCCAGATCCACATCAAAGGAGACATAGTCCAGGTGCACGCACATATGTCTACTCAGTGTGAGCAATGGAACTAGTCACGCCAAGGACTCTGGCCCAGCATGGCAAGTTGTCATGCCAGAAAGCCAGTCCAATATTGCCAGATCTCCATGTTGTTTCAAGAGAAGCCAACAAATCTGATTTTATGTGAAACTTCCCAGCTTTTAAATATTGGACCAACTTTATAAAATACTTTACAGAATCTGATACCATAGATGTAACATTTAAATACAAGAAAGCAATATTAACTACAGTCTTTGAATAAATGCATATTTAGTGAAACATGGATTGGAAAGACAAACTCTAAATCCAGTTGTTGGTCCAGGAGAAGAAGGGAGTAAAGAAGGGAGAAGAAAGGCATCCAAGGGGTTTCTATTGCATCTATAATGTTTTATTACTTTAATGAATGTCTGTAATAAATATAACAAAATGATAAGATTGTTAGACTACATGGTAGGTCCATGAGTTTTTATGCATTATTGTCCCTGCTGTTCCATAGATTTGAAATATTTCACAATTAAAAAAACAATAACACTTCGTTTGCCAAATGAAACACTTGAATCCTCATCAGTCTAGTGCAGAGCCATTTCACAGCCTTTGTAGAGCATGCTTTTATGGACATAGGGCCAGGCTGAACTCAGACCAGGGAGAACAGTACTATGGCTGCCACCAGAGCAAGCCACATGTGATCCAAGTGATCTTCAACCCAAACAGGCATCAAAATAGCCTATGCAGCTTGATAAAAATCTTCTTGCCAGATCTAGGGGACAGGATGGAGGATTTGAAGCATCCGTAGTGTTGACTCTGAATGAGAAGAGCAAGGGAATAAAGGAGAGATTACAT
The DNA here is from genome assembly GCF_047511655.1 of Castor canadensis. Classification (NCBI taxonomy): domain Eukaryota; kingdom Metazoa; phylum Chordata; class Mammalia; order Rodentia; family Castoridae; genus Castor; species Castor canadensis. Next base: position 122,194,450 of record NC_133389.1, read on the forward strand.
TCTGAAGACAGAAAGAAAGAAGAGCATTGGAATCGTGAAAGAGGTAGCAGGACAGCAAATAAGCATGGAGAAACTGAGGCAACAGAGAAAAGCAACAAACAGTTCCAAATTTCAACCCCAACTCCCCGGGGGTGAACTGAAGACACAATTACAAGATAAGCCAGATGATGCTGGTGACAGACTGGCAATTCAAGCTGCAGGATAAGTCCATACCTCTGCCAGCCTTAAACTCAATGTAGGGATTTGGTGAGACAGTGACTGCTCCAGTCTGGAAGACATTCTATCTCCCTTTGTCTCAGAGATCTATAACAAGATGTCATCTTGAGAGAGAGCCCAACACATTAAAAATCATATACCATGATCAAGCTGGTTTCATTCCAGGGATGCAAGGATGGTTCAAAATATGCAAATCAATAAACATAGTGTAGCACATAACCAGAAATAGGACAAAAATCACATGATCATCTCAATAGATGCAGAAAAGGCTTTTGACAAAATTCAAAATCCCTTCACAATAAAAGCCTTGAAGAAATTAGAACATACCTGAACATAACAAAGGCTATATGCAATAAACCTATAACCAACATTGTACTAAATGGGGAAGAGCTAAAAACATTTCCTCTAAAATCAGGAACAGACAGGGTGTCTACTCTTTCTACTTTTATTCAATATAGTGCTTGACTTCTTTGCCAGAGCAATAAGACACAAGAAAGAAATGAAAGGGATACAAATAAGAAAGGAAGACATCAAATGACCCCTATTTGCAGATTATATGGTACTATATTTAAAAGATCCTAAAAACTCCATCAAAAAACATTTAGATCTGCTAAAGACTTTTGGCAAAGTAACAGGATACAAAAATCTACATACAAATATGAGTAACTTTTTTGTACAACAATAATGAACAGGCTGAGAAACAAATCAGGAAAACAATCCCATTTACAATAGCTTCAAAAAGTATAAATACCTAAGAATAAATGTAACTAAGGAGGTGAAACTATACACAATGAAAACTATGTCTAGGCAATACAGAGAGACCCTGTCTCAGAAAACAAAAGATATAGGGGAGTGGTTCAGTGGAAGAGCATTTGTCTAGCATGCACAGGCTCTATATTCATCATCCACACCACAAAAAAACAAAATCCTTCCTCCTGGGTCCCACATGGATTCTACAAACCACAGTCTACAGGTACAAATCGGGCCACTACATGATTTTGATGTGCAGTCAAGTCAGAGTTGAAAATAACTGTCAGAGCCCTAAGAATATCACTGTGACCCAGGGAAGTCACCCAGATAGCAAAACACAGAGGCCAAGGGACTCCCAGCAGAGTGGCAATTGTCAAAGGCTCAATGATATCTATGATCATGGGCCACTTTCCTGAATTAGACATAACAAATGACAATTACAGCAAAATAACAAATTAAAAGCTGAAATCATTTTGAAATTAGAATTTGAAATAAGCTGGACACAGTGGTACAAACCTATAATTACAGCTACTCAGGGGGTGGAGATTCAGATGATGATAGTTCAAGGCCAGCCCAGGCAAATATTAAGAAGACCCCATGTCAACAAACAAGCTGCACATGAGCCAGGGATAGGAAGATCATCTGAGGTCAGACTAGGCCAAAAGTGTGAAACCCTATCTGAAAACTAACTGAAGCAAAAAGGGAAGAGGGTGTGGCTCAAGTGGTAAAGCATTTGCTTAACAAGTGTGAGCCCCTGAGTTCAAACCCTAGCACTGCCAAAAAAAAAAAGCAATTGAAATAACAACTCTGTTTTAAAGACTAATTTTCTGAGCAGCTTTAGATTCATAGCAAAAGTGAGAAGAAGGTACAGAGATGTCTCATTCATCCCCTGCCCCCACACCTGCATAGGCTCTCCCGGCTCCAGTGGTGCACTTACACAGTTGAGGAACACACAATACATCATTATCATTCAAAGTGAAACCCCTGTGAATGATACTGTGGTGGCTAAACAATCAAGCCCATGCTAATATATGAGACCAAGAGTCAACCAAAATGTAAAGGACTTTTAAAACACTTCCATCAAATGCTTAAACTGAAATGGTATTCAGTGCATTGTTTTAGCGAAACAGCCTGAGCACCTGCTCTGCAAAATGTAAGCTTCCTGCATGGGACAACATAAAGATTCAACACTGCTTAATGTGTAATGGAAGAGACACATACACAAGTAATTTCTCCCTTAGAGGTAAAGATACTTATGTTGTATGTAGGATTGCTGTTTTGGCCAGGTATGGTGGTATGCACCACTAGTGCTACAGCTTGGGAGGCTAAGAGTAGAGAGGGGATTGCTAGAAACCAGGAGTTCCAGTCTGGCCTGGTATAGTAAGACAAGGTGAGATTTCATCTTAAAACCAAACAATGCTAACCAGGGCTGAGGGTGTAGCTCAGTGGAGGCTGCTTGCATAGCATGCACAAAGCCCTGGATTTTGTTCCCAGAACCATATAAAGATTATTCTTTTGTCCTGAAGACTCCAAGACTTGAACCAAGTTGTTGGGCCATAGAGTCCTATTTGAACCATTTCCTTATGGCTGGGAGAGGAGAATTGACTCTCAGAAGAGTCACTTGAAACAATCTAGACTTCATAGAGAGTTAATGTATGAAGTAGTCTAAAAAATTTACATTTTTAGAGGATGCTCTTACCTTAATAAGCAACATCTACAAAACTTAAGATTTTTGCTTAAAGGAGTACATTTTTTCCTAGATAACATAAAGGCTAAATCAGCTTTGTTTTCTCTTTCAGAACCCCACATGTTCTGAAATTTCATTCATAACAAAGATCCCAATACATTGCTTTAGGATGATTTTTCAGGAACCTTTATAACTCAAAGCATTTCCTCTTTCAACAATATAACAGTACTACAGTTTATGCAGACATTATGCTAAGCATTTTAGAGACATTGTCTCACTTCATCCTTACCTACAACTACTGAGGTAGATTACATTATGTGCATTTTTATACACGGAGAAACTGAATTTTACAATGATTAAGTAAACTCAACCCAATTCTCAGATTATCTGACCATACATTTGGACATGCCTGTTACCAGCATTTTTTCATCTTTCTTCTTAGCTGGAGGTTACAGTTCCCAGAGAAGAGTCTGTCCAACTCTAACCTGGAAGACAAAGATCTTGACAGCATTCTGTGGTCAGAGTAGTCTTCAAAACTGCTCTAACTCCAAACACACTCTTTCTTGATGAAAGCATATGCATTTGCTCTTTTACATAAAAATGGTAAACCAATTTTAATTTAATTTAATTAAAAAGACTACAGATATGCTATCTAGTTCAATGCCATGTAAAGTCAAGTAGTAAGGGTATAAATAGCAAAGAAACAGCCTCCAAGAATGGAGTATTCCTTCTTAAAGCAATGCTTTTGGGGGGCAATATTCAGTTTAGAGGTAAATATTGTGTTTTAAAAGTGCTGAAATAGCCATTAATTTGAATATTTAATATACATAATATATTAGTTAATCCCCAAGATGGTTTATTTTTGTTGACAACTTGACTGAATTAAAGAGTATCTAGAAAACTAAGAAAGCATTGTTTTGGCTTTTGTCTGTGAGAGTGTGTCCAGCAGAGACTGGTGTGTGAGTCCAAATAGACTAAGTGGGGAAGATTCACCTTCAATGTGGGTGGTCACCATCAAGTCAGCTGGGGACTTCCATAGAACTGAAGCAGATGAAAGACCAGTTGTCTCTCTGTCTCGCCTGGCTCTCAGATACATTCATTTGCTCCTGTTCTTGGATATCAGAACTCTAGGCTCAGACTGGGGATGGTGGTGCACACCTAAAATCCTAGAGCTTAGGAGGGTGAGGCAGAAGGATCCCAGTTCAAGGCCAGAGGGGGCTACATATTAAGATCCTTTTTCAACAATAACAACAAAAAAGAACTTCAGACTGTAAGGTCTTCGAATTCCAGCAGCCCCATGGGTTCTCAGGCCTTGAGTTAATAGTTATAACATCTGCTTCCCTGGCTCTGTTTTCAAATCTGCACTGAGCCCCGCTATATGGCATCCTAGGGTCTACAGATTATAGATGACTTGTTATTAATTCTGTAGTCTCCACAATAGGGAGAGCTGATTACCCTAATAAATTCTCTTCTTTCTATCATCTATCTATCTATCTATCTATCATCTATCTACCTATTTACCATATTGGTTCTGTCTCTCTGGCGAACTTTGACAAATACAGATTTTGGTACCAGTAATGGTGAGGAACCAAATCTTAAGGAAGCATATCTAATCCATTTTTAGTTTCTGGAATTGACTTTATAAACTGATTAGACCTAAAACTCCTAATGTATGTCTTTCTTTCTTTCTTTCTCTTTCTCTTTCTTTCTTTCTCTCTCTCTTTCCCTCTTTATCTTATCTCTCTCTCTCTCTCTCTCTCTCTCTCTCTCTCTCTCTCTCTCTCTCTCTCTCTCTCTTTCTTCCTTCCTTCCTTCCTTCCTTTCTTTTTCTTTCTTTCTCCTGTGAATGAGATTCAGGACCTCAAACATGATAGGCAAGCATAATACCATTGAGCCATAGCCCTGCACCCAACAAGGACTGTCTTTCTACTAGTGCAGAAAGCAGCAGTAGTCTATGACATGAACTGTTTATAGGGAAACACAAAACAAATGTATTTGATACTCTTAATTTAGTACTCATAATATGTAAGGAACTTGGTAGCTTTGTATGAAGTACTTTTGAACATTTGTGGAAAACTCTCGCAACCTAAATAAGCTCTTGTCCTACTATCCTAACTGGGGGCAACTGGAAATGCAGACAGGACAAAGGATTGAAGACAAACATGCACAAAGCTGGGGCCAGGTGTGCTGGGTGCTCAGATGCAGATGCACAACAACTTTGTTACTTCTTTTTTACTTCTCTTCTTTTACTTTGCTTCTTTTCTCTATTCTTTAAAATCTTACTTCTTTTCTGTTCTTTAAAGTCTCTTTCCTTAGACTCGCACTGTCCCATGTTTTCTTTAATCTCTCTTAAAGTCTTGGTCCTCAGACTTGCACTGTCCTATGTTTCCTCTAATCTCTACCATAACTCCTAGTCTCAGTCTGTAGACTTGCAGACACAGCAGCAGCCACCAGCAGCATCAGCAGTAGCCACCAGCAGTGTCATCAGCGGCAACCAACCTCGCAAGAAGCCAACCTCACAAGCAGCCCCCCTTGCAAGCAGCCAACCAATCCCAGTCCTCCTTCAGCAAGTCTTTTATACATAGTGGCAAACAAAGAGAAAGAGCAACAGTTTTCTGGGAGGGGTGTGACAGTGTAACAGGAGAAACCTGCAATCGCTATTCTCTGAACTTAACATCTTAGGAAAAGCAGCTGTGCTTTTGCCCTTGCCCTCTTCTGTGGCTGGGGCCTTGCCAAACTCATCCTGCAGATTATTTGACATAGCTGTGCTTATGTCAAGTTTTTGTTAGGCTTCTCACACTCTACCCACCACAGAAAACCACAAATATAATGATATTATTTAATTGCTTTTTAATTGCTTTTAATGTCCTTGAACAAAATGATGAAGAAATAGATTAGAAAGATGAAGAGAAATTGCTGAAAACCAAAAACAAACCCTCATCATGAAACTGGCTGAATTACAACAAAAATTTAACTGTCAGTGTCACAAGGTGCCTCCTGTTAAAGAAAGGGCATGGGTTTGGAAAGAATGGGATCTTGTAAGCTAAGACAGATATATGAAGGCAAATACTGATGAGACTGGGGACACTGGGCTCTTAAATTCTCATGAATGGTGTTTGCAAGCAGAAGGGGGTCTCACTTTCATCCCTAAAGCAGTAATATGCCTGGCTATTGTGCTTTGTATATAAAATGTTTCTCCAAAGGCTCAAATGCTGAAGGCATGGTTCTCACCTGGCAGATCCAAACGTTGAAAGGTGATTGGCTTATGAGGGCTCTAAACCTAATAAATGGATAAATTCATTGATGGATTCAAAATTTGATGACATTATAGAGAGGTGGTAGAAATTTTCAGCAGGGGGGCTAGTTGGAGGAAGTGGATCACTGGGAGTGCTCTTGAGGACTATGTCTTGTCCTGGGCCTCTTCTTATCTCTCTGCTTCTTGGTCTCCATGAAGTGAGAAGCCTCATCTGTCACCATAATATTCTTCCTTATCTTAGACCCAAAGTCCAGCTGGTCTTAGACTGAAACCATAAGCCAAAATAAATCCTTACTTCTTTAAATTGTTTCTTTCAGGTATTTTCTCACAGTGACAAGCAGCTGACTAACACATTACCCAAGTGGTTACAGCCTGTTTACCTCCATACACAATAATAATGGCCTCCCCTATGGCAGCTGCCAAGAAAGATCATGTTGATTCTCCTCACCACACACCCTACCACCACTTTTTGTTTCTAGACTACAACTAATTTCAAGTCCCATCTGGCCCCCAGTGTGTACTGTTAATCATTCTCCCACCCACCCAAAACAGAGCAATAACCCCATGAATTAGCCACTTCTCATAAACAATTAGGTGCTGGCCCTGAACTGAGATTGACTCCAGGAGACACACATAAAGCAAATTTCTTTGGGCTTTTTTCCCTCTCTTATTCCTTTATCATGTAACATAAGATATAGTGATTTTATATTAGAATAAAAGTATTTCAGATTTTTCATCACAGTATTTAAGTTAGATATCAGGGAAATAGTAAATATCATCCAATTTTACCAACTTCTCTGGGTTAGGGATTAGTGAGTTTTGGGTTTGTATGTAGGGCAGTTATGCCAGGTTGGGGAAAACTATTACTTTGCTATTGCATTTATTTAGAGATTAAGAATATTTAAGCATATGTGTATGGGTGCCAGGTTGACAAGGAATTGACTTAGCTCATTTGTTAACTTTTTTTTCCTGGTACTATGAATCAGGAACCTTGAACCAGGGCCTTGTGCAAGCTAGCCAAGTGCTATATCCATTGAGCTATATCCCTTCTGTGATGGTTAATTTATAGGTGTCAACTTGATTAAATTAAGGAATTCCTGGAGAAGTGGTAAAGCATTACTTTTATGTGTGTCTCTGAGGATGCTCCCAGAGATATGTAAGTGTAAAAGTGGGCAATGCACCATGCAATTGCCTGGTGGCTTGGATAGACCAAAAAGAGAAGAAAGGAGATAAGGAGATTCCTTCTCTCTCTCTCTCTCTCTCTCTCTCTCTCTCTCAATCTCTCTCTCTCTCTCCCTTTTGCTCTCTCTCTTTCTCTCTCTCTCTCCTGGAGCTGGGGCATGCTCTTTTTTTCTCACCTTTAGGCTCTCCATTCTTTGGACTCCAGACTTATACCAGAGATCCATCCCCCAGATTCTCAGGCCTTGGATTATTATTCCATTGACTTCCTTGGTTTTCAGGCCTTTGGACTTGTACTGAGCTATCCCAGGGTCTCCACATTGCAGAAGTCATATTGGGGGACCTCAGTTTCCATAGTTGCATGAACCAACTTTCTTTTAAAAACTTCTCTATCATATAACTTATCTGTATCTCCTATTGGCTCTGCCTCTGTGATGAACCCTGACTAATACATTTGTCTCCTCTTTCCACACCACTCTGGGTAAACTGAGGGAGAAAACAGAAAAGACAGCAGACCAATAGCTCATCTCTTGCCTTTTCATCTTCTCCTAAATTAATGGAGAACACTCAGATTTTATAAACTTCTGGTAGAATATCTTATACTGCTAAAATTTCCTAAGTGTTGGTTATTTCCAAAGCAGCAAGGTTCTAGAAAACACATAGATTCTTCTTTGTCAGACCTAAATCCTCTTGTTTTTTAATAATAAACTCCTGCTCAAAAAAATCTGGGTGGGGTGGTAAACATGAAATGCTATAAGAATCTAAGAAAGGTTAAAATACACTTCTCCATGAAAATGCATAAAAGAACAATCCAACCATCACATTTTCTCTAGATTTGTACCTCTTATAATGCAGTCACCACATCTTTTACTTTTAGACTAACTCTGAAGCTGGGCATATGCATCTGTAGTTTCAACTTTCAGAAAGGCTACTCAGATCCTACTCAGAGGTAGGAGTATCACTTGAGACCAGGAATTCTAGGCCAGTCTGGGCAACAGAGTGAGGCCTGTCATAAAAAATAAACCAATGAAATAATTATGTCGATTGAGAGTTAGCCTTTTTTATTGTACAAAATATGTCTGTTTAAAACCTGCCTCTATGTCCTCAATGGCAAAGCTGCACATATTTTTCTGTAACCAGCACTTTCACATTGCCAGGTCTACAGCTGCTAATCTCTATTTCCAGGCACATCTTCATCTGCCTAGACCAGAGAACCACTAGAGAAAAAGTTCTTTTTTTTTTTTCCTCCATGAAGTAAATATGAGTGAGAGGTGTCCAGGATGAAAGGAATAAGACTGTGTGTGGGAGAGACAGTCAGCTGTCTTCATAGAAACAACCCTAAAAGCTTACGGGGGTGGGGTTTAGACTCCATTCAAAGGAACCTAGGAAAAGCCAGCCCTGTCTTTATAACCCAGGAGGAGGAATTCAGACTCACCACTACAGGGATACTAGATTTTCACATCTTCTTTTCTGCCCTTTCACCATATTAGCACCCTTTCCAAACTTACTCAGTGTAATTTAGTGACTAAGCATCAGTAGCAGCAAGGGGCCTGGACCACTCCTTAGTAGAACTTAAAAGCTCCTTGCATTTTGATCAGGACTCAGTAATTATTAATAAAAGTAAACTTGCTGCAGTGACAAATATGAATGGCACATCATGCCTATCAGTTTCCAGTCCCCTACTTATCCCTGACTCAATATTAGTGGGAGGGAAAAATCTATATCATGGAACAGGAAAAATTTCTAGTTGCTAATTATAAGACTGACAGAAAAAGCTTAAGACCTCAAGGAGAACCATGCAAAGATGATACTACGGTACCTTGAATGTGTATTATATTCAAATATGCTCAATATTCAAAACCAAGTGTTGCTGACAGTAAATCATGGCTGAAATGAAATGAATTGTAAACATAAGCAGAAGTTGAATATGAGATACTGTTGTTTGACTCTTAAATATCCCCCCAAATTGATAAGGGCTTTCAGTTCAGGGAGGCACTGTTAAAGGGTGGAGCCTAGTGGGAGGTCTTTAGGTCATTGCAGGCTTGTCCTTGAAGGATACTGTGGGACCAGGAGCCACTTCCTACTTCTTTCTTTTGACTCATGGCCAAAGAATGAAGAGTTTTGTTCCTGCATGTGCTCCTGACATGATATGCTGCCTCTGCCATAGCAACTGGGCCAACCCACAGTGGACTAAAAACTTTAAAAAGGTGAGCCAACATACAACTTGTATATAATAAGTTAATTATCCCAAATATTTGATATAGTAAAAGAAGCCCCACATATAAGGGAAGGTCTGTGGGTAGAAAAGCAAACAGTGCAGGTGGGGGGAGGATGAAGAGTGAACACTGAGAGTGGGGAGAGGGTGGGACAGTAATGGTGAGGAGAGGGTGGGGAAGTGAGCAATGAGGGTGGGAGAAGGTGAGAGAGTAAGCAGGGAAGGTGGGGGCAGGGTGGAGGAGTGAACATTGGAAGTTGGGGGAGGGTGGGGGAATGAAAAGTGTGGGTGGGTGACTGAGCAGGGGAGTGGGGGGAAGAAGGGGGATTAAGCAGTGGGGGGGAGGGGAAGGTGGGGGAGTGAGGAGTGAGCAGTGAGAGAGGTGAAGAGAGAGAGAGAAATGTGAGTCAGTGGTTTTTACCTATTAATGCCTATCATCTTGTGTCCTGTCCTTTATTCTTGCTATCTCATCTGGTCTTCTTTGGTTGAACTTCAGAAACCCATGGTGAACCTCTACTTAGTCTTTCTGGGACCTTCTAAAAGCTAGTTGTCCCTCCTGGTGGATTCTTTTTTTCTTTGGAAGTTGCTGGAATTTGTATTGTTTGCAAATGTATCTGCTTTCTCTTCTACTGACCTCATTTAATGGCTTTTGTTTTTGTGTTTTATGTTTTTAAATTATTTTATTTTGACAGGGTCTCACTATGTAACCCAAGCTGGTTTCAGACTCATGTTCCTCCAGTCTCAGCCGCCCCTTGCCTGTTTTTTGACGGCCTTCAGTTTTCCCAGAGTATATGGATTTCTGAAGACTGGAGATAGCTCTGATAGACAAATAAGCTGAGAGCAGTCAGAAACCTGAACTTGAGGACAGTTCCAGAGCTGTCCGCCAGCTTTGCCCTGACTGCCTTCTTCCTTGGATGTGTCATGTAGATGTCCCTGCTGCCCAGGTGATAGGTTTGCTGTGCTGTCCCTCAGGCTCATCTTGCAGAAGAAATTCTGTCATCCGAGGGGGTTCATTGCCATGGCTTCAGTGCAGTCTCTGCAGAACCTGCAAGTTTTGTTCTACTGAAGTCCTCCACGTGCAGCCTGCTCCACCAATGGGATTTTTCAGTCACAATTCCTTTTTGATTATTCATTTAGTGGGATTTCCCCCAGAAAAGAAATTGAGTCACTAAAGGAAAATTTCTAAATAGTATGTTAGAAGAAGGAAATCATCTGAGTCCAGGAGTTCAAGATCAACCTGGGCACTATAGTGAGAGTCTGTATGAAGCATGTTATTCTCCTATCTGAGAGAAACAGTATGTCTCTTTTGTAATCTGTCTTTTTACTTCCAAATGTTTTCAGTATTTCCCATGTCAGTCTTTTTTTCCCTACCATGTTTTTTTTTAACAACTGTTTATTTATTTGACATGTTGGGGTATTGTAGATGATTAGTTACCGAAATAGTGAATTAATGTGGGAAATAAGGCTAGGTGTGGTGGTGGCTCATGCTTGTAATCACAGCTGCCAATGAGGTGAAGGTAAAAGGATCGCAGCCTGACTAAAAATTTAAGACCTAGCTCCAAACAAAACAAAACAAAACAAAAAACAACCCACTAAAAAAGCAAAAGAACTGGGAACATGGCTCAAGTTACCACTTGCCTAGCAAACATGCAGCCTCGAGTTCAAGACCCAGTATCACAAAAAGCAAAAATGTGGGAAATAATAAAAATGATTTGTATCTAAATATTCATTTTAAAGGAAGCTGAACAAGTTCACCTAACCTGCCAGTTTGAATTGTACTTTTGATTATCTTGGAGAAGAGGACAGCAAATGTCAGAACTTGTCTGTGCATTACCTTTTTCAAATGATTTCACCTGTTAATTACTGATGGGCTCAGTGTACCCTTTTTGATCCCAGGGGTCTTGAATGCTCAGCTGATGGAAACCCCGCTAGTCCTCCAACTCGTGGCTCTGGCACCATCCTCAAACCCATCTCTGTATGTCTCTGATGAGCCACATGGCTTCTCTGCTTCCTTCCAGTCCTCCAGAATTATAAGTTTACACCATCTTTACAATGGCACCCTAATCAGTGGGCTTCAGGCTTTATCCCTGTTGGAGTGTTTCCAATCACTGAGGGTTCTTTTGCTCTCTCCAGATGGAAATCACAGAATAAGCAAAGTGCAGCTCCCTTAGTGTCAGCAACTCTGATCCTTGAGTGCCAGTGGTCCTCAAATATTAGTATCACAGCTCAGGTTTGAATTCCAGTAGTCCAGCACCTAGTGCTTACAGCTCTGTCAGCCACACTTGGTGGCTGCTCAGCTCAAGGATGAGATTGGAATTCTTCCTGTGGCCTGAGCCACTTGTTCTCTATGGTTCCTCCTTTACAGTGTTTTGTCTTCGTCAGTCCTAGGCTCTGTATAACCTCTTACCCTCTTGGCACTATTGCAGTCTTGGCATCTCAGTTCTCTACAGCCTATGCTCCTGGCTGCTCTCTGGAACCCTTCAGCTGCCCTCTAGATGCTGGGTATGCCAGGGTGGCAGTCCCAGAAATTTGTGTTACCAGTTCAGCCCATTCTAGCCATAATAAAAGACCATACCAGGAAATAAAGCTACTCAGGCTTTATTGAGGCCTAGGCTGCAGCACAAGAAGCAGGGCAGTACACAGCAGGGAGGTCATTCAGATTCACCCAAAGAGAGCAACAGGACAGCTAGCCAGTCATGTCACACGTGCACATAGACTTCTCTTGTGAGCAAGTATGCTGTGTCGTGCTGGGCCTACATATTCTAGCTGTCATGAATAGGGGAGATGTTTTTCCCTGATCTGATTGAGGACATCTGCAAGATGGGTGGAGGTATCTGGAAAACAAGGTCATCTGAAGCTGTCTCAACCAAAGTGATGTCCTCTGGAGTCCTTCACTGGGTATTTGGAGTGGTCATGTCTGAAACAGAGCCTGGCCCAGTAGCTACTAAAGCAATGACTTCTGCCAGGCCATGACAACTGCAAGGTTTCTGTGGCTGGACTGAAGTCTCCTTCAGGCATCCATGGCTAGATCAGAATCTCCCTGGAAAACCATGATGCACTTGAAGCAGTCACAGGAGCCACAGGATACAGTTCAATGGTACAGTACTTACCTAGCATGCATGAAGACCTGGGTTTGATCCCCAGCACCACAGGAAATTTTTTAAAAATGCAGCCATGGCTGAGTCAAAGCTCCCTTGATCACAGAGGAATGACTGGTTGATTGACAGCTCCATAGCTTTCTCGAAAGTGGTGGGGCTGTATTTACAGGTACTTCCTTCTTCCATGGAACTTCAGGAGTGACAGCAATGTTGCTTACAGCCCTGCTGTACTCCAGGACTGTGGAGACATCATTAATGATTCCTGATTTAGCTTCCTTACTTTCCTGACCTGGGATAGTCACCAATCTTACTCTTGAGCAGTGCTGCAGTTGGGTTTGAGAGAGGGTCTGACAGCTGTCAATCAAGCAAGCAGAAGTCAGAAACTTGATGGGGGAGTAAATCCAGACTGTGAAGTTTCCAGAGCTCTCCTTCAGCTTTTCCCTGACCTGCCAGCTTGCTTGCTCTCTGCCTGTGTCTTCTGGTTGTCTCTCTGCCTTCCTGGAGTAGTTTGGATTCTGGCGTACATCCTGCAGAGGAAATCCAGGCATTACCAGGTTTCTTTGCCATGACTACCTTTTCATATCAGTAGAAACTGTGAGTTTTGAGTTCAAAGACCTTCATGCTTTGGCCTATTAAAATTCCTATCTCCTCCTCCTACAGAGATAAAGAATCAAATTCAGTGGAAGTACTCTACCAAGAACTGTATTCCCTGGCCCACAACTCTTTTGTTTTGTCTTTTAGAATTTTTTTATAGCTGTGCTGGGTGGGAGTATATTGTGCATTTATAAAAGTTCTTACAATATATCAAATATATCATGCTTGAATTTACCCCCTCCACCATTCTACCTCATCTCTCCTCTCCGCCACCCCCCCCCCCGCATTTCTGGAATAGTTTCAACAGATATCATTTTTCCACTGACATACATGTATGCCCAATATTTGCACCATATTTACCCTCCTTCACCATTTCCCCACCTCCTCCCCTTTCCACCAGTACCAAACACCCCCCTCCCTAGGCAGGACCTGTTCTGCCCTCCTGTTCTCTAATGTTATATAAGAAAAAAAAAAAAGCATAAACTGATTTTTTGCTTGTTTAAGAGCTACACGGGGATGGCACTGTTTGTGGCACTTCCATATATATATGTATTAAAGCCAGATTTGGTTCGTCTCCTTTTTTTTTTCCTTCTTCTTTCTACCTTAACCCCTTTCTTATGGCGGTTTCAACTGGTTTAAAATTCTATATTCATTCTTGCATAGAGAGTACATCAACCATATTCACCTAATTTCCTTCTTTTACCTTCTGCCTCTTGTATGTGACTTCCCCTTAGCGTGACTTGTTTTTCATAGTACCACAATTCCTTTTTGATTATCTGTTTAGTAGGATTTCTGTAAGAAAAGATTTGGGATTACTGAACAAAAATGATAGTATTGTGTAAAACAGTATTTTGAAGGCTGGGTTGTAGCTCAGTGGTAGAGTGCTTCCCTAGTATGTGCAAGACCCTAGGTTTGATTCCTTAGCACCTCAACAAATAGTAATAAAAAAGTGGAAAATTCTAGGAAATGGAGGAAGAAAGTAAAACAGCCTCCTTAGATCTTTGATGATTTTTCCTATATTCACGTTTGATTTCTATTTAGTCATATGTCATATAGGCATACTTCACCAAGGTGAGACTGTACTGTACGCTCTTCTCACCTCAGGGGTGGCATCAGTATTTCCACATGTCATTCAGTTGTTTCAAAGCATGTTTTTAGCAGCCACATGTTTACTTGACATGTTTGGAGCTGTAGCTTTTATTAAAACAGTGTGGTAATATGGGAAATACTAACAGTGATTCATACTTAAATAGTTCATTATAATTCAAACTGATGCATATCCGCTCCCCAGTCTTTGACTATAGACTGAAAGCCCTTTGTTGGAGAGCAGGTTCACATATTTCATTTCCTGGCATAAACCACACCCAGAATATCCAGTTCTGATATCTGTAAAGTGGATGGGGAATGTAAAAATACTTAAACTTACTGAAACCTCTTCAATGGTAGGCCAATTTTTCCAGGCTGTTAGTAACAGATGCAACTGGTCTAAATAAGAGTTTAGAATAAATGTGGCTGAGCCTTGGAAAGCATGCCCTTGAGCTTATGGGAGCAGAATGTGCAGGCTGCCCAAGAAAGTCCTGTTGTAAGAGAGTAGAGAGTGTCAGTGGGTTGGCAAAACTGTTAGTGGAGTTAAGACAGCACGTGCCCTTTGCACTGAGTGGAGGTGCCATAAGAAGTTTCCCAGTCCTACGTTGTTGAACACTCTGCTGATTTGCAATGATATGCTTTCAGATTTTCACAAAGCCAAGCTGAATTTTAGGATGAATTTGTAAAGACATGGTTGTGGATTTATGGGCATGTATGTGCATGCCATACACACACCATATTGCCAGATTGTTCCCTAAAAGACATTGTGTGGGTTATCCTTATCCACCAGATAGTAAGACAATGCTTATTTCAAGCGTCTCTTCCACAATAATAACAATTTAAGAACCCAGAAACCTTTTTCCATTTTATAAGGGAAATTTTATCTCCTCTCTTCCCTGAGTGCTGGGGGTGAAATCCAGGGCTTTGCTTATGCTAGGAGAATGCTCTACCACTGAGATAACACCCCCACCCCCACACCCCAGAGAGGTGAAATTGTAAATTGCCTCTTGTTTTACCTAGTATTTTTAAATTTAGAAATGAATATTTTCATTAAAACAATTTATTTGGAAACTGGTGAACTTATCTATCCTAAGGTTTTGTTTTCAGGCATTTTTCTATTTCCTGTTGATTTATATCCAGACTAAGACTATTAAAACTTGGTCCACCATTGACAGCAAAATTTGAACATTCAATTTGCTTCTGCCATTCAGTAAGAGTTTTTAATAGAAACCTAAGGAGAACATACCATGCATGAATTTTAACAGGAAATACCTTTAAATTTTAGGTGGTTTAAATATTTTTCTTTTAACTGGTTCTTTAGTGTGAACACAAAGGTCCTGGGAGGCCTAAGTTGTAAATAGTGTTTTTCATATTCTTGGAACTTTCTGTGTCAGTTACTGCATAGCATAAAGGACAGCCCTGTGATCTTTTCAGCTATTATATGGTAATTTACTTCCTCTGTGTCACAGTATTAATGACTTGTGGTGGTTTGTGTATGTTTTGGTTTTAGACGTTGTTGTTTCTTTTGCCTTTCAGCAAAATCAGGGTTTGAAATAAAATGTCTCAGGACCTCCTCATTAATGGACCTAAGTCCTATTTTGCAGGAAAAAAGAACAAAGAGGGAGAAATTCCTGGTCAGAGTTCAACTTCTAAATTTGTCTTGATGGTTGAGTCTGGGGGTCAGTGAGATAGTCTTACCTGTTTCTGGTCTGGTGTGCTTTTACAGTAATACAGATATTTATTAATACAGTTATTATTGGAGGTTGTTATTTAGGTATGAGGTTATTTTAGACTTTCTTTAGAAATCAGTCATTTTCAATTTTAAAGATCTTGTTCAAAATGGTTTACAGCATAAAAGAAAAATGCTTGCCTTAATATTGTCCAAATGAGTAGCCTAGGAGTTAGGATGGCAATGGATTAGTAGGGGCCATTTCAATATTGTTTTGTGGTATTCTAGAGGCACATCCCCCGCATCCCCAATGCCCCAACACACAGGCAGCCTTTGTAGCAAGGATTTCCTCAAATTAAACAATCTCAGACAGCGTTGCAGGCTTATTCTGTAGACCGGTGTTTCAGAGCCCAGCAATAGGGTCTACCAGGGATGACTTCTTCATGTGAATTAACATTTCCTTCCTTCCCCTCTTCTTTCCTTCCTAGTGCAAAAGTGGTTCTCATTGCTTATGAAAGACTGTCCCCCACTGCCATTTTTTTTTTTTTTTGTGGTGATGGGCATCCAGTCCCAGGACTTCACACATACTAGGCAAGTGCTCTACCACTGAGTCTAAGGGCCAAATATTAATGTGGTGTGTGTGTGTGTGTGTGTGTGTGTGTGTGTAAAGGGATCATTAGTGTAGTGGTTGACCTGTCAAACCATGCCAGTGTGTACCTTCACGTTCTGTGTTTGGCATTGTTGGCTTGTATAGCAGTGACTCTGTTCTTCTTCAAGTCTTTTCTCCAAGTCAAGACATTGTTTGAGTGACATTTATCACAGACGGATCAGTGACCTAGACACTCTACTTTGTTCCTGCAGTCCCTGTTTTCGTTAGCAGCTCAGGCTGAAAGGCTGAATGGTGAAGAGATTGTGTCTTCCTTAGTATGGGCCACTCTCAAGGTTGCCAATATAGCACTTCATTCTAGATCGTCAGACATTTCCACCGTGGACTCCACTGATGATGGCATGGAGTATGTTGCTCTGCCTCTGCCATGGCTCTCCTATAGTCAGGCGAGCATCCTGGGCCTGTAGAATGCCACCTGTGCTGCCAGGATTGCTCCTTCTCACTGACCCACACCCTGGAGCTCACCCAAGACTGCTGGTCATTCATTTAGTCAAAATACTCATTGTTGGATGACTTGCTTGTTGTGAAAATGGAAACTTAAATCTTCCTGTCCACCTAAATAAAAATTCAAGAGAGATTCTCCAAAGAATACTGATATTCATTTGGCAACAACAGAGCATTGCATAGGGAATGCTAGTGCCAGACAGCTATGGGCCTATTCAAGGAGTCAAGGGGAGGTTTTTCCTCCCTCACTCCCTCCCTGCCCCTCCCTCCTCCCCCCACACTTTCTTTTTCTTTCTTCCTTGTGCTGGGGATCAAATCCAGGACATGTGTGTTCTAAGCAGGTATTCTACCTCTCGGCTACATCCCTAACCAAAGGAGAAGTTTTATAAGCAAGAAGAGAGAGGTTTATGTAAGCTGCTTGGATGTAAAATGTATTGGTCTTGGAACCTGAAGCTGACCTTGGCATCAAGGGATCAAATCCAGTACATGGATGTGACAAGAACAATTTCATCTTGGTATCATCAACTTTCACATTTCCAAGAGGGGTAAAATACCATCCACAAATGACTTCCCCTAGAGAAGGTAGGTTCATGTATTGTTATTTTGAAAGTTAGCTAATAACATAGCATAGATGATGAGAAAAGGCGTCCAGCTTAGAAGGACTGATGATGTTCTCAGGTGAGGGCTGTGGGGACAACTGAGAGTTCCCAGTCCTGGATTTCTCCGGGGCTCCAATGAGAGGATACCTGTGGTTTTTCTGGGGAAGGATTTCCTGTAGGACAAAAGAGCTTGTGGTGGAGGAGGAAGAGGATGCAGATTCCTAGGAGACCTGCCAGGCAGGATGTTAAACCTCAGCTCTGCCACTACTAAGTGGTGGCCTTAGACAAATACCTCTCCTAAGCCTCAGTTACTCTTCTATAAAAAAGAGGGTGAAGATCCTGTGTTACAAACAGGGCAATTTGTTGGGGTTAGAAGGCAAAGCCTCAGCTGCTAGCTAGATTCTAGAGTGAACCCCAAGGCTCTGTAGACATTCATAACTCATCACAGGTCTGGGTCTCTGTGAGACCTGATTTTTTGAACTTCTGAAGCTCATGCTGGGTCTCCTGGTTGTTCTGGTGCTGTTCCGATGCACATTCCATACCTCTATCATCTGCCACATGTAGTTCTCTTTGGAAAACTAACTAGAATAAAACAAAAACGGCTGGGGTGTGGTGTAAGTGGTAGATCACCTGCCTAGCAATCATTAAGGCCCTACATTCTACCCCCAGTAACCACCAAAAAGAAAAATTAAAAACTTTTCTGAAACATTTAAAACATACACTAAAGTAGAGAGGTGGTGCAGGTGTATCATGTAATTATTTTGTTATAGTGGAAAAACAAAAGGAAGGCATTAAGGGAAGTCAACCAGATCTCTCTCCAGATAAGTCCCAAAAGCAATGTGAGCAAAATTGCAAAATGTGTACCATATATACCTTTTTCTAAAATTCAAGGTAAGCATGGTGGCACATGCCTATAGTCTCAGCTACTCAGGAGGTAGAGGCAAGAGTATCATGACTTTGGGATCAGCCTGGAAAATTAGCGAGACCCTATATCAAAAACAAAATACAAACAAAGGATGGGGGCATGGCTCAAGTAGTAGAGCACTTGCCCACCACATGAGAGGCCATGGGTTCAATCTCCAGTACCACTAAATACATAAATCAATAGTTCAAATGTACCTAAAGTGATCCTTACATTGTTCTTGGGTTCATATACATGCCCAGAAAAGTACTGAAAATGAACTGAGCATTTCCATTAAGGTCCTGTTAGTTGCAGGCAGGGAAGCAGGAGGCAATGGGTGAAGCCAGGCTGTGAATCTTGAGGAAGTATATATATATTTTGTGGTACTGAGCTTTGAACTCAGAGCCCTGTGCTTGTTGGTGCCCTATCGTTTGAGCCACGTCCCCAACCCTGTTTTGCTTTAGGTATTTTTTCCTGTAAGGTCTCGTGTTTTTGTCTGGGCCAGCCTGGACTTATGTTTCCCTTGTAGTTGGAATGGCAGGCATACCCATTGAGATGGGGCTTGCTAACTTTTTCTCCTCAGGGCTGGCCTCAAACTGCAATCCTCTCAATCTTTGCCTCCCATGTAGCTTGGTTTTTAGGCATGAGCCACTATGCCAGGTGAGAGGAATATAATTTTGACTCTATTGCTTTATGTTTTCTTCTTTCTTTAGGAAACTTGAAGCAAACATGGCATAAAGATAATTAATTTTAGGCATTTTGGAGTAAGATTCTTTGTAATGTTTTTTTCACAGTACTGCAACATGTGATGATGGTTCTAATGAGGACAGACAACAATATGTAAATTTATATCACCCAGTGATGTCATAGCCATCATAGTTCGGACGAATACACCCTTAGATATTCACACAATGATGATATCACTATGGACACATTTCTCAGAACCTATCTTGTTGTTACTGACACATGACCTTGAATTTCTCATTCAGTAGAAACAAAAAGCTCATGTAGCACCAGTACGTCAAAGCCAGCAATCCCTCCCAGCCTATACTGTCTTGATGTGGTCAGAGGTGCCAGGTACATCTGAAGGAAGGAAGTGTGTTCCTGTCAGCAGTGGAGTGGGCTGGTGCTCTCTGCTGTCTTCCTCTGTAATGCCAGACCTCAGAGGCTGGAGGTGGGGGGCAGGGGAGCTTTTTCACTCTGCTGATTTCTCACTGTCAGGATTTCTCCTCTTTGTCACTAGTGCATGTACCAGATGTCTTTGTGCAACAATTCTGTCTTTTGTTTTGTAAAGTTTGTATGTGCACATAGACATGGCCAGTCTGTGCTGGATTCAGCTCAGACCCAGGAGTCAGAAGTTCTTGGTTCTTGTCTAGGTTTAGTGGCGCCGAAACCCCTTACCTTGCTCCTGTTGTGGTACTCAGGTCATAGGGGGCCTGTGGGGACAGGTGGGGAAGCACATGAACCTCAGAGTACCCGCATGGATTCACTCATTCTACCCTTTGTACCAGATGGGCACCTTTGTGCTATGATTTTTCCCCTCTTTTCTGACTGTAAAGATCCTTAGATGTCCACGCTGGAGCCCATTATGGTATCTCCAGGGGCCAATGAGGAGATACCCTGGTTGGATGGAAAGTGGTGTTATGGCTTGGATATTAAATACCCACCCCCAAAAGGCTCAGTACTGAAGGCTTGACCCTTAGCTGGTGGTGCTACTTTGAGAGGTTCTGGAAATTTTCGGAGATAAGGTCTGTCTGGAAGCAGTAGTCAGCCCCTGGGAGTGTGTCATTGGGGGCTATCATATCCCAGACCCCTCTCTGTCTCTCTCTGCTTCTTGTGCCCTAAGATAAGTAGCCCCTGCCACATGCTCTTGTTGCCATGAGCAATCTGTCACACCTCGGACCCAGAATCATTAGTGCCAAGGACTATGGACTGAAACCTCTGAAACCATGAACCAAAATAAATCTTTCCTCCCTTAAGTTAGATATCTTATCATAGCAATGATAAAAACTGACTAACACAGATGACATAACAGGCCAATTGGCCATCCTCTGAACACAGACATGGGAAGACTGGTGGAGCTATGGCCTGCCCCACTTGGGGTCTCAACTTGACATCCATCTCTGCTTTGTTTTCTCCCCGCCCCACCCCCAAGCCATCCTAACTTCCTCCCTCCCCACAGGACAGAAAATGGGAACTCCAGGTGGGGACTTCAATCGCACTACTTTGTTTCCATGGTTCTGGAGCACTGTTTGTGGTGTTCTGTGCAGGAGTGGTATTGCATCTGTCCCACAGATGTAGCCATACAGATGACCACCTGATTCCTGTGGATCAGTAAGTTCTTACTTCTGTGTATTTGACATACAAAATAATCTGTGAAATATGATAATGTATTGATAAGAATGGGTGGAACTATTGATGTTGACTGATGACTCCACAACCTTTTCGGAACTGAAAGAAGTCTGTTTCCTTCTTCAAGTTCATTGAAATTAGGGAATCATTTGGTACTGGAAAAGCAAAATGTTATCTTTCTTTTTTGTGAGTCAATTCAGTGTTCCTGTAAATCTGTTTACTTATTTGTATATGGAATCTTTAAATTGCTTACTGCAAATTAGAATAACAATTTTTAAATGTCTTTCACTGGTTATCATTACACAATACACAAATGAATCAAGTCATCATATATACCTTAAACATATACAAACTTTGTCAGCTGAATATTCTAAAATAAAAATCTTTCACTTATACAAAACAATAAAATGTAGATACTTGCTTTCCTGAGCTGGGCGTGGTGGTTTATACCTGTAATCTCAGCCCTTCAGAGGAAGTAGAGGTTAGGGGGATGGCAAGTTCCAGGCCAATCTGTGTTACATTTGTGTTTGAGGCCAATCTGGGATATATACCAAGACCCTGTCCCAAGCACCCTCACCAAAAAACAATGAAGGTCTTTATTTTTTCAAGAAAATAAAAATCCCACAGTAGATAATTTAATTTTAGTTTCAGAGAAAACATTAAATATGTGCAGTATTACTGGTAAAAATACTAATATTTTACCCAAGGTAATTAAAAGGTAAATACTCTTTAGTAACTTCCTAACAATCTTCCTTGATCAACTTAGGTTATTAAGAGAAATTATTCAGTGATCATAAGTAAGAGTGAAATTCATTTTTAATGCATTAAAAAAAGCAACAGGCTTCAGCTATGGTTTGAATATAATGTTGTCCCCCAAAAGGCTCATGTGGTGAAGGTTTGGTCCCCGCTGGTGGATCCAACCATTAAGAGATAATTGGACCATTCCGGCTCTGACCTAATCAGTGGGTTGATTCACTGATGGATTTACAATTGAACAAACTTGTGGGAAGTGGTGGAAACTATGGAAGGTGGGGCCTGATTGGAGGAAGGGGGTCACTGGGGGTGTACCTTTGAAGAGCATACCATGTCCCTGGTCTTTTTCTCTCTCCCTCTGACTCCTGTCCACCATGAAGTGAGCCACTTTCCCCCACCACATGCTCCCCACCATCATGATGCCCAGCCCCAGAAGCAACAGAGCCAACTGACCACGGACTGAAACCTCTGAAACTGTGAGCCAAAATAACTCACTCTTTAAAATGTCTCAGGTTACTTGTCACAGTGATGAAAAGTCTGATTATTACTTCTTTACAATATATGTATTGTAGAGGGACCAAAATTGAAAATTCAGATCACAAAAAAAGTGAAAATGAGTTATTTGAAAGTCTTTGATTGTTTGAAGGTTAGCTTGATGCCTACATGGCAGAAATGAAGAAAAACATCCACTTAGTGTTCACCCCTATGTGAGGAAGCAGTGAGCCTGCATGCTGTGCCCAGGAGGCTCAGGCAGGTAGGAAGACCTTGGGGAAGGCTGCTCTTTCTCAGAGAAAATGTAGGGGTCCAGAGGCTTGACAAAAACAAGGATTTCTTTTGTCCTAAACTAATGAATGGAAAACCGATCTTGCTTGGCACCTGAGGCAATCAGGGGTATTTGTAAACACAGTTTTAAACACAGGTTTTGCATTCGAATTGTATGATATGGATCACTGTTCATTCCTTTCAGGGTCTTTCCTGAACCACCTCCAGCGTTCTATCTAATTTCTCTGACACCACCACATATACCAGATGTTACTAGTGTTTATTTTCACTGCCCTCTCATTCCATTAAAATTTTAAAATTATATCTACTTCATTTGATTATTTGTTATGTAACGTAAGGTAGTTTGTGATTTTTTTTCCCTACTGTTTCGGTCCTAGGACTGAGAATTGTGGTGGATACATACAATGTTCTGAGTATACATTTGATGAAGGGATGAAATTTGTGTTTCTTTGTAGGTAAATTTTTTCACTTGCTTTGTTCTACAGTACTCTATATATTTAAAGAGATGGCAGCTTCCTCACAAGGAAGTCTTCTGGAATCAGAAATGTGAGTCTCCTTCTTAAGGTGGATTGTTAAATATCTGAACTAGCTTTACAACCTTAAAGAGAAATGTTGAGCTAAAAATTAATTCCAATATAAAAATGCTATTCTGTAATTGCCACACACTTATTGTAAACTTTTAAGAGCTGTTATTTCTGAGTCATGTAGTCCCAGCAGCAGGCGCTGTAGTAGGTGGCCTCACAAAGGCTATCAGCCTCTAGTGATCCACCCAGAAGCACCTGGTACTCAACGAGAAAAGCAGACCCATGGAAAGAGCAGGCCTGTCCTGTCAATGCAGGCCCTCTCCTCATCTTATCTTAAATTGCAAGGTGTCGTGGAGGTATTTGCAATTGAGCCATACCAGTAGGAGACGGAAAGTTAAGACATTTCCAGTTAGAAGCATTGTCTTTCTCAAACTATCACTTTTAGCCTTCCTTCAGAAAAGCAGTGTGGCACTCAGCCTCTGTGTCCTTGTGTTGTGGGTGTGTCCTTTATGACTGCTCACCCTTTCACATTTAACGCCACCCGGAAAGCAGCTCCTGCCAAGAACATTGGGACTGCCCATTGTCAACATTGCACAGCAAACGGTAAGGCACCAGAACAGGTGGGGATCCTGAAGGCAAATTCAGAATTGGATGAATTTGCAGATGTTGCCACCTTGGTACTCCTGAGAACACTTGAATTTTGACTCAGGCTGGAGTATGAGATTTTTCCCTTCTGCTCCAGGAGCTCATGGTGCACAATACGAGACTGTTTATCTTCTTCAGTGATTGCAAGAGCATTGCTGCTGGGGGGTGACGGTGTCCTCTGTGTGTGCGGGCTTGTTTTAAAGGATGTGCATGTGCCTCATTTAGCATGATCTTTTCAGTAAGTAGGCACTTGGTATAGAGGGTTTTTGAAGGACCTGAAGCAGATGCTGAGATACTAAGCCAGTCTAGGGCCATTTCCTGTCCTCTGCAGTCTTCACAGTGCTGATATCTTAGTCTAACAAGAATCTCTTTTGTGTTCAAATGAGCTCTGGAGTGGCAGTGCCAGGCATTTGCTCTGACCCTCTGTGGAGCAGTGGGGAGGACTACTGTGCCTCAAGGGCTGGAATACCTGGGAGGGACAGGAGAAGGTAGGCCATGTAAGCACCCTGGGGCAACAGAATGTCAGGCCTTGGTCTGATTATTGGAACTGGGCAAGGTACTGGCCTTGTGACTGGCACATTCCTCTTTATTCACTAGGGTATGGGTGTGCTGCTGGTTATTACCATTGATTTTTATCAATTCTCTCCCCCTCCATCTTTGTATGCATTTTCTTTTTTTCTCTCTTGTTGGTGATTCTTAGTGTGAACCCCATCAAAGTCAAGGAACTCATGCAGAATTTTGCAGTCTTTCTTTGTCAGAATTGGGATCTTAGCAGCTGGGTGGGGCAGGTTTTACCTCTTGCACAGCCCCCCTCTGTCTAATGGTCTTCCAGTCCTTCCTCTGTGGATGCCTTCAGGGAAGCAAGGGCTCTTTATTGACCCTTAGATGCCCTGGCCCCACCTGGTCAGCCTAGGCTACAGCCATTGTGCCAGGGCTTCTTGCCAAGTCATGGGTTTTGCTGATTCAAGTGCCTCTGGCACCCTGGCCACAGGACTCTCCCACCCCCCATTCTCTCCTCCCCACTTTGCACCCCCTGCCCATGCTTCTGCCACATCTCCACCTGGGTTCCTTGTCCTCTTAGGAGGGTTCAACACTCCTATTTTTGTAGTGAGAGCTGCAGGGCTGTCTCTAGGCATCATTCAGTTGTCCCCCATAGGTGCTCTTTAATTGTACCAATGATTTTATTTTCATTATCAGTACAAATACGTGTAAAGAAAATTAATGTAAGTCTATCTTATTGATACAGTTTATCATTCTGGACAAATCACTGATTTGAATTAAGATTTTTTGGTGCAGCAAATGCTTGCTGTTTAAGCTTTGCAAGACCTGTTGCTGTGAATTGAAGCTTACCTATCATTTAGTCATCTCTTAAACCTTTTCATATACACCAAAGGTTTAAAACAATTAACTAATTCTGACTTGGGGCCAGGGGGTAATTAGAATCTTGACATTCAATAATCACGAGCTTGGGTACTCATGAGAATGTCACTGTATCACCCTTAGTAGGGCACAAAGATTTTTTTTAAACCAATCATGTTGCAAAATTTGACACATATACAAAAAATGCACAGATCAGAATGTGCTTAGCTTGCTGGAGCTGTCACCTGCCTGAGCAACCCCTAGTGAGAGCAGGGTGTGAGGTCACCTTGTGACTCTACCAAATGTAACCTCCCCTGCAAAGAAGAATTGTATAGTAAAAACTACTCTTTTATAGTTTTATTACCTGAGCATACCTCTGTAAACAAGGTAGTTACTTTATTATTTTGGGACTCTTTATGTAAATGGAATCACATAGTCTATGCTGAGAGGAATTTAATTTTCATTTTCAGAGTATGTAAAATTAAGGCACAAAATTGAAGGATTAGTATGAAACAAAGCGAAATGTAATCTTAAAGTGTGTTGGCTTTCTGATCTCCTCTAGCTGGGAAAGGTTTAAGGTTTCTTGATCTTAATCTTTTTTCCCCTGAAGATAGACCATCACTTGTAGTTGGTAGCTAAGCAAATGCATGAGATGCAGGGTTGTGTTGTGCTTACAGAGGTGATTCAACTGTAGATGTTTCTATCAGTATTGCCTTCGTGGCATTAACAAAAAATTGAACAAATGCTTTGTTTTACTGTAATCTTTATTTATACTCTAAAATTTTATTTCCTTCTCAAAACTTAAATTTCCCTAGCTCCAACTTGAATACTTCAAAGAACTGTAGCTTATGTAAGGGCTTAGTTAATAGGTGTTAAATTCCTTAATAAATTTTTAGAAAATATCCAATTCATAACAATAGAAATGATGGTTTGTTGTTACATTTTTCTTCAGAGAATCTTTGTGTTTGGAAGAGTTGAATCACTTCTAAAGTTTGGCTGTGGGATTAATGCTTCAGGATGGGCCACCAGAGGCATGGTGAACTCAAGGGTAGAGGGAGGCATTCAGCAGATGTGACATTGGGGGGTCTTCATAGATATTCTGGAACTTTTTAAAAAACTTTTTAATTAGCATACTTTGATAGTGTCAGAGGGTCATTGTGATAATTCCATAGATGCGTACAGTATACTATGGACAAATTACCTTGGAACTTTTAATGTAGAGTCTGGGGCAGTGTGAGGGCATCTAGTAATGCCTAGAAGAATGGAAGTTCAGTAATCCTTAGATCCAAGTTTGAGAACCTGAGGAGTCATGAAGACAGATTTGAGTCCAGAGTCTCTGAACTCTAGGCACAATTAGAACCATTTGGGGATCTGTAAAAAGTGTGATGTCTAGGCCCTGTCCCAAGCCAGTTAATCAGAACCTTTAAGGAAGGGCCAGGCCCAGGCATGGTATGTTTAGAAAGCTGCCCAGGTGACTCCTGTTTTGCCAAGGTTGATATGCCCTGATATTGGCTTCTAGCTTTGGAGGACCAAGGCCAAGTCGCACCACCTTCATTTCCTAGCACCTGTCTTACACAGCATATGTGTCTCTGTTCACTGAGGCATCATGTCATGGAGGCACTAGCCTCCTGCTGCCTCCTTCCCTCACCATGCATCTCATCACTCAGGCATCAGCTCCCTTAGACTGAGCTATTTTTAAGTAAAAAGACACATTTAAGAGGGGAAGTTTGAGCCAGGCTGCCTAACTTGAAATCATACTCCCAGGGGAGGGTGATGGGCAACAGAAATGGGTTTCACTTAGAAATGTACATCTCAGCTTAGAGCATTGTGTAATCATGAGAATTAATGATTAAATAATTGTACTTATATAAATATATGCAAATTAAATATATGGAAATGTGTCTCTATACTTATACATAAATGTATAGAAAATTAGTTAGTATATATAAAGGAGTAAATACATGTACAGTACCTGACACACAACTACTAGCTGCTTTTATTATTGTTCTTATCATTTTTTTCACATCATTTCCCTCCTCTGTGGAACTATTGCCAATCTGTATTCTCATTGTCTATGGCTGCTGAGAAAGATGGAAAGATTTGATAATGCAAACATCTTTCCATATATTTCCTGCTTTATCTATGAGCCTAAGCAGAGGGTGAGGCTGCATTGGGAGCATGAGAATCAAGGAAGTGAAGGTGGTGGTCTTGGTTTGGGCAGGACTGTGTATGGGGCACTTTTGTGAGGTCAGCTAGGAGAGATCCTGGGTGCCCCTAGAGTTGGAAGTTGGATTCTAAAATTCAGGAGTAGTTGAGATGACTTCCACAAGCTTTGAGGTAGAAGGAGTCTGGGAATGGGCCATGGGGAATAAGGCCTGGGGATTAGTTGTTGGTGGGCTGCAGAGTCTTAAGAGCAGGAAGGCAAGGGTGGGCTCACTGAAGAGTCAGAGGAGAATTAGTGCTAAAACCATGAAGGGGCACGAATGAAAGAGGCAAACATGGACTCTGGTAGTTAGCAGATATTTGGGGGTATCAGAGAAAGGATTTGGAATAACTTGTGAGAATGGCAGCCTCACTGTAGGGGGCTGAGGCACTGACTTGGTGATGAGGATAAGAGTTTCTTGGCAGTCACTCTTTCAGGAAGTAGTTGAAGATTTGGACTAAGTTTGACTTGTTCATCAGAGAAATGGCATTCTCACTCCAACACCCTTCATTGTTGCACCTCGAACTTGAGCCTGTGAGCTTCTAGATGTGCAGGTGCATTGGGAGGGATGGGAGGAACAGGGCCACATCAAGACTGGGTAGGACTTGTGATAAATGCATGGAGTTATTACTGCAGCCAAAGTTTTGCCTGGAGCTCATATTCAAACTATGAGAAATGTTTAAGAGAAGAAATTAGCTAAATTTAGATTAATTCTACAGTTTGCATCATTTAAAAAGAAATAGTTGCTGCCTTTTATTCACTCCATTTGCATTCATTTAGGAGAGACAGCTGTCCTCAGAGCAGTTCTGAAAGTGAATACACTCAGTAAGATCTGCATGAATTTCTTTAGCTACAAAATACAATTACTCAGAGCAACCTTTATTTTTGTTTTGAAGTACTGCACACACCACTTCCTAATCATTGCTTGAGGACGTATTAATCACCAGCACAGAGCTAGACAGTACTGAAGAAGTGCTTACATGGTAAAGAATTCCGTGCCAGCAGGCAAGGTGACAGAATGAAACAACCGAGCTAGACAGACAGGACTAATGTCAACACCACAGAAACATCGGCTCTGTAGTAGTCTGAGACTGGGATGATGAAGACTTTTAGTCTTCACAGAGCATTTCACCTCTAATGCTGTTTTTAAAGCTGGTTCTCTCTTGCAATGCCTGTTCCCTGGCTGCTCTGATGGCCATAGTGATCAGCAGCCTGTTGACCAGGGCTGGAGCCCTGTCCTAGAGGACTGTCTGTACCTCTGGGCTCTGGGCTCTAGTAATATACAGGCCCCTTGAGGAAGGAGAGCCTGTTACCCACAGGGTGATCCTTTTTTGGTAGTTCAGACCATTCAACTAGAAGGCAAACATTGGCCATGTTAGTTCTGACCTCAAGTAAAAGAGATACTATCTACTTTAGAATTGTTGCATTTTAAAGTTTTTTGTTTCTATCCCTACCAAAAAAAAAATAGTTAATAACAGTGGTGAACATTCTCTTGTGCTTGCTCAGTGCCAGGCCTACCCCCTACCTGTAATTTAATTTTTCTACCTGTATAGGGATGGTATTATTCTAATCCTACTAAACACATTAGGAAAAGAAGGCACAGAGACTTAGGGACACAATTAATTTGAGGCTGTTGTTCATGCCCTTGTGGTCAGTGTGTGTAATAGGAAAATTTGTTGCTGTTCCCTTTCATAATACATTTTAATATAATGGAAATCTGGTCCTGCAAAAAAACCCATGATTGAACATTTGCCAGGCCCCAGGGATATAGTCCTCCTGACACCTGCATTCTAGTGGGGAGAGGGACAGGAAACAGAAAGGCTGCAGTGTGTCAGGTGGGGTTTGTGCCCTGAAGAACACTGAAGGGGCATAGTGGTGAGGTTAGGCAGGCACAGGTTTAGGTGGAGTGACCAGGAGAACCTGTCATATATGGTGAGAGAGTAAGGATGCCTAGGGACAAGCAGTGTGAATATTTGTATCAGGAAGCAGCAAATACAAAGGCCCTGGGTCAGGAGTGTGCTTGTAGTGTGGAGAAATGGCACAGAGCACCTGGTAAGAAAGTTGGCAGGGGGGGCTGCGTGAGGTGGTACAAATAATGTATACATATGTAAGTAAATGAAAAACGATAAAAATAAAAGGAAAAAAGAAAAAAAAAAGCTGGCAGGGGGGTGGAGGATGAGGAGCTACATCAGAGAGGGGTTTAAGCCACATGGGAAGAGGCTTCCAGCCAGACCTGAGACCCTTAAAACATAGTTCCAGTTTACAAATATCTGAAACTAGATAAGAGTTCCTTCCTTATCTCCAAGCAAATCCCCCCCATCTGGATGAACAGCTTGGAGGGATGATCCCAACCAAACATTCTCCCAAGAATGAAAGTCCCCAAGACTCCAGTGGTTTTCTAGACTCATGGTCACTCTGGATGACTCCTAAATGGAGCTTCAGCAGTCCAGGTGAGGCACCAGTTCAGGGGATGAGTGGCTCTAATGTAGGTCTAGTTACTTAAGAGATGAAGATCAGGAAGACTGTGGTTCAAGGAGAACCCAGACAAAAAGTTTATGAGACCCCCATCAAAACCAACAAAAAGTTTGTGAGACCCAATTCAAAAAGTAGTTAAACAAAAGGGCTGGGGCTATGGCTCAAGTAGTAGAGTGCCTGACTAGCAAGCCCAAGGCCCTGAGTTTAAACCTCAGTATCATCAAAAGAGAAAGAAGAAAGAAAGAAAGAGAGAGAGAGGGAGAGAGAAAGCAAGAGTGCTTTTGTCTTCAAACCTTCACTATCTCCATAGATGGGAAACTGGGAGAGGCTGCTCCAAGGAATCTCCAAGGAATCCACCCTACTCAGGGTGGGAACAAGGCAGTACACCTGTACTCTTATGTTCTGTCCCTCAGGACCATTGTGTGAAGAGGACAGGAGGACTGGGTTGAAGGATGACATAAGAGGCGTTGTTGCCATTAAAGAAGACTTAGTAAAGACTTACCTGCCAGAATGGGGAGGGGCATGGAAATGGAAGAACCCCATTCAAACATGTTTTCATACATTAGAACTGTAGTGGGAGTCACTACATTGGATTGACTCCATGAGATGTTCAAATGCCCTTTTCTAGCTGCTTTTGTGAAGTGGTGGTAGGTCTTGTAGTCAGTGTACCCAGGGATGGATTTATGCCATACTTGTGTGAAGATGTGCCTTACAGCTCAAAAATGAGAGGGTTAAGCCTTACCCATAGACCATTTCAATTCAGGTGTGAGCTCACATTTTCTGAGACACTCTTTTAAATGCCAGAATTGTTTGAGGGGCAATGTACCTTTTAAGTTTGCAATATGGACACATTATATGTATTTACTTTTAAAAGGGCATTTGAAATACCAATAACATTTTTATAAGGAATATCTTTTCTCCATCAGTTAGGATTTAATAAAATCTAATCTCACTGTGAACACAGTAATTGATTCTTAGAAAGTAGCACTTATATTGATAGTATTTATATATTATGAAGGTGTTTTTCCCCAAGAAACCTAATGGAATAACTCACTTCCAGGATCCTTTCCTGGTGACAGTTTTTATAAGTAACTGTGTATATAAAAATATAATATCATCAGTAATTTAATTTTTACATAAAAATAACTCCAAGTAGTTCAGAACAGCATAACTAATGTTTATACATTGTATGTAATCACCTGGGTCATTTTCTTTCATAAGGATGCTCTTTTGAAATGTTGTAGGATTCCCTTAGTGTTTTGAATTAAATGGAAAACAAATACTTTTAAGAAATCTTCTAAGCAAACTGTAGGACTAAACCGGTGATCTCCTCTGTCCAATACAAACTAAGAATGGACAGGTAAGGGATTTACCAGTGTGTGGAAACTGGCCTGATATTTGAGGTGAACAGAGAAGTTGACATTAAGAGCTGTCACAGGAGAGGGCATGGGTAAGGCAGGATGTGCTGGTTGATGTTTTATTTTTATATCTTTTGTCTATGGAGGGAAAGATTTCCTTGATCTTTGCCTTCAGAAAACCTAAAATTCAAGTTCAGCTTTACAGCAGCTTTACCAAAGGAGCCTGCTTCCAATAGCAGGTCCCATTAACCTGTTTGAGGTATGGGATCAAGCAACACATATAAACCATCAAAAGGATATTTGTGAGAATGAGGATAAAAACAGCTAATGTGCTGAGTGGGAACAAAGTCTGAGGCGACTGGAGCCGTGTGGGGTAAGATTGTTGCATTCTGTTCACATGAAGAGCATGTCCTTAGCACAGGCGTGACGCTAGTGCTCACTTGATTTTTTCAGATCCTTTGCACAGGAACCTGATGGCTCTTACACACACAGTTTATGCAGGAAGATGGGTGGAAACCCAGGAGCCAGGGGTACAGATTAAGGTTGCCTTGGCCTCCAGGGTCTGCTTCCTTGAGGCTCTGTGAAAGGGATTCCTTTGTGGTCATTTGTAAAAGAAAGGAAGATAGGAAGCAGACTGGGACACACACTGTTAGACTTATTGCTGGTGAATGTCAAAACCAAAACATTATTTCCACCTCTAAGAAATTAATGACAACTGAGAAACCTCCTGTTTGCCGAAGTAAAAACAAGAGGAAATAGACTGATGTGTGAACCAGAAGTAGAACTTAGTCTGATGATATATTTCTTAAAAACAACTTGGATTAGCAGCAGGATATGTATTTTATAGCTATGATATTTTGAGTTTTTTAAATGGAGCTTTATATGCTCACTTTTTATTTTCCTAAGAAATAAATTGTTTTTCTAAACTTGTTCTTTTTTCCAAAAATATTGATGAATTTCAGAATTAATCTGCAACCATTGCAATAATGTCCTATCCAGACTATTTTGCTTTAAAAAGCGGTTTTAAATTTTCTTGAATTTTTTATTAAATTTCTCAAATAATATTAGCATCAAAGGAATAAAAACACTTAGCTTAATTTTAAGTCCCAAAGGCCATTAATGGTTAACTGGAAGGAGTTGCCAACAAGAGATATTGGAATTTTCTTACTGGAAGGCAGTTAAAAGATAGTTTATGGGAAGAAATTATCATTAATTTCCTACTCACTGTTCATACCATGATATTTGTAAGTGATTTTTGCTTTCTTATAAATGATCACCTTGCTCTAAAAACAATTTTATTGTGTGCTATGAATGTGTGTAATAACTTACCTAGCCTATAAGTCTGCGGAAATTCCTTTTGTGTACCTCTTTTGCTTGTTTGTTTTCTAGCTTATGAAAAGTTGAAACGTTTCAATTCCATTGAACTAAAATGTGAGTCTAGAGAGAGTTAATATGACAGCCCATTCTATGTGATTATATTAGAGGCTTACTCTCAGGGAAACCTTCAGGCTGTCCTAAGTTTGCCTTACCTATTGAATGTAGATGGTCCTTTACAGTTCCTAAGGGTCGCTTTGTACTCGGTGTCACTTGGGTCTCACAAAAATACAGCTGAAGAAATGAATGAGCAAATCAGATGGGTGAACTGCCCAAGCTGCACACCGAGTAAGTGATAGAGCCTGGCGCTGATGCCTTCTTTCCAAGGTCTGGGAGAGGCAGAGGTTGGCATCTGACAGGTTGAACCTGATCAAGTCCTGACAGAGCTATCCAAAAAGCATACTGCATCCTTCCCTGAGAAGTGCCTTTCCCTTTGAAGGGTTTGCTGAGAGCAGTGATTTTTTTTTTTTTTGAGTCTGTTGCATAATACAATCACCTGGGGAGCTTTAAAAAAGACTCTGGCCTAAGTCCCACCAGAAATACTGGCGTATTTACTCTGGGAATGGCCTGAGCTTTCAGCCTGTTGAAAGCTCCCACAGTGATGATCACAGGCTGCCAAGTTGAAGAACCCAAAAGGGAGAGGGAATAGGTCACATCGAACGTGAGAATCTACCCAAGAGGAAGAGCCTGGAAGAGATGGTCCCCAGAGATCTTTTTTTGTTTATAAAAGATATGTGGTTAGAGGGTTTTAACAGTCCAGTTCTGTCACTAATTGTGTGCTCTCTCTGGACCAAGTTTCAGGCCTCTAATGTGGGAATTAATCCAGGATTGCTGTATGGGTCATATAAAGCAATGGGGAACTCTCTGAAAGTTGTCACCTCTGTGTCATTATAAGGTGTGCTTATGAGTCTTATGCCATTAATGTTCTGTTTAACAAATGTTCAAAAGTGCCCATTATAAGTTAGCCGGGGATGAAAAAGAAGCCAATCACAGGATTTTCCCTCAAAAGATTTAAGTGTAGTGGGAGAAATATTATAAACATACGCCTAAGTAATATTCAAATAATATAGTATTACCATGTAGATCAGTACAGAGTGGAGTGGGTTACCAGGAAAGCTTCAGGTAAGTGCTGACATACAGGGGTGATATTTGTTTGGGTCCTGAAAGGTGAGAGATGGACTGGGAAGAGACAAGCTTCCCAGGAGAGGGAACACAGTACTGGAGGGAGGTAAAGGTGACTGACTGCTGGGCTCAGGGGCCTGGGGCCTGGGATAGTTCCAGGGAAATCAGAACGTAGAGGACTTTGGGAAGGTGGGGCCAGCAAGGGTACTGTCTCAGTTTTATGGGCCCTGGTGGTGTATAAATGCTGTGAGAGTCCTGTAATGTTCGCTAGTGACTGGGAATAGAATGTGAGTGGAGCCTGGTGAAGGCCATCAGACGATGGCTATGACCACACCCAGTGCTGCCAAATGCCTTGTTCATGAACGTCCCCCACATTAGTAAGTGGGGAGGAGCACTGGAGGTGGAGGCAGGAGGCCCTCTGTGCAGTGGGATGCAGAGCACAATCTTTGGTGTCAGAAGCATGTTCTCAAATTCCAGTTTCCCCACTTCCTAGATGAGAACTCAGGCAAGTTGATGAGGTTCTCTGATTTCTTTATTCATAAAACAGTAATGAGAAAAGATTCATTGGGGGAAGGTGTGCTATTCTGAGGTAAGACAGCTAAACTTACTGGCATGGTTCTATAAATGTTGAATCAATTCCAGCTGGAGCATGATCTCAACCAAAGATGGCGAGAAATTGAAAAGTATTTATGAAAGGGGATGAATGGTGAGCACATGTTCTAGTTTTGGAATGTGAAGCCCTGAAACCAAGAGAGAGTTGAAAAATTAGGCTTCAGAAAAGTAGGGCTGAGGAGTGAAAAGTTGGGTGGAGAAAGGAGGGGGTGAAAGCAAAAGCAAAGAGGGTGTGATATGAAGAGTGAGGTTCAAGGAGCATGAGCCTTCTAATTCATTATTCCATCTCTGGACATTTTATCTTATGAATGAATGCAATACTTAATTTTATTTATTTTCTTAATTGCCTTTTTTTTTTCATTTGTTTTGAGATAAAAGCAAAAGTAAAAACAAAGCCTAGGCTGGCTTGGGACTCATGATCCTCCTGCCTTCTACTCTCGAGTGCTAGGATTCTAGGCTTGACTCAAAATTCATTTCTCCTTGAAGGAAATTATATTTGTTGTTGACAGTTCTCTTCTCAACTTGAAAGTTGTTTTGAAGTGTATCTGGAGCAACCAGTGGTATTTGAATCACTTTTAGTTGGAATGGGTTTCAAGGGGACTGCATGAGAGAATGTGTTTTCTTTCTTTCTTTCTTTCTTTCTTTCTTAAGTGAAAATTCCAGGTGGTGTGCTGGGTGGTGCAGGTGAGGGAAAAAGGAGTAAGAAAGAAAATGTAGTAATTATTCCATGACTATAACATTTAAAGATTTGGTTTGAGAAGCAAAAGCCATGGCTGATGGCTTCTATCCAAATCCCTGGTAGTCAGTGGGCTAGCCCAGGGATGTGGAGACACTTCAGATAGTGGGCAGGCCCAGCAAAAAGCAGAGTTGGTTTCATTTTGTTTTGTTCTTAGATATTTTCATGTGAGACAAGGTTTCTTCAGGTAAATCTGCATCCCACTCTGACTGATGATTTATCTAATTTGCCTGATCTTGTCTGCTTGGTCTTCAATGAACAGCACCTGCTTTGTATGTTTACAGCATTGGTGCATGCCTACATTTTTCATTTAATATATTGGTGCTCAGAAGTTCTCTTGCAACCTCCTCCTCTGTGCAGAAGTTGGAAAGGCCCAGGGGCACCGACTCTTGTAGGGAGACATAGATGGGACACAAAAGATGCACCCTATCCTGGCCTCCTCCAGTAGATCTGAGCTTGACCTGTGATTCTATTTGAAGGAAGTTTCTGGAACTATACTGGCATGTATAATGAACACATTGTAGAGCTTAAAGGGGATTAGAAGCAATGGTAGAAGTGCGATCTCATGGGTTCCAGTTCCAGTCTTGGAATTAACTGGCTCCATGAGTAACCTAGGCCAATCTGTCAACTCATGTGGGCTTGCAGTGTCCTCATCTTCAAGTATCACTCAGGCCCCTTCTGCCAACACCACAAGTAAGCAATAGAGATGACTTTTGTATCATTTGCATTTTGGGTTATGATCCTTTAACTCTTTCATAGTATGATGTATAACCCAATGTTGATTTCAATATTGGTCCAAAAAGCAGCACAAGTGGTTCCTTAACTGGGTATTGAAAGAATTTTAAACCTTTCTTCAATCCCTTCCATCTTCCAGTATTTTTGTTTTGCTGCATAAGACATTAGGGATCTGCTAGGTATTTTATGTGTCCTTTTTATTTCTTAAATTTTAAATAGTGTTCCAACTTGTTTCAATTGTATCCATTAGGTTACAGGTGGACAGGTTAACTTAGTAATTACCAATGATGACACAGAATGAGTGCTGTGTGTTGGTCAGACACTGATGTCTGTCTTTCCAAGACAGATGATGTTCATTAGAACATATTTCCTGTCATGTCTTTATCTCTAGAACTAAAACCATTTTGGAATCCCAATGATTTTGGAATGCAAAACCCTCCAGGGTTTGTAATGCCTTGAAGATCTTTCACTGAAGCTTTTCCAGATGTGAGTTTTGCAGCTCCACAGGACACCCAGCTAAAATGTTAAAGGAGTGGACCAGTGTCATTGATGGGGCTGATATTTTCATGCATCCTGTGGTTTGAATTGGCTGATGCATGCCCTTTTGTGTCGTGTAGCAGAGATAGTGGAAAACAAAACAAAACAAAACAACCAGAGGGTTTTATCCTATGCTCACTTAGCAATCAACACAGCATACTTTTATGATCAAATGTGTATGGGGTTCACCCTCTCCTGCTCTAAACAAACAGTCATTTCTCTGGTGGATACCAAATGGTCATTTGTGCTATATAATCCTACAAATATGTTAGAATTCCTGCATAATAAGCCTGTCTAGCAGTTTGACCTTGAGAATGAATGCATCATGAACAATAAGAGTTATGATGAAGGAGCAAATTAATATATGTCTTCATTTGTGTTGTGGACATTGTGTTGGGTTCTAGAAGTTTTCCATTCAAGAATTTGGCATCCTCTTTTCAGGTCATACTGGAAATATCAAGTCTCCTCAAGTTTCTTTTGTCCTCAAAAACACATTACTTTGTCCAGTTTGTCTTAAAAGGTCAGAATAAATGTCAAGTCTTCTGTGTTCCTGTTCCTCCCTCCAAATGCGTGGCACAGTCTTCACAATAGCTTTGCTTTTCTCAACTTTTCTTTCAGAATGAAGCTGTTTCATGGTTCTTAAACACAGACAAAGTTACTCAGCATCCCTCCAAGTAAGAGAAATGAAATTAAAGCTATGAACACATTTTTCCACCCACAACATGGGCAAAAATCAAGAAGTTTAATAATAATCATGATACACTATAAAAGAAGTCTTCATAAATTGTTGACAGATGTGTAAGTTGTGGATGTATCTTGGCATGTTGAATAACCATTATATAAGTTTATATTACTATCTTCATAATTAATTATAAGTGAACTGGTAGATTACTTTCATACTATTATTTATACTATACAAAGATCTTTATATACAATTCATTTCCTCAACATTGGTATACTTTCTGTTCATAAAATAGGGAACAGTGTTGGGTGTAATCGATTTGCAAAAATGGCCACAAAGTATTCCCCACTCTTTATCCAAGTCCCTTCATGATGTGATTTTTCAACAATTCCCATTAAAAAGTCTTTAATTCTGCTCCTGCAATCTGGGCTGGTCGTGTGACTTGTTTTGACAAATGGAATGTCATAGAAGTACTATGTGCCAGTTTTAAGCCTGGACCTCAGGAGTCTTGCTGACTAGTCTTTACTGGCTCTCTTGTAAGTTTGCTGAGTGACTATGTGCATAAGCCTGGAGTAGCCTGGTAGAGAGTAGAACATCATGGAAGAGGGCTAGCACACCCCAGTCAACCTGACAGCTGATCCCAGTTATAGTAGTTAGCCCAGCTGAGTCATGAATTAAGTAAAGGTTGTTATTATAAAGACTATGTGTTGGAATTGCTGACTATCATTCTCTGTAACTTTATTGTAAGTTTCCTGATTGTTTAAAAATTTGGATTAATTTCATCCAAGAATAGCACTTTCTCCTTTTATTTTTATATGTAATATTAATACATTATTTATTATGGAAACTTTGAAAAATACTTAAGTATATAGAGAGGAATAAAAGTAGTATACGATATTACTATAAAAATTACATTACAATATAAATCCTGATAAAATTTTTGCATATACCTTTGCAATCCATTTTCTAAATATAGACACATCTTTTTTATTATTTGATTTATTCTCTTTTTATTTTTTATGCATGTTTTTTATAATTGTTCTGGGAGTACACTGTGACATTAACAAAAGTTTTTACAATGTATCATACTTGAATTCACCCCCTCCATCATTCTCTTTTATCATTCTCTTTTATCCCCTCTCCCATTCCTGGAATAGTTTCAACAGGTCTCATTTTCCCATTTACATACATGTGTACACTATATTCACCATCCTACACTCTCCCCCCTCCCACTGCTACCAATGCCCCCAGAAAGGACATGTTCTGCCTTCCTTTTCTCCATTTTTGTAAAAAAAAAAAAAACCACATTTTTGTTTGTTTAAGATAGCTATACTTTGGTTGTACTTGTGACATTTCCATGCATATAGGTACTATAACCTAAATTGGTTTATCTCTTCTATTTTTCTCCGTTTTCCCTTAGTTCCTTCTTCTGGTGATTTCAACAGGTTTAAAAATTCTATATTCATTCTTGTATAGGAAGTACATCAACCATACCACCTTCTTAACTTCCTTCTTTTATCCTCCTTCTCTTACCCTCTTTCTCTTGTACATGATCTCCCCTTAGCATGAATTATTTTTCATAATATTGCTTATATTTTATTGAGGTCTAAATTCCACATATGAGAGGAAATCATGTGGCCTTTGGCTTTCTGAACCTGGCTAACTTCACTTAAGATGATGTTCTCCAGTTCCATTATTTACCTGCAAACGACAAAGTTTCATTCTTCTTTATGGCTTAATAAAATTCCATTGTTTATAAATATCACATTTTCTTAATCCATTCATCAGTAGTGGGACATCTTGGCTATTTTCATAGCTTAGCAATTGTGAATAATGCTGTGTTAAACATGGGTGTGCAGGTGCCTTTATCGTAACCTGACTTACATTCTTTCAGGTATATCCCTAGGAGTGGTATTGCTGGATCATATGGCCATTCTATTTTTTAACTTTTTGAGAAGCCTCCATACTGTTTTCCATACTGGTTGTAATAATTTTTGCATGAGGGTTCCTTTTTCCCCACATCCTTGCCAGCATTTGTTGTTTGTGTTCTTAATAATAGCCATTATAACAAGAGTGAGGTGGAATCTTAACATGATTTTGATTTGCATTTTCGTTATGAACAGAGATGTTGAATATTTCTTCATGTGCTTTTTGGCCATTCGGACTTCTTTCTTTGAAAAAGCTCCATTCAATTCATTTGTCCATTTCTTCATTGGGTCATTGATTTTTGAGAAGTTTTGATTTTTCAGCTCCTTATATATTCTGGTTATTAATCCCTTGTCAGATATATAGCTGGCAAAGGTTTTCTCCCGTCCCATGAGCTGCCTCTTCAATCTAGTGACCATTTCTTTGTTGTACAAAAGCTTCTTAATTTCATGTAGTCGCATTTGTCAATCCTTTCTCTTAGTTGCTGAGTCATTGAGT
The DNA here is from genome assembly GCF_047511655.1 of Castor canadensis. Classification (NCBI taxonomy): domain Eukaryota; kingdom Metazoa; phylum Chordata; class Mammalia; order Rodentia; family Castoridae; genus Castor; species Castor canadensis. The sequence goes on from NC_133389.1 coordinate 122,233,485, forward strand.
TCTATTAAGGGAGTCATTGCCTAGGTCTATTAATCCCACTGTATTCCCTGCTCTTTTCTGCACTAGCTTCAAAGTTTCAGGTTTTATATTAAGGTCCTTAATCCACTTTGTACAGGGTGACAAACATGGATCTAGTTTCAGTTTTCTACATGCAGATAACCAGCTTTCCCAGCAACATTTGTTGAAGAGGCTGCCTTTTCTCCATCATATGTTTTGGGCATCTTTGTCAAAAATCAGGTGGGCATAGCTGTGTGGATTTATATCCGAGTCTTCTATTCTGTTCCACTGGTCTTCATATCTATTTTTGTGCCAGTACCATGCTGTTTTTATTGCTATGGCTCTGTGGTGTAGTTTGAAGTCGGATATTGTGATACCTCCAGCATTGCTCTTTTGCTCAGTATTGCCTTGACTATTTGTGGTCTTTTGTGCTTCCAGATGAAGTTTAGGGTTGATTTTTCAATCTCTGTGATGAATGTTATTGGAATTTTGATGAAGATTGCATTGAATGTGTAGTTTGCTTTTGATAATACAGCCATTTTCACAATATTGATTCTGCCAATCTAGGAGCATGGGAGATCTTTCCATCTTCTGTAATCTTCTTCGATTTCTTTCTTTAATGGATTATAGTTTTCATTGTAGAGGTCTTTCACTTCTTTTGTTAAGTTTATTCCTATATATCTTATTTTTTTGAGGCTACTGTAAATGAAATAGTTTTCCCATATTCTTTCTCAGTCTGTTCATTGTTGGTATATAGAAAGGCTACTGATTTTCATAAATTGGTTTTGTATCTTGTTACTTTGCTGAAGGTATTTATAATGTCTAGAAATTTTTTGGTAGAGTTTTTTAGGTCTGTTAGGTATAAGATTGTGTCATCTGCAAATAGGGATAGTTTGACTTCTTCATTTTTTATTTGTATTCCTTTTACTTCTTCTTGTCTTACTGCTATGGCTAGAAATTCCAAGACTATGTTGCATAAGAGTGAGGAGAGTGAACACCCTTGTCTCATTCTGACTTTAGAGGAAATGGTTTCAGTTTTTCCCCATTTAGTATAATGTTGGCTATAGGCTTTGTAATATATAGCCTTTATTATGTTGTATATTCCTCCTATTCCTAGTTTCATCAGAGCTTTTTTCATGAAAGAATGCTGAATTTTGTCAAAAGCTTTTCCTTCATCTATCGAGATGATCATGTGATTTTTGTCTTTGCTTTTGTTAATATGCTGTATTACATTTAATGATTTGTGTATGTTGAACCATCCCTGGGATGAAACCAACTTTATCATGGCATATGATCTTTTTGATATGCTGTTGAATTCAGTTTGCTAATATTTTATTGAGAATTTTTCCATCCAAGTTCATGAAGGAGATTGCCTGTAATTCTCTTTTTTTGTTGTTGTGTCCTTATCTGATTTTGGGATGAGTGTAATACTAACTTCATAGAATGAGTTTGGTAGTGTTCCTTCTCTTTCTCTTCCATGGAAAAGTTTGAGGATTGTTTGTGTTAGTTCTTCTTTAAAGGTATGGTAGACTTCAGCATTGAATCCATCAAGTCGAAGACTTTTCTTTTTTGGGAGACTATTGCTGCTTCAATTTCATTCCTTATTATAGATCTATTTAGGTGATTTATATCTTCCTGGTTCAATTTTGGATGGTTATATTTGTCTACAAATTTTTCCATTTCATCTAGGTTTTCAATTTATTTGAAATAGCTTTTCAAAGTAGGCCCTAATAATTCCCTGGATTTCCACAGTATTTGTTATAATCTCCCGTTTTTAATTTCTAATTTTATTAATTTGGGTCTTTTCCCTCCTAATTTTAGTCAGCATTGCTAGGAGTTTATCAATTTACTTATCTTTTCAAACAAGCAGCTTTTTGTTTCATTGATTCTTTGTACTTTTTTTTTTGATAGCTATTTTGTTGATTTCAGCCCTTATTTTTATTATTTCTCTCCTGCTGGTTTTGGGTTTAGCTTTTTCTTGTTTTTCTAGGATTTTGAGATTCAACATTAGGCCATTTATTTGAGATCTTTTGTGTTTCTAATCTATGCATTCATAGCTATAGACTTTCCCCCTTAGCACTGCCTTTGCTGTGTGCCATAGGTTCTGATAGGTTGTGCTTTCATTTTCATTAAATTCCAGAACTTTTTTATTTCCTCCCTTATTTCCTTGATGACCCATTGGTCATGGACCAATATGTTGTTCAGTCTCCAAGTATCTGAGTATTTTTTGCTATTTCTTTTGTTGTTGATTTCTGCTTTTATTGTGCTGTGGTCAGACAGTAGGGGATTATTTCAGTTTTCTTATATTTGTTAAGACCTGCTTTGTGACCTAAAACATGGTCTGTTTTGGACAAAGTTCCATGACCTGCTGCAGGATGGAATATTCCCTGGACATCTGTTAGGTTCATTTGATCTATGGTGTCATTCAATGCTAGAGTTTGTTTATTGATTGTTTTGTCTGGATGACCTAGCTATTGGTGATAAAGGAGTACTGAAGTTTTCCACTACCACTGTGTTGGGGTCTATCTGTGTTTTTAAGTTCAGTAGTATATGTTTAATGAAGTTGGGTGCAGCAACATTAGCACATATGGGTTGACAATTGTTATTTCCTCTTGATATATTGCTCCTTTTATTAGTATGAAGTGACCTTCTTTATTTCTTCTGACTAATTTAGATTTGAAGTCTACTTTATCTGATAAAAGTATTGCTACTCCTGCCTGTTTTGGGGAAGCATTAGCTTGGTAAGCCTTCTTCTACCCTTTTACTCTAAGGCAATGTTTGTTTCTGTCAATAAGGTGGGTTTCTTGTAAACAACAGATTGTTAGGCTTTCCTTTTTAATCCAGTTTGCCAGTTGGTGTATTTTGATGGGGGAGTTGAGTCCATTAACATTATGTTCATATTGAGAGATATGTGGGATTCCTGCCATTTAGTTGTTTTTGTTGTATAAGAGTTTGTGTGTGTGCTATTGATTTTATACTACTCTCTAAGTGCTTGTCTGCTTTACTCTTGAGATTTAATAATTCTCACCCTTTCACAGCTATGTTTGTTTTTCTCTTCTGTGTTTAGCATTACTTTCAGTATCTTCTGTAGTCCTGGTTTAATGGTCATATATTACTTTAGTTTCTGTTTATCATGGAACGTTTTCATTCCTCCTTCAATTTTGAATGATAGCTTTGCTGGGTAGAGTATACTAGGATTGAAATTATTTTCTTTCAGTGCTAAAAATACCTCACCCTTCTTGTTTTAAGGTTTCTGTTGAGAAATCTGCTGTGACTTTGATGGGTTTATCTTTACATGTTATTCAATTTTTCTCTCTTATAGCCTTCAATATTCTTTCCTTATTCTCCGAGCTAATTGTTTTAACTGTAACATGCTATGGAGAGGTTTTAGTCATGCCTGTTTGGTGTCCTGGAGGCTTCTTGTACCTGGATGGGCATCTCTTTCTCAAGGTTTGGGAAGTTTTCTGCTATTATTGTGTTGAATATATATAACCTGTACCTTTGACTTGTACCTCTTCTCCAATGCCCATGATTTGCAGATTTGGTCTTTTCATGGCATTGCAGAGTTCTTGCATATTCCTTTCACAGCTCTTCAGTTTTTTGACTAAATATTCTGGTTTTTAAAAATATCTATTTTGTCTTTGAGTCCTGGAATTCTGTCTTCCACTTGTTCCAGTCTGCTGGAGTGGCTTTCAACTATATTTTTTATTTGACTTAGGGAACTTTTTATTTCCAGGATTTCTGTTTGATTCTTTTGTTTGAGACTTTCCGTATCTTTGTTAAATTCCTCTTTTATATTTTGTACTATCTTCTTTATTTCATTTATCTCTCTTTTCATAATTTCCTTGGTTTTGTTTCAAAGTATGTTGAAATCCTCACAGTTGTTTCTGTGTTTTCTCAGGTGTTTTTTTTTTTTTAATCTGTGTTCTTTAGGGATTTGTTGAGTTGTTTTTGTATGTCTTCTTTAAACTCATTGAACATTCTTATCATTATTCTTCTGATGTGAGCAACTAAGGATTCAGCCCCTTCACTTTCTACCAAATCCTCTATTGTGTGATTGTTAGCCTTTTGAGGAGTCCTGTGCCCCTGTCTTATTTTTTTCCCACATGTTTCTAATTTTGAGCTTTGCTCATGTGTTGTTGGTTAGTTGGTTGGGAGTTTTAATCACCTGTTATTTTTCCCTTGTTTTAATTTCTATGCTATGGCTAGTTTAGTTGTTAGCTAGGTTGTATAATATTTCTGTTCACTGACCTGGCTGCATAACTTAGCAATAACAAATTCACAGATTCAATGCTGAACCAATTAATACATAAAACCCTTGGCAATATTATCTATAATCAGCAGGTATTGGGGAGATAACACTTGTTTGCATAGAGATTGGCACTTACCTAATTAAAATGATGGCACTAGAAGAGGAGGCAGGGAGGAGGGATGATGCAAGGGGGAGAAGAGGCATGAAGTGTGGGGGCTATGGGGTAATAAGTCCCTACTATGTATAAATGTATAGCTCATTCATTGTGTGTGTGGGGGGGCTGCTATTGTCAGGGATTGCAGAGGATTAGGAAGGATGGAGATAATGTATAAAGTTGGTATAATAGACTATTCAGTGAGTGGCTAGTGTGGAGGAGGTAGGGATGAGGGGAAGAAAGGGGAGGAGAGGAAGGTTAGGAGAAGGAAGGAAGAGAGAGAAGAAAAGAGAAAAAAACTGGTGAAGAGAAAGGAAAGTGGAACAAGAGAGGACTAAGCAAATTGAAATTTCAACAGAATAGAAAAAGGCAATAGATAACAACAGCAGCAACAACAACAACAACAAACAGGAAAAAGAAAAAATATGCATTTATTATCCAAAGTTTTCCCTTGTTATGGAGAGGCATGTGCTTCCTCTGAGTTCAATGAATTCTCTGTGCTCCCCCCTCAGATTTCTAATGCCAGTGCTGTCTCTTCTAGCAGGGGCTTTCTTTGTAGGCCCTGACCATCCTTAAGGTTGATGTGCTGAGCTGTGTAGCATTAGAAGGTGCCCTTCTCTACTGTAAAACTTTGGGGGCTATCCACTCAGGGCATTTGAGTCTAGGCTCCTCTTGGGGAAATGGGACACCTGGTAGCATGCTTTTTTGTTGGCGGGTTCTCTGAAGTGATCCCAGGAGAAGCTGATATGTTAGCAGTTGCCCACCCCTTCCACCCCCAGGGCAAGCCTGCAAGCCAGAATTGAGCTTTTTGGTCAACTGCTTTTCTCTGGGAAGTCTGTTAGTTCCAGCTCACTACCAGTTTCTCCAAGGTGGTTGAATGTGTTGTTATTTTCCCCAGGCTGTTTCTGGGCCACCCCACTCCCACGCAGGCTGAATCAGGTGAGCACTCCACTCCACCCCTACCAGAGGTGAAATTTTCCCTCTATTTATTTGGCCATCAGTTTTGTCCAGGACAGGTACAATCTGCCCACAGCTGTGCTGGACTATATGGGTCCCTCCAGAGCAGATGATGTGTCCTGCTCACATGGTAGGTTGTAGTTTCACTCAGTGGTATCACAGTAAGCCTGGGTTGGCACAGGCAGGTGGCAGTCAGAGGTTCCATGTCCATGAGTTTTGGTGGGTTCAAGACATCCTGGAGCTTGCAGAATGTTCTGCAGTAGTCTGTACTGAGTTTTTGCTCTTTGGAGCGAGGAAAAAAGAAGGAAAATTTAAAAAAAAAAAAAAAGGAAAAATGGCTCTCCAGTGGGCAGGCCAACATAGCTTCTGGGACTGTTATGTGCTATAAAAAGCTAAAGGTGGCTTCAAAGGTGTGTCGTTATACATTATATTTCCCAAATGTATTGGTGGTATCTTGGTGAAAAAGGCAGGCTATCTGATTCTTGCTACCGTGAATCTGAAGTATTCTTTTGGACTCATGAGAGTGCAGGGGCCCAGGGTCTATCACTTACTCACCATCTTGGTCCCTCCTCATTCTCTTTTTTAAAAAAAGCATTTATTTTAGAACACTCCTGAAAACTTTTCCATGCAATTGACATGTTACAGCTTTTAGAATGTTTGCTTAGTATTCCATCTTACATACGTAATAATTAACTTGAAAATACTGTCAGTTTAAGAACTCAATTTCAGCTCATTAGTAGTATGAATAATAATATAATTAACTTTGTTCACACATTAACATTCCCCCCAATAGTGAATAACAGTGTTTAGTTCACTGAACCCTAGCCCATACTATGTATTTACAATGAAAACAGACACTAACTTTGCTTTGAGGTGAAAAATATTAGCTATACATGTATCACTAGCTAGAATTCAATATCTATTTTAGGTTCTTTTTAAAAGTAAAACTTATATAAAATATTCAAATCCTAAATGTACCACTGTATAAGCTTTGATATGAGGTACACCATCTATCCCAGAAAGTTCCTCATCCCTTCTCAGATGTTACTCACCCTCGCCTTTCAGAGGGAACCACTGTTCTGGATTTTTCCATCTTCAATTAGTTTTGCCTGTCCTAGAACTTTATGAAAATAAACAGAATAACATCACACATAGCTTGTGTCAATCTTTTGTCTAGCATGTTTATGAAATTTATATATCATGACACTTCCATGTAGTTTCTTTCATTTTCTTACTCAATAGTATTCCACTGTATGAATATATCCAGTAGGTTTTTCCATTCTTGTGTTGATGAACACCTGGGCCATTTCCAGCTTTTGGCTATTGTGAGTACAGCTGCTTTGAAGTTCTTGTACGGTTCCCTTTTGTGATGAACATATGCTTTCATTTCTCTAGTTAAACATCTAGGAGAGAAACTGTTAGACTGCTGGGTAGATGTATATTTAGTTTTATAAAAAATTGTGAAAACTTTTTCCATTGTGGTGTACCATTTCACAGCCCCACCAAAAGTATATGAGAGCTATTGTTGCTCTGCATCCTTGCCAGCATTTGTCACCATCAGTCTACTTAATTTTATCCATTGTGGGGATTTATAGACAGTCTGTTTTTAAGTTAATTGGGGGAATAGTTAACATATTCTTATATAGCTCAAATTTCAAAAGGGACTATATAGGTAAAAAGTAAATCTTTAGCTTGTAGCTTACCAGCTTTTCTCTGCTTAGTATGACATTAGCTATAGGTTTGCCATATATAGTCTTTATTTCATTGAAGTACTTTCCTTCTGTTCCTAGTTTGGTCATTTTGTCAAAGGCTTTTTCTGCATCAATTGAAATGATAATGTTATTTTTGTCCTTGATTCTATTTAAGTGTTGTATTATATTTATTGATTTACATATGTGAAACCATCCTTGCATCCCTAGAATGAAACCAACTTGATCATGATCTTTTTACCCTTATCCATAGAGGAAATGAAAATCAAAGCTACACTAAGATTCTGTCTCATCCCAGTCAGAATGGCAAGCATTAAGAAAACTAACAACAAACAAATGCTGGTGAGGATGTGGGGGAAAAAAGAACCCTCATTCACTGTTGGTGAGAATGTAAACTAGTGAAACAGTATGGAAATTAGTATAGAGATTCCTCAAAAAGTTATGAGTAGACTGACTTTATGACCTCTACCATACCATTCTTGGGCATGTATCCAAAAGAGTATAAATCAATATACATGAGAGACACCCACAATGCCCATGTCTATTGCAACTCTCTTCATAATGGCTAAACTAGTAGAATCAGCCAAAGAGTCCAATAATCAATGAATAGATAAAGAAAATATGGTGTATGCATATACCCTGGAATATTGCTCAGCCATAAAGAAAACTTAAATTACGTGATTTGCAGGAAAATGGATAGAACTGGAGATCATCCTTTTGAGCAAGATAAGCCAAGCTGAAAAGTCAAATAGCACATGTTCTCACTCATTAATAGAACCTAGACCTAACATGATGATGAGTGCAATGATGATGGTAATAGGACATTATTATTATTCATTATTGTTATTATGTAAGATAACATAAAAAGGGAATTGTCTGGGAGAAATCAGAGAAAAGAGGAGGAGAAAGGAAAGAATACTGAGGGTGAAGAGGATCAAAGTATGCTACATACACACGAAGACAGAATAATGGAACACTGAAGGAAGGAGGAGAAGGATAGTAAACTTGTTCAAAGTACACTGCTTGCATATATGGAATTATCACAATGAAACCCCTTCGTTTTATTAATATATGCTCATTCTAAATAAAATATTTTTAAAAGTATTTTTCCCTATTCCTTCACCAATATAATGTGATAATAAGCTTTTTCCTAGATGATAAGGATAAGACAATCTTCTTTTAATTTTGATTTTGTATTCCCATACATTAAATATTTTAATATTTTAGTTTTTCTAGCATTTCCCTTTTTGTTTGATAAGGGGAAGAACATTATTTTTCCAATGACAGATGTCTATTATTTCATGCCATGAATTCAGTAAACCATACATCCTGTCACTATGAAATGCCACCATTGTCATGTACATATTTCTAGTCAAAGCATATTAATAGCATCATGAACTGTATCTCATTTATTGTCTTGGTTGCTCATTACTCACTGGCTTGAAATGCTTCTTCTATCTTATAGTCAGACATGTTTACCCATCTCATTACATATTGCCATTTCATTCTGTTGTTTTGCCTTCCTGTTCTTGCAGATGAATATTAGGATTTTTTTATTACAGCAGTTAGTTTCCAAAGTTATTTACTTTATTCATTTATTGTGGTTCTGGGGATTGAGTTGAGGGCCTTACACATGCTAGGCACATGCTGAACCCCTTGAGGGCCTTACACATGCTAGGCACATGCTGAACCCCAGCCCTAAGATTGGCATATTTCCTTCTAGAGGTTGCATTAAGATTTTAGTCCAGTATTGCTAATTATAGATTAGACTATTAAAAACTAGAATATTTATAGTGCTAGGTTTTTTCCAGTTTTTATATGATTCTTTTAAGTAATTTGTTTCTCTAAAATACAGTTGTATTAATTATAAATAATGATAGATTAAAACCATTATTTTCAGTATTATTAATTGCATTGGCCAACTCTGAAAAAAACACTTAATACCAATTGATTGCATCAATGTCTTGTTTGTGATTTAATGAGAATATTTCTAAATTTTCCATGTCGGGCACAGTGCTAGTGGATATATATAAATAGTTTTATGTATGGATGTGTGGGAAGGATTTTTTTCTTATTTTCACAAATATTCCATTTTTAGTCTAATGCTGACTTCTGTATCCAGCTTCATCTAATGTTTTCTTTCATGCAAGAATAGTCATAGGATCAAGGAAGAAAGGTGAATTGTTTTTAAATTTGCATTGTTAAGTCTGCCTACTAACACCATGCTTCTTTTAGAGTGAAACTTACCTGTAGTGCTTATTAGAACACATATTCCCGACCCTCACCCCTCAGAAGCTCTGATTCAGTAGGTCTAGCATGCCCCAAATTTGCATTTTGGCAGAATTTCAGATGCTGTGGCTGAGGCAGGCTAGAAATTGGAAAAGTTTGGGGCTCATGTAGGTTGCCTGGTGATGGCCCAGACCACCCTCACCTGGCTGGAACTGCCCATGCCCTTCCCCACTCATTCATTATAGGGTGGGAATCTCCTGGGTCTACCCTCCCCATATGTTAGTGGAGGTTTTAAAAGCACCTGAAAAAGAAAAGCACCCTCTCTCGGTTGGCAGACTCCACCTGTGCCCATAATGCTCCCTTTTCTAACTCTTAATAAACTCCATTTATACCCACACATTCTGCTTGGATTCTTCCATGTGGAAATGCAAGGAACAAGATCTGAAAACACTGTTTTCCACTAACATTTTTGGTGAGCCAGCCAGGAGTTAAAAAGGTAAAATGTTATGCTTATTGATTTTTCTTCTAATCCATTCCTTTCCTCTCTTCTCCTCTGCTCTCCTCTCCTCTGCCCCTTCCACTTCAGCACCTCACCCAGGCATGCTGCTGGGAGATGCTGGGATGTGCCTTATTACCCCAGCATGTGGCATGCAGGGCCCATGAGCACCCACAAACTGCGGTTGTTGTGACCTTATAGACGTGCAGTCAGGAAGGGTGGAATTTCAGAGGTGACCAGTGCCGCAAGGCACAAGTTCTCCATCTGGCCTAGGTGGAGAGGGCAGTCAGAACTGCCCATGAGGCCTTAGGTTTTCCAGCCACAGGAGCTGCTGCCTCTTTCCTGTGGCTGCCATGCGTGTGTAACCTTCTCTCCTCCTCCCCACTTCTCCCTTCTCTCTGCTCTCTTGCTAATTACCTGGTCCAGGTAGCCATGTGGCTGGAGACAATTAGGAATGACCCAGGTTGGGTTTCCCCTTCTTCCTTCTTTTCTCTCTCTCCCCTAACCCGTGATTTTTGAGGGCAAATAGTGGCGCTACCCCCGGCTGTGGAGCACTAGCTGCCACAGGTGGGGGAGGGGCATGAATGCATCACTCCTCAACAGGTCCAGTCCCAATCACGACCAAAAGTTCCAGTCTATATGGCTGGCAGCCGCTTTTAGGGCCAGCTGCATGGTCAATGGTGGCTTGAGTGCGTGGTGCGTGGCAGTGTGCAGCAGTGGCAAAGCACAGTGAGCGACAAGGCACCCTGGCATGGGCACGGCAGACGGCAGGTAGCACAAGCAAACTTAGCAGTGGTGTGCACAACTGCCTTTTTAAAAAGAATATTAAAGTCGTCACCCTTGGCAGACGCTGCCCAGGACCACTCTTTCCTGGAGCTACCACGTGTCCATAGTCTTCTTCTTCTTCCTCCTTTAAACTGTTCCCTTCCCACCACATCTCTGTTTCCCCTGGCCACTTGATCCCAATTCTCACCCATGTTCTCCTTGGCCCCATAGCCTACAGGGATTGAGGAAATACTCATCCAGAGGTCACACTCCCTTGTCCCAGGGCTAAAGTTATATTTTTAATTCAAAGTGACTAACAGTCAATAAAAAAAATCTATTTTGAGGGGAACTGACACTGTCTTCATAAGCTTGTGAAAGTTCTAAAAGCTTTGATTTTGTTACTGCTGCATACCTACATCTGTGTAGCTGTTATGTTATCTGTTACTGTCTTTAAATGTTAAATGCCTTTAAATTCTCTTAAGCATGTTTTCTAATATTAAAAACAGTGCCATTTAATTAAGGATTTGACATTGGTCACCCATAAAGTTTATCTGTAATAAAAAAATGTAACTTACTTAAAATTCATTTACTCTAAAGGCAAAATGAAAAGGGGAAATTTATTCTATTAATAAGATGTCTTTTTTACGTTAAAATACAAGTTCTAAATATATACTTGAGATAAGGAGAACTTAATGGTATAACTAGTGCCGTTCATCATAATTATTATTCTAAAATATGATATGCAATAAACATTTAAAAACATTCTAACTTTAACTGTTCTCTGTTGATAAAATTGTGCTTATTTACAGCCAAGAGGTTTACAAGAATGGGTCCTCATGTGTGGGCATTTTGAATAGGCAATTTAATTAGAAGTTTTATTCTTAACAATTATTTTTGTTTTAAAATTAATAAAACTTTGTTCTCTATAGCTCAAAGTAGTATGTGAGATTCTTAACTTGTTTAAGGCCCTTTCCAAACTGTAGATCTGTAAATGGCTGGGTTGTACAGGACTTGACTTCTTGGCTTTCTTGGCAATAACAAAGCTTAAAGGTTTACTGCCATTTGCTCTAGTCCTAGTAACCCTAAATTTAGGTAAGCCTTTAAAACTAAAAGATAGGACATTATATTCAAAGAGAAAAAAGTTCTACAACCTATGACTAATTCTCTAAAACTATCAACTGATGTCACGTCCAAGGAAACTAACAAAACCTATTAAACCCCACCTTAGCTTACTTTAATTATTTGGTCTTTTCATTATGATGATTAACTCATGGACACCTGTCTCTCAGGGGGAAGTGTCTTTTATTCCTGTAACAGATTGCTATTTTGAGCCTGTATGTTACATGTAACATGTCTTTGTGTTCCATTTGAGAGACCCTTTGAAGAGACCATGTGATCACAGTGAATGCTGCCACCATTATGAAGCTACCACTTGTACAGTGACATCTTGTCATTCCCCAGGAATAAAAAAACTCATGAGTGATGCCATCTTGCCATGCTCTAGGAAAATTATAACTAACTTGTGGTTAAAATTCTCTAGATTAATGTAGTTTTTATACATGTTTTTACTGCATTGTTCTGTTAAGGATTGGACGATGGGTAGAGTGTTTGTATTGGAGATCTGTTGTGAACTATTTAGAAATCTAGCTGACTAATCTACTAAAGATAATGATAAAAAATTGATTTGGTGCACTCTGAATTAATGTGATTGCTTTGTGTGTCATTGTGTGTGTTTTCTGTGTATGTCTTTGTGTCCTACCAATTTGGGCCACTTAATTTTTACTTTTTTTGAGCTCATTATGTACACTTATATTCTTTGGCATGCTAGATTAAAACATCTGCATGTGTGTGTATACATGGGTGTATGTTTAGATGTCTTTAGGATGGTTCTCAAGCTGCTTTTATAAAGTTAATGTGTACAACTGTCTCAAAAGTCATGTAAAGTTCTAATCCCACCTAGGCCTAACTATCCTCTGGTTTAGGACTAAAAAAAAATTTAAACAATAATCTCAATCTGTTTCATTCTATCATGAGTATAATTTACATTTAACTCTTTTATAATTAGTTTTATTGCTTCATGTGTTCTTATAGATTGCTATTATTAAAAATTGGTTTAATTTTCTTTCTAAGTCTTTTAAGGTATAAGGTTGCTAAGAGTTTTATTAAAAACAGTGTTATCTGTTTTCAGGTCTTTACAAAGTTTGTTTCAAGATAGAAATTAGGGTCTTAAAGCTTATAAGCCTATATATGTGTGCTTGGATTGGCTATAATTTAAAGTTCGCCTAGAAGTTTTCTAAGATCAAAATTTAAAGTACTAATGTGTGTTAAAAAATGGGTTTCTGTTTTTATCAAAATAACTCTCAAGTTCTTTTGATGCTGTAGACTGATATAAAATTTTACCAAAACCAAACAGAAGCTCACCCTCCAGATGTAATGATAAAACCTTAAGTTTTAAAAAGTTTACAAAACAGTAATTAATCCTAAAATACTAAATTATGTATGTCATTAACTCCCAATGACTGAGTCTGTTATTTTTTGGGATTCATAGGCTTCATGCAGCTCAACAACAACCCTGCTATGTGTCACAAGTCATGCTGTTAGTCTATGCAGCAGTCTAGGATGTAATTTCTTAACATACAAGCCAAGGCTGTCAGTCATTGGGTTTCCTAACTTTATCTTACCCCCTTATGTCTGTTTCTGTATCTAATCATTTGAGACATTAATCTTAATTGGTTTATTATTTAAAAATATATACATGTTCCCCCATTTTTCTCAGTTTATAAGCTCACTACAACCCCTTGCCTGATGTAAAAACTGACCATGAGTTATGGGTTTGTATCAGCCAAGCTTACCTTGTGTGATTTGGATTTGATAATTAATTTTGTACTAGTTATAAGTCATATTAAAATGCTTTCCTGAGGAGGATCCAAGATGGTGACCAGAACACAGTCACAGACCTTCTGACCTCCATGATCCAGGGACTTGATAAGAAGCTGGAGACTTGCTTGATTGAGGTAAAATATCAGGGACAGCTGAAACATCAGCACTCTGAACCCGTTGCTCCTGCGAGGCCTCTCCACCCCACCATATACTAAAAGAATAGCAGGCACTGCACACTAAGCCCCACTCCATAGGCCTGTGGAGCCGCTGCTCCATACAACGTGGGATCTCCGATCCTCCGGCCCTGCTCCTTTGCCCTGCCAGGGTTGTGCTACCCCAAACTCCCACCCCTCAGAACCGCAGACTCTCCATGGGACAAGCCCTTAAGGCTGGGGATCCATAGACATTTACGATCTCCACCAGGCCATGCATGGCCCCTCCCCACCCCAGGCCTGCACAGCCCTGCAGGAGCTCCATTTTGCTGGGCAGTGCCCACCAAGCCCTACATGATCTCTGCTTTGCCAGCCACGTGCCCAAGGCCTGCACAGCCCTGCACAATATTCACTCCACAAGCCTGTGCCCCTAAGGCCTGCCAAGCCAGGGACCCACACACCCACGATATCCATTCTGCTGGACCACGCCCCCCAAGCCTGTCAAGCCAGGGATTCATAGACACACAGGATCTCTACTCCATGGACCTGTGCTCTTCAGGCATGCCAAGCCCATGCTCCAAAGGCCTGCTACTTCCCCTCAGCTAAAGGCCTACACAGAAGGCCTGTGAGACCCTACCCACCATCCACTTGCCACAGGAAGGCTCCAAACCTACCTAAGAGACACACGCGGACAGGTCTGGATGCTAAAGAACTAGCATCAGAACAACTAAGACTGCAATTCTACTGTTCCAGAACTGGTGATTTCTTTTCTTTTTTTTTTTTAATTTTAATTTTAACTTTTTTCCCTTCTTTAAGGGATTTGCTGCCTGGTTTACTGTTTGATCATCCACCATCTCTACCACTTTTTTTCTCTTTTCCTCACTACTTTAGCCCTTTTATCTTTCCATCTCTCTCTCTCTCCCTTTTTTATCCTTCTTTCTTGGTTTTGTTAGTATCAATATTGTTACCCAGCCAATACTAAATTACATATAGTTCAGGGATAGAAACATTACCTAGTGGAAATATGGGAAGAAGAAAAAGGGAAGAAAACCATCCCCCCCCAAAAAATAAAGTACTACAGGATTTAGAGCAAAATGAAGAAGATGGATTCCCAGACCCAGACTCCAACAAAACAAAGATAAACTATACCAAGGAACCAAACGAAGCCAACAAGAACATCCTAAAAGAAGAAATCCTACAAATAATTAATGAGAATTTCATAGAGATGTTACTAGACATGGTCAACCAAAACATACAAGAGGCACTCAAGAAATTCCAAGAGGACAAAAATAAAGAATATGAGAAAACACAGAAAGAAATAAATGAAATCAAAGAAGCCTAAATAAACACCAAACTGAAACTGAGATTACCATAAGCAGAGAGATAAACGAATTAAGGTAAAAAATTGACAATATTAGAAAGGAAGTAACCCAAGATATGGAAAACCTCAGAAAAAAGAATGAAACAGAAATACAAAACAAAATGGAGGGCCATTCCAGCAGAGTAGGACAAACAGAAGACAGAATCTCAGAACTTGAAGATGAAATGGCAATTAAAGGAAAAACTGAAGAACTATTAGTTAAACAACTCAAGACCTGTGAAAAGAAAATGCAAGAACTCACTGACTCCATCAAAAGAGCAAACGTGAGAAGCTTGGGCATTGAGGAAGGAGAAGAGGTACAAGCAAAAGGAATGCATAATATATTCAACAAAAAAACAACAGAAAACTTACCAAATCTAGAGAAAACTATGCCCGTTCAGGAACAGGAAGCCTCCAGAACACTGAACAGACCTGACCAAAATAGAACTACTCAATGACATAGTATCATTAAAACAACAAGTACAGAGACTAGAGAAAGAATATTGAAGGATGTAAAGGAGAAAAAACAAATAACATACAAAGACAAACCTATCAAAATCACAGCAGACTTCTCAACAGAAACATTAAAAGCAAGAAGAGCATGGAGTGAGGTCTTCCAAGCACTGACTGAAAATAACTTCAACCCTAGGATACCCTACCCAGCAAAACTATCATTCAAAATAGACAGAACAATAAAAGTCTTCCATGATAAGCAGAAACTAAAACAATATATGACCACCAAGCCACCACTACAAAAGATTCTTCAAGGAATTCTGCACACAGAAAATGAAAGCAAACAAAACCATGAAAGGGCAGGCAATACCAAACCACAGGAGAAGAAAAGGCAAGAAAGCAAAGAGTAACACTGATTCAGCTACACACAATCAGACCCTTAATTAACAAAGACGACTACATGACAGGGATCACCACGTACTTATCAATACTAACACTGAATGTTAATGGACTAAATTCCCCCATCAAAAAACACTGATTGGCAAACTGGATTAAAAAGGAAGATCCAACAATCTGCTGCCTACAGGAGATCTACCTCATTGACAGAAATAAGCACTGGCTTAGGGTGAAATGCTGGAAGAAGATTTATCAAGCCAATGGTCCCTGAAAACAGGCAGGGGTAGAAATACTTATCTCAGACAAAGTAGACTTCAAACCTACTTTGATCAAATGAGATAAAGAAGGACACTCCATACTAATAAAAGGGGAAATACACCAAAAGGAAATAACAATTATCAACCTATCTGCACCCAACGTCAGTGCACCCAATTTCATCAAACATACTCTGAAGGATCAAAAAACATATATAAACTCCAACACAGTGGTAGTGGGAGACTTTAATACCCCCATCACCAATAGATATGTCATCCAAACAAAAAACAATAAAGAAATCCTAGAACTAAATCACACCATAGATCAAATGGACCTAACTGATGTCTACAGAATATTTCATCCAACTTCTGCACAATATACATTCTTCTCAGCAGCCCATGGAACCTTTTCCAAAATTGGTCATATCTTAGGGCACAAAGCAAGCCTCAGCAAATATAAGAAAATAGAAATAATCCCATGCATTCTATCTGACCACAATGCATTAAAACTAGAAATCAACAACAAAAATAGCAGTAAAAAACACACAAACAATTGGAAGCTCAACAACACATTACTCAACAATGAATGGGTCACTAATGAAATAAAAGAGGAAATTAAAAGTTTCTTGGAAGTTAATGATAATGAAAACACAACCTACTGGAACCCATGGGACACAGCAAAGGCAGTCCTAAGAGGAAAGTTTATAGCCATGAGTGCATATATCAAAAGGACAGAAAGATCACAAATCAATGACACTACAGCTGAAACTCCTAGAAAAACAAGAACAAACAAATCCCAAAAGAAGCAGAAGGAAAGAAATAATTAAGATTAAGGGCTGAACTCAATGAAATAGAAACAAACAAACAAAAAAACATATTAAGAATCAATGAAACAAAAAGCTGGTTCTTTGAAAAATAAATAAGATTGACAGACCCCTGGCAAACCTGACTAAAATGAGGAGAGAAAAAACCCAAATCAGTAAAATCAGAAATTCAAAAGGAGCGATAAAACAAACACCATGGAAATCCAGGAAATCATCAGAGACCACTTTGAGAGCCTATACTCTAATAAATTTGAAAATCTCGAAGAAATGGAAGATTTCTAGAAACTTACAACCACCTAAAACTGAACCAAGAGGCTATTAATCACCTGAATAGATATATAACACAAAAAGAAATTGAAGCTGCCATCAAGAGCCTCCCAAAAAAGAGAAGTCCAGGACCTGATGGATTCACTGCTGAATTCTATCAGACATTTAAAGAAGAATTAATACCAACTCACCTTAAACTGTTCCACGAAATAGAAAGGGAAGGAAAACTGCCTAACTCATTTTATGAAGCCAATATTACTCTCATCCCCAAACCAGCCAAAGACACCTCCAAAAAGGAAAACTACAGGCCAATTTCCCTAATGAACATTGATGCAAATATCCTCAATAAAATAATGGCAAACCAACTCCAACAACACATCAGAAAGATCATTCACTATGAACAAGTTGGCTTCATCCCAGGGATGCAGAGGTGGTTCAACATATGCAAATCTATAAATATAATACAGCAAATCAATAGAAGCAAAGACAAAAACCATTTGATCATCTCCATAGATGCAGAAAAAGCCTCTGACAAGATCCAACACCACTTCATTATAAAAGCTCTAAGAAAACTAGGAATAGAAGGAATGTACCTCAACATTGTAAAGGCTATATATATGACAAACCTACAGCCAACATCATATTTAATGGTGAAAAACTGAAACCATTCCCCCTAAAATCAGGAATGAGACAAGGGTGCCCACTATCCCCACTCCTATTCAACATAGTACTGGAATTTCTAGCCAGAGAAATTAGGAAAGAACAAGAAATAAAAGGAATACAAATAGGTAAAGAAACTGTCAAAATATCCTTATTTGCAGACAATATGATACTATACCTTAAAGATCCAAAAAAACTCTACCAAAAAACTCTTAGACACCATAAACAGCTACAGTAAGGTGGCAGGATACAAAATCAACCTACAAAAATTATTAGCTTTTCTATACACCAACAATGAACAAACTGAGAAGGAATATATAGAAACAATTCCATTCACAATAGCCTCAAAACAAATCAAATACCTAGCAGTAAATTTAACAAAGGATGTGAATGAAATCTACAAGGAGAATTACAACCTCCTGAAGAAAGAAATTGAGGAGGACTACAGAAGATGGAAAGATCTCCTGTGCTCATGGATCGGTAGAATCAACATAGTAAAAATGACTATACTACCAAAAGCAATCTACATGTTTAATGCAATTCCCATAAAAATCCCAATGACTTTCATCACTGAGATTGAAAAATCTACCCTAAAATTCATTTGAAAACACAAGAGACCACAAATAGCCAAGGCAATTCTCAGCAAAAAGAGCAATGCTGGAGGTATAACAATACCTGACTTCAAACTATATTACAAAGCAATAGCAATAAAAACAGCATGGTACTGGCACAAAAATAGACATGAAGATCAGTGCAACAGAATAGAGGACCCAGATAGGAACCCACACAACTATACCCACCTCATTTTTGACAAAGGTGCCAAAAATATACGATGGAGAACGGACAGCCTCTTCAACAAATGTTGCTGGGAAAAGTGGTTACCTGTCTGCAAGAAACTGAAATTAGGTCCATGTCTATCACCCTGTACTAGTATCAATTCAAAATGGATCAAGGACCTAAATATAAGACCTGAAACTCTGAAGTTACTACTGGAAGGAGCAGGAAACACTCTGGAACAAATAGGTATAAGCAAAGACTTCCTCAATAGAACCCCAGCAGCCCAGCAACTAAGAGAAAGGATGGACAAATGGGACTTTATAATATTAAAAAGTTTCTGCACAACAAAAGAAATGGTCTTTACACTGAAAAGACCACCCACAGAGTGGAAGAAAATATTTGCCAGCTATACATCAGACAAGGAACTGATAACCAGAATATTCAGGGAATTTAAGAAACTAAACTCTCCTAAAATCAATGAACCAATTAAGAAATGGGCAACTGAACTAAACATAAATTTTTCAAAAGAAGAAATTCAAACGGCCAAAAAACACATGAAAAAATGCTCACAATCTCTGGCCATAAAGGAAATGCAAATCAAAACCACACTAAGATTTCACTTCACCCCTGTTAGAATAGCCATCATCAAAAACACCACCAACAACAAGTGCTGGTGAGGATGTGGGAAAAAAGGAACCCTAATCCACTGCTGGTGGGAATGAAAGCTGGTGCAACCACTCTGGAAAAAAATTTGGAGACTTCTTAAAAATCGAAACATAGACCTACCATATGATCCAGCAATCCCACTCCTGGGGATATATCCAAAGAAATGCAACACAGGTTACTCCAGAGGCACCTGCACACCCATGTTTATTGCAGCACTATTCACAATAGCCAAGTTATGGAAATAACCAAGATGCCCCACTACTGATTAATGGATCAGGAAAATGTGGTACTTGTACACAATGGAATTTTACTCAGCCATGAAGAAAAATGAAATCTTATCATTTGCAGGTAAATGGATGGAACTGTAGAACATCATTCTGAGCGAGGTCAGCCAGGCTCAGAAGACCAAAAATTGTGTGTTCTCCCTCATATGTGGACTTTAGATCTAGGGCAAATGCAGCAATGTTGTTGGACTTGGATCACAAGAAAAGGGGAGAGCACATACAGGAGATATAGGAATAGGTAGAAAACCCAAAAAACATGAAAGCGTTTGATGTCCCCATTCCAGAGGAACTAATACAGAAACCTTAAAACGGCAGGTTATCATGAGCAGGGGATCAGGAACTAAGGTAAAGATCAGTTAGAGTTGAATCAACATATGTTGTAACACATGGGTACATGAAAGCAATAGTAGGAATCTTTCTGTATAGCTATAATTAACTCAACTAGCAAAAAAACTTTGTCTTTCTTATTATGCATATGTCCTTTCTTTAACAAAATCAGTGATAAGGGCAGAATGGGACCTGCCTGAAACTGAGGAGGGGAAGGGGGGAAGGGGGGGGCAGGGTGGAGAAATGACCCAAAAAATAGTAAAAAATAAAATAAAATGCTTTCCTTTTAACACTCAACAGATTGTCTTCCTACATATTGTTATCTTTTCATTTTACGTGTTGTTTTGGTATCGGCCTCTTTGCCAGTGCATAATAGGTCTGATGTTTTAATTGTTGGGTAACATTCAGGAAAAACATCCCGTCTAGAAACTCTCATTCATGGGTGGAAAAGATGGGTCCTTAGGAGATCAGATTGAAAGACAGAGTACTTTGCCACTCACTTGCTCCAGAGACGTCTGATGGAAACAGGTTGGAGGGACCTGTACTGAGGCTTTTCAGGATACAAGGGGGATGCCCCACAAATCTCGAAAGCTCTTTTCTTTCCCTCTCTCTCACTCTCTACCAGTCAGCTTAGTGAATTCCATTCAGGAACTCTCAGGCAGGGGTGGAAAGGTGAATGGATTTTTCCCCTTCCCTTTCCTCTCTCTTTCTACCAACCAGCATAGGGGAAGCCAACATATCCACTTGGTTGTATCCTAAAGTACTGGGAGATGCTTTGATCCTACCAACCAAAGAGAGGATGACAATCACTCTATATAGCCCATTTAAAATTATTTACTATTCTTTACCTCCTGCCAAAACCCTAAGGCATTTTTCTGATAACATGTAAAAAACTAAGTTTAAACTAAGTAAAAATTCTTTTAAATAGTTCTCACACTGCTAGTGCCTTGTATGTGAATCTAAATGTTATAAATCATTTACAAAGTTAAAAGTATATACATGTAAAAAGCTTTTTCCTAAGGTACATTCTATCTAATAAGGTCTTTCACATTTCTATTCTTTGCAACAAATGCTAAAAGTTCTACCATTTAGGCCTGATATCTGTCTGTCAGATAACATTGGTTTACCTGACATTTGTTTGTCAGATAAATCATGGTTTATCTGACATTGACTAAATAATATGTATGATATACAATTGAGCATCAAAACAGGGGCTATTTAAAATTACTAACACTGCCTTCCCCTTATCATTGGAAAATTTAGGGTTTTTAATTGTCAGTACTGTATTGTCAGTACTGACAACCACTAGATTGTTATTTTACTTAACCAAATTCATGGTTTAAATTTTGTCATTACAATTCTGATCCTTCAAGAACATTTACAGGCAAGCCTGTAAAAAACGACTCTGACAGGTTATTTATCAATCAGGATAGACATTCTTAAGTATTGGGGTCATTTTATATTTTCCTTGTAAAAACTTTATAACTGTTACCTGTTAACACTTTACAGTAATTTAAAGTACATCCCCTATGGGACAAACAATTAGATTTAATTAGGCCCAGCCTAAGAGCCATTTTTAAAAAATAAATCTCTTTGTTGCTTAATTTGGCCAAAAAGATTGCATTGGCACTGACTTCTGATCTATTTGATGTGTTGCTTCCCCTCCTCCATGGGACAAAACCTGACTTACTGAACTTTCCAGGAGAAGCACTCCTACCCCAGGGACAAAACTGCCAAATTGACAAAATCTTCAGAGATGACTGTCCAGAGAAACAGTTTAAGAAGATGTGACCCCTGAACAGTCAGCATCCCCCAACTTCTCAGAGGAACAAGTGGTGTTCAGCCACCTGAGACAGTTCAAGAGGACTGCACAAATGAGGGGACTTCTCCAGTGCAGATGGAGTCAATTATGCCAGACCTCTAAAAGTAACCAAAGCTGAGAGATTTTAAAAAGGGGCTCTTATGCATGTGCTCTAATATTTAAGCATTCTAGGCTTCTGGCAAAAGGCAAAGTCATGTTTTTGGCCAAAGCCTTCTGTTTAAACAAAGGCAGTATCACTTTCAATGTTATCTAACTTCTGCTTAAGGATGCCGTAAGTCTTCTTTCTTTACAGAACTGACTCATTGATGTTATTCTCTAGTTGCACTAAAACCTGCTCCCCAGTAAACCTGACCCCTAATGTAGTCAGCCCTTAATAGACCACTATAGTGACAGTCCAAAATAGAGGACCATCTAGGAGCTAAAAATATCTACAGGTATAAACACCTATAGGCAAAGTAACCATAAGACTCTCTGTCACTTTTCAAAATTACTTTATCCTTCCTGCCACACTTGGCAGGGCCCCTTCTAATGCTCCTATCATTATTAATGTTTGGGTCATGCATTCTAAATCACATTTATCTCTTCTTGAATAAAAGCTTTTAGGACCCAAATCATGAGACAAAAAGTCTATCAATCTCTACAAATGAACAAGATCTCTATGAGCAGCCCAGATCTCCATGAGGAACCTTACCTATGCTGGACAATAATTCAGACACCTTGTGTCCAAATGAGCCCCACAGGAAAGAAATAGGAGAGACGATTTCCCCTTGTAGGTAGGATCTGCTGCCCCTTGTCAGCTTAAAGCAGATACTGAAGATGACCACCCCACTTCAGCAACTCCAAAAGAGAATTTTTTGGAGTATTGTCTCTCAGGGGGAATTTGAGGCATGTTAGAAGTTGAAAAAGTTTGGGGCTCATGTAGGTTGCTCAGGGATGGCCCAGACCACCCTCACCTGGCTGGGAACTGCCATGCCCCTCCCCATTCATTCATTATTAGGTGGGAATCTCTTGGGTCTGCTCTCCCCATGGGTTAATGGAGGGTTTAAAAGCACCCTCTAAAAAAGAAAAGAACCCTCTCTCAGCCAACAGACTCTACCTGCACCCACCATGCTCCTTTTGTATTTCCTTTCCTAACGTTTAATCCACCCATGCATTCTGCTTGGATTCTGCCATGCAGGAATGCAAGGACCAAGGTCTTCTGAAAACACCGTTTGCCATTAACACTGCTACTGCTGGTCTATGGAACACTTCAAATAGCAGTGTCCTAATTAATACACTGGTGACTTCCCAAGGTGCTCTTGAGCAAGGTGACTCAGAGTGGTCCTTGTTTTATCTCACCTGCTGCTCCATTCAAAAGCCTACCACATTTCACCCAAACCCATTCTCCTGTTGGAGCTTACGAGTCACGTTTTGCTCTACCATGCTATGCACACACGCCTTTTCATTATAAAGTGTTGTATGGCTGACAGTCTCTGATCAACTGTAGTAGATGCTTCTTGGTAGTTCCAAAGGCTGTTTTCAGGCAGTATACCCAGTGCTTTCTCTCCTTGGTCACAATAATAACATTTTTAGTGCTCAGAATCAGAACATTTTTGAGCTCCCCTTGCAGCTAAGTTTAGTACTGAGAAAAGGGGATTAAGAAGGAAGCTTAGAGCAGGGTGCTGGTGGCTCATGCCTATAATCCTAGCTACTCAGGAAGCAGAGATCAGGAGGATCACAGTTCAAAGTCAGCTCAGGCAAATAGGGCTGGTGGAGTGGCTCAAGGTGTAGGCCTTGAATTCAAGTCCCAATACCACAAAAAAAGAAGAAGAAGGAGGAGGAGAAGGAGGAGGAAGCTTAGTATGGAATCTTCTAGGAACTTCACAAAACAGGTCTCCAATACCTTTTGGTCCCGTTTATCCTTTCTTCCTTTTGGTGGCTTTAAATGGGTTACCATCACCATGAACCATAAAGTTAAGGCCACACACAAGAGAAAACAGAGTCTAGTCTCTGGTCTCTGTCACAGTAGAATACTTTAGCCTGGGCCACCTGATGAGATCTGTACAGGAAAATTACTAATTTTTGTTTACATGTTTGTTAGAGTTTTCTATCATTTGTAACTAAAGTTAACCTTGACTGAATTAATGGTGCAATTAGAAGTGGCAGCTAAATAGTTAATTCTTAGCAAAGAACCCTTTGTTTCTATTCAATGAACCTCAACTGTCTTGTTTTTGTGGTTACAGGATTGTAAATATTGGTTGCTTCCTCATTATCCTGCCAATGTCTTCATACATCTAATTGACCAAGACATGTTCTCCTAAATACACTAATTTAGTACATTCTGTTTCTATTGCCACAGAATACATAATTTGCCTGAGCGTACGTGATTACATAATCAATGCTTATAAGCCCTCTAAACAATGCAATTATTTAGTTACCATTAACTTGTAACAGTACTATTCTGATGGATGTTCCCTATGATTTCCTCATCTTTACATGAGTCTTTCAAATTTCTTTCCCTTGAGTGAAAAAAGACTGCCTCTATCCCCTTCCTCTTCCTATGAATCAGCACTCCATGTCCTCACCCCACAAAATCTATCGAGTGCACATCATGGGCATATCCTTATACATTCTAAAGTCTATCTCTTTGTGTCTTCTCTAAATCTTTCTCACCATTTGTGATTGTTAAATTTCACTTTGATCAAGAGTCAATATTCAAAGAGAATGAGTACTCAGTAGAGCGTAAATCTTTCCACGTGTTTAAACAAAAACTGATAAAGTTTAAGTTACAATTTTATAAGATGAGAAGCATTGAAGAGAAAACAGACTGTAGATATAAGTACTCAGGTGCTAAACAGAGATTGCTTTTCTTTGTTTTTTTACATTTTTGTGATGCTAAAGCTACTAAAAACATCATGGGAGATTGGTTAGGGCAGCAGTGATCTTATTTAGGCTTAAATGTATATATGCTCTGCTTCCCGTTAGCTTATTATCAGATTCTGCCTTTATGCTTGATGAGAAGGGCAAAGGGATTTATATAATACACAAATATGTAGACATTGAGAGTGCAAAAATTATCCGCAAAGCCTGCATGACTAGAAAGTTCGTTAGATTCTTTCATTAAAGGAAAATGTTTTTGCTCCCCTAAGTCATTTAATGTGTTGGTCGCATATCACAGCCTATCACAGTGGTCATAAGAAAGTGGGCACATAGTTTCCTAATTCTGCCTTCAGTAACCTCATGTTAGTAGCTTGAAGTCAGCCAGTGTGGAGTGTTGACATCCCAGAAAGGGCAAATGCTGAGGACCAGAACCCGTTCCATCCTAGAGAGATGGATGTGAAACATCTACCTGCATACCACTGAATGTATTTGACAGGTACAATGCAAATACAAACAATATTATGAAAAACAGGTTTTGCTAAGTGGAGGCCACTAACAGGAGAGGAAGGGTTAAAAAAAAGGTATTAAGAAGGTGAATATGGTTGATGTATTCTTTATACAAGAATAAATACAGAATTTTTAATCCTGTTGAAATCACTATAAAAAGGGGACAAAGGGAGAATGGAGAAAAATAGAGAGGATGAAACAATTCGGTACATAAATATATGGAAATGTCACAATGAAACTCCCTATATAGCTATCTTAAATAAACAAAAATGACTTTTATCTAGAACAGAGAACAGGAAGGTAAAACAGGTCCTATCTGGGGTTGGTACCAGTGGGAGGGGGAGGATATAAGAAAAGGTGTATGAAAATGGAAAAAGTGAGACATGTTGAAACTATTCCAGGAATGGGGGAAGGGGAAATAAAGGAGAATGATGGAAGGGGTGAATTAACTATGATATATTGTAAGAAATTTTGTAAATGTCACAGTGTACCTCAAGTAGAACAATTATAATAATAAATAAGAAGAAATTTAATTTGTGAGGCTGGAATGTGGCTTGGTGGTAGAACACTTGCCTAGCATATGCAAGGCCCTGGGTTGGATCTCCATGAGTACAAATAATAATAAAGCTATGAATAAACCTACCATTTTTTAAGGCATAGAGCATTTTGATTCACTTTCTTATGCATATAGAAAAACTAAAATGATATCTGGCAGAGCTGATTCAGTGTTTTTGTTTATATTTATATTTCTTTCCATTTCCTTGTTTAATTTTTATCTGTGAAATGACTGGATGTTAAATATTCCTGCTGGTAGTTTTGTCAGTTTCACTTTGTGTCTGATAATCATTTACATACTTTAAAAACATTTCATTTAGTATGCATATTATTAAATGTTTTTATTTTCATCATGAATTCTACCTTTGATAAATATAAAATGATTTTTTGTTCTATTTAATGATGTTTGTCTTGAATTCTATTTTGATACTAATAGTGCCACTTTTTTTTTTTTTTGCCTTTTGTATGTAACTTTGAATCTCTTTGAATTGTTTTGTTTTAATTAGGCCTTTTATTGACATAGCTTATACTTGGAGGTGATTTTTTTGACCCCATATGAAAACTTTTTAGTAGAATTCAAGCTATTTGCATTTATCGTGCCATGGATATAGTTGGGTTTTCTTTACTTTTGCATTTATTTTATGCTTCCTTGCTAATTTTATTTTTTTCTCATTTATTCATATGTGGTTACATTCTTTACACCATTTTTCCCCCCTACCCCCACCCCCTCACTCTCCCCCGTCTCCCCGCCCCCCCCCCCCCCCCCCCCCCCCCGCCTCGCTTTCGGGCAGAATCTGTTTTTCTGTTCTGCCCTTATCTCTAATTTTGTTGAAGAGAAAGTATAAACAATAATAAGAAAGACAAAGCATTTTTGCTAGTTGAGATATTCCTTGCTAATTTTAAAAAGTCATTTACAATGCTGGATTAGAATCCTTGCTTTTTTAAAACTTTGGTCATATGAAACTTCAAATTTGATATTGGTTATGGTACCAGACAGAATAATGTCCACTTCTTAATAAAATTTTAGAGCCTGTAAATCTTACCTGAAAGGGAAAAGGGGTCTTTGCAGATGTGAAAAAGAATGGAAAGAATATCCTGGTGTGCCCTCCATACTATCACAACAGTCCTTGTAAGAGAAAGAGGAAGACTCTCCTCTCTCTCTCTCTCTTTCACACAAACACACACACACACACACACACACACACGCACACACACACACATACGAAGGCAGAAAGGGGCATGATGGGCACACCAGCTGGAGCAATGCCAGAGCCCACCAGAAGCTGGCCAGGGCCAGGACCAGATTCTCCTCTCAAGACTGCAGGGGACAGTAGCACAACCAGCGGGTGATTTCGGCATTTTAGCCCTGGTGTCTGGAGCCAGGAAAGAATAAATTTTTAGTTGTTTTAAGTCATCACATTTATGGTAATTTGTTATAGTATTATTGGAAATTAATAGTTACATTTAAATTTTGGGAAAACCAAGTTGAACACAGACTTTTCTACCAACATGAGCAAATATCCATGTCATTTTTGTAGACATTTTATTTTTTTTTCCCATCTTCACTGTCCCTTTTATGGTGGAATCATTCAGGCTTTTAAATTAGAATTTACGTTTTCTTTGCACATTCTCATTACAGTGTTATTTTTAAAATGAGTATTAGTTTATTTTTTAACCATTACTTTCATAAAAACAATAATTCAGACACCAACTCTAGGTTTAATTAATTACCACAAATTATTGAATTATACTTTTTTCTTATATTTTAATTTGTTATACTTTGGACTAATTTTTGATTGGAATAATTTTAAGGAAAGTATATGATTAACTGGAAAACAGCAGCTCATACAATAATGTGTCCTTGTCTCTCTTTTGTTCGTGTTGGTTGATCCCATATAGAAAGTACAACCCTTGTTCCTTAGTACTGAGCTACTGCTTCCTGAGTGCAGAGAATTAATCTCAAGTGTGACATGCCACTTAAACCCTTCCTTAGACAAATGATTTATCCAGTTTTCTCTAGTAAAAGCAAAAGAGAGTCTTACTGAACTTATGCAAATAACTATTTTACCATGAAAAAAGGAGTACTCAGTGAATTTGCTTCTTTCCAGTGTGCATTCTTATTCAGCCAAACTGAAGGAGAGAAGTAAAAGAAGAAATATATAACATACATATGTATATATACACATATATAAAAAGAGAACAGAACATAAAAATAATGCCAATAATATTTCAACACAAAGTACATTTAAGCATCCCTCTTCAGTTCATTCAATACTGTGTAACTAGTACTTGAAATCCTCGATTTGGTTTTCATTTTATTTCTTTTGATACTGGTGTCTCTGGGAAGCCCAGGCTGGCATTGATACTTGCTAAGAATACAAAATGCCCCTTCATTTGCAACTCATCCCATGCAATTCTTAGGGTAATTCGGAACCAATGAAAAAATATGGAATGTAAAATCATCCCAAATATTCGCAATATTCTGCTTTTAATAAAATGTAAAAACAGATCTTTGTTATTTTACAGGCTCCTTCTGGGAAATCTCAAAGATGGTTTTAGTTGAAAAAGACATCGTTTAAAGATGTGGCTTATTTGTTTGTTTGTTTCTAAATTTAGAGTTTGATCTTGGGAAGCAAAACTCTAGAATTACCAGAGTAACCTGGGTCACTTGACTACACTAAGATCATGGGAGCCTGAGAAGAACAGCTTGAAACTGCAGTTCACCCCCAAGGCCTCCTTTCAGTAGTTAAAAAAAAAGAAAAAGAAACTAGAACTTTTATAAAAAAGTAATCAGTACATTCGATATGAAGATGTGTATAAGGACCTTGAAAGAAGATTGAAAATAATTGAAGGAAATTGAAATAGTGAAGACTAGGAAGAGGGATGCCACTGGTGGCACAGAGAGACATGGGTTCATTTGTTACCTCGTGTTCTCTCCACCTCCCCACCCCTGAACAATCACAAACCTCTAGTCACAAGATTGTTTTTAAATTTTTCTGCATGTAATTTAACAAACAAACAACAACAAAAACCAAGGTAATGCTCTTATATGATACCATCTTCCTGGTCAAGTGGCATGTCATCCAAGCTGTCTCAATTATAATATTGTGTCTCGCTCAGTCCAGGTAATTAATTAGACCAAAGCCCCTAGGACTTCTCCAGATGAATCACAAAAAGCTTTAAGTTAATATCTCCATGTTGGAAGATACAAATGTTATAAAACATTTGTACCACACAAGGCATACTTTTGCTCCTGCCCTTGTGTCAGAGAATAAAGCCAACACTCAGGGAAGCAGAAAGGGATGACACAGTGTGTTGATAAAAGAACTCCCTGGTCCCTTTGTTCCTAAGGCCCAGCTATGTTGATATTAATATAAAATCTTTTTAGGTTCCACGAGTAGTAATTTCTACTTTGAGTTTGAACTGAAAACAAATAAGGGGGTTTATCACTTATAAAAAACCCAAAGACAAATTGCCTATTTCACAGATGACTTAGGAGTCACATTTTTTAAGAGTGGTTGTAATCTGGGCTGGGGATGTAGCTTAGTGGGTGAACACTTGCTTAGCTTGTAGGAGGCCCTGGACTGGATCTCCAGCATGAAAACATAACAATGGGTTTATCTTGATTTTTAATTATTACACAATTTTGGTATCTCAGCCCCTCTTAAGACATTCACATTTCTACAAAATCATATCTTTGGAATGTGATTTGTGTTAATTGTCTAAGTTCTTGTGAAAGAAGTTATTAAAGAATGTATTGGTAATTTTTAAATCAAATGGTTGAAATGGCTTATGGCAATCCAGTTCCCCAGTGTTATAATATGCAAAGAATGTGTGTCACCACTCATCTATCATATACACGAGGCAGTGGTGGTTTATGAAGCAGTGTTGTCAATACTTTAAGCCAGGCTTTCATCCCAGAGGGTTAGTTGAAGACCCTACAATTATTTTTCTTAGGTAGAGATGGTGTCTCTGCTGGAATATTTCTCTTACAATTTATTTGCTTGATTTCCTTTAATATCATGATTCCTTCATAAAACATAGTAATAGGTCTTCATTAAGATGTCTTAACAGGAAGTTGTTCTGTAGGAGAGAGATGGCATATGAAATTTGGAGTGCAGGTGTCTATGAAAAATAGCAATGTTAGAATTGGTTTGCAGAGTGGAAGGACATCCTTTTTGCACCAGCAAGATTGGATTTCTGGGCACAAACTCCGCAGTCTCTTGGTAGGCTGGAGTTAATAATTGTCAATGATGATGACACTCCCCGTTCCTGGTGTCCTCATTACGGGGACTAGAGAAAAGCAGAAATGGCTAGTGAAGGCATCTAAGATGAGGATACAGCACAGAGAGGAGAAGTCCCTCAGCTTGCTCTGGATCAGCTCCCAGCAGGAATAGGGATGAGGCTCCGGGGTCCCTCCATGGTCCCTGCCAGTCATCTTTTGCCAAGACTTTTCTGAAGATGCTGTTAGATTTTTGACACTAAGTAAAGAAATAAAATAACCAAATTTGTTTAAGAATAATTTCTAGGGAAAACATTCCTATTTGAGGCCTACATCAGAATTAGAGAAGATAGTGTTGATGGGAAGAAAAATTTTAAATCTACTGTTTCCCTTTTTCTGTGCTCTACATAAAGATTTGCAGAACCCTTGAGAGACTGTAATTACATGAGGCTTTTCCCCCCTGGGTTATGTTCTGATAAACCCAGTGTCAGTTGAAAATATCTTAAATGGCAAGTGCATTTAATAACCTACCCTACCAAACATCCTTGCTTAGCCTAGCCAATCTTACACATGCTCAGAACATTCAAATTAGCCTATGATTGGGAAAGCTATCTCATGCAAAGCCTACTTTATAACAAAGGGTTGAGTAGCTCACGTAGTTTATTGAATACTCTAGTGAAAGTGAAAAACAGAGTGGCTATGGGGGGACTTGCTATGGACACATGGCTAATACACACTGAAGTATGATTTCTACTGAATGTATATTGCTTTCAAATCATAGTAAAGTGAAACAAATCCTAAAATTGAAGGCTCATAAATGGGGGGCTGCATGTAATCATTTTCATGTCAGCCTAAGTCACAGAGAAAGAACAATAATATTTACTTGGGAACAGAATAGCATTACTATGGAAATACATGCTTATAGTAAACTCAGAGTGCAGTATTCAAAGAGGCTGATGCAAGAGGAAGTTTTTAAAGGCAAAAATGAGACGGATTACATAAGATATTTTGTAATAATCTCGGCCACAAGAATTAATACAGGGTGGTGCCTGTTTTAGGTTCAACAAACAATGGTCGGGCAGATGATCTTGCAGGAGGATGTTTTGTGTACGATTGTGGTGGCCTTTGCCAAGTTTGTGATTCTGCAAATTTGTGGGTTTTTGGGGGGTGATATTTATTATCAGACCATCATACATGAAAACACTTTCTTCATAATCTACTGACTTTTTGTTGTTGTTGTTGTTAAAGTTGACACAAGCAAATCCGTTTGGGTTTGTGTGTAAAACTAGGGAGTCCTGGGATGTTTGATATATTTGGGATGATCTCATTGCAAGGAGTGCTGTGCATCAGGAAGTTCCAGAAAAGATGCTTAGAGTCCCAGGAAGATCAGTAATCACAAGCTTTTGCTTTTCTTCATTATTCATTACGAGACTTAGGGTGATAAGCTAAGTGGCTTTGGAAAAATGTTGAAGAAAATGTGATACTATAGAAACTTTTGTCTTTGAGTCAGGTTTGGTACCCTTCTTGGTTCAGGTTGCTTTAAAATGGACTTTTATAGTGGAGTTACACATGATGTTGTACATAACTGAAACAGACTTGAATTCTGTGTGCTCAGTTGTTCTCAGTTCTCTGATTAACAGGAAAAACCATGCAAGCTCCTTCGGCTTTCAGCTGTAGGCATCATGTGTTTGGTTAACTTGTTATGTTTTAATGGCAAGACATCAGTGGGTCTCACATGTGCGTTGACGTAAGGATCACATTTCGTATCAAGGAGCCAAGTTCAACAAATAAAAATTAAGTTTCAGTGGATTCAATGTCACATTTGACCTGGAACATAAACAAGCAAAGAGTCTAGGAGGAAAGGGGTAACTGTCGTTCATTAGAAAAAAATGTGCTTAGGCCGGTGATGTAGCTTGGTGGTAGAGCACCTCGCAGGCAGAGGCCCTGGGTTTGATAAGAAAAAGTTCAGATATTTCTGGAGGTCATTTTGAATATCTCTCCTGAGTGCTTTCCTTTGATCCTCAGTGCCCTATAGATCTTCAGTGACAGGAATAGTTTTTGCAATGCATAGTACATTAGATATGAAAGGTGAACTGTGTTTTTAGATTTTTTGTTGTTTCTCAATTAATCCTAAATAATTTTCTGGTATCTTCTACCAAAACAAAGTTTCTAAAAATCTGTGTCACAGTAATAAAGCCTGACGTGGCTTGATTTTTTTTCAATAAAATGATAATATCAGCTTGTTTACCACTTATTGTCTTTTTTTTTTCATAAAAGCAGAAGAAACAAGATACAATTTACAATCTGTTGTCTAGTTGTTGTTTTTCTCTTTTTGGTGGTGGTACTGAGATTTGAACTCAGGGGCTGGCACCTACTAGACAAGCACTCTGTCACCTGAGCCATATCCTCAGCCCTTTTACTTTACTTATTTTGTAACTAGGTCTCACATTTTTTACCAGGGGGCTGGCCTCAGACCTCAGTCCTCCTACCTCTGCCTCCAGCATAGCTGGGATTACAGCTGTAAAACTACTATGCCTGGCTTGTTCTTTGAGATAGACTCTGACTTTTTGCCTAGGCTGGCCTCAAACTGCGATCTCGTCTTTACCTCTCAAGTATCCAGGACTAGTGTCCTGATTGCTAGAATGTGGGGTATATGAAAGTTTAATTTCATTAAATGTTATATCAGGAAATTCTGCTATGCTTCTTCCTCTGTTTCCTTTTCAATTTTCTCTGCTTATAGATTCAAGGTATCTCTTAGACCAGGCCCCAAATATCCTGAAAGCAAATAAAAATATAAGAAAATACCCAATGTCAGTTTATTTCTGAAATAATTTGCTGAATTATTTGTCCTCTATCATTTTTACAGATTATCAGTTATGTTCTTTTTTTATTACAAAGTAATTATATCATTTATTCTAAAATGTCTCACCCTTCATTTATATAACTAACTATGCCCAAATCTTATGACTTAAACTGTTTTATTATATGTCAAGATTTGGGGAGTCACAGGGTTTGGCTAGGTGACTTTTCTGTCCCACTCAGCATCAATGGTGGAGGACGCTTGATGGCACTGTGTCCAGCCCATGGTCTGAGGGTCCAGGATTTCTTCACTTACATAATTAATGCCTTGGCAGGGGACAGTGGGAGGCTGGGCTCAGCTGAGACTGTTGCCTATAGAACTTGCATGTGGCCTTGCCAGTGTGGTGGCCTCAGTGTATGTGGTCTTCAGTCATGCTCAGAAAGCTGGGATCAGGGCAGGAGCTAGATCCTGGCCTCTGCTGTCACACAGCCTCATGTCTGACATCTTCTCTTGACTGAGGCAGCCACAGCACACTCAGATTCAAGTGGAGGGAACATGGATCCCATCACACCCCAGGAGACTGTTCCAGAATTCACAGGAATGTCTCAAAACTGCCAGGACCTTCTGCAGGAGGCTTTCCCAGAACTTCTTCTAATGTCACAAGTTTTCTCTTTCCTTATGAACTCCTACATATGGTGCCATTTCATAAAATTCTTTGGATTTAGACTCACTCACGCTGAAGCTTACAGCATGAGTGTTCCCTCCTACTTCTTGCCTGAAATAGGGATGCCAGTATCTGTGTTTAATATATAAAGCTGAAATACTAAGAGCTCTCCTTAGTGGAAAAATAACTCATTTAATAGCGGACTCCATGTTCTATTTTCCTGGCCAAATACAGATTTTCTTTCAAAACTAGAAAAAAAATACAAAAATATAATTCTAGTTTGTCAAATATCCTACCCTAAGAAAAACATAGGATATTCTCAAACTCCAGGTTTTTGATCTTATTGCAACTATAAATATTTTATATACGAAACCTTTCTTCTTAGCACTTCTCTACACTAATGCTGACACTAATGCTGCCTTTCCTGCCCTGAGTGAACTGTTCTACTTACAGTTCTTCTTGAACTGAAAAGGACTGCTTGCCAACATTTTCAATGACGTGTTGGGTAAAATTGGGATGTTTTGTGAGGTTTTCTAACCTCCCGTTTTCTTGCTTTTCCTTTCTACTTTATAGTCATTGTTCTTGTTAAGAGGAAACAATTAAAAATGATTAGAAATTGTCTTCTCTCTCTCAAGTATGTTTTTACTATGCTTGTTTTTGAAATTTCATTTTTTTGAACAGGGAATGAAAGTTGCTTTGTTTGCTGGCCACAACAATGACACTGTCTTATCTGCTCAGCTCTGTCATTCGCAGCCCTGCTCCGCAGAGCTGAGCCCCATCACTTTCCTCTACTCTGGGGGAAGAGCCACGGGACATCTTTAGCACATTTGGCAGGAGAGGACTGGATGACACTAAGTTTCCCTCACTGAGTCTTCCAGTCATCAAACTATGCCATTTAATTAGTCTTCTTTAATTTCTTTTGGCAATATTTTATACTTTCTAGTACACAGAGTTAGTATATACTTTCATTAAATGGATCCTGGGCTAGGGCTCAGTGGTAGAGCAGTTGTCTGGCTTGCAAGAGACCAGGGCCAGGGTTCGATCCACACCATTGCAAAGAAAAGAAAAAGAAAGGAAAAGAAAACAACAACAACAACACAACATGATCACAAGTGATTCAGGTGTTTGATCCTATTGTAAGTGGTATTTATAAACTTCAAATTTCAATCAATTACTAACATATAGAAATGTAGTTGGTTTTTATATATTGATATTTATCCTATAACAACACTAATTTCACTGAGTATTCTAATAGTTTATCATCACATTTCTTAACATTTTCTGTATGCTCCATCATGCTGTCTGTGATAAAAACAATCCTAAAATCCAGGCATGGTGGAACATACATCTAATCCCAGCTACACAGGAGGCATTGGGAGGAGGATCCTGGTTTGAGGCCAGCCCAAGCAAAAATTATCAAGACCCCATTTCAGCAAACAAGATGGGTATACCCTCAGCTACACAGGGACATAGGTAGGAGGATCTTGGACCAAAGCCAGATTTGGGCAAAAAGCACAAGACTCTATCTGAAAAAAACAGCTAAAGCAAAGAAAGGGCTAGGAGCCTGAGTTAAATGTTAGAGTTATTATGTAGCAAATGCAGGGCCCCAGGTTCAAACCCCAGTACTGCCAAAAATGAAACAAATAAATAAATACATAAATTAAGTCCAATGGCTTCCTTTCAACCTTCCTTTAACAAGAGAAAAATACTCTTGCCTACAGTACAAAACAGAGAAATAGTGAGAGCAGGTACCTTTTCATCATTTTTAATGCTAGGGTAAGTATTTGGCATT
Organism: Castor canadensis; assembly: GCF_047511655.1. Classification (NCBI taxonomy): domain Eukaryota; kingdom Metazoa; phylum Chordata; class Mammalia; order Rodentia; family Castoridae; genus Castor; species Castor canadensis. Next base: position 122,268,565 of record NC_133389.1, read on the forward strand.
TACCATCAATGTTAGCTGTAAGGAGTTTATAGATATTCTTTATCATATTGAAGAGACTTCCTTTTATTCTTGGTGTATAAAGAGTGTAGGTTTTGTTATTATGGCTTTATCATTTTTGTTTTATTTTAACATAAATTTGTGAGGGAGTTATCAAATGCCTTTCCTGAATATTTTGAAATAAATATGATTTTCCTTTATTCTGTCAATATGGTAACTTTTGATGATTCTTTTAAAACTTTTAAATACTGAATTATGTATTTGCTGAAAACTAGGAATCCTTTTTTGAAACTATACTGTAGTTACTTAAATTAGGAAACTAATTAGATACAGTATTACCTGTATTTGAGCTTTGCTCAAATTTCTCCAATGTCTTATTGTGAGTCCAAGGTTGTGTTTGTATTAACTTTCCTGTCCTTTCCATTTCACTTAGCTTCTCATTGACCTGTTGTGTTTCTTCTTTGTCTTTGACACTTTTTTTTCTTTTTTGGCAGGACTGGGGTTTGAATTCAGGGTTTCGCATGTCTTTGACACATTTGAAGAGCATTGTCTTGTCAGTTTTTTTTTTTTTAAAGTCCATCAGTGTGGGTTTGTCTGGTGCTCCCTCATGATTTGGTATACCTATAAAATTATAGCTGGGCCTCTCATGTTGGAAGAAAGACTACTTGAAAAAAAATGGCTGACACTAGGGCCTGGTCAGGAAATGCAGGAAGGGAGCTTAGAACATTGTATTAGTTTGCCATGCTGCATAATGAATCACTGAGACTTATCAACATTTACTCTCACTATGTCTGTAATCACAACTCCAGGCACAGCTCCATGGACTCCGTGCTCAGGGTCCTTCCAGGCTGAAATTGAGGGCCAACCTGGCTGCATTCTCCTCGGGAGCTCAATTCCTTCCATGCCCATGCCACTTGTTGGCAAAATTCAGTCCCTGTGACTATAGGACTGTCAGTAAGGACTGTTCTGCTCCTACAGGCCACCTTTAGGTCATCTTTGGCTTTCTCACAACATAGTAGCTTACTTCCTCTAAGCCAGCAGGACAATCTCCCTCCAGAAAGCTAAAACAGAATGGATCCCAACAGCTCACAGGCCCTGCTCAGCCTAAGGGAAGAGGATCAAAAAAAAAAAAAAAAAAAACACAAACTGAGTTTGTACAGCCATGGGCAGGAATCTCAAGGATCTCTTTTTCTCCCTCCCTTCCTCTCTCTCTCCTCTCTCTCTCTCTCAGAAATACAAACTTATTTTTCTCTTTCTCTCCATATGTGCCTTTAATCTTTTTTCTCTAGTCTAATCTTTCATTCTTTTATTATTTGCCTTTAACTCATAGCTACTGTGTACACTAGACTTACACCCTTTTCAAAGAACCATTTTGAATTCCGTTGATTTTCTCTACTGTTTTCCCTGTTTTTATATCACAGATTTCTCCTGTTATTTCCTTTGTGTGTTTTGGGTATAACTAATGCTTCTTTTCATAGTTTTTCAAAGTAGAAATAAAGTTTTTTTTTTTTGAGACATGCCCCCAGCCCAAGATTTTCTTCTTTATGTAAGTATTAAGAGCTATAACATTGCCTGTAGTCAATGCAATTCCCACAAATCTTGAGATACAGTTTTCATTATCACTTTTTGAAAAACATTTTGTACTTTCTCTTATAATTTCTTTAAAAAAAAAAACCCTGATGTTTATTTGGTATATTTTATTGTTTTATTTTACTTTAATTTAATTTTAGACTCTGGGGATTGAGCAAAGAGATTCATGAATGCTGAACACATGTTCTACCATTGAGCCATACCCCAACCCTATTATATTTTTTTTAATTTCCAAATATTTGGAAAATTCTTGAGGTTTTAAGTAGCTGTTAATATCTAATTTAATTCCATTGTGATTCAAAAACACTCTACATGATTTTAGTCCTTTTAGATTTATTAAAGTATGTTTTATGGAATAGCATATAATGTATCTGGATAAATGTTTCATGTACATCCCAAAAAAAACATGTATTTGTTCTGTTAGGTGGACTGTTCTACAAATGTCTCCCATCAGGATACTAACCAGGCCCAGCCCTGCTTAGCTTCCAAGATCAGACAAGATCAGGTGCATTGGGGTGGTGTGACCATAGACCACAAATGTCTATTGGGTCAAATTGTTTGAAAGTATGATTGTGCTGTTTCTATCAAAAGATTTTCTGTCTACTCATACCAATGACTGAGGAAAGAGAGTTAAATTCACAAATACAATTGTGATTTATCTATTTACCATTTCCATCTACCATCTTACTTCATGCAATTTAGAGCTCTGTTATTAAATACATACATACTTAGGATTGGCATGTCTTTTAGAGTAGTTGACCTTTGTTCACTATGTAAAATACTTCTGTGTTTTGGGCAGTACTTCTTGTATTGAAGAGTAATTGCCTGTTACTAATATAGCTACTCTTGCTATTTTATGATTAGGATTTTCATAATATATTTTTCCATTTTTAAAATTATAGCTTTGATGAACTAAAAATTAATCTATTTCAAGTATACAAATGAATTGTTTTTAGTAAGTTCAAAGTTGTGCAATGAGCATCACTTCTCTATTGGCTTGTTGTCTACAGCTGTTCCTTCTGTTTTCTCCAGTGCTTGCTCTAAGGCTTATGGTACACATAGTGTATCACCTGCCTTCACATAAGAGTTCACGTAAGAGTATAGAATGTCATGACTCGCAACAGGTATATTTCCAACTTCCTCTGCCCATCTTTTCATTACTATTAATTTTATTTCTATATATGTGATATACCTCACAACAAATTCACATTATTTTGGTTCATAAAATCAATCATGTTTTATATATTTTGTACTGACTACATATTACCCTTTATGGCATTGTTGGTGGTGGTTTTTTGTTTGAGGAGGGTATTTTTTGGTGGTACTAGAGTTTGCACTCAGGGCTTAACACTTGCTATGCAGGCATTCTACCATTTGGGCCACACCTCCATCCTTTTCTGCTTTAGGTATTTTTTAAGTAGGGTCTCACATTTGATCCTCCTTCCTATGTCTCCTGAGTAGCTGGGATCACAGGTGTGAGCCACTACACTGAGGCTGGCATTCTTTGTTACTTTATGTATATTTAAATTTTTCTTTAGTATGTTTTAACATCTTTCATAGTACAAGTTTGCTGGCCAAAAAAATCTTCAAGTTTGTTTTTGTGAAGGTATCCTTATCATTTTGAATGATATTTTTACTAGATAAAGATTTCTAGTCTGACAGATTTAATTTTCTTCTGGCATTTTAAAATTGGTTTCCATTATCATTTGGCTCGCATCATTTCTTATGATAAGTCATTGATTATTTTTAACTTTGTACCTCTGCATATAACAGATCTTTTCTCTTCCGGCTGATTTTGAGATTTCTTTCCTTTATTGTAATCTTTTAAACTATTTTGATCATGTTGTGTTTTCCTGCTTAGGGCATGTTGAACTCTTCATATCTCTAGGTTAAGGTTAATATTTTTAAATAAATCAAGGAAAGTTTTAGCCATTATTTCTTTTTTAAAAAAAATCCCTTCTTTTCTGGGATTCTAATTACACATAAGTTAGACATTTCATATTGTTCCTTAAGCTTCTTTTTTAAAAGGTAGCTTTATTCAGTTTTAACTTAAATAACATATAACTTACTCACTTTAAGTGTATGGTTTAATCATAAGATTTTGATAGATTTACAAAGCTGTGTAACCATTAAGACAACTCACTTTTAGGAATCTTGTGCCTATCCACAGTCACACCCCATGCTTAGCTCCAGCCCTACAGACATCCTTATCCACTTTCTGTGGAATCATACAGCATGTGTTCTTTTGTGCCTGGCTTCTGTCACTAACTGTAATGCATTTGAAGTTTGTTTTATTTTTCTATTCTCTTTTTCGATCTCTGCCTCACTTTAGAAAGCTTCCATTGCTTTGTCATCAAGTTCACTTACTCTTGATTTCTGCAGTGTCTAACAGAGTAAATTTCTCTAGTGAAATTTTCATTTCAGATATTTTAACTTACAGCTGTAGAAGTCTGACTTGGTTAATTTTTAGTGTCCACTTCTTTCTTCATTTACACGTATTTTTTCTTAAAGCCTTAGTTACATTCTTTATAGCTACTTTAAAGTTCTTATTACTAATTTCATGTCTGCCATTGCTGTGTCAGCTTTGATAGACTGATTTTCTCCTGGTTATGGGTCACATTTCATTCCTTCCTTGCAGTTCTAGAATATGCCTTTCATTGTGAATATTGCCTTATTGCATGTATGAATTTTGTTACCTTTGTTGGTAGCAGGCTAGGTTTGATTCTTGTGATTTATTGCAGATTTCTTGCTTTTTTTTCAAGCATGGGCGTAGGGCATGTATAGAGGAACCCATGCTGTGGGTGTCTTAAAGCAGAGCCTTCTCTGACTCCACTCAATGCTCCAGTTGCTCAGGAGGTCTCTCCCCTGTGGCTCAAGCACAAACTTGAATGTCCTTTGGTCCTGTGGAAACTCTGATGATTTTTCAGCTGATGGTTTCCTGGGAATTGTGTTTGTCTTCCCTCTGCATGTACAGACTTATATTCAACCAGACTCAAAGGAAGATTTCCAGAGCTCTTATTCTGTGTAGTTCCCTTTCCTCTTCTGTCCTGTACTACACATTCCAGTGCCTTCAACCTCCCTAAGTTCCATCTTCTGAGCCTAGAGAGATGCTATGCTATCTTGGAGCCCCCTCTGTAGCAGGGCTCGAGGTGCCTCTGTGCCTCAAGTCTAGGTAACCATAGCGTTCCCTTCCTTGCTTCCCTTCTCTTGGGGGATAATGGTCAGGTACTATCTGTGTAGTCCAACAGCCGATGACAGCTCCAATATTTTTCTCTGTTTCCTAGTATTTTACCCCAGGAAAGCCAGTCTAGTACCAACATGATAGCATGGCAAAAAGAATATGCTCCAAGACTGTAAAATTTTAAACCAGCAATAACTTTTGTCCAGAAGTATCTCATAACTTTAGAAAAGTATTCAAAATTATTTTTAGACCCCTTATGGTCTATTGAAGTAAATAAAAATAAGTGTGAGAAATCCTCAAGTTATTTACCAGTGGCTAACTTTATGCAAATCAATGAAAAATAAAACTTTAAGAGCCAAATCATAATGCATTTACATTAAAAGTTTTCAGTGTATGACCCTCCAGTTTGCATGACTAACTTTATCCTTCAAAGACATGTCATTCATTTGCAAAACATTTTTCTTTTTAAAAGAAATTATTTCCTCATGGAGTTTCTATTTAAGATAGTTATGGAAAATGTTTAAGTACACAAAATATGTCTTTAAAAATTCTAAGTGGAAACTGTATTAGATTATTTCATGGGTTCAGAATAAGGGCAAAATCATTCTCACTTCCTTCTGTTAATTTAATCATAATAATAATAACTAATACCTACATAGACTTTACTATGGGCCAAGGAATCTAAATGCTTTCCATATGTTAACTTGATAAAAAGTAGATGTTATAATGTACTCACTCTACAGATGAAGAAACAGAGCCACAGAGAAATTAAATAAATTTCCCAAGGTCACATAGCTGGAATGATTCCAATGTATTTTGAGTCAGTTTTGGAGAAGGTGCCTTTTTCTTAGCCAAAAAAAAGACTTCATAGATGATGTAATGACTTAAATTTCAATCCCTTTTGATTGCTAGCTCAAGCTCCAAACTCATATGTAAGGAACATTTTGCCAAATTAAGTTGACTGCCTGCATTAATTGTGTAAGATTTGTATTACCATAAATATCTTATAGCTCAGGCCAGAATTTAGAAGAAAAGTGGCCATTGACACAAATTATGTTAACTTGGATTTTAAAAAAACACTTTTTGTTCGTATAGTTTTACTTGAGACACTTTTATCTACATAAGTGAAACCAACCGTCTGCATTGGTTCACTTAAAAGTAATTTCATATTTTCTTACAAGCTTAAAGGTTGAGAGACTTGGAAATACCTGTACATTTTGAACTCTCTTGGTGGAAGATAAAACTTTCTTACCACATAAAATCTGTGGTTTCATTTCTTTTGGGGAAAGAAGGTGATCCCAGTAAACCAGGGAACTAGCTGGAGAAAGGGTGTGCCAGTGCGCTTATGCCTTCTTTGATAAAGAATGAAGTATTTCCTGGGACCATTACCTACCTAGTGCTCCACTTGAGTGGCTGAAATCTCCCAGGAGCTGTCATGGTAGACTGAAAGGTCTATGAATTTTTCTAGCAACTGCAGAAACACTGTACCTGATTTGTGAGGAATACCCCAGGCATCTTTTAGAGGCTGCAGGCCCAGGGGTGTGGTGGAGATTAGCACAATCATCATTCCTAATTATCCTCAGAGCATTGGCTCCAAGACAGTCCACAATTACCAAATCCATGGTTGCTCAAGTCTTGTTATATAAAAGGGCATGTAATTGCCTACAACTTACATTCTCCCTTATACTTCTAATTATTTCTGGATTACTTAAGTTATTTAATGCACAGCAAATAGTTGCTGTGCTATGTTGTTTACAGAGCAATGACCAAAGAGGGCTGGGAGCATAGCTCAGGGTTATAGCACTTGCCTAGGATGTGCAAGGCTCTAGGTTCAATCCCCAGTGCAACAATGCTAAATGTTCAGTACAGATACAATTTTGTAGAATGTTTTGCATCCTCAGTTAGCTGAATGCTTGGCTATGAAGTCATGGATATAGAGGGCCAGCTAGTTCCTCAGGATTCCCTTTCATCAGAATCCCTAGCTGACATGACTGAAGGCACACACTGACTACATCTGAACAGAAATGCACTATTGCCTGGCCAACACGGCAAGATGTTGTGGCACAAACACACCTCCCCTGAGTGAGATGATACCCTCGGAATGTATCCCCTTTCAAGCCTCTCAGCAGTGAAAAGAAAAATGGTACTGTTTCTCTAACACATGTGCTAAAAATAAAATCGATTTTAAGCTAGGACAGAGAGCATTTCATATTAAAAAGAAAAGAACTTCCTTCTGGATGTTTGGATTGCAATATTCTAAGAAATTCATTGAAAATTAGCCAGCCTTCTCTCTCTCGCTCTCTCTCTCTCTCTCTCTCTCTCTCCCCCCATCTCCTTCTTTCTGTCTCCCTCTCTCTCTTTGTATCATTTTGTGATGCTCCAAACCTATATTGAGTTTGCCTTTTCAGTAATCCAACACAGTCCATAGTCAAATGTGAAAGTTTTCTTTACATACTATCTTTTCTCAATGGTACACAGAATTTGAATTGTTGTATGAGTATATAACTACAGCTAAAATAATAGTGCCTAATTTTGTAAACTTTTAGATAAAAGCTCAAGATTGAAAGGAATTTCCGTAGCTCTTTTCCCTCCTCGTTGTAAATATCCTGTTACTGAATCCAGGATTTGGAAGTCTGAGCAACAGACTTCAGAGAAAGGTAGGGTTGGGTGAGGCTTAGCACACCTGAGTCCAAAACACATTTTGATAAACATTTCTTCTGGGAAACCAGGGAATTGAATAACTAAAAGCTTGATACAGCTCTGGGGAGGGAAATACTAGCTATCTGTAAAAGAGTTACAGATAATTGGAATACATTATAGTGGAAGAATGAGAAAGCAAAGAGCCGTTTTATACATTAATACAAATCAGACGCAGTTGTACACTTGTAAAATCATTAATTCACATGCAGGAGTGAAAATTTCACAATTAAAATGAAAGAGATTTCTAAGGAAAGCACGTGAATGAAATGAGTCAGGTAGTTTATGTCACAATTACTGAAAAAATCATTTCATGATGTTATGATTTGGATATGAAGTATCCCCCAGAAAGGCTCACATACTGATAACGCTTGCTTCCCAGTTGGTGAAGCTATTTTGGGAAGTGCTAGAAACTTTAGGAGGTGGGGCCTAGGTGGAGGAAGTAGGTCACTGGGGCTCACTCTCTCTCTCTCTCTCTCTCTCTCTCTCTCCTCTCCCCTTCCTGTCTACTATGAGGTGAGTATGCTTTACTAAATGCCTCTGCTGCCATATGCTCTGTCTCACCATGGCCCCAGAATAAACAGAGCCAAGGACTATGGACCAAAACCTCTGAAAACCTGAGTCAAAATAAATCCTTCCTCCCTTAAGTTGTTTATGTCAGATTTTTTTTTCACAGAAATGAAAAGTCTGAGTAACACGTACAACAGTAATGGAAACATTTTATATTAACATGCTGTTTCCCAAAACTGTAAGCCAAGACAAAAACTCATTACTGCAATGCTAAAGGTAGGTTAACTCATTTGAAAATGAAACAATATTTGCCATGAATTTTAATACATATGCAAAATCTGATATACATGGAATCATGCACAGAAACCAATAATTTGCAATGTAGATCAAACCTGTCTAATTGAACTTAATAACTTTATTTAAAACTTGGTAAACAAAAAATTAGTATTTACAAATATGCTATTTATGTTGAGAGATGCGTTTGAAATTGCTGATAAAAAGTATGTCTTACTTGAATTTGAATACATCTTTAAAGTTTTTGTTTACTTAAAACCTCTTTTCTTGGCAGGTGGGCAGGTCTCATGTGCTAATTTACTGGTTATTTGAGTCGTCAGTTGGAGTATTTCTAAATGAAGTCTGTTTATACAAAAGCTATTTATACACCAGCTTCACGAGGTAAGCATCAACTGCTTAGCTATACTCAGGGTGCAGGTAACAGCACATCTATTTTATTTTCCCCAAGTTAAATAAACTTGGCTTAAGCCTAGCTTAGATGCCAGACTGGAAGGAAATCCAACGACACACTCTGAGGGTCCGTCAGTCCCTCTGCTCACCTAAAATTGTGGGGGGTTGTTTCATTCTAACAGAGGTCCACCCACTTTGAATTTTACATAGGAATCAACTTTGTGTCTCAAGCTCTCCTATGGCCTTGTGGCCATTGTTCATACTGTCACACACTGCTCCACCCTTCTTGACTGTCCACCGGGAAGTAGTCCTCAACTAACTTTTGTCAGAGATCAAGATCCCATGGGAGGTCACATTTGTGGGTGGCTTCAGTTGACCCTAAGTCAACTAAAAAATCCTAAAAATAGGGGAGATTCCAAGATGGCGGCTAGAGGTAGGAAGCAGAAAGCGAGCCTCCTATAGTGAAATCTTGGAGAGACGCTGGAGACACACTTTGCAGGCATAATCACCGAGAAAAGGCATAACTTTGACTCCTCCACATCTCCAGCCGGTGCAGAGAATCTCCACTTCACGTTAAACGGAGAACCGAGGAGGCCCCCGGGGCCGCCAGTGGCCGGCGCCCATACGGCTTGGGAAGACGCGGACCAGGTGAGCTTCGCGGTACCGCGGTTCCCCCACAGACAAGCCTGGGCCAGAGCAGCATAGCCCCCTGGACAGACTGACCTCCACCCGGGAAAAAAAGAGAAACTGAGTACTAAGCAATAAGAACAGTTAAGACACGCTGGAAAGAGGGTGGGGCGCCCTGAGGGCTGAAGATTGGGGGAAGGGAATCCTTCCCGGAACTGTAAATAAACGAGCCGGGCGGCCGGAGAGGCTCTGGCGGGAGCGGGGCGCGCCAGCAACCAGGAGCTGGGACGCTTGTGAGAGGAGGGAAGACCCACTTCCCACGTGAACTGTAAATAAACACGCAGGCCTGACAACGCGGGGCAGTGTCGCCTTTCCCAGTGCTTGGAAAGGGAAAAGCCTGTAGCAGAGGCCCCCCTCCCCCGCACAGGAGAACTCTGAGCAAACAAAGCCTGTGGGACCAGGTGAGTGCTAAGCTCACCCCAGAGATCTGCATAAATAACGCCGCCAGCTACAGGCTGAGAGCAGCAGGCAGGCAAGCCACAGTTGCAGATACCACTCTCGGAACTGCCTCCAGACGCTTTTTTTTCTTTTTCTCCCTACCTTTGATGAGAGAACAACCGAATTACACCTGCAAGCCGAAAAACTTACTGAAACTATTGCATTTGAACTGGGGACACTTGGTGGGGCTTTTTTTTTATTTTTTCTTCTGTGTGTGTGTGAGTGTAGTTTTGTTCTACTTTATGCATCCCCTTTGATGAGACAACTACAGAACAACATCTGAGGCACCAACTCCAGGACTGGAGATTAAGACGGACATCCAAATTATTAAGACTGAAATTGCATTGCATATAAACTTGGAAGTTTTTTGGTTTTTTTTTTTTTTTTTTTTTTAATTTCCTATTTTCCATTTTATTTTAATTCATTTTTATAAATAGATATTACTTTCATATACTTATTTTTTATTTTTTTTATCTTTGATTTTCAATCCTCTCTCTGTCTCTCTATTGTCTGTTCAGCTTACTGTCGATTAGTACACTAACACTCCCTGTTTATACCTTTGAAACTCTCTTGTCTGATACCTTGTTCTGCTTTCTCCCTCTTGTCTGTATATTTGTTTTCCCCTTTTCTTTAACTTCTTGCTTTCCATCTCAGCTCACTCTTCCGTTCTCAATATTACCATTGTTATTATTACAAGCTAGAAAATACTTAATTACACACAGTACAGGGACAGTAACAACACCAAGGACAATGACAGGAAGACAGAAAAAACAAGGAAACCAGTTTCCCCACAGCAAAAAATTAGTACAGGAACCAGAGGGGAATGAAGAGAACAGAAACTCAGAGCCAGACTCCAACAAAATGAAGATAAACTATGCCAAAGGACCCAATGAAGCCTACAAGAATAATTTAAAAGAAGACATACTACAAGTACTCAATGAGAATTTTATAGAGATGATACTGGATAGGGTCAACCAAAATGTACAGGAGACACTCAAGAAATTCCAAGACAATAAAAATAGAGAATTTGAAAAAGCAAAAGAAGAAATAAAGGAAACCATAGAAGCACTGTATAAACACCAAAGTGAAAGAGAGAACACAATGAATAAATGGATAAATGAACTCAGGACAAAAATAGACAACAATAAAGAAGAAAACAGCCAGGATATGGAAAACCTCAGAAAAAAGAACGAAACAGAACTGCAAAACAAAACGGAAAGCCAATCCAGCAGAATAGAACAAACAGAAGACAGAATCTCAGAACTTGAAGATGAAATGGTAATTAAAGGAAAAACCGAAGAACTATTAATTAAACAACTCAAGACCTGTGAAAAGAAAATGCAAGAACTCACCGACTCCATCAAAAGACCAAACTTGAGAATCATGGGCATCGAAGAAGGAGAAGAGGTGCAAGCGAAGGGAATGCGTAATATATTCAACAAAATAATAATGGAAAATTTCCCAAATCTAGAGAAAGATATTCCCATACAAATGCAAGAGGCCTCCAGGACACCAAACAGACCAGATCAAAATAGAACTACTCCACGACATATCATCATTAAAACAACAAGTTCAGAAACTAAGGAAAGAATATTGAAGGCTGCAAGAGAGAAAAAACAAGTAACATACAAAGGTAAACCCATCAAAATCACAGCAGACTTCTCAACAGAAACATTAAAAGCAAGAAGAGCGTGGGGTGAGATCTTCCGGGCACTGAATGAAAATAACTTCAACCCCAGGATACTCTACCCAGCAAAGCTATCATTCAAAATAGATGGAGCAATAAAAGTCTTCCATGATAAGCAGAAACTAAAAGAATATGTGACCACAAAGCCACCATTACAAAAGATTCTGCAAGGGATCCTGCACACAGAAAGTGACACCCAACTTAACCATGAAAAGGCAGGCAGCACCAAACCACAGGATAAGAAAAAGCAAGACAGTAGAGAGTAACATCAAGTTAGGTACACACAATCAAACCTTCAAACAACTAAGATAACTAAATGGCAGGAATCACCACATACCTATCAGTACTAACACTTAATGTCAATGGACTTAATTCACCCATCAAAAGACACCGTTTGACAAAATGGATTAAAAAAGAAGATCCAACAATTTGTTGCTTACAGGAGACTCATCTCACCGACAGAAATAAGCATATGCTTAGGATGAAAGGCTGGAAGAAGATTTACCAAGCTAATGGCCCCCGAAAACAAGCAGGAGTAGCAATACTTATCTCTGACAAAGTAGACTTCAAACCTACATTGATCAAACGAGACAAAGAAGGACATTCCATACTAATAAAAGGGGAAATAGACCAAAAGGAAATAATAATCATCAATCTGTACGCACCCAATGTCAACGCACCCAATTTCATCAAACATACCCTGAAAGACCTAAAAGCATATATAAACGCCAACACAGTGGTTGTGGGAGACTTTAACACTCCATTATCATCAATAGATAGGTCATCCAAACAAAAACTCAATAAAGAAATCCAAGATCTAAAATATGCAATAGATCAAGTGGACCTAGTAGATGTCTATAGAACATTTCATCCAACCTCTACACAATATACATTCTTCTCAGCAGCCCATGGAACCTTCTCCAAAATAGATCATATCCTAGGGCACAAAGCAAGCCTCAGCAAATATAAGAAAATAGAAATAATACCGTGCATACTATCTGACCACAATGCAGTAAAAGTAGAACTCAACAACAAAAGTAAAGACAAAAAACATGCAAACAGCTGGAAACTAAATAACTCATTACTTAATGAAGAATGGATCATCGATGCAATAAAAGAGGAAATTAAAAAGTTCCTAGAAGTCAATGAAAATGAAAACACAACCTACCGGAACCTATGGGACACAGCTAAGGCAGTCTTGAGAGGAAAGTTTATAGCCATGAGTGCATATATTAAAAAGATTGAAAGATCCCAAATCAATGACCTAATGATACATCTCAAACTCCTAGAAAAACAAGAACAAGCAAATCCCAAAACAAATAGAAGGAGAGAAATAATAAAAATAAGAGCTGAAATCAACGAAATAGAAACCAAAAAAACCATACAAAGAATTAATGAAACAAAAAGTTGGTTCTTTGAAAAAATAAACAAGATCGATAGACCCCTGGCAAACCTGACTAAAATGAGGAGAGAAAAAACCCAAATTAGTAGAATCAGGAATGCAAAAGGGGAGATAACAACAAACACCATGGAAATCCAGGAAATCATCAGAGACTACTTTGAGAACCTATATTCAAATAAATTTGAAAATCTAAAAGAAATGGACAGATTTCTAGATACACATGATCATCCAAAACTGAACCAAGAGGAAATTAATCACCTGAATAGACCTATAACACAAAATGAAATTGAAGCAGCAATCAAGAGTCTCCCCAAAAAGAAAAGTCCAGGACCTGATGGATTCTCTGCTGAATTCTATCAGACCTTTAAAGAAGAACTGATACCAACCCTCCTTAAACTGTTCCATGAAATAGAAAGGGAAGGAAAACTGCCAAACACATTTTATGAAGCCACTATTACACTTATCCCAAAACCAGGCAAAGACACCTCCAAAAAGGAGAACTATAGGCCAATCTCCTTAATGAACATTGATGCAAAAATCCTCAACAAAATAATGGCAAACCGAATTCAGCAACACATCAAAAAGATTATCCACCACGACCAGGTAGGCTTCATCCCAGGGATGCAGGGGTGGTTCAACATACGAAAATCAATAAACGTAATAAACCACATTAACAGAAGCAAAGACAAAAACCACTTGATCATCTCAATAGACGCAGAAAAAGCCTTTGATAAGATCCAACATCATTTCACGATAAAAGCTCTAAGAAAACTAGGAATAGAAGGAAAGTTCCTCAACATTATAAAAGCTATATATGACAAACCTACAGGCAGCATTATACTTAACGGAGAAAAATTAAAACCGTTCCCTCTAAAATCAGGAACCAGACAAGGATGCCCACTATCTCCACTCCTATTCAACATAGTACTGGAATTCCTAGCCAGAGCAATTAGGCAAGAAGAAGGAATAAAAGGAATACAAATAGGTAAAGAAACTGTCAAAATATCCCTATTTGCAGACGACATGATCCTATACCTTAAAGACCCAAAAAACTCTACTCAGAAGCTTCTAGACATCATCAATAGCTATAGCAAAGTAGCAGGATATAAAATCAACATAGAAAAATCATTAGCATTTCTATACACTAACAATGAGCAAACGGAAAAAGAATGTATGAAAACAATTCCATTTACAATAGCCTCAAAAAAAATCAAATACCTAGGTGTAAACCTAACAAAAGATGTGAAAGACCTCTACAAGGAAAACTATACACTTCTGAAGAAAGAGATTGAGGAAGACTATAGAAAGTGGAGAGATCTCCCATGCTCATGGATTGGTAGAATCAACATAGTAAAAATGTCCATACTCCCCAAAGTAATCTACATGTTTAATGCAATTCCCATCAAAATTCCAATGACATTCATTAAAGAGATTGAAAAATCTACTGTGAAATTTATATGGAAACACAAGAGGCCACGAATAGCCAAGGCAATACTCAGTCAAAAGAACAATGCAGGAGGTATCACAATACCTGACTTCAAACTATATTACAAAGCAATAACAATAAAAACAGCATGGTACTGGCACAAAAACAGACATGAAGACCAGTGGAACAGAATAGAGGATCCAGATATGAAGCCACACAACTATGAGCAACTTATCTTTGACAAAGGAGCTAAAAATATACGATGGAGAAATAGCAGCCTCTTCAACAAAAACTGCTGGGAAAACTGGTTAGCAGTCTGCAAAAAACTGAAACTAGATCCATGTATATCACCCTATACCAAGATTAACTCAAAATGGATCAAGGATCTTAATATCAGACCCCAAACTCTTAAGTTGATACAAGAAAGAGTAGGAAATACTCTGGAGTTAGTAGGTATAGGTAAAAACTTTCTCAATGAAACCCCAGCAGCACAGCAACTAAGAGATAGCATAGATAAATGGGACCTCATAAAACTAAAAAGCTTCTGTTCATCAAAAGAAATGGTCTCTAAACTGAAGAGAACACCCACAGAGTGGGAGAAAATATTTGCCAATTATACATCAGACAAAGGACTGATAACCAGAATATACAGGGAACTTAAAAAACTAAATTCTCCCAAAACTAATGAACCAATAAAGAAATGGGCATGTGAACTAAACAGAACTTTCTCAAAAGAAGAAATTCAAATGGCCAGAAAACACATGAAAAAATGCTCACCATCTCTAGCAATAAAGGAAATGCAAATTAAAACCACACTAAGATTCCACCTCACCCCTGTTAGAATAGCCATCATCAGCAACACCACCAACAACAGGTGTTGGCGAGGATGCGGGGAAAAAGGAACCCTTTTACACTGTTGGTGGGAATGTAGACTAGTACAACCACTCTGGAAAAAAATTTGGAGGCTACTTAAAAAGATGGACATCGATCTACCATTTGATCCAGCAATACCACTCTTGGGGATATACCCAAAAGACTGTTACTCCAGAGGCACCTGCACATCCATGTTTATTGCGGCACTATTCACAATAGCCAAGTTATGGAAACAGCCAAGATGTCCCAGCACTGACGAATGGATTAAGAAAATGTGGTATCTATACACAATGGAATTCTATGCAGCCATGAAGAAGAACGAAATGTTATCATTCGCTGGTAAATGGATGGAATTGGAGAACATCATTCTGAGTGAGGTTAGCCTGGCTCAAAAGACCAAAAATCGTATGTTCTCCCTCATATGTGGACATTAGACCAAGGGCAAACACAACAAGGGGATTGGACTATGAGCACATGATAAAAGCGAGAGCACACAAGGGAGGGGTGAGGATAGGTAAGACACCTAAAAAACTAGCTAGCATTTGTTGCCCTTAACACAGAGAAACTAAAGCAGATACCTTAAAGCAACTGAGGCCAATAGGAAAAGGGGACCAGGAACTAGAGAAAAGGTTAGATCAAAAAGAATTAACCTAGAAGGTAACACCCACACACAGGAAATCAATGTGAGTCAATGCCCTGTATGGCTATCCTTATCTCAACCAGCAAAACCCCTTGTTCCTTCCTATTATTGCTTATACTCTCTCTACAACAAAATTAGAGATAAGGGCAAAATAGTTTCTGCTGGGTATTGAGGGGGGGAGCGGGAGGGGGCGGAGTGGGTGGTAAGGGAGGGGGTGGGGGCAGGGGGGAGAAATGAACCAAGCCTTGTATGCACATATGAATAATAAAAGAAAAATGAAAAAAAAAAAAAAAAAAAAAAAAAAAAAAAAAAATCCTAAAAATATGTATTTTTGTTCATCATCAAAAGAAAACCCTCCCTGGTTTTCCTAGACACCCCTGAAGTGCCCACCTAGTTCAGTTGTTCTGCCTACAGGTGCTACGTCTGAGCTGATTAGAGGGTCAGCCTTTCACAGAGTAGGCAACCACCGCTCTTCTTTCCAACTCAGACATTCTGGGAAACTGGGGACGTAAAGGAGGGGCTTGGCCAGCCCCTTTTCTTACCCATCATCAGAAAGCAGAGCATTCTTGCCTCTGAGAAACACCTGAATTATTGTTAATGGGAAATACTTTTTCTGCTTCAGTGACCACACATCCTGCCCAGCATAATCTGGGGAAACTTCTGGCATTTATCTTGCCACCACTACCAAGAGTGACACAATACAGAGCAGAAGTTGAACCTTCCTTCAGTGGGTCACTCTGTCACCTTGATACTGTAGAGTCTTCAGGTGGTTCTGTTTTTTAAAGCATCTACTGTTCCCAAGGAGCTATCCATATGTTCTCTCGGGCATTGAACTTAGGTAGAAATTTTACCTGGTACTTATGCTGCTTTGTTCTCCAGGTAGGGTACAGAGCAGTGCTGTCCAGCACAACCTTCTGTGATGATAGAAATATTCCACATCTCTGATCTTTAACTTGGTGGCATGTGGAAAAGTTGAAGCATGACATGTGCAACTGAGAAATTGAAATTTTAATTTACTTGATTTCACAATAATTTAAAATTAAATAGCACACGTGGCTAATAGTTTACTGCATTGGACAGAGTATTTGCCTTAACTATTTCTTATGAAAGAAATTATTCAAAATTCATTTCCAGAGTGAATCTTTTTTCTAAATTCTGTTTAAATGTGAATTAAATAGACTCTTCTTTTTAAAAAGCAAAATGAATACTCCACCTGGTACTTAAAAAAAAAACCTCAAAATATGTGGTTTTTTGTTCTTTTATCAAAACAAAAGCTTGTTACAAACTTGAGAACCAGATATTTTTGCTGGTTGAGCCGTAACCATCGGCCTTTCCCTCTTTCACATCATGGTTTTATAAGTTAAACATTTGCAGTGGTAACATAAATAATTCCTCTCCAAAATTAACACACACTGAATTTTGAGAGCAGAGAGAGTCTCTACTCCTCCACCCCCTCAACCTACCTTTCTGTCAACATGGCCTGTCCCACAGAGCTGTGCTATGAATTGACTCATTTATAAAAAGGACTTTTTTGCCTCTTAAAAATAAGGCCCTACTGTGTAAAAAAATTGAAAATTAAAAATAAACGTGAACTTATGTTATTTCTTTAGATGACATCTTTGAAAGCTCGCCTACAGTTGAAACAGGACTGAGTTTGGTTGTTAAATGGGTTTATGTACCACCCAAACAGATAAATGTCTATGAAGCTCAATTGTCTTTGGTAGGAGGTATTTTAATTTACCAGAGGACCACAGTTCTACCTACAATTATTTTTAGAAGCATGTTCATACTAGACAACTATATTCTCTGCTCTGAGGGCTAGGGTTGAGTGCCAAAGGTCATTTAACTTCTCTGACACTCACTAGCCCCCATTTTCTAAAACTGTTTTTTAACTGTCTGACCACTCAGACATAATTCCAATAATATTCAAATATTTTGGGGTAGCTAAAAAATGAATCCATAAATGAAAATTACTCACTTTTGATTCTATGACAAAAAGTCAAAGGAGTTTTACTTTGAAAAAATAGTCTATATTTATGAAGTCTAATTTATACAACTTATATCAATAGGTCTTTTAATATACAATTGGCATACATGAGTCTTCAGTAAAATGCTTTTAAAAAAGCTGGCTCTGGAAGAAACTGAAGAGAATTAGAACTCATGTTTAGTTACTGGTTTGTACATCAAAGTGAAAAATTACAGTGGATTTAAAGAACATGATATTTTCCCTCAACTTTCTAATATAATGCTTGAAAGATGTGCTGTGACTATAATAATTTATTTAAAAATCTAAAAGTTATGCAAGTCTGTATATAGTCTACACTGTATGATGTAAAATCATGCTTATTTGAAAATGCCTGCCACCAAAGAATGAGAGTCATACATCCAAGAGTGCATCAGAAATGTACCAAGGGGATATGTGAATAAGTAAATGCCAGGAAATTCATGTTGATGACTTAGGAGTTTTCTCTTGTGGATCTGAACATTAAAAAGAAATACACACAGAAGAAAGTATACTTGTACCAAAAGGTAGTAACAGTGCACCGTTCGTTTGAGTCTGAGCCCAAATAAAGATTGATCGAATCTCTCATCTACATACTATGGTTGGGGACATGTGCATGAGAAAAACATAAGTTTACATTATTTAGTCCTATTGTTCTTAGCACAGGGAGATCTGTGCCCTTTAAATATTAACTACCTAGACACTGCAATGAATAATTTCAGTCAGTGACAGATTTGTTCTACTGAGTATGTTCATTGTCTTCAACCAAAGAACTGATAAAAATGAAAAGACTCAAATCACAGCAAGAACTTTGCCCAAGGGGAGAAATAAACCTACTAAGTGAAATAATAAAATATGAAAACAGCTCTGTGAAAATTAACATAATTTCTGTACCTAAAATATTTCAAAATGAGGGCACTTCCTATGTATCTGAGAGTGCCTTAAATGTAGCTTCTTTGGAAATAAGGATACTATAACTGAGGCTGGCAGCTTCCTGCATGTGGCCGTAAGTCTGGAATGTGGCTGTTTTTTTTTCTGTCCTCAATGGTCCTACTATGTACCTTGCCACAGACCTTGCTTTGCAGCTCCGTCAAAAGACCTCAATAATTTTTTTGTTGGATCAAATGACTGAATATAGAAAGGAATTAGTTTCTATTTATACATGACAGAAGTATTCCATATTTAGTAGTCTGAGACACAAATATTTATTGTCTCATAGTTTGTGGGGTCGGAAACTTGTCAGTGGATGGTTCTAGCCTCTTTCATGAGGCTATAGTCAAGGTATTAAGCAATGGTCATCGGAAGGCTCAGCTGGTGCTGTAGGATTAACTTCCAAGATGACATATGTCATATGCCTCTAGAAAATGGCTTCAGTCTCTTCTGGCTTTTGGTGGAAAAAAAAACAACTTTGGCTCATGAACATCTGCACCACATGGTCATAAGCTTTCTGTAGAGTAAATGATTGACAATAACAAGTCACACTGTCATTTCACAGCATCCTATCAGTTACATGAGTCAGCCCTAGTCACTGTGGAGGGAAACTGGTTACCCAAGGCACAAACAGCAAGAGGTAGGCATCTTTGGCTTTCTGGCTACTGCAGAAAGCTTACTATAATTGCCAATAAAGTTATACAGTGCCTCTTAGCTTGAAAATGAGTTCAAAACTGTTGAGTGCACCTCTGTAAGATTTCCTTTTTCCCAGCTACTATCCTGGCCACCCTTCCTTTTTCATCCTGAATGTGACTCCACAAAAATGTTGCAGTTGCTCCTTACTGTCGTCCTTCACATAATTGTATTTGATGAACAGATTCCTTTCTCTCCATCACTGATGGTATTCCATGGCTACACTGCTCTTCTACATCTTTTCCACCAAAAGATACTTGCTCTTTCTTTTGTCAAGGTAACAAATCGAATCCGTGTTTCTGATTAGTAGGTACTAATGTGCTAATGTTAATCACATTCAGTAAAAGAAGAGTTGCTTTACAGACCATCATGAGGGTGGATGGTGGAATTAGGGTACTTGTGTTTAAATCCCCTGTCGAGTGGCATATTTACTGTCTCTTGTGCAAAGTTTTTAAATTCTTTTGCCTCATCAGGAAAATGGGGGTTTTCAGAGAAGCATGTGGTAGGCCCTGATCAAGCCTGCTGCACTGAAACCCCACCACACCTAATGACACAGTGAGAAATAGAACACGGGAGTGTATAGTTCGGGCACAACAAGAATTTTCTCCTGTGGTGATGAAGAATTTTCTCCTGGAGGGCTAACAAGTCTTCTCCCTACAACTGAAATGGTCAGACGGTTTTGTGCCTACAATGCTGGGGCTCTCTGACATTGCAGATTTTCTTCTTGTTCTAACTGGGAGTACTTAGGTAGGAAAACAAAGAGGTACACTCAGATGCCAAGTCCATTTATAACTTTTGCATGCCGTTTAGGTGGCTTGATTCATATTTAACTTTGTAGGTAGAATCTTGTTTGTAATCCTTGATAATTCCATGGGCTGAGAATCCTTGTAGATGTCATAACAGCTAGAGTAAAGGAGGTAGCAGTTGTTGAGTTAATGGACTAAGATCTGGAGATTTTATTATGGGAGCTTGTTAATCCCTAAGTGGGCAAAGTCCACTGTGGATAACATTTATATAAGGGCCTCAAGAGCCACTGAGGCAGTTGGGCAGCAGACTAAGTTCTGTTAACTACTTTAGGACTTTAGAAAACAAGAGACAAATATTAAGGAACAGGAGCAAAATGAAGACATGAATAGAGGCCCCAAATTTAGATAGATCCAGAATTAGGCCTTAGGAAATGGAACTATGTAAGGCAAAACCAGGAGGAATCAGAACATTGGTGGAGAATGAAGAAGATTCAGAGTGAGCCAAAAAGCAAATGAATAGTTCATGGCTTAGAACGGAAAGCAGGAGGGTAGGTCATAGGGTGAAAAAAGAAACTGGTTTTGCCAGTCACCAGCCAGAGCACTCTGATTTGAGTCCTCTGCTTCTCAAAGTACCTGTACTGTTCCACTTAGGAAGCAGGGAAGGTTTAAGGATAGGATAGGTAGAAGAGTGTAAGAAGAAGTTTAGAGGGGGTGAATTTTGTCATCCTGAGTGCTGTTCTCTATGGCAATTGCCTGCTCACCCTGGAGTCCTTCTGGCCCTGGCTCTCCCTTTCATTTCCACTGCATATTATCTCAGCCCAGCTCCTGACCTTGATGGTTTCAGATATAACATCATGCTATTCCTCCTGTCACTATGGGATTCTAAATCTATTTATTCCCAATCCCCACAAATAGAACAGAAAACCAATAAGCATTAGTTCCCATCAGTGTCTGAAAATGTCACCATTAGAAATATGTAAAGAATTTACCTATCGTTATTTTTTAAACAACTGAGAGAGTTAGAATAAGGACTGACTATTAGATAATAATTGTTAAGTTTTATAGCTGTGATCATGATGTTGTGATTATATCAAAAAATATTATTAGTACTTCAAGTTCTAGAAGCCTAGCTTAGTATCTGGATAAAGTCTCATTAGAGCATTCTTATTTTCTTATTAGGATATATTAATTTTATGACAATTCCAAATAGGCTTATATTGTACATTGGTTAGATCCCCCTACTTTCTCTCCCCCTACACTCCCTCCCCACCCCCACTTAAAACAATTGCAAGAGGTTTCTTTGTTCTATTTCATATAAGTATATGAAGTCCATCTGCCATAAACCCTCACCTTAATCTCCTTCATTCACTCTCCTCCCTCCCACAAGTAACATCCCCCACACTGTTCCAATTTTATAGTTCTGTCTTTCATTATTAATATTTAAGTCAATATGGCAAAGGGTTTCTCAATGTGTCCCTACTGTTGAGTATACTTTACTTTGATCCATTCAACCCCTTCCATTGCTATCCCTTACCCTTTTACTCCCACCCCCCATTTTTAATAGCTTTCAATACATATCCATATATCCTCTACCTTCACAGATGTTGTTTTACAATATTGTTGATGTTCAATCATTCCCTTTTTCTTTCCCTCTTTCCCTGAGTTCCATAGAGTGTTCCACTATTACAAGCAAGTTATACATAGGAGTTTGTATATGATCATGTTTATTCTTGTGTATCTGTTTATCTTTTGGATGTATCTTCCACATATGAGAGAAAACGTGGCCTCTGTCTTTCTGAGCATGCCTTACTTCACTTAACATGATGTCTCCAATTGTATCCATTTACTTTCCAACTACATATCATTATTCCTTATGGCTGAATAAAGCTCCATTGTGTATATATACCACATTTTCTTGATCCATTCATCAATTGTAGAACATCTGGGTTGTTTTCATAGCTTGGCTATTGTGAATAGCTTGGCTGCAATAAACACCAGTATACAGGTACCTGTATTGTAGAGGATCCTTATTTTGTAATGACCTTGATCTAAAAATTCTTTCCCATGGAACTGACACCATGTGATTGACACCCTCATACTGGGCACAGCTCTCACCCTGATCCCCTCATCTCACTCTGCCTTACCTTCTAATTGTGGAGCTCTTAACAGTCTCCTAACTGCTGACATTGTTACCCAATGATGGCCTTGTCTTGTCTCTTGAACGTGAAACTGGGCACTTTATTTCTAGCTTTCTTCCTTAACTATAACTCTGATGGCTATATGATGCAAGTTTTCCTAATATATATTTTTGAAACTTACATCTTGATTCAATGTGTGTATGTGTGCGTGCTCTTGTGGCGTCCTTTCTAAGTTTGAATTTGTCAGAAATATGAGATGAGATCTTCACATTGATGGCCTGAAACTTATCTGAAGCAAATCAGCTATTCTTTTCTCACTTCAAAGTCTGAGTCCTTCTTTAGTTCACTCTCTAGATGTGTTTCCTGTCTACAGGATGCATCCTCCAACTTATCCTTGCTTAAAGACTAGTTCCATTCATAGCTCTTTAATAACTTTTCAATCATTTATTCCACCCTTGTATATTATCATATTATGCCATAATTTCTACTAGAAGCGTCTAACATGTTCTCCTGAAAGCTCATGCTTTGAAGGCTTACTCCCCAGTGCAACAGTGTTCAGAGTTCGGGGTCTTTGGGAGGCCATTGAATCATGAGGGCTCTAACTTTGTCCATGGATTAATCCATTTTTGGATTCATACATTAATGAGTTTTAGGGAGGAACTTTGCTATAAAAGGAAGCTCTGTCTCTAGGCTTGCTGACCTCTATGAGATGAGGGGAACAACTTGCTGCTGCCATGCACCTCAGAGAGGATGAGAAACTGTCATAGAACTAAAAGCAATGTTGACAATTCCACCACAGACAAAAACCTCTGAAACCATGAGCCAAAACGAGTCTTTCCTCCTTCAAGTTGACTTTCTCGGGCATTTTGTCACAGTCTGATGGGAAGTATTTCACAGTTACTGGTGTGGGAAACTTTTGAATCTCATACATCGGGAACTTAAACTCCCAAATTCCAACACAAATATTTCTAGAAGGAATTATCTAAATCAGTCACATATACCAAGAGTGGCCAAATTCAGGGTTCAAACACAATTCCCTTAACTCTGACACCTTGGTGTGCTGAGTATTTTGAATTGAAGGTGATGGGAAGAGCCTGAGAAGCAAAGACTTTCTCCTCTGCCTCTGTCTTCCTGTACTATTTCTCCCCTAAAACAAGTCATAAAACTGGAATTCCTTTTCCACAAGGCAGGTCATAGAAATGAGAACCCGTCTCCCCTTACAAAGGTCTCACCCTTCTCACTTAAAGATTTTTATTCCAAAGAAGTTCTGTCCCAGATCCAGGAGGAAGAAATGCTACACAGAGAAGACAAAAAGAAACTGAACAAGTAAGCCTTGCTAGGCTTCCTCCCTCAGCTCTATTACCGTGAGTTCATACCCTTTGGTCTGATTACATTTCTACATGGCTATCCAGTCTTCGTTAAACCTAAGAGTGAAAATAACAGTGTTCCCTGTGTCTTTGGGTCCTCATTTTTGTAGGCCTCCAAGTCAAATAAAACTTTGAATAAATTTGTATAACGTTCTGTTATTGTTGGCCATGACCCTTGTGATGGGTGAGAAGATCTATTACATCTTTCTGCTCCAATAACAAACTCAAAAAACACAAGAGAATTTTGGAGTAAGCAATGATGTCCATATATATAATATAATCCACACTGACAACTTGGCCAGGGAAAATTCCAAGGTATCCTTGGGTTTGCTCAATTCCAGGTTCACCCTCACATTGTATTCTAGGTTGCCTTGCTCCACTGAAGCTCCTTGGAGGAGCATAAACTGAGGCCCAGGCAAAGAAAAAGTCTTACCCATTTTTAGGAACTCAAAAAATGGCTGTCATTTAACTGTAATTGAATTTGATTATAAGTATTTATTGAGTTTATTTGGTCTACAACTTATTTTACTAGATGCTGTATTTCTAGAAGGGATTTTTTTTTTACATGTAAGAAACAGGATCTTCAAAGAAGTTTTAGCTTACTAAAAATTTGTACGAATAATTATGGTACAACAGAACAAGGAAAGAGATCTGAGGCAGCCTGAAATGGGGTTAAAGAAAGAAGATGTTTGAACAGTTGGGTACAAAGGGGGAGGGGTAAGGCCACATTTAGCATTGGCCTACAAAAGTAAATGGGAGTTATCATGGTAGCAGTGAGACAGAGGTTGGCCAACTTTTTCTATAAAGGGTCAAATAATATTTTAAGGTTTGTGGGTCACATTTGGTCTCTGTTGCTTATTCTTGCCTTCCTCTTCTTTTACGTCTTCTACTCCCACACCCATCTTTTAGACATGTAAAAAGCATTCTTCACTTATGAGCTGTACGAAACTGTCTGCAAGTATAATCCCATAGGACATTGTTTGCCAGCTACTGTTCTAGGTAATATGTGCAAAAATGTGGGTGCAGGAAACTACAGTCTACTTTCTTTGCAGAAGGTAATGAAGTTTTGGAGGAGAGTGAAGAGACAGAATTGGGAAAGCTGGTTAAAACTCTGTACGCAGAGCTTTGAATGGCAGTATAAGCTCAGCAGGCAACAGAGAGAAGAAGAAGCCTTCCAAGTAAGGAAAATATGACAGAGTCTGAATTCAGGAAGACTAATTTGGTAAGAGTATATAGCATGGAATGACATGGTGGAAGGAGGGCTGCACATAGCAGAAAACAAGAGCCTAAGTTAGGATGACTGTTACGGTAATCAAAAGACAGAGCCAGAAGGGAGCAACTGGGTGCCTTTTTATTAAGAAGCATATTGTTCTGGAAAGTACATTTTCATAAATATAGCATGACATACGAAAGCAAGGTTTGGTGAATCCAAATGAATCATGAATACAATTGTTAGTAAAACAAGACTTTGCAATGTTACTGTTAAGTTTTACTCAACAAACTTAAATTCTGATTCTTAGGCTGCCAAATGTAGCAAAATAAATTCTCATCAATTGACACCTGACATGGTGAAATTCTCTCCAAGATCTCGTATCTGCTGAAAAGCATTTGTCAAAGACTATTCATCATCAGAGATGCCCACATCTTAGGAGAAGGACAGACAAAAGTCACACATGAAAAAAAAGTTTGGAAGAGAAAGAATTCTAGTGACTTCCTTAAATATGAAGAAGAAAACAATTAAAGTTAACATGATTGGAATTAATTCACAAAACTAAAAAATTTAAGTTCTCTTTTGCAAATCCACACAGAAAGAGTAAATAAAAATTAAGACCTCACAAGTCTGATATCCCCAAAGGACCATGTACCAATCTCAACCTTTTTCCTCCAGTTGTTTGGGCTCAGAAAATTACACCCCAAAGTGTGATGCTTTGTTATGCTTGAACTTGGAACTGAAGACCCAGTCCTTCCCTACTCACTCTCCATCATCTCTTGTCCCCGTTTTGTTTTTTCCCAAAGCACAACAAGAGTCTCTCTCTGAAGTTCTCTACCCGAAGGCTGGACCCTCCTGAATGAATATTAATTTTAGAAAGACTAGAGGTGAACTTTCCCAGGTTGTTGTCTGTTCTTCAAGCCTGTTCATCTCCTCTAGAAATCATTCAATTTTTCTAAAATTGCTTACAACCTGACTTCTCTCTCCCCTACGAAGAGGTTTTTGTTCTGTTTTGATTTTAATTTATTTGGTGGTGCTGGGGTTTGAAATTAGGGCCTTGCACTTGCTAGGCAGGTGCTCTACCATTTCAACCATGCCTCCAGACCTTTTTAGGATAAGGTCTTGCTTTTTGCCCAGATTGGCCTGGACCGTGATCCTCCTATTTTCTGCTTTCTGCCATAGCTGGGATGACATGCTCACGTCACTGTGCCCAGCTATTGTTGAGATGGGATCTCTCTAACTTTTTGCCTGGGCTAGCCTTGAACTGATCTCAGCCTCCCAAGTAGTTAGAATTTATAGGCATGAACCACCAGGACCCAGCTTGAACAGGGTATTTACAATTCAGTCATGAGGTCCTTCTTTGAGGTTCATACTTTCCATGATTCCCGTTTGTTTGCATGTTACTACATTTCAGTGCCCTTTCTCTTGCTGATCTGTCAGTTCATCATACAGACTCAAATTACTGAGTCTTCAGTGGGTACAAAGAAAGTTCTTTAGCTTTACATAGTTATCAGTTTTCCCCTGTGGAAAGAATAGAAACCAAGTACCAACATTGTTCTGTTACCTACAGGAATGCCCATGGACACTTCTTTGTACAACTCCAAACTCAGCTTTGAATCAGACAGCTCCCGGGGCCAAATATTCTTCATCCGTAGCAGAAAGAACATCAAAGGTATATGGGGTGGGGGGTGAATGGAGAGCTTTAAAACTATAAATGTAAAAGCAGAAAGAGGACTAGAAACTAGGAAGTGCTCTGAACATTCTGGCACATATTTGAGACCTTTTTCTAGAAGCTAGAAATTATTGAGTCTTCAGGGACATAGGCTAGAACTATTTTTAGAATGTTCTGAATGGTTCTTAGCGCTGTGGTCAAAGAGCGTTTTCTCCCCCAACCAGCATCTTGGGCAGAGAATTTTATATACTCTCTTAGGCAAGGACAAGCAACTCTCCACACTAACTGGCACTAAGTACTTCTGAATTTTATTTAGTAGAAGCAGCTTCCTTTCATACATAAATTTTTTTTGTCTTTTTTGGGTGGGTTTTTTTTTTAATTTAATTTTATTTTTGAAATAGCATACATTAATAAGACAAGGGGATTTCATTGTGATAATTCCATACATGCATACAGTATACTTGAACAAATTCACCCCTTCCATTATTTTCCCATTCCTCTCATCCCTTCCCCGCCTTTCCAAGCAATGTTTGGTGGGTTCCATTACGCTGTCTTCATATGTATATATGTAGCATTCTTCCATCCTCTTCAACCCTCAGTACCCTTTCAAAATTGTGGCATAACTTTAAGTGTGATTGTTTTTCATTTAGCCTGTATAGCTAAAAATGACAAACTTTAAAAACAAACATGTTTCTCCTGTTGCTGTATGCAGCTTGTGAATTTGCAGCAACACTACAAACTCATTCCAAGTCCAGAACTCCCAAAGATTTGTGCTTTTTAAAAGGAATAAAAACACTACTTTCAATATTTAAGATATTGTAAATTATATGCGGTGATTGATGAGTAAATTGTGTTCTTTTAGCCTAAACAGTAAAATTCTTCATAATCTTCCCAATTCCCTCTCTTTTTTTTTCCAAAGAAATTCATTGCAAACTAGTACATTCATTATTTTCTACTGAGTGCACTTGGCCACCAATTACATGAAAATATTTTATAAAAATAATTGCTTTTCCATCTTCATTAGGAAGAAAATGATGGGAAGTCATTCATCATTTTATAAATTCTACAACAGCATTTCTATTGAATCCACTTATCAAGTTGTATGTAGAAAAGTATTTCCCTCCCTATTTTCTAGTGAATTAGGCAGCAATTGAACAAAAGATAGATACTGCCATTACACACAAATTACAGCATTCCCCATGGAATACAGAGAGACTCCAGCATCTGGGGGTAATTAAATGTTGCCTTCCCACTGTTCCTTTGCTGTAGTAGATTTAACTGAACCTGCACTCCTCCTAGCTTTACTACACAAAATTCACTGTTTATTTCTTTTTGAGTAGTTGCAATGAATCTAGTGCATCCTTTTGATGGGATATGTCATAAGCTTGAAAGGAAAGGCAAGTGCTCTCAGACATCTCAGTAAACCCATGGGAATGGGAAGGGACCTACAGAAGAATCACACCTGGGTTTTTGTTCCTGTTTCTTCCCTCTGATGAATGCAGGCAGGATCTGACTTCCCCACCCTCTCTCTCATCTGTTGCTAAAGCCCAGCCTTATTCATTTCCTGAAATAATTGTTCACCTTGGTGCTTAACTGGCTGACTTTCAAAGCTGTTCACATTACTGCCCCTCCCCCTTTGGTTCAGGGCAGTCTAGAATGGTTGAATATCTGCCTGAAGTATCTTATTATCCTCATTAAATATCTGGGAGAAGAATAACAACATAGAACTTTAGCAGTTCTGAAGGGACCAGTGCTATATTTTGACAAGTTCCTCAGTTGCATTTGAAATCCAGGAGAGAGAAATAAAATCTACTGAAATCAATAAAATCTAGCATTACCTACAACACAGAGAGAACACAAGTACAGGATAAACTTCCAGAAGCCCATAGAAAAGTTCCTATCTGTGTCCAAAGTTGGGAGAGGGATTGCTAAGAGGGGACTTGGGAGAAGCTATGTGAAGAAGGTAGCAACTAATGTGGGTCTTGAAAGGGCAGAGAGGGTGATCCCGGCAGGTGAGATCATATGGGGACAAATTCAACTCCCAATATGTGATGTGTTTTGTGAGGACTGTCACAACTAGTTTGGCTGCAGTAGTGGTTCTCAACCTCAGAATCACCTATATCTGCCTTTTCATCTCTAATTTTAATCATTCAGGTCTTCTCCCTTCTTTTGGTTAGTTTGGCTAAGAGTTTATCAATCCTTGTTTGTCTTTCAAAGAACCAACTTTTTGTTTCATTGATTCTTTTAGTCTCCATTTCATTAATTTCTGCTCTGATCTTTATTATTTCTTTCAATGTACTAATTTTGGGTTTGGCTTGTTCTTGTTTTTCTAAGAGCTTCAGGTGCATAATTAAGTTACTTATCTGAGCTCTGATTTTTTAATAGGTTCACTGCTAAATTCTACCAAGCATTATAGGAAGAACTAACACCAATGTTCCTCAAACTATTCCATAAAATAGAAAGGGAAGGGACACTACCAAACTCATTTTATGTAGGCATTATTACCCTGATACTAAAACTGAACAAGGACAAACAACAACAAAAAAAAGAAAGCTATAGACCAATTTCCCTGATGAACACCCACCCAAAAATTCTCAACAAAATATGTAAAATCCAAATTCAGCAACACATTATAAAGATTGTACACTGTGATCAAGTTGGTTTCATTCCATGAATGCAAAGATGGCTCAACATATGCAAATCAAAAAATACAATACACCACATAAACAGAATCAAGGACAAAAAAACCCATAATCAATAAGTGCAGAAAAAACTTATGACAAAATTCAATACCCTTTCATGATCAAAGCTCTGAAGAAACCAGGAAAGAAGAAACACACCTCAACATAAAAGGCTACCTATGACAAAGCTATAGCCAACATTGGACTAAATGGGGAAAAAAATTGAAACCATTTCCTTGAATGTCAGGAATGAAACAAGAGTGTCTACTCTCCCCACTTATATTCAATACAGTGCTTACATTCCTAGTGAGCAATAAGGCAAGAGAAAGAACAAAATGGGATACAAATAGGAAAGGTAGAATTCTACTTATCCCTATCTGCAGATAATATGATTCTGTACTTAAAAGATCCTAAAGACGTCACCATAAAACAAAAATCATAGAGTTGATAAATACTTTCAGCAAAGTAGCAGGATACAAAAACAATCACAAAACACAGTAGCTTTTTTTATATACCAGTAATGAACAGGCTGAGAAAGAAATCAGAAAAACAATCCCATCGCAATAGCCTCAAAAACAAAGCAAGAAAACAAACAAATAAAAAATCTCCTACTAGGAATAAACTTAACTAAGGAGGTAAAAGACCTATACAACCAAAAGTACAGAACACCAGAAAAAGAAATTGAAGAAGGCACTGGAAGATGGAAAGACTTCCCATATTTATGGATCAGCAGGATTAACATAGTGAAAATGGCTATATAATTGAAAGCAATCCACAGATTCAATGCAAATCCCAATGTCATTCTTCATGAAAAAGAAAATTCAATTTAAAAAAATCATATGGAAATATAAAGGGCCCTGAGTAGTCAAAGCAATCCTGAGCAAGAAGAACAATGCTGGAGGCTTCACAGAATCTGACTTCAAATTATACTATAGGGCCATAGTAACAAAAAAAGAATGGTACTGGCACAAAAACAGACACACAAACTAATGGAATAGAATAGAATACCCAGAAATAAATACATACAGCTGCAGTCACTTGATTTCTGACAAAGGATCCAAAAACATATGTTAGCAAAAAGACACGCCTTTCCAGTAAACGGTGCTGGGAAAACCTGGCATCCACATGTTGAAGACTGGTTCTAGATACCTTGTTAAAAATTAATTTCAAATGTAAGATCTGAAGCTGTAAAGCTGCAGGAGGAAAACTCTTGATGATATAGGCATATCCAACTATTTTATTTATAGTTCAGGAAATAAGAACAAGAATTGGTAAATGAGATTGCATCAAATTAAAAAACTTCTACACATCAAGGGATACAATTACCACAATGAAGAGACGTGGAATGGAAAAAAATCTTTACAGACAAAAGATTAATATCCACAATACATAGAGAGCTCAAAAAATTAAACAACAGAGGATTCCAAGATGGTGGCTAGAGGGAGGAAGCAGAAAGCGAGCCTCCTATAGTGAAATCTTGGAGAGACACTGGAGACACACTTTGCAGGAATAATCACTGAGAAGAGGCATAACTTTGACCCCTCCACACCTCAAGCCGGCACAGAGAATCTCCACTTCATGTTAAACGGAGAAACCTGGAGGGCCCCCGGGCCGCCAGTCACCGGCGCCCAGACAGCTTGGGAAGATGCAGACCAGATGAGCTTCATGGTACTGCGGTACCCCACAGACAAGCCTGGGCCAGAGCAGCATAGCCCCCTGGACAGACTGACCTCCACCCGGGGAAAAAAGAGAAACTAAGTAATAAACAATAAGCAATAAAGACACATGGGAAAGAGGGTGGGGCGCCCTGAGCACCGAAGATTGGGGGAAGGGAACCCTTCCTGGGACTGTAAATAAACAACCCGGGTGGGCCAGAGAGGCTCTGGCGGGAGCAGGGGTGGGGCACACGCCCAGCAACCAGGAGCGGGAAAGCTTGTGAGAGTGGCGGAGGGAGGAAAACTCCACAGGAGAGGAGGGAAGACCCACTTCCCATGTTGTAAACAAACATGGCGGCTGGCAGGAGCAGCAGCACAGCCCAGTAATCAGGAGCAAGAAAGCTTGTGAAAGTGGCAGTGGGAGGAAAACTTCACAGGAGAGGGGGGAAGACCCACCTCCCACATGAACTGTAAATAAACACACAGGCCTGACAACGCGGGTGCAATGTCACCTTTCCCAGTGCTTGGAAAGGGGAAAGTCTGTAGCAGAGGCTCCCGCACAGAAGAACTCTGAACAAACAAAGCCTGCGGGGCCAGGTGAGTGCTAAGCTTACCCCAGAGATCTGCATAAACAACACCTCCAGCAACAGCAGGCTGACAGCAGTGGGCAGGCAAGCCATAGCTGCAGATACCACTCTCAGAGCTGTCTCCAGACTCTTGTTTTTCTTTTTCTCCCTACCTTTGATGAGAGAACAAATGAATTACACCTGAGAGCAGAAAAACTTATTGAAACTGTATTGCATTTGAACTTGGGACACTTGGTGGGTTTTTTGTGTGTGTGTGTGTAGATTTGTTCTACTTTATACGTCCCCTTTGATGAGACAACTACAGAACAACATCTGAGGCACCATCTCCCAGATTGGAGACTGAGACGGACACCCAAATTATTAAGACTGGGAATTTTATGCAGCCATGAAGAAGAACGAAATGTTATCATTCGCTGGTAAATGGATGGAATTGGAGAACATCATTCTGAGTGAGGTTAGCCTGGCCCAAAAGACCAAAAATCGTATGTTCTCCCTCATATGTGGACATTAGATCAAGGGCAAACACAACAAGGGGATTGGACTATGAGCACATGATAAAAGCGAGAGCACACAAGGGTGGGGTGAGGATAGGTAAGACACCTAAAAAACTAGCTAGCATTTGTTGCCCTTAATGCAGAGAAACTAAAGCAGATACCTTAAAGCAACTGAGGCCAATAGGAAAAGGGGACCAGGAACTAGAGAAAAGGTTAGATCAAAAAGAATTAAGCTAGAAGGTAACACCCACACACAGGAAATCAATGTGAGTCAATGCCCTGTATAGCTATCCTTATCTCAACCAGCAAAACCCCTTGTTCCTTCCTATTATTGCTTATACTCTCTCTACAACAAAATTAGAGATAAGGGCAAAATAGTTTCTGCTGGGTATTGAGGGGGGGAGTGGGAGGGGGTAGAGTGGGTGGTAAGGGAGGGGGTGGGGGCAGGGGGGAGAAATGAACCAAGCCTTGTATGCACATATGAATAATAAAAGAAAAATGAAAAAAAAAAAAAAAAAGAAAAGACAGGCAGCACCAAACCACAGGAAAAGAAAAAGCAAGACAGTAGAGAGTAACCTCAACTTAGGTACACACAATCAAACCTTCAAACAACTAAGACAACTAAATGACAGGAATCACCACATACCTATCAGTACTAACGCTTAATGTTAATGGACTTAATTCACCCATCAAAAGGTACTGCTTGATGAAATGGATTAAAAAAGAAAATCCAACAATTTGTTGCTTACAGGAGACCCATCTCACCAACAGAAATAAGCATAGGCTTAGGATGAAAGGCTGGAAGAAGATTTACCAAGCCAATGGCCCCCGAAAACAGGCAGGAGTAGCAATACTTATCTCTGACAAAGTAGACTTCAAACCTACATTGATCAAACGAGATAAAGAAGGACATTCCATACTAATAAAAGGGGAAATAGACCAAAAGGAAATAATAATCATCAATGTGAATGCACCCAATGTCAACACACCCAATTTCATCAAACATACCCTGAAAGACCTAAAAGTATATAAAACGCCAACACAGTGGTTGTGGGAGACTTTAACACCCCATTATCATCAATAGATAGGTCATCCAAACAAAAAAATCAATAAAGAAATCCAAGATCTAAAATATGCAATAGATCAAATGGACCTAGTAGATGTCTACAGAACATTTCATCCAACCTCTACACAATATACATTCTTCTCAGCAGCCCATGGAACCTTCTCCAAAATAGATCATATCCTAGGGCACAAAGCAAGTCTCAGCAAACATAAGAAAGTAGAAATTATACCGTGCATACTATCTGATCACAATGCAGTAAAAGTAGAACTCAACAACAAAAGTAAAGACAAAAAAAATGCAAACAGCTAGAAACTAAATAACTCATTACTTAATGAAGAATGGATCATTGATGAAATAAAAGAGGAAATTAAAAAGTTCCTGGAAGTCAATGAAAATGAAAACACAACCTACCGGAACCTATGGGACACAGCTAAGGCAGTCCTGAGAGGAAAGTTTATAGCCATGAGTGCATATATTAAAAAGACTGAAAGATCCCAAATCAATGATAATGATACATCTCAAACTCCTAGAAAAACAAGAACAAGCAAATCCCAAAACAAATAGAAGGAGAGAAATAATAAAAATAAGAGCTGAAATCAACAAAATAGAAACCAAAAAAACCATACAAAGAATTAATGAAACAAAAAGCTGGTTCTTTGAAAAAATGAACAAGATTGATAGACCCTTGGCAAACCTGACTAAAATGAGGAGAGAAAAAACCCAAATTAGTAGAATCAGGAATGCAAAAGGGGAGATAACAACAAACACCATGAAAGTCCAGGAAATCATCAGAGACTACTTTGAGAACCTATATTCAAATAAACTTAAAAATCTTAAAGAAATGGACAGATTTCTAGATACATATGATCATCCAGAACTGAACCAAGAGGACATTAATCACCTGAATAGACCTTTAACATGAAATGAAATTGAAGCGGCAATCAAGAGTCTCCCCAAAAAGAAAAGTCCAGGACCTGATGTATTCTCTGCTGAATTCTATCAGACCTCTAAAGAAGAACTGATACCAACCCTCCTTAAACTGTTCCACAAAATAGAAAGGTAAGGAAAACTGCCAAACACATTTTATGCAGCCAGTATTACACTTATCCCAAAACCAGGCAAAGACACCTCCAAAGAGGAGAACTGTAGGTCAATCTCCTTAATGAACATTAACACAAAAATCCTCAACAAAATAATGGCAAACCGAATTCAACAGCACATCAAAAAGATTATTCACCACGACCAAGTAGGCTTCATCCCAGGGATGCAGGGGTGGTTCAACATATGAAAATCAATAAATGTAATAAACCACATTAATAGAAGCAAAGACAAAAACCACTTGATCATCTCAATAGATGCAGAAAAAGCCTTTGATAAGATCCAAATCATTTCATGATAAAAGCTCTAAGAAAACTAGGAATAGAAGGAAAGTACCTCAACATTATAAAAGCTATATATGACAAACCTACAGCCAGCATTATACTTAATGGAGAAAAACTGAAACCATTCCCTCTAAAATCAGGAACCAGACAAGGATGCCCACTATCTCCACTCCTATTCAACATAGTACTGGAATTCCTAGCCTGAGCAATTAGGCAAGAAGAAGGAATAAAAGGAATACAAATTGGTAAAGAAACTGTCAAAATATCCCTATTTGCAGATGACATGATCCTATATTTTAAAGACCCAAAAAACTCTACTCAGAAGCTTCTAGACATCATCAATAGCTATAGCAAGGTAGCAGGATATAAAATCAACATAGAAAAATCATTAGCATTTCTATACACTAACAATGAGCAAACTGAAAAAGAATATATGAAAACAATTCCATTTACAATAGCCTCAAAAAAAATCAAATACCTAGGTGTAAACCTAACAAAAGATATGAAAGATCTCTACAAGGAAAACTATACACTTCTGAAGAAAGAGATTGAGGAAGACTATAGAAAGTGGAGAGATCTCCCATGCTCATGGATCGGTAGAATCAACATAGTAAAAATGTCGATACTCCCCAAAGTAATCTACATGTTTAATGCAATTCCCATCAAAATTCCAATGACATTCATTAAAGACATTGAAAAATCTACTGTGAAATTTATATGGAAACAAAAGAGGCCACGAATAGCCAAGGCAATACTCAGTCAAAAGAACAATGCTGGAGGTATCACAATACCTGACTTCAAACTATATTACAAAGCAATAACAATAAAAACAGCATGGTACTGGCATAAAAACAGACATGAAGTTCAGTGCAACGTAATAGAGGACCCAGATATGAAGCCACACAACTCTAACCAACTTGTCTTTGACAAAGGAGCTAAAAATATATGATGGAGAAATAGCAGCCTCTTCAACAAAAACTGCTGGGAAAACTCGTTAGCAGTCTGCAAAAAAATGAAACTAGATCCATGTTTATCACCCTATACCAAGATTAACTCAAAATGGATCAAGGATCTTAATATCAAACCACAAACTCTTAAGTTGATACAAGAAAGAGTAGGAAATACTCTGGAGTTAGTAGGTATAGGTAAGAACTTTCTCAACGAAACCCCAGCAGCACAGCAACTAAGACATAGCATAGATAAATGGGACCTCATAAAACTAAAAAGCTTCTGCTCATCAAAAGAAATGGTCTCTAAACTGAAGAGAACACCCACAGAGTGGGAGAAAATATTTGCCAACTATACATCAGACAAAGGACTGATATCCAGAATATATAGGGAACCTAAAAAACTAAATTCTCCCAAAACTAATGAACCAATAAAGAAATGGGCAAGTGAACTAAACAGAACTCTCTCAAAAGAAGAAATTCAAATGGCCAAAAAACACATGAAAAAATGCTCACCATCTCTAGCAATAAAAGAAATGCAAATTAAAACCACACTAAGATTCCACCTCACCCCTGTTAGAATAGCCATCATCAGCAACACCACCAACAACAGGTGTTGGTGAGGATGCGGGGCAAAAGGAACCCTCTTACACTGTTGGTGGGAATGTAAACTAGTACAACCACTCTGGAAAAAAATTTGGAGGCTACTTAAAAAGCTAGACATTGATCTACCATTTGATCCAGCAATACCACTCTTGAGGATATACCCAAAACACTGTGACACAGGTTACTCCAGAGGCACCTGCACACCCATGTTTATTGCAGCACTATTCACAATAGCCAAGTTATGGAAACAGCCAAGATGCCCCACCACTTATGAATGGATTAAGAAAATGTGGTATCTATACACAATGGAATTTTATGCAGCCATGAAGAAGAACGAAATGTTATCATTCGCTGGTAAATGGATGGAATTGGAGAACATCATTCTGAGTGAGGTTAGCCTGGCCCAAAAGTCCAAAAATTGTATGTTCTCCCTCATATGTGGACATTAGATCAAGGGCAAACACAACAATGGGATTGGACTTTGAGCACATGATAAAAGCGAGAGCACACAAGGGAGGGATGAGGATAGGTAAGACAGCTAAAAAATTAGCTAGCATTTGTGGCCCTCAATGCAGAGAAAATAAAGCAGATACTTTAAAGCAAGTGAGGCCAATAGGAGAAGGGGACCAGGAACTAGAGAAAAGGTTAGATGAAAAAGAATTAACCTAGAAGGTAACACACATGCACAGGAAATCAATGTGAGTCAATGCCCTGTATAGCTATCCTTATCTTAACCAGCAAAACCCCTTGTTCCTTCCTGTTATAGCTTATTCTCTCTCTTCAACAAAATTAGAAATAAGGGCAAAATTGTTTCTGCTGGGTATTGAGGGGGTTGGGGGGGAGAGGGAGGGGGTGGAGTCGGTGGTAAGGGAGAGGGTGGGGGCAGGGGGGAGAAATGACCCAAGCCTTGTCTGCACATATGAATAATAAAAGAAAAAAAATTAAAGAACAAAAAATAGGCAAATGAGTTTAACGGATCGTTCTCAGAAGAAGAAATACAAATACCAATAAATGCACGAGGAAATGTTCAACATCTTTAGCTATAAAGGAAATGCAAATACTCCCCGTCAGAATGGCAATCATCAAGAAAACAAACAACAAATGCTGGTGAGAATGTGGGGTAATAAGTCATTCTTATACACTATTGGTAGAAATGCAAAGTATGCAGCCCTTATGAAATCAGTATGAAGATTCCTCAAAAGCCTAAAAATAGATTTACTTTTTAACCCTGCCATACCACTCTGGGCATGTATCTGAAAGAATGCAAGTCAACATACAATGGAGACACCTGTACACCATGTTTATAGCAACACCATTCACAACAGCCAAGCTATGGAATCAGCCTAGGTGCCCAACAACCACCCAACAACCAATGAATGGATAAAGAAAATGTGCTATGTACACTCAAGGGAGTATTATTCAGCCACCAAAAAAGAATGAAATTATGTCATTTGCAGGAAAATGGATGGAGATTATCATATTGAGCAAAATAAACCAAGCTCAAAATGCAAAATATCGCATGTTTTTGCTCATATGCAGAATCTAGACCTAAGATGATGATGATGACAATGATGGCACATGAGTGCAGGAGTGTAAAAGGGTAACTGTTGAGTGGGAGGAACTAGCAGGAGGGAGGAGGGGAAAGGATAAGGTGCTGGGGTGAACATGTTTGAAATACAGTAGGTAAATGGATGGATGGATAGATACATAGCAAAACAAAACCAAATACTGTTTGAAAACGGAGGGGAAGAGGGAAAATTTAAGGGAGCATAATAGAGGGAGTGAATTTGATCAAAGTATATTGTACATACCTATGGAAATATCACAGTAAAACTCCCTTGTGCAATTAATCAATGCTAATAAAAAGAGAAATTTCCTGGCTTGCAAAAACAAAACAAAACAAAAACAACCCAGGTTGCTAAGTTCTCCACCTTCCTCCACCACCAAACTTACAGATTGAATATGTTTGAAGAAGACTGAGAATTTGCATCTCTTAACAGTTCCCAGGTAAAGCCCATGCTGGTGGTACAGGATCAGACTTTCAAAGCCCTAGGCATAATGTAGCCTTCCTTGAAATACAAAATCTGCAAAGATGAGTGGAGAACAAGAGCAAGTGACTCTGGAAGTCAGGCTAAGGAGTTTAGATTTCCTTGTTTAGGCTATGAGAGCTGCTGAGCAGTTTTTCAAGAAGGTGGGACAAATTTCAGAACTGGGTGCTTTAGGAAGGGTTCTAACCACTGTGCTGGCAATGGAAAGGACCATCAAAGATTGTCATAGTTCGTAAGGTCAAAGTTTTAGGTTGTGATATGGATGTGAAAAAGGGATGGCAAAAGAAGACAGATGGTGCATACCCTCCACCATTCATTTTCTTTTAAATGAAAATAAATTTAAATACCCACATGCACAAGATTTCACAAAGCATTTCACTAGCAAAGTTTCTAAGCTAGTGGCTGTCAAAATTAAGGGTAGAAATTAATTAGAAAACCTTATGAAAAAATCAAGTGCCAGTTGAGCATGGTACATGCCTATAACCCCAATAATATGCAAGCGGAGGCAAGAGGATGGCGAGTTCTAGATCAGCCTGAACTACATAGCAAAACCCTGTCTCAAAAACAAACAACAAGCAAATGAACAAAAAAGCAAATAGCATCTATGTAAATACCCAAAATAAATGGAAGGGTCCTAACAGACATGTGTAGACCCCTGTTCAAAGCAGCATTATTCACAATAGCCAAAACATGGAAATAACCTGTGTCCAGCAAATGCAGTATCTACATGGAACGGGATATTATTCAACCTTCAAAAAGAAGGGAATTTCTCCAGGCATGGTAGCATATGCTTAGACTCCTAATACTTGGAAGGTTGAGGGGAGAGGATCCTGAGTTTGAGACCAGCCTGAACTACATAGCATGTTCAAGACCAGCTACATCTTGGATGAACCCTAAAAACATTAAGCTAAGTTAAATAAGCCAAACACACAACAATAAATGTTGTTTGACTCTACTTTGCTAAAGTACCTAGAAAAGTCAAATTCATAGACCACAGGCTGGGAGAAATGAGGAGGTGGGAGTTTAATGCAGACAGAGTTTCAGTTTGAGATGAAGATGTTTTGGAGAGGGATGGTGGCAATGGATGGAAAACATTGTAAATGTACCTAATGCTACTGAGTTGTACACTTGAAAATAAAATGGTAGCTTTTATGTTATGTATACGTTACCACAACAAAAAATGATGCAAATGCCTGAAACAGTCCTCCAGCTAGAAGCTGTGATTCAGTGGTCTAGTTGGGCCCAAGAATCTGCACTTCAGTATCAAGTCCTGGGGATCTGAAAGCCAACACTGGAGGACAAACACCTCAATCTCAGATCTAGAGGAAACTAGCTCCTCTGAACTAAAGCCTTTTGTGAGTGAGAAGATGGTGTTTTGCTGAAAGGAAGCATTTTCAAGTACCACTCAGACCTGAAGAGTCCCATGTCAAGTATGGATGCTCATAGAATTTCTCTGACTATAAGAAATTCAACAGCTTTCTGCATCCCGGGCTGTCCTTAGCACATGAAGACAGCCACCTTGGGAAAGGCTCCCTTCCTGCAATTCTTGTGCGCCCTGTTTTTTGTAATAGTGACTAGAGGCACAAATAAAGCAGTGTAAACACAGATGATGAACTTTGTGAAGCTGAAGTAGAATGTCTGCATTTATGGCTTGATCTTTGTACATTATTGATGCCCCAGCATTCAATGAGTATTAATTAATTTGAGCCAGGAAGCAGCCCAGTAGGAAACAGAATGGAATATAGATGAGGATAATGGGGGTTGGAGACATGGAAGCAGGCTAACAAATGCAAACAAGGTCTGCATTAGACCTCTAGTAATTTAACCCTGCAGATCACAGAGTAACTCTTCTCCAGCCTGAACTCATGCATTGCATAATTCCAGTATAATACACATTTACCTCTGTCACCCTTACAGGAACTGAAAATAATATGACAATATAGTTGACTCTGTAGCCATTCCAGGTGGTAATTTAAGAAGAAGGACTCTGAGCTCAGAAGAAATGAGAAAGGCAGGAATCAAAACAGAAGACAGATAATTAATATGCAAATTATATGACAATAATATGAGATTAAAGTATTTTTTACACTGGGAATATAGCATAGGAATGATGCAATGATTATGTCAACCTGGGTGGGTCATGGGGTGCCCAGATATTTGGTTAAACATTATTCTGGAGGTTTCTGTGAGGGTGTTTTGGGTCAGAATAACATTTAAATTAGTGAACTTTGGTTAAATCAGACTGATTCCTAAAATGTGCAAGTCTTCATCCAATAAGTTGAAGGTATAAATGAAACAAAAAAAACAAAAAACAAGGGGATCCTCCAGGAGACTGCACCTGACTTCATCTGCACCATCAGCTCTTCCTAGTTCAACAGCAGCCTGCTGCCTCTGGACCTGACCTGGAACATAGGCTCTCCTGGGTCTTCAGCTGACTGGTCCATCCTGCAGACTTTGGACTTGCCAGCCTCCATAGTCATGTGACCCACTTCCTTCCAATAAATCTCTGTCTATGTATCTGCAGACACAAGCTGTTGGCTTTGTTCCTCTAGAGAGCCTTACTAATGCAAGTACTAGGTAAGATCTGTAATGTTTCCAGTAAGTTGAGAGAGGTAAAATGTGGTGGTTTTTAAATGAGTCACAAATTCTTTGACGTTCTTCTAATCAGGCAGTGAAGTGGGACTCACATCTTGAATCTCTGTTCTGACTAAAAGGTGTGGCAAACATGGTACTATGTGACTTCTGAAGCTATGTCATAAGAGTCATGTGGTTTATGCCTTGTTCACTGAATGCACACTGGGAACCCTTTGGGGCTGTGTAAGAATTCTCAACACCCAGCAGCTGCCACACTCTGGGGAAGGAAGACCGCACTACATCAAGAGACCCTGTGCAGGCTCTGGTGACAGCTTCCCTGGGTCTCAGTCATCCCCGCCCAGAGGGCAAGAGTGAAGAAGCATGTAGATGGTTCCAGCATCCAGTTACAAGTCTCCCCAGCTGAGTCCACAAACACTGTGAAGAGGGAAAAATCATCCTCACCGAGCCTTTTCTGAATTCCCAGTCTGCAGAATCCATGAACTGGCTAAAACAGTTTAAAATTTTTACTTGTTATTTTCATTTTTTTTAAACAGAGTCTTGCTCTGTAGCCAAGGCTGAGGCCAGGAAATGTTCCTGCCTGCACCTCCTGAGTGCTGATATTACAGATGTATGCTGCCAAACTTGTCTAAGCTTAAAATTTTTTCAATCAAGTTATCTTCCTTTTTTTGATTTTTATTTTTTTGGCGATACTGGGGTTTGAACTCAGGGCTTGCACTTGTTAGGCAGGTGCTCTACCACTTGAGCTACTCCCCTTAGCCTTAAATCAAGTTATTTCTTAAATATTTATTAGTGACTTTTCTACCTTAGGAATACTTAAGGCACATTCATTGCAGAGGAGGAGAAAAACAGAATTTCTAATACATACTTGTTAGAAAACTATAAAATATAAAATACATATTTTATAAATATAAAATATTCCAAAGAATATTTTCTATTTTTCTCAAGAACCCCTTTTGTTATTTTTGTAAAACACAGACTTCTATAAGTTTGTGTCGTTCCTATGGAGAGCTAGCTGAACTGGTGTGAACCTTCCCTGAATTTGAAAGTACCATTAAAACTATTCCCTGTTTGTCAGATTGAGTGGAAAAACAGGCACAGATTTTTACTGGGTTTTAATAAACCACAATGATCTCAGTACTGTCAGCTATCAAGAATGATCATTAATATTACTTAATGCACAAATTTTTATAAGCCCCACTATATGCAAATTTGGGGCTCAAAATTCTTAAGAGAAAGAATTACTCTCCAAAAGCATATATTACCTATTATAAAGTAAATATTTTATTACCTTAAAAGTATAGTTGCATCATAGTGTCAATATTTATAAAAGATCTCCTTGAAATTAATTTGACCATATTCATAAAATTTTTATAGTGTACATTACTGAATCATATGGTGAATATTTAAAAAGTTAATACGGCAGCCAGGGTCATGCCTCAGACTGTAGAGCACTTGTCTAGAGAGCGGTTTAATCCCCGGTACTGCCAAGAAACAAAAGCCATAT
This sequence comes from Castor canadensis, assembly GCF_047511655.1. Lineage (NCBI taxonomy): Eukaryota > Metazoa > Chordata > Mammalia > Rodentia > Castoridae > Castor > Castor canadensis. The sequence goes on from NC_133389.1 coordinate 122,310,700, forward strand.
GGCTAGAATTTGACTTGTGACTCTTTTAGACTGGTAGATGCAGTAAGATTTGCTCACTTGGAACAACTAGGCAATTCTGTGTGGTAGAAAGGGCACATTCACCAAACAATCCAAGACAATGACCTCTGAGTTGACAGAGTCTTTCTGTTGGGTACAAAGGAAAAAAAATCCCTAACTGATAGGATATGCATGATTTCATTCTTTTTCTAACTACTAAATGTTTAAACTGAAAAAGGCCCATTCTGTATTTTCACTTTGATAACCAAACAAGGAAAAGCAAAACAACAAAAACTCCCTACAGAACTTGCATATACTAAGATCTTGATCTGCTAATTTCATATTTTTACGTGTTAAACTTGCCTACTGCTTTAATTAAAATTTTTATTAAAACAACTGCAGTAGATTAGTAAAGAGAATAATCTGGACTACATAAAGCTGGTTTTGTTTAATACTGTGAACTAAACTAGCCTTTACCCCCAGGTTTTGTACTCTTCACATAAATAACTTGGTCCTTGGAATTCTCCCTCTTCTGAGGCCTCAGAAGACTTCCATCCTCTATTTTATGTCTCATGTACTTCTATGACTTCTGGAAGCAGGGTATACTCAAAGAAAGCAACAAGCCATATTAGCCCAGTTGCATGCAGACCTCTCTACATTGGGAGGAGAGAGAGAGAATAGAGAGCAGAGAGAGAAGGAAAGACAGAGAAAAAGAAATAGTAAACACAACTGTCTTCAACAAACTGGTAATTTTTAAAGAATTATTATTAATAATAGTAGTAATATCTGAATGCTCAAATTCTTATAAGAATGAATATTAAACTTACAGAAGTTCACAGCTTTTGTTCTCTGTCTCTTTCTGTTTTGGATATGAAAGGCCTGTGCTAAAGGCTCAATGCCAGCTTGTGGTGTTATTGGGAGATGATGTAACTATTAGGAGGTGGGGCCTAGTTGGAGGAATTAGGTCATTTGGGGGGGTGTCCTTGAAGGGCATATTGGTATCCTGCTGTGTGTGTGTCTCTCTCTCTGTCTCTCTCTCTCTCTCTCTCTCTCTCTCTCTCTCTCTCTCTCTCTCTCACATACACACACATACACACATTTAGGTTCATCCTCAGGGCATTCCTGTAGCGTTGTGGCTTGGGCTTCTTAGATATGAAGGCCTTAGAGTAGGTGATTTTCCTATATGGCCCCTGGCTTCTGAGAGAATTTTCCAAGAGTCAGAATTTGTAAGTTGTTAGTTTTATAAGACTTGGGTTCAGAAACTCATACAGCATCTCTTCAGGAAAATTCTATTAGTCAAATCAGTCCATCTTCCTAGATTCAAAAGTAGGGAACCTACTTTTGGGAGGAGTGAAAGAGTTTGAACCCATCTCTAATCTGTCCTTTTCCCCTTCCCCCAAAAGTCTCTGTAGCTTCCATCACTGCTGAGTCTTGCTGTGCTTGACTGGAGTATTAGGAACAACCTACATAGTTGTGCCGGACTCCATTTTGTTCAACACGGCACCTAGCAGATCATAACATCAAAGATGATGGCTTCCTAAGCCTTCCTCATGCTCTCTCATGAGCTCACTGCACCCTTGAGCACTGTGCTTGAGCTATCCAAATCACAGTCTAGATTATCCAGAAAAAAAAAAAAAACCTAACACAGGTGTGTGTGTGTGTGTGTGTGTGTGTGTGTGTGTGCGTGTGCATGTGCACATTTTTTGTCATGGTTGCTGTTATAAGGAATTGGTTAATGTGATTTTGGAGGTAGTCAAGTCTCAAGATCTGCAGGGTGATTCAGCCATCTAGAGACCCAGGAAAGCTGATGTTGAGTTCCAATCCAATCTGAACCAGGAGAGCCCATAATGTAGTTCCTGTGATAGGCTTAAAACTCAAGAAAAATTGATGCTTCCGTTCTAGTTCAAAGTCAAGAAAAATAATGATGTCCTAGTTCAAAGGCATTCAGACAGGAAGAAGTCTCTTATTCCGGGCAGTGTTAGTCTTTTGTGCTATTCAGGCTTTCACCTGATTGTCTGAGGCCCCTTATTGTAGGGAGGGCAATCTGCTTACTCAGTCTGCTAATTTAAATGTCACATCCAAACACACCCTCATAGAAATACCCCGAAATATATTTAACCAAATATCTGGACATGCAGTGGCCCAGTCAAATTGACACATGAACTTAACCATCACATCATCTCAGTGTCCCAGACCTGTGCAGTCTCAATAGCCCTTGCCTCATTCTTCCTGGTGACAAAGCCTGCTCCATGACAAGTGCCTTCTTTGTCTTGGTTTTATGACACCCATTTCCTGCCTGATCCTTCCAAAAGAGATGCCATTGCTTTGGGGTCTGTGATGAGGACAATTATTTAATAGTCAAATCAGAAACCTATCCTGTAACAAAGGCACACTTGTTTGTGTGTATGCTTCTGGTCCTGATGTTGATATAAAATGTATTTTGGAGAAGAAAATATTATTAATAGCAACACAGTGCTCACTGATTGATCTTTATGGTCTCCATTGTTTTCATCACTATTATTCACATATTTATGTTCATTTATCCCACAAATATATACTGAGTGTTGGGTGCTAGAGATAAATTTTGAGAGAAAAGAGCTGTGTCTATTCTCAGGCACATATGGTCTATTATAGGAGACTGCTGCTAATTGAATAATCTCACAAATCAATACAAATTTAGAACTGTGATCAGTGCCCTTAAGGTAAAGTACACAGCAGTAAAAAGGGACATTTGGCCTAGTCACTAAGGAAGTGACTGAATTGACATTGTGAGAAATACATTGACCAGGGCAAGTGATGGTGGAGGAGCCCCATGTATCAGGAGAAGGAAACAGCTTTCCCAAAAGCACTGGAGTAGGAGGGGTTATTCCAAAAACTGCATGAAGGCCAGTGTACCAACAGCACAAGCCCAGTGGGGTAGGTTTTGTTATTTATACTAATCCAATTTGCAGATGAGGAAAATGAAGACTAGAAACTTGGCAAGAGAGCCAGGAGTGGCAAAGCCAGACCTTGAGCAGAGCTCTTTCTTATCCTTCAGTTTCTGCTCCTCTCTGGAGAATCTGCTGTTTGCAATAGGTCCATTTTTGCATTGGTTTCAAGGAGAATAAAAGGTAGCACAGCCAGTGCAGGAAGAATACATTTTCCCAAAGAGCATCACTGTCAAAGAAAACCTGGAGGAGTTGCTGAAAGACATGAGCTGGGAGATGAAATAAAGGAGCCAAGCTGCAGACAGCTGCTTGGAGAACAGGTGGCTAACATCAAAGCAGTTAAAGGTGGGGGTTGGGTAGGTAGTCTGTGATGAGGATTCTGAATTAGAAACAACTGAACTACACAAATATCAATACATTGGCTGTTCCAATTCAAACAGTCCTTTAATATTGTATTCTCTCTCCTGTCTACTGTTTCTCACCAAGAGAGCATCTGGGATCCTCTTTCTACAGCTCTTGTCATACTATTTGCCACTACAGTAGGTAAAATTTACATAATCAGAATACATCTTTATTGAGATTGGGTTTTAAATTTTTTCAAAATTTCTGACACGGCACAGAAGACATATTCATTTGGAGAACAGTATAAATTTAATTAACCCCAATAACTCAAAATTTTAATGTGATTAACCATTAGGAGAGGGAGACAGAGACAGTGTAAGTATGTTCACCTCCTCAGCTACCATTGAAGCAATACAACAGATACTTTCTAACTTAGATAAGTCACAAACTGTAAGTTTACGGATTTAATTCAAAAGGAACATGTTATTTACTAGAAGAAAAAAATACTAAAACAACAAAAAAATAACAAAATTCTAGGAATAGAATAGGAGCAGAAGTTGAGGAGGATAAAAGACTTAGTTTGCTATTTCAGAATTCTTCTGTATGATACATATTTTAAAACTCACATGCAAATAATACTTTAATCAGATAACACCAATACTGAATTTCAAAATAAAAACAAAACAGGAACACCCTCTTCAATAAAGCAATTTTAAATAAGGCACTCATTAAATTAAATATAGATCTGTAGAAGCAAATAATGAAGAATTGTGTAGTAGACCCTCCTTGTCTCTGGGGATACCTTCAAAGACCCCCAGTGGATGCCTGAAACTGCACATAGCACACATTTCTGCACAAAAGAAAAGAAACCTTGGAACATACCTCAAACAATGTGGAATGTAGAGAAGGGAAAACTGTTACATTTTACACTGCTCTTTTATTTTTTTTACTTTTTAAAAATCAATACACGCCTTGGATAGTATTGATTATATTTATTAATAATAGTAATAAATTCAGACAGGAACTTGCATTATGACACTGCCCCTCACTGGTTGTGTAACACGGGGCAGTCATACCCCTTTGTACCTCAGTTTCCCATTGCACGGTGGTATGTACAGTTGAGATGCACAAATTGGTCTCAGTAGTTTTCAGGGATGCTAAACAAATTACATCCTTTTCTCTTTCTCTTTGCCAGTGAGAAACGGCAGTCTGGATGACTCAGGAAGAGGGTGAGGTGGAGGGTGCAGGGTGGAGGATGGAGAAGTGATTCAGGCAGTGTTTAAAAACAGCCCTCACATGCACAAGTACAAAGCCAGCTTCAGCTCTGAGATAACAGCCCTCCCCTTCCCTACAATTTTCTTCCCGCTCCCATCCCACCCTTTCTCTCCTAGACTCCTCTTAGTATTTATTTTAACCCAATATTATCGTATAAATGTTCAAGAGGTTATTATCATAAATAATAAAGAGGAGTGGCCTCTTTTTTCATGCTCCCCTAAGTCATCACACTAATTAATGCTGACTACCTAACCCATTAGCTCTTGAAGACAGTCTCCAGTTTGTAAATTTTCTTCAGTGCCTAACATGATGTGTGTCACATGGTACATAACAAGATACTGAATGACTCTAGAAAAACTTGACTTGATCCTTTCCATAATACGGCATTGCTCCCACAGCAGCATCAAATGAGACAAACATTTTCAAGGAAGTAATACATGTGAAGCATTTGATGTGCATTTGCTTATTGACAAAAATACACTTATACTTCAGAGTATCAGCTTAGTGACACATGAAAGGCAGAAACTTCCAGTCATTGAATTTTCCTTGCTACTTTAAGCCACACTAGTCCTGGGCCTCTAGGATTCTGGCCTTTGCTAGCTATTCTGAGTGTCTCTTGTTTGTCTTTCCTCAGTGCAAAAGAGATCAAGACGATTGTTAGAACCTAATCTCAACAACCCAAATTCAGTCCTGCCTCAACCATGTGTCATGTTGCCTCCCCCAGATGCCCATGGAAGGTATCTGCACACACAGCCATGTCAGGCAACTTCACACCTTTCATTGCCATGAGAGCTCAGCCCCACCTCCTGTACAGGCTTCGGTGAGTTACACTGGGCCACGCTGATGATGGTTCATGCTATGATGGAAATGTGGGAGGGAGACGCGCACCCTGGAAAGTGGGCTGGCAGCTTCTTCCCAAAATAGCTTCGAATGCTCTGTGCTCTGCATCCCCTCAACCCCAAGCTGAGGAAAGAAGACCTCCCACATGGGAACGCCCCCCCATCAGCCTCAGTGTCCCCTTCTTTGGAGTTACAGCCAGGGAAGAAACAGGGAAGGGAAGTATTGAGGAGCAACTAGAGGCTCATGCTTGTTAGATGGGACCTCTGGACTCTGGGTGTTTGAAAAGTGGGGAACAAGGGAAGGACTTGATCTCCTGACTTTTAAATCAAGAGTCATCTACGAATGGATTAAGAAAATGTGGAATCTATACACAATGGAATTTTATGCAGCCATGAAGAAGAACGAAATGTTATCATTCGCTGGTAAATGGATGGAATTGGAGAACATCATTCTGAGTGAGGTTAGCCTGGCTCAAAAAACCAAAAATCGTATGTTCTCCCTCATATGTGGACATTAGATGAAGGGCAAACACAACAAGGGGATTGGACTATGAGCACATGATAAAAGCAAGAGCACACAAGGAAGGGGTGAGAATAGGTAAGACACCTAAAAAACTAGCTAGCATTTGTTGCCCTTAACGCAGAGAAACTAAAGCAGATACCTTAAAGCAACTGAGGCCAATAGGAAAAGGGGAACAGGTACTAGAGAAAAGGTGAGATCAAAAAGAATTAACCTAGAAGGTAACACCCACGCACAGGAAATCAATGTGAGTCAATGCCCTGTATAGCTATCCTTATCTCAACCAGCAAAACCCCTTGTTCCTTCCTATTATTGCTTATACTCTCTCTACAACAAAATTAGAAATAAGAGCAAAATAGTTTCTGCTGGGTATTGAGGGGGGGGAGAGGGAGGGGGCGGAGTGGGTGGTAAGGGAGGGGGTGGGGGCAGGGGGGAGAAATGACCCAAGCCTTGTATGCACATATGAATAATAAAAGAAAAATGAAAAAAGAAAAAAGAGTCATCTAGATGGACCCTAGAACAATTTCCTGTTATCTCTCATGCCTCTTCCTACTGCTGACTCTGAAATTGCTTGGCTTGGCTTTGTTGCCATGATAACAATTATAGTCATTTTCATTCATTACCCCTTATTTGAGCCTAATTGTAATGGAGTAGAATACAAATTATGCTCATCTCTCGATGTGCCATACTAACTTCAGATTTTTTTTCATTATAACACTAGATTTGGTTCCCTTTTGCTTAGTATTGCTCACATGACTTGGTTATGTACACATTTTCAGTAGGGAAAAAGACCTGTTTCAATAAGCTAAATCAATATCTGCTGAGTCAGGGGAGACTCAGGTGATAGATACCATGACAAAGAATAGGAAATTTTTCTTCCATTTTCCCCTTTGATCCTTTCTCTTTCTCCTGGTCATATTTTCTTGCCTCTCCATGCAAGTGGTAGAAGATGCTCTTGCATGACAGGATACTGAGTTTATTAAAGTAACCAGCCGAGAATGATGGCTCTTTTGGGTCTGATTCCAAATTTCCAGTAGAAAGAATCTCACTAATCTGGCTTGGTTGACTATTGTGGGTCCAATTAGTGACTAATTGATGGGTGAAATAAATCAGGAAGAGTTTACCAGGTGGGACAGCTGGGCGTGGCAAACCAGGCTCACTTCTTTGAGCCTTTTTGTGGAGTGGAGGTGATGATGCACAGAACCTGTCTTATAGGGGCACCGTGCATGTTGCAGAAGGCAGTGTTCACAGAGTACTTTGCATAGAGTACATAACACCGAATGTAATATTTACCATTATTATTGGTGGTACCTCTTTGGGTCCTTAAACTGTTTAAAGTTTTTAAGCAGGCATAATATAAAAATCTATTAAAATTTTTACACAAGAAGAATCTAAAAATCTCAGGGACATTTTGTCGAAGAGTTTTATTTTTTCCCCCAAAGCGCTTAACAATTGTTTAGGTATTTTCACACATGAGATCCAATTTGGGCGGGCTTTGAAAGCTGGCATGTAATATTTCACTAATCCAGCAGGGGGCAGGCTTTCCAAACTTAAATGCTCTGTGCAGTGGAGACATTGCTCCATGAGGAATGGGATTCCAGCAAGAGCTCCTGGCTTAGAGACGCTGCTGATTTTCAGAAATTCAGTATATCCTTTAAGAAACGTGAGAAATAACAAGCAAAGAAACATTTTCAAGGCTGAGACAAATTCTTGGTTATGCGACACGGTGGCTCCTTGTCCCTAACTACCCTTATCTTTTTGCCTTTGCTTCTGGGCCTCTTCTCACTTCCTGGGTCTTCCTAATTCTTATCCTTTTCTATGAAAAGCTATCCTATGAAAAATAACCGTGATCTAAATCTTAAAGAAATAAAAATCCCAGGAATTTCACTGTGAGCACAAGCGTGTCATACCACTAAAAATGGAACTTGGGTTTTCAGATGTCTTGCCAGGATGTCCTCACCAAAAGAAGGGAAATGTTAGTGGTTTAAAGCAAGGAAATTGAAGGTAGGTAGGCCTGTGTCTTAAATTCTGGTTTTGGTTAATATGCACATGACCTTGGGTAAGTCTTACTCTCATCTCCAACAGGGGAACCCATCTTAGGTTTTGGTGAGGATGAAGGGGACAACTGTCATAGTACAGTGTCTGGTACATAAAATACATTCAATATGATCATTATTATAATAAAAGTTTTATTACTGGATAATATATTGATAAATTATTAGTGATATAATTCTATATTACCTTATTATTATATTTTTATCATGATCACATCTTATCCCACATCCCAGACAGTCCTTGGGGTTTTACTTTTAGATCTGAACTGGAGGAAAAGGGCACCCTTTAAATGGAACACTGACATATTAGGCAGAAGACAGAAGAAAAACACCAGAGTCTGGTGACTATTACAGGAAAATTAGATGAAAGAGTTGGGGCCATTGAAACGGGAGCATTTATGATTTATGGGGAATGTAAAAGCAGTCTTCAAATACATGTACAGTTGGAGGGAATCCAGAGAGGGAATTCAGAATTTCTGATTATTTTTGAACTAGAAAGAAGCCTTTAGGCTGTCTAGTTCACTATATACCCAGACACAGAAGTTAGTCTGAAAAACTAAATAAAAATTTAAATATCACATTTAGAGGGGACTTGGAAGTTCCTGAGATGTAGGTTCAAACTCTTCATTAAAGGAAGCTGCTGTGGAAAAGAGGAAGTGGTTGTCCTATGCAGTGGTGAGATCCAGGACACTATGATGCCATCAAGGAGAGTCTCACGTTAGATAATTCTGAGGTTGTTGACTTCACATAAAGGCTCTATGTGCCATGGGCTCACTACTTGAAGTTCAGTTGGCTTTAAATTGAATGTTTCAATGACACATTCATTGAAGATACTGCATCAGGCTGTCTTTACCACTTACGCTTGTAATATACACCATTCTATACTTCCTTCTAGAATCCACAGAAAAACAATAATAGCCAGAAATAATTAGATGGAATACAGGCTAAGACAGGCAGTTCTGGATAATGACAACAATAAGAGCCAATAAACCTTTTTAAAAAAATTATTAGGATATATTCATTGTACAGGGGGCATTCACTGTAGCAATGCCAAATAGGCTTGTATTGTACATTGGTTAGCTTGCCCCCACCATTTCTCTCCATTGACCCTCTCTCAAGTCAACAAATCTAGTCAACAGCCCTTCACCTCTCTGGTGTAGGGCTTGTACATACAGTGTTATGAAGTGCTAGTATCACTAGTGACAATGAGTGCTCCCATTATTTTCTGAAGAGAATGCAAGATGGTGCAAGATGTAATATACTCATTGTAGAAGATAAAGAAGTTTGTTTAATAGCACGTGACTTTTGAAGCAGTCATGTGATAAAGATGTGAATTCAAAGATCTCAGTCATTTCCTCCCAGTGGAAAGTTATCAGAGACAAACAGAAAATCAATGAGTATAAATGTGTAACTATTGCACAAATGACTTTCATCTGGGTTATAAGCACATCACATTGAATTTAGCTGACAACCCAATGAAAATACCGAAATGCCAATTACTCTCTCTGAGAGCCAGAAGTTTTTAACAAGGAGGTAGGATAACTACAGAGAAAGTTGCTGGGATTTTAGGGCCTGAGCTCAGTTAGATTCTGGGCACTGATCATTGCAAACCTGGCACCTCCCCAAACTGCTCTCACCAAGAAGCAATGTCAAGTTTGTCTCTGAAGTTCCCAGGTTGCAGAATTCATGTCGGTTCTCAATGTAACCTTCCCATTCCCACTCAGACACTTCTAGGCTCTCAAAAAAGACAACAAAACTAATTTCTACCGAAGTGTGAGGCTGATAACAGTTTAACCTACACTTCTATACTTCTTATAGGGTAAACACAGAACAGAAGTGTTTATTGTATGTTACTTTTTTGGGTATAATGATATATCATCAGATCTACTTATGTTTTCAAAAATAAACAATGAACTAATGAAATCTAACAAAAACAGTTACAGGAAAAAAACTCAGGTGTGAACGCAATCCTTCCTTGGATGGACTTTGTCTTGTGGTTTTTATTTTGGAACAAAAGTGCGTTGGAGCCAGCATATACCAGCTAACAGGAGCAAATTGTTAAATTTTCAGGAATTTTGTGAGCCAGTTATGAAAAGCTGTTATCTGTGCTATTGAGATTATTTGCATCCATTTTATCTCTATGGTAGAAATACTGTAAAATGTGTGCTGCTGTGCATCTTTCAAACTTTGTGCTCAGTGGACCTAACATTGATAACTTGAAGTTGATTATAAGTAGTAATACTTACACCATAGAAATTGCCAAAATCAGAGCTCATGTTCCCAAGCACAATAAATGCCAAAACAATACTGCTTTAGAGCCATGTTAATATTTCACATCATTTAAAAGCTATTATTTTACACAAGTCAAAGTAAAATTTGCAAAGATTAATCACTAAAAATAGAAGGCAAACTGAAATAAACAAAATTATCAAACATTTATCATTTAGTTACCATGACAATGTGAAGAAAATTTACTTCAAATGATTTCACAATGCAGTATTTTGACTTTAAATTCCTAGTGGAATATATTCTAAAGAAAAAATAATGCAAGGAATTCTTAATCTAGCCAGGTGCGGTGGCTAATCCTGTAATTGTAGCTAATTTAGGAGGTGGAGATCAAGAGGATCACAGTTGGAGGCCAGCCCTGGCAAAAAGTTGGCAAGATCTCATGTCACCCATTAAAAGTTGGGTGTTGGTGCAGCCTGTCACCCCAGCCAGCTATGTGGAAGGCATAAATAGGAAGATCATGGTCCAGGCAGGCCCAGGCAGAGAAGTGAGACCTCATTCAAAAAGGGCTGGGGTCATGGCTCAAGGGATAGAAAGCCTACCTAGCAAGCTCCTGAGTTCAAACCCCAGTACTGCTAAAAAAACATTTTAAAAAAGGAATTTTAAATCTGCATTAAATAGACTTATTGTCAATAATAATTATATTGTTACTTTGAAACTATAATATACATACATGTCTGTATATATCCCAGGTTGAAGTTTCCCTAAACAGTTCATTCCTTATCCAGTCCGGTAATACACAAGATAAATATGTGATGCTGTGTTTTCTCAGAGAGTGAAGAAATTATCAAAGCCTACTGAGGTCACATCAAAAGCACATAGAATGCAGTTTGAAGGGGCTCCATTAGGAAATGAACGATGCTCCAATTTGAAAGGGAGAATTCAAACTTTTATTTCCAGATGGCATGACAGTTTACACAGGAAATCTGAGAAAGTCTCAAAAGCTACTAAAACTAGTAAGTTGACCAAGCTTGCTAGATCAACCATCAATATGCAAAGATCAATGGTATTTTATACAGCAGCAATAAACTACCAGAATTGAAAATGAAATGATGCCTTACAGTAGCACAAAAATATGATACATAGGAATAAACTCGACCAAAGATATGGAAGACCTGTATACTGAAAGTTATAAAACATTGCCAAGAGAAATTAAAGCAAACTTAAACAGAGATACCACTGTCGTATATTTGAAGAGGCAGTGGTGCTAAAACGTTGATGAAATCTAATCAAAATCACCACAGATTTTTTTGTTTCAGAAATTGACAAGATGAACCTGAAATTCATATGAATGTGCCAAGGATATAGAATAGCTAAAAATTTGGAAAGAGGAAAGGCACTGGGGAGTAAAGACTACCTGATTTCCAAATTGATAAAGTTATACCAAGACAGTGGTGACACTGGAATCGAGGTAGACAAATGGAATGGATTAGTGGACTAGAAGAAAGAGTCCTGAAACCGACTCAAACATAAGTAAAATGTTTATTGTTGTCAAAGTGTACAGCCTATTCCTTGCAGAAAATATAGTCTTTGAACAAATTGCTCTGGAAAAACTGAATATCATGTGCAAAATACATGACCTTTGATCTGCAACCCATTCCATATAAAAAAATAAATCAAAATACATAATAGACCTAAGTGTGAAATCCTAAACCATAAAACTTCCCAAAGAGACCATGGGATAAAATTTTTGTGCCTATGGGTTATACAAAAATTTCCTAAACATTGTACCAAAAGGATAGACAGGGAGAAAATATCTGATTCACAGATATTTTCTGTGAAAATATCATATTCACAGATATGATTTGTCTGATAAATGACTTGTATTGAGATTATGTAAAAACTCCCAAAATTTAGTCATAAGCAGAAAAAAACAAGGAATAAAAGATGTCAATAGATACTTTCATCAAAGATGTTTAGCCTCTTTAGTTTGCATCCAGGGAATTACAAATACAAACCATAATGAGATACTGCTAATACATCTATTAAAATTAAAAAACTGACAAGTGTTGGGGAGGATGTGAATGTCGTTATTTGAATATGAAGTGTCCTACAAGCTCTTGTGCTAAAGCGTGGTCCCCAGCTGCTGATGCTATTTTGGGAGGTGCTGAAAACATAAAGGGGGGCCTATCTGGAGGAAGCACGTCACTGGGAGCTTGACCTAGGTGGGCATCTCTGCTCCACCACACACTTCTCACCAGGACCCCAAAACAATGAACCACCTGACCACAGGCTGAAACCCCAGAAACAGTGAGCCAAATTTGATCTTTCCTCCTTAGATTATTTGTCTCAGGTATTTGTCACAGCAATGGAAAGCCTGAGGAGTGCAGTGGAGGAAACAATCTCACACTTAAAGTGTAAAATGGGGAAATTTTTAACATATGAGTATACTCATGAAGTCAATACCACAATCAAGATAGTGAAGACACCAGCATCCCCAAAATTTTCTCAAGCCCCTTTGTAATTCTTTTTTCCCACCATTCCTTGCTGCCTTTCCCTTAACTCTCTAGGCAGCCACTGACACTTTCTCTCTTACTATAGTCTGAGATTTTAGAGCTTTATATAAACAGAATCATATAGTGTGTATGATTTTTTTTCTGGCTCACTTAGCTGAGCATATTTTTAGATTCATCCACCTTGTTTTTTTTTTTTTTTCATATCCACCTTGTTTTATATATGAATAGTTTATTCCTTTTCATTTCTGGGTAGTATTCCATTTTATGGATATACCACAATTGATATATCTGCTCCCCTGTGGATGAAAGTTGACTTGTTTCCACTTTTTTTTGGCTATTGCAAATAAAGCTGTTCTGAACATACCTTTCTTTGAGTAAATATCTAGTAGTAGAAAGGCCACATCATACGGTAAAGAATATTGAATGTTTTGTGAAACTTCCAAGCTGTTTTTGAAATCTTATCAATGACCTATTGAGGTCAGGATCATATCTCGTCTTTTAGAGGAAATTTGAGTGTCAGAGATGTCATGTTGCATAACTAGCAAATATTAAAACCAAAATAAACCTTGTCCTCCTACTACACACCCCATCAGCCAATGGACATTCCTAACAACCTAGTCTTACCAGTAGCTTGAGATAGACACAGCTAAAGAACTAGGAGCTAGAATACTGCTTCAAAATTTATCCCATGAAGCATTAGTCTCATGAGATGATATGTGACACAGGGTCCCACATGCTAGGTAGTTTGGGAAGTCTGCATCCTTTAGTCCCACTGTACAAGATATCACATGAAAATGCAAAGGATATGAAAGATTCTATAATAACAAAACCATTTACATTTGTTGAATCAAGTGTTTCCTAAACATATTCGAGCACAGAACATTTTTCCCATCTACAATTTTTTTATGTTTTAGCATACATTAATAATACAAGGGAGGCTTCACTGCAGTAATTCCATACATGCAAGCAGTATGCTTTGAACAGGTGTATGACAGTCCCTTAAACCCACTGCTTTTAACCAAACATCATAAACTTTACAAGAATAAACATATGTTAAAGATGCTGCCAGGTCAGGATAACTGCACTCTCTCCTTTTACCTGCCCCCCTGAGACATCATAAGAGTCCCAAGCAAAGTTCTGATCTTGAAGCAGTGAAACTCTTCACCCAGGCATCACATTGAGGCTTCTGTACTGATTGCCTGGCTATCAGAATAAATCATTTTATTCTTATATTGAATCAAAGCCTACTGGGACTTGCTCATTTCAAGCTCAGTTATTCTTTGACACTTCGAACTTCACTAGAGAAAAAAAATCTTTAAGCCTCTTCAGAGTGGATGAACAAAGCCTGTGTACGTTTTAAGCATATCTCCTGCACCATACAGACTACAGCATCTCATGCAATTAAGTGCAGGGGAAGCAGCTTTGAACAACTTGTTGATCTGCATGGCTTTTAGTCTGCACAATCCAAGTTCTATTACAGACTTATGCCCAGCCACATTTACGCATTGGGAAGGCACCAAATTTTCATTTACACGGCTTAGATTGCCTCATGAACCTACAAATAGCCTTGAGTGTGATTTATTTTCCCATCAATAGGGGGATTTGCTCCATCTCGAAATGGACACTATTGTAAAATCCAGAAAGTACAGGCTTCCTTCCCACACCTGACAACAGTGATTGTAGTGATGCAAAGTGGGGCAGGAGGATGGGAGGAGGTTGTGCGGAAGCTTGCACAGGTCATTATCCACTCACCACTTCAGATCCATCCTGTCTCCTCCTGCTCTGTGTCTAAAGATGCTGGTCTCCCTGGATCTCACCACTCCTCTTCCCTTTCCTTCTGGGAACAAGATATTGGATCTCATACCTCTGCTGTTTCCATTCATAGCCTCCTTGCCTGACTGTGCTTGACTGGGGTTGCCCTCCCCCACCCTCAGCCCCAACTCCTGCCAGGTACCACTCTCTACAGCTGCATGGTTCTGTGTGGAGTCCACATCAATTCACCTTCCCTGACCCCTTCTGACCTCGGGATAGAAAGCTGCCCAGTGTTGCTAATTCTAGGGTGCCCCTTGTCTGTCCTTTTCACCCTGTTCCCACCTTGTAAAAAGTCCCTTTACTAATTATCTTCACTAATTACCCTTTTGAGTGTGCCAGCTGTTTCTCGCCAGCATTCCAATATACACTCCCCTTCTAATGTTAAGTTCCTACAAATTATATAATATTATGCCAGGGTTAAAAGTTGTGATATGAAAGTCTTTCTTTTTTCTAGTACTGGGGATTGAGCCCAGGAAGTCTTTCAAATTATCTGTTCTGCTTTGAACAGGGAATTTTTTGAACATGTATAAGTTTACAATGAGTATTTGGCACTAAAATGGTGAATTCTAACTTTCCTCTTTGTGAGTTTAGGAAAGCATTTTGGCATCTTAGACTAGCTATAGACTAGCTGTCAGAGGTGTTTCTTCTGACTTTTTGTACGCAGAAGAAGTTCTGAGACTTGCTGGCTTTGCCCCAGGCCATTTTCTCACCTGTACTCATACTGTCTGGATGAAGAAGTCAGTTTACTTTCCTTATTTCCAAACCAGTGGCTAATTGGGGAAGTGAAAGGCTCTGGGGCCCTCACCCACCACACCTGCTTTCAAATTCTTCTCCTTTCACCCCCTGTGCTCTTCCTCACCTCTCTCCTTGAGAGTAACATTTCCTTCTGCTCCCTCCACTTCCTTCTCGTTATTTGCTGACATATGTTCCAAGACAGTGATTCTCAACCACTTGTGAGGTATGTCATGATAACACATAACTCTTGGGAGCTAGAATTCTCCAGATTTATATATTTTAAAAATATTTTACTTAAAAATATTTGAATAGATTCAAAGTTTCTCCCTTCAGTAATGTAACTTTCCATCTAAAATCTGTAAGCCTTCCTTGAATGGCAGAAAGAAATGCGGAATAAAGTCTAATGTGTCAGGAATTACACATAAATGGTAGTCTTACCCATCCGTCACTGAGCTGCATTGAACAGCTCCAGCCATTCGAAGTAACTGGAGTGGTTTATTTCTGCACACACAGAGAACTGTTTCTGACTCATTAAAATCTGGGCATTCCTGTGGGAGTGTCACATATTGAAATGTCATCCATCAACTGAGTTGTACAAAAGAGGTTGAGCACAGCTGCTCTAGGGAACAACTAATAGAAATCCTATTACAGCTGGGAAGTCCCCAGTGAAGCCTTGATATGATTTGAGAGAGAAACTCTCTATTGTAATAATTACATGATTATATGTGTGCATTTTGAATGGGTCTTATCTCTTGAAAATCATTTCCCCTTCAACATTTCCTTTTAAGCCCGGCTTTTCCTGCATCATCTGAAACAATTTCCAAGTAGGGTTCATCTCTTACTTTCCCCTAAGTGCCAAGTAGGGTTCATCTCTTACCTTCTCCTAAGTGTGACAAAGTAAATTAGCCTACTTTCAGCCTTTTGAATCCATCAGTTCAGACTTGCTGATATTGGAAAACATAAGCATTTAAATGTAATGAATGTGTGGAATTTTTTAAAGCAAAAATAAAATCAACTTAATGGGACCCAGTAATGAGGGGAGAGCCAGTTTGCACTCATTGTGCAAGGAACATGCTTACAAGACAAGACACAGATTCCTCTCTTGTGAGTTTGGTAACTGGGCTTTTTGTTGCTGTTACTGGGTGAGGTTTCAGATTTATGCTCTCTCTCCACCTTTGATTTTAGTGGCTTTCACATTTCAAAAGAACAGGTGAAAGGAGGGAACAGGTGGAGGAAAAAAAAGAAGTTATAAATAGGCAACTGGAGACTATCTTAGCTTTATTTTGTAGAATCTCCTAGTACCTATCAACTCCATTCCTAGAAGTGATTTGCTTTTCAATGACAAACTTAGAAAATATTCTGCTTTGAAAGGGGATTTTTTAAAAAAAGAAATTGTACAAGTTTATAATGAGCAAAGGTATTTGGAACTAAAATGATGAATCTTAACTTTTCTCTCAGTGGGTTTTGGAATGCATTTTGGCATCTTAGACTAGCTTGAGCATGGCTGTCAAAGGTATCTGTTTTCTTCTGACTTTTCATCCTCACAAGAAGTTCTAGAAGACACTGGTTTCACCCTAGGCTGTTTCTACACCCTACTATTCAACTTGGCATTCAAGTAGAACCCCTAAAGTCCTGCACTGAAAAGTAGTCACACAAATGGTTTCCAAATTGTAGTGGATAGTTTTTTTCCTGCACAAAAGGACAGACACCTGGCATTGCAGTTGTGAGAAGGGATTTGCCAGGGCCTGGCTTCAGGAAGGAGCCAGCTATCCAGTGCTGAAGGTCTGGCTGGGGAGGGCCACCAGGTGGGCTCTCCACTGAGCAGGGGGCTCTGGGGAGGATCTCAGGTGGGAAGCAGAACACTGTCTGAGGGCTACAATATGATAGGACAGGGCTGTGAAGAATAATAGTTTGCATCAGAGAGGGTCAACAGAGCTCTCTGCAAGAGCACTGCTATAGGAAACCGGGCCTTCCTGGTTTCCTATAGATACATTTCAGGGGGCTGAATGGCAGGATAGCAGCACAGGGATGCTGTCTTTCAGCAGGGAGGGCCTCAGAGTCAGAATGGTCTGCAGCACCTGCTAAGAAAAGACAAGGCCAGTCCTGAAGGCCCTGGCCAGGCAGGTGGAGAGGTTCAAGAACTAAAGATTTGCAGGACTGGTGAAAAATTGGACCTGGGGCTCAGAAATGGCCCCTGGTATAAATGAGAGACAGGAAAGAAGCAGTTGAGCCAACACAGCAAGATCCAGAGTTTCAGAACAGAACTTGTTAATCCCTTCCACTTAAAGTATGATCTGATCCTAAAAATGTGAGCTAATTCTTTAGACCTGCAGAAACTCTTTCTCAGCACTCAAAATAACAAGAAGAAATTTCAGTTCTCCAAACTTGTCTATGACACATTGCTTGGAGGCAAGTGACAGAAAGCTCATTAAAATTAGCTTTGAGCAACTACAGGGAAAGGCGTCTACTGCTCACGTAACTAAAAAATGCCAGATCAACTCGTCAGTTACAAACCCTGCTGTCCAAAGGCTGAAATGCTGATCCTTGGGCTCTTTCCTCATATTTCTCTTCAACTGGTTCCTGCCTAGTGTTGGGCTGGTAAAATGTTGAGTAACTTGGCCTCTTACAAAAAAGGATGCATGTAAATGTATAAACTGACTATAAATTTCACTAACATAAATGATGTCCAGCACAATTTACTAATTTTTATGTAGAATTTGTTTCTTTTTGCTCAGTTGTTATTTAGTTCAGCCCTCTTTATGAATCAGTTGAGAAATCTTAATATTTTGTATCTGCCATCTGCCGTGTTGCTTATTCTGTCAGCCTTGGTTTGATTGTATATTACAATTCTTTATGCTTTTTATGCCTTCATCCTAGTCATCATTAAAAATTTTTTGTAACAGGATAGATTCCTGTGAGATGCCACTAGAAGCTTCTTTTTATATGGCCATTCATCCATTAACTAATTTTCATTTACAGTGACTATCCAAATCATTACAAATCCAATGCAGGCACAATTGTGTGTCAACTATGTCTTGTGCATAAAAGAGGGACCAATGTCTTAAGCTGATTATTGTTCATTCTTTGAACAATAGTCTAGAAGAATGATGAGGCAATTAGTATTATGAGGATTTTGTTTCTTATGGGAAGCAAGTAGGATTAGTAATATGCGATGTTGACTGTGGCTCTATAATAGGTCATAGGAAGATCTGTAAACCCCCTTTTCAGAAGATAAAAATGTTTATGTTGCAAAGCTAGAAGAGACCATGTAATGATTGTCACATTTCTGTGAGAAATTCCTCTGTCTGGAATTTATGCTGACTTGAAATTTAATAAGGCAGAGAGACCTGCCCACAGAAACTGCCTGGAGGAAGCTGGTAATAGGTAGCAATGTCATCATTTCTTCCCTAGGGCTCTAAAATCAAACAGTCCCTCCTGTGAAATCACTTGACCATGCCCACGGAGTTCACATATGTCTGCGTGAGGTCGGGGAAGAGTTGGGAATGGACATACCGTCCAGAAGACCACAACTGCCTGCCTCTTCCCACCTCCTTCCTCCACCACAAGCAAGGAAAACCCTCCTAGGAATATGGCACTTAGTACATGGAGTCTGGGGTGTACCTCTCAACTTGAAAAAGCTCTAAAACAAAGTCAGCTCATAATTGGACCACTTTTTCTTCTGGTTGGGTGTTGTGGCAATTTTCTATTTAGCTAACAGGTGCCTTGTGTCTAGCTTGCTGTTGAGGGAGTGTCACAAGGTAACACGGATGGGGAGGGGGTGTCTTTCCTCTTGCCTCATCAGGTAGTACAATGAGTTCTTTCTTTTTTTTTTTTGATGGCACTGGGGTTTGCGCTCAGGGCTTTGGGCTTGGGAGGCAAGTGCTCTACCAACTGAGTCATGCCTACAGTCCATTTTATTTTATTTTTCAGATAGTGTCTCATGGTTTTTGCCCAGGTTGGCCTTAAACCCCAATCCTCCTATCTAAGACCTTCTGCATAGCTTAGATCACAGACCACCACACTGGGCTTGTTTGTTAAGATGGATCTTGCTAACTTTTTGCCCAGGTTGGCTTCAAACTGTGGTCCTCCCAATCTCTACCTCCTGAACAGCTGAGATTACAGCTGTGAGCCACCATGGTGGGCTGTGCACTGATTCTTGCCAATCTTTCAAGACTGCTGCTTTTTATTTTTATTTTATTTTTTATTATTTTATTATTCATATGTGCATACAAGGCTTGGGTCATTTCTCCCCCCTGCCCCCACCCCCTCCCTTACCACCCACTCTGCCCCCTCCCTCTCTCCCCCACCCCCTCAATACCCAGCAGAAACTATTTTGCCCTTATTTCTAATTTTGTTGTAGAGAGAGTATAAGCAGTAATAGGAAAGAACAAGGGTTTTTGCTGGTTGAGATAAGGATAGCTATACAGGGCATTGACTCACATTGATTTCCTGTGTGTGTGTGTGTGTTACCTTCTAGGTTAATTCTTTTTGATCTAACCTTTTCTCTAGTTCCTGGTCCCCTTTTCCTATTGGCCTCAGTTGCTTTTAAGGTATCTGCTTTAGTTTCTCTGCGTTAAGGGCGACAAATGCTAGCTAGTTTTTTAGGTGTCTTACCTATCCTCACCCCTCCCTTGTGTGCTCTCGCTTTTATCATGTGCTCATAGTCCAATCCCATTGTTGTGTTGCCCTTGATCTAATGTCCACATATGAGGGAGAACATACGATTTTTGGTCTTTTGGGCCAGGCTAACCACATTCAGAATGATGTTCTCCAATTCCATCCATTTACCAGCGAATGATAACACTTCGTTCTTCTTCATGGCTGCATAAAATTCCATTGTGTACAGATACCACGTTTTCTTAATCCATTCGTCAGTGGTGGGGCATCTTGGCTGTTTCCATAACTTGGCTATTGTGAATAGTGCCGCAATAAACATGGGTGTGCAGGTGCCTCTGGAGTAACCTGTGTCACAGCAAGACTGCTGCTTTTTAAAGTATCCTTTGCTTTGTGTCCCAATTTGCATCTATCCCTCATAGCTTTTCATAATCAGAATCCCTTGGAGTGTCCATGAGGCTCCTTAGGTCTCTATGTCACCTCCCCATTTTCTTTCTACTTGAGGTCATTTCTGATGACTTGTCAATATTTTGCTAAGTTGACCTCCAGTGTCCTTTTAGGCATATTCCTACTTCATCACAGACAATGGATCACACCTACATTTATCTCAACATCCTATGAGATACTTCCTCAAAGACCAGATGGATGGCAAACACTCACAACTGTTTCTTACCATTGTGTCATGGGGCCACTTTCCCTCATGACAACTATCACTTCCATAATGCTTCAGTGTGATTAGAGTTACTTTCTTGCTCTCTCTCAAAGAATAATATAGCATTGAGATTCAGTGAGTCCCAAACAGAAAGCCTGGAATGAAATCTGTCTGGGAGCCCAACCAGCATAGCTGTTTTCCTTCTCATCTCCCCTACTCCAACAGAGAAGAAATTATTAATAAGCCAAGCCATGGATTTATTATGCTCATCTGCCAGCAGAGTGGCCCTTCTTGTAGACATCTGTATTTCCAACCCTCTATTGCCAAATGCAACCTTGCTTCTGTGTCCGTTTGAGTCTCACACAGGGTTTTGTACCTTCTTGACACACTTCTTCATTGGGTTGTTCTTTTCAAACTAGCTTTCCTTTCCAATGCCCCATTCCAGCTGACAGTTCAATTCCTTGGTCTCTGTAACACCCATGGGGTAGTATTTACTTCTCTCCGTGAAGAGGTCATGTTCATTTTATTCATTGCCTGTGCATTAAACAGAGAACCTAGTGCATGATAGCCAAAAATGTGGGTTAAGTAGAAAGAAGTTGTCATATGAAAGCTTAAATATTTTCTCAAATATTCTCCTTCTAACTATATTTTCTTGAAAATACTTGGTTTCTTTTTTTTTTACTATTATTTTGTCTAGATTTCACAGCCTACGCTTTCTCAGTTTATAGATTCTGGAACTTGAGGTTTTAGGACCAATAATTTCTTGCAAGCTCACTAGGATTAGAGTTACCTATTTTCTCCCTCTCAAAGAATAATATAGCAGTGAGATGCAGTGAGTCCCAAACAGAAAGCCAAGAATGAAATTTCATTAGAAAACAGCGACGCAACCAAGATTTCCACTATTCCTTTGGCAAAAGGTCACTTTTGCATTATTTGAAGCTGTCACATAGGAGACTTACCCTGCTTTTTAGAAGGGAGTCTTAACTGGGCTTGATGATGCATGCCTGTGAGTCCAACTGAAATAGAGGGATGGTTGAGTTTGAGGCCAGCCTGGGCTACACAGAGAGTTCAAGGTCAGCCTTGGCTGAATAGTAAGACTCTGCCTCAAAAAAACAAAAACAAATAAACAAAAACACCAGGAAGGAAGTTTCGCCTGTGTGGTGATGAAGGAAACAGAAGGACAGAGAGGAAAGAGCAGTTTGAAAACTCAGAGGTTTTACTCTAAGATATAAAATGTCACTGTGGACCGTGTTCCTAAGAGAAACTCACAAATAACTTTTATAGATAAACCAAGAAAAGCTTAATTGAAGATCCAGGGAGAGTTGGCTCTCCCCCCCTAGAAGGATAAAAATGACATTTCAGTGGAGAAGACAGTATAATTATCACTTTAGGTTTGGAAGAGATGTTATGTCAGAAAGGAGAGGGACAGTTCAAAGCAGATTGAAGAAGAAAAGAGACACTGAAAGGAACAATGGAAACATGGAAGTATTGATCAGATGGATGCAGTAAGAAAACAGTTGTCCCTCGATATCCAGCACTCCTACAGATGCCAAAGTATCAAAATTTGTGAATGCTCAAGTTTCTTATCTAAAGTGTCATTTTTGCACATATTTTAGATTCTCGTGATGACTTATAACACCTAATACAATGTAAATGCTAGGCAAAGATTTATTACACACATTGCTTAGCAAACATGGCAAAAAGAAGCTGGTACATGTTCAGTACAGGCACAAGGTTTTTAAAAATATTTTCTACCTGTATTTGGTTGAATCCACAGATATAGAACCTAGGGATACAGAGAGCCAACTGTACTGTTTATTGAGGATACAAGCTGCTCCTTTCTTGTTCCTCATTAGCAAGTAGAAGGAGCAATTGTCTTGTTGAGTTACATGTTTTTAGACAAATTTTCTGGAAAAGGATTTGGTTTCAGAACAAATAAATTCCTGGAAATACTGAAAAGGCAAGCTCATGTGATCCAGAGTGAACTGAGTGGTTCCTCATGAAGAAACATTCCCTGGTGCCCTTGATAAAACTTCTTCTGTTAATGATAATGATGATGATTATTCCTGGTTCTTCAACAATTCCTCATTTCCCTTCCCAATGACCATGGGCGTTGGCAGAGCCCAACGCTGAAGGTTCACCATTGCCCTCGTGTGTCACACCTCCCTCTCTACAGTGATGTCCATGGCTTTCTTCCTAGTCCAGACACATCTGGCTACCACCTGAGCATCATGTGTGACTTCAAATTTCCCCAACGAAATTCACAATTTCTTCACATCATATCTATTTATCCTGCCAGGTAGACTTTCTCTTTGGCAGGTGGAAGAAGCATAAGAAGAGGGTATTTGAGGGCAGATGTAGGACACTGCCAGGAGCAGGCAGAGATATATATGACACACTCAAGAGTCTTCCTTTTTGCTTGAGAACTGCCTGTTCTGGCCTCTGATCCTGACCTTTGTTGCTATTTTGCCTTTGTGCTCTTGAATGCCCAGGTCTCCCTTTTTATCTTGAGGACTTTAACTTGGCCTGAGTTCTAGAACCAGCTCATTAGTCTGACCCCACCTGGTAACCCTCACTTTGCTAGTAAGTCAAAAGAATGCACAGAGTAAATACAAGGATACACAGAAGTAAACATAGAGTGTCATGAGAAACTCGTCATAGTTGCTACTTCTGGAGAGAGAAATTAGACATCTAGGGGCAAGAGGAGAGAGATTTGTCAATTAAAGCCTATTATGCATTTTGATTTTTTAAGTTATATATATTTATTTTTAATTTAATTATTTTTGCAATTTGAACCCAGGGCTTTACACATGCTAGGCAAGCACTCTACCATTGACCTACACTCCCAGCCCTTGCATTTATTATTTACTTCAAAATTAAATGGAAAAGTATTTGTTCTTTGGTCAGCTGGCCATCCCTTGTTCAGTCAGAAGATATTGATTGAGTGCTTACTGCATGCCAGACACTGTTGAATAAGCAATGCTCTCTCAGTTATTATTCTAGTAAATAGAAACAGTCAATAAAAAGATAGATAAAAGGTAACAAGCTAACTTCACCATCTCACACCTATTTGGAAGGCTACTAAGAAAATCCAGAATATAATGAATATTGGAGAGGATGTAGAGAAATTAGAACACTCATGCACTATTGGTGAGAATGCAAAATGGTGCAGCTTCTGGAAAAATGTGACTGCCTGGCATATAGTAGGTTATTAATAATGGCTGTTGAAAAATAAATATGTGAATAAGTTGATGAAATGGAAGTATCAGCAATTTCTCATTTGCCTAATTTAATAAAAAAATTATTTGATTGTTTCTTCTCAGAATGAATCTATTGAATGAATGTAATTTGGCCAAAAACAAATTTAAAAAACTACTACAAACCTTCTTAAGATAATGATGTATAACTGTATCTATATGGAAAACTGTGCAACATTCCTTAAAACTTTCTCACCACTCCTTTCCTTTAATGAACTTTGAACCATCCCATATCATCTTCAATGTGTTGCTCTCCAGATGTTTTCTGGACTTTTCTCTACCACTCTGCCAATCAATTCTTTCCATCAAAAAAAAAAAATAACCTGTCATGAGTTGTCTTAGGATTTGCTCTCTATTATGAAATGTAATTGATTAAACTATTCCCATTAAATGAGCTACAAGTCCTAAGACAATATTTTTACCAAAAAGCCATTAAGGAATAGTTCTTCTGAACATAGGTCAGAGAAATATCTGGGACCAAGTAGCTTTTCAGAGTCCTGAAATCCTTCCAGTTAGTCCATTCCTCAGAGTGCACAGGGATAATCTAAACTATATAGGAATAATCTTCAAAGAAATATACCTTGGTCTATACTTGCCCGCTCTAACTCCTCTACCATTGGAAGAAAAAATGTCCTAATTAGAAAACTTTTTCACAACTGCATTCTTTACTGTGGATTAAACCATTTCTTACATTTTTCCTAAGAAAAGCAAATCCACCTTCTAACATTGTGGTTACTCATGCCAATATTATATAGTTGAGAAAAGTCTCTTCAGCGAGTTTCCCAGGAAACTAGAATGTTGGCAAGATATCATTGGGAACAACATGAAAATAGTGGGTGGTAGGAGGCGGTGAAGAGGAAACTTCATAACAGAATTTCAGTGGAATCAAAAGAATACCCACGATGCTGCTGAGGTTCTGTGAAGGCTGGAAAATAATCTGCATGGGAGAAATAGTTAAAAACACACAAGGCAAAGTCGAATGCATAACAATGTCAAGCAAGGGAGGCTGGCTGAGCAGGGGAAAACAGTCACAGATAAAGACAGAGACATGGACTTGTGGAGCGAAATAGTAATTAGTGACTGGGTATTATGCAAAGACTTAATTAATATTCCCATGTTACAAAGAGCACCTGCAAGGCATTACACACTCAACCCTCTAATGAGCATGAATCCACGTTGGGATTAAGAGAAATTACTCCCATCATTTGCTTCTAAGGCAGGTTGACAAATAAATGTACTATATTCTCTCTCTCTCCCTCTCTCTCTCTCTTTCTCTCTTCCCCCCCCCCCCCTCCGTTATTTCCCAGCCTATTAATCAGATTCATCCTTGGAGATGGCATTCTTGACCAGCCAGGTTATCACCAATGAACATTTTCTATCATGAGTTTTCTAAATTGGGAGATGTAGACATGTTTGATATAGTAGAAACAAAAATGAAGGATCCTTTTACAATGGAGGAAAAATTTTTTCTACTGACAATTAACATTTATAGATAATTTAACAAAAAGACATTGATCATGAATTTCTGCTATATGGGGCACAACTGAACTAGAAATGACTCTTTTTACCTACCATTTGCACCCAAAGGCATCAAAAGCCATCTATCATTAATGCCAATCAGATTTGATGGATTATCATTCAAAAATTATCCTCTTTGTTTTTTATTTTGTTTCTAATGGGCTTTGTTGGCATATATTCAGTGACTCTTGGCACAGTATCTATCTTTAAAAAGTGAGAGAATGGGTTAATATCGACCTTAAGTATATTGAACAATACTCTCAGGACATTATGTCAATTTTTAAAAATGCAACTGTGGCATAAAAAATCCTTGATGGCAGAAATAAAATATGGAGGACTAAAAATTCATTTATTCCCAGAATGATGTTGGACTTGAAAAAAAAAGTGGTTTTGTTTCTTAAAAAGAACAATAAAAATAAAGACTAATAGTTCAATCTCTTTGGCTTAAACATCACACTCTGCTTGATGCATTGCAGGAATTTTATAATGACACCATAAGCAAACTAGTAAACTATTGAGGACAAGGACTTCTAGTAGGAAAAAATAACTGCTTAATAGTATTAAGTTGTTTTTAGGTAGTGTGGCAGGCAGAATAATGGCTTTCCCCAAATGGCCGTGTTCTAATCTCAGGAACCTGGAAATATGTTACCTTCATGGCAAAAGAGATTTTGCAGATATGATTAAAATAAGGGTCATGAGATGGGAGAATTATCCTGGATTGTCCAGATAAGCCCAGTGTAGTCACAGGGTCCTTGAAAGACAGAGACAAGAAAACCAAAGTCAGAAAAGGAGAGGTGACCACAGAAGCAGAGGTTGGAGCACTATGAAGAGGGTGAAGAGGTCCCAATCAGAGGATGGCAGGTGGCCTCTAGAGGCTGGAGAAGGCAAGGGGGTGGATTCTTCCCTGCCTGCTTTAGGGAAACACAGTCCTGGCCACACCTTTTTTAGCCCTGCAAGATTCCTGTCAGATATCTTCAGAAATGTGAACAGAATAAACTTGTAATGTTTTAAGCCTCCAAATTTATGGCAATTTTTACGGCTTATGAAAAAATCATGTCTTTATTTGTACCTGTCACTGAAAGCCATCACGAAGTTCTGCTGTGTTCATATTTACATATAGATTCACAAACACACAGCTAACAGAAATGGGGCTACCCATTGGACTGCTGTTCTTTATAGCCTGATTATTTTTATGTTAACATGTGTTATTGACATTTTCATAAAACTTGCATATAAAGTTTTATCAACTTTGGAGAGTGGGATGGGTTTGTCTGGATATGGCAAATCCAATTGGTGATTTTTTTTTTTTTTTTTTGGTGAGGTATGGGGGTTTGAACTCAGGGCTTTGTGCTTACTAGGCCATCAGGCTACCACCTGAGGGCATTCCCAGTTATTGGCAGATAGTTAAGATGAATTTCAGGTTTTTGTTGTTGCTGTTCTTGTTGTCTATTTCATGTGTGGAGGGAGGGTTGTTTTATTGTTTTGGAAAAACTTTCTATTAGCATAAATTAACTGTACAAAGGGGTTTCATTTTGATATTTCCATGTGTGCATATAATGTACTTTGGTCAAATTCATCCCCTCCATTACTCTTTCTTACCCCTACTTTCTCTTACCCCTTCCTTAATAGGAAATTTTAGTGGGTTTCATTATGTTATTTTCATATGCATATAATGTTCTTTGATCATATTCAACCTTTATCACCCTCTCCTTTCCCCCTCCACCTCCTATATCCCCCCCCACAAACAGTTCTCCTGTTATATTCACATCAAATTGTTTTTGTGGTTTAGCTTCTCTATATGAGCAAAAACATGTAGTGTTTGTCTTTCTGAGCCTAGCTTATCTTGCTCAATATGACGATATCCAGTTCCACCCATTTTCCTGCAAACAACAAAATTTCATTATTCTTTATAGCCGAATAACACTCC
Organism: Castor canadensis; assembly: GCF_047511655.1. Classification (NCBI taxonomy): domain Eukaryota; kingdom Metazoa; phylum Chordata; class Mammalia; order Rodentia; family Castoridae; genus Castor; species Castor canadensis. Next base: position 122,337,911 of record NC_133389.1, read on the forward strand.
ATGGTGTATATATAACATTTTTTCTTTAGCTATTCATCTGCTTTTGAGCACCTTGGCTGATTCCATAACTTAGGTATTGTGAATAGTGTTGCTATAAACATGGGTGTTTATGTATCTCTGTTGTATATTGACTTACAGTCCTTCATATATATGCCCGAGAGTGGTATAGCAAGTTATATGCAAGTTCCATTTTGGTAGTTGCAATAGTTTACAGTCCCACCAACAGTACATGAGGGCTCCATTTTCCTGCATCCTTGCCAGCATTTGCTGTTGTTAGCTTTCTTGATGATAGCTATTCTGACTGGAGCGAGACAGAATATCAGTCATTTTGATTTGCATTTCCTTTACAGCTAAGGGTGATGAACATTTCTTTATGTATTTATTTGCCATTTGTAGTTCTTTTCAAGAACTGTCTGTTCAATTTGTTTGATCACTTATTAATTGGGTTATTCTTTTGTTGTTAAGTTTTTTGAGCTCTTTATACATTGTGAATAGTAATCCTCTGTCTGATGAATACCTTGTAAAGATTTTCTCCCATTCTGTTGATAGTCTCTTCATTCTGGTAATTTTTTTCCTTTACTAGGCAGAAGTTTTTTTTTTTTTTTTAAATTTGATGCAACCTCACTTGCCACTTCTTGCTCTTATTTCCTGAACAATCAGAGTTCTATTCAAAAAGTTGTTGCCTATACATTTACCTTCAAGTGTTTTCCCTATATTTTCCTTTAATGGTTTCAAAGTTTCAAGTATTACATTATGATCTTCAATCCATTTTGAACTGATTTTTGTACAGGGTGAAAGATGAAGGTCTAGTGTCAGTCTTCTAGCTGTGAATATCCAGTGCTCTCAACACCATTTGTTGAAGAGATTGTCTTTTCTCCAATGTATGACTTTGGCACTTTTGTCAAAAATCAGGTGGCTGTAGCTGTGTGGGTTTATTTCTGGGTATTCTATTCTATTCCATTGGTTCACATGTCTGTTTTTTGGCCAGTACCATGCTGCTTTTGTTACTATGGCTATATAATATAATTGGAAGTCAGATGTTATGATACCCCTCAGCGTTGCTCTTGTTGTTCAGGATTGCCTTGGCTAATGAGGGTCTGTGAAGAATGACACGGGAATTTGATGGGAATTGAATTGAATCTGTAGATTGTTTTTGGTAGTATAGTCATTTTCACAATATTAATTCTGCTAATCCATGAAAATGGGAGGTCTTTCCACTTTCTGGTATCTTCTTCAGTTTCTTTCTTCATTGTCTTGTAGTTTTCATTACAGAGGCCTTTTACCTCTTGAGTTAATTTTATTCCTAAGAATCTTTTGAGGCTATAGTGAATAGGATTGTTTTCCTTTACCATGCCTTTATTATGTTGAGGGTACATTCCCTCTATTCCTAGTTTCTTCAGAACTTTAATCATGAAGGATATTGAATTTGTCAAAGGCTTTTTCTCCATCTATTGAGATAACCAAGTGATTTTTACCCTTTACTCTGTTTATGTGCTGTATTACACTTGTTGATTTGCATATGTTGAACCATTCTTGAATCCCTGGAATGAAATTAACTTGATCATGCTATATGACACTTTCAAGGTCTTTTTGAATTTGACTTGCAAGTATTTTATTTAGAATTTTTGCATCTATGTTCATTAAGCAAATTTGTTTAAAAATTTCTCTCTTTTTTGGGTGTGTTCCTATCAAGTTAGGTATTAAATAAATGCTGGCCTCATAGAATGTGTTTGGTAACATTCATTCCCTTTCTATTTTATGGAATAGTTTGAGGTGCATTAGTATCAGTTCTTCTTTCAATACCTGGTTGAAATTTGGAAGTGAACCCATCTCGTCCTGGACTTTTCTTTGTTGGGAGACTCTTTACTACTGCTTAAAACTCATTGCTTATTATAGATATGTTTATGTGTTTTTATTCTCTTCGTTCAACTTAGGTAGGTCTTGCACATCTAGAAATTTGTTCATTTCCTCTAGATTTTCCAATTTTATTAGAATGTAAGTATTCAAAGTATCCACTCATGATCAGCTGAAATTCATTGGTATTTGTCGTGATATCCCATTTTCATCTCTACCTTTATTAATTTGGGCCTTCTTCCTGTTTTTTTCATTATTTTGGCTATGGGCTTATCAATCTTATTTATGTTTTCTTAGAACCAACTTTTGTTTCATTGATTCTTTGAATTATTCTTTTTTACTCCATTTTATTAATTCCTACCCTGATCTTTATTATTTCTTTCAAACTATTGCTTTTGGCTTTGGCTTGTTACTGTTTTTTTCTAAGAATTTGAGGTGCATCATTAGGTTATTTATTTGGTATCTTTCTGATTTTTTTTAATGAATGTAGTCATAATTATAAACTTCTCTCTTAGCATTGTCATTGTTGTATCTCAAAGGTTCTGGTAAGTTGTGTTTTCATTTTCATTTAATTTGGAATTTTTTATTTCACCAATGACCCATTGATCATTCAACAGTATATTACTCAGTTTCCATGTGTTTGAATATCTTCTGTACTTTCTTTTGCTACTAACTTCTAGTTTTATTCCATTGTGTTCTAAAAAATAAAGGAAGTTATTTTAATTTTTTGTATTTGTTAAGACTTTCTTTTTGTCCTAAAATATGGTCTATTTTAGAGAAAGTTCTGTGGGCTTCTAAGAAGAATGTGATTCTGCAGCTGTTCAGTGGGATATTCTATAGATATCTGTTAAGTACATTTGTAGTATAGTGTTGTTTAATTCTGAAATTTCTTTGTTGATTTTTTTAATCTGGACGACCTATATATTTGTGGGAGTGGATTACTGAAGTCATACACTGTTAGTGTGCTGGAGTTTATCTGTGCTTTTATGTATAATAGTATTTATTTTGCAAAATTGGGTATGCTGACATCAGTGAGCATCTGTTTACAACTGTGATTTCCTCTTGCTGGATTGTTCCCTCTATCTATGTGAAGTAACCTTCTTTGTCTCTTCTGACTAATTTTGGCTTGAAGTCTACTTGGTCAGATATGAGTATAGCTACTCTTCCTTGCTTTTGGTCTCTAATTACTTGGAATATCTTTTTCCATCCTTTCACTTTAAGCCTGTGTCTTTGCCAGTGAGATGTGTTTCTTATAGGTAACATATGTTTGGGTCTTGTTTTTAATCCAACCTGCCACTCTGTGTCTTTTGATCAGAGAATTGAGATCATTAACCTTCAGTTATTATTGAACATATGTAGTAATTCTGTCATTTTTTGTTTTTGTCATATTTAGTTCTTTCCTAATCTTCATTTACTTACGTATTCATCAGTGGATTTATTTTTTCCCACATTTTCTATTCATATCTTTTTTCTTTATCTTTATCTCAATGTTCTAATTCCTCTATTTAATCTTTAAGCCCTATTATTCTGGCTGCAACTTGATCCAACCTGATGATGAGGCCTTCAACTGAGTGGTTTTAAAGGGTTTTTTTTTTTCTGTTTGACTTATTGAGCTTTTCACTTCCAAAATTTCAGTTTGATTTTATTTTGCGATTTCTGAATCTTTATTGAATTCTTCCTCCATATTTTGCATTGTCTTCCTTATTTTACTCAGGTGTTTATTTGTATTCTCTTGAAGTTCATTCACACAGTTTTCATGGCTTCTTTACTTTGTTGATCATTTTTGTAATCATTCTTTTGAATCCTTTGAGATTTCATCTACCTCACTACCATAAGTGTCTGTTATTGTTGAGTCATTTTGCCTTTTTTTCTTCATATTTTTTGTGTTTTGTGTTGAGATATGCTCATCTGAGCCCAAGGCATGTACTGGAAGTTTTAATCACCTGTACTCTTTCCATTAAGTGTTCTTATTGTTTATGCTGCTGGATTTTGTAGTGGTAGAGTTGTAGTTTTTCACCACTTGGGGCAAGGGTGGGGGTTTACATAACTCAGATAAAGGAAAATTAGATGGAATCTCCTGGAGTTCCTAGTGTATAATAGATTAGTATTATATGTGGGTTGAGGGCAAGTCTAGTTAAGGGTCAGTTGCCCATTTTTGTGCTGCTTTCACCTTAGGAGTTTTCCTTCTTTGTACTAGAAACCACTGCTAACCAGCTTGTAGTCTGTGGGCCAGGCATATTCCCACATACCCAGGCACCCGAGTTTGTATACCCAGGGACAGAAAGTATCAAAGCCTTGGGAATCCCCTGAATGTGTCACATAGTAGGGGGAGAAAACAGAGCACTGAGTTCTGTACTAGTCATGGAGAACTGAGAGAATCAAGCAGTCTGCCTACAGATCTCAGGACTTTCAGAATGCCCAGCATTTCACCACAGTGTGGAAGAGAGGAGGCTGGGGAAAATCATGTATCTGTGCTCAGAATTCTCAGTCTTACCTGACAGCAAGTGTCTACAACCAATGACAACCCTGAAAGGCAGAGCACTCCACTGGACGTGGGTTTGTGGCTGTGTCTGCAGTGATCCTCATCTCTTCACTGCTAGGTTTCTCACTACTAAAACTACTCAGCGGGTCCACATCAGACCTTTCCCTCTCCACAGCTACCTCTTCCACCCAGACAGGTGTGGGTGTCCCAAGACTCCCTGAGCTACAATTGTTCCTTTGTTTTCAAGTCCCCAGAGTAGCTCAGTCTTGAAAGACACCCTGGGTCATGATTGTTCCTTTTTTCCAAGTCCCAAGAGTAGCTTAGTGTCAAACAATAGGTTCTCTCTCAAGATTGCAACTTGCTATACCTATCCAAGATATGAGGAGCAAAATGATAACCTTTTTGTTGGATGCTAGTTGTCATGCAGGAGAAGTCAATGCACTACCAAATCCCTACACTGGGTTTAAGGCTTGAGAGAGGTATGGGACTGTCCCAAAGATAGGTCTGCCAGTTTTCACCAAGGCTGCTTAGTTTACCTTGTGGTGAAAGCTTTAGCTTCCTCTGTCCCCCAGGGAGCTGGGGAAGTTGCAGATTGTTTTCTGATTTACCCTGTCACCTTTCTGTTTCTCCATGCTTTTCAGCTTTCTTGGCTTTTTGTGGTTCTTGGTATTTTTCCTTTCTTTTTCTCTTCAAATACAGTTTCTCCTTTGTTACCCTGACTCTTCTCATTCACAGAGTCAAATGGAGAAATCTCCACAATTCTAGCACCTTGTTTAGTTTACTGAGACAGGGTCTCTCTATGTAGACCAGGCCAGCCTCAAATTTATCATCGTCCTGCCTCAGCCACCTTAGTCCTGGGATTACAGCTGTGTACCACCAAACCTGACTTAAGGTAGTATTTTCCCCCACTTTCTTTTACTACTATGGGCAATATTTGATGAAAATAATTATACATTAACAATGTCCCTGCTCAACAAGTTTAAATGGAATGCACTTAAAATTTTATTGCCTCATAAGAAAAGCTCAATGACTATTCAAACTGCTACTGTGATATATTTTGTACCAACTTTTTCTTGGTAATCTTTGAGCTATTTTTAACCTGCTTTTTCAAACAGAGTTCCATATGTTGCCCAGGCTGGCTTCAAACCCGTGTGCTTAAGAAATTTTTATGCCCCAGTTTTCTGAGTATCTGTGACTGCAGGTGTATGCCACATTGCTTGGCTTGTTTATTCTTTATTATTTTTCATATTATAGGGTTCCTTTATCTCCAGTGCAATGGTCAGATTTCTTGATAGCAAAAACAAAAATTACTGATTATTCAGAAAATAATTGAGTCAAAGGACACCAGATTAGCTCAAAGAATAGCCAATGAGCTGAAACACCAATGGGGTAACTACTCAGCCAGTATCCTAGCCCTGGCCCTGTCAGCAAACTGGCCCTGCATTGACTTTGCAGCTGAGTACTCATCAATCAGTGACACTGAGCTCAGACTCTATCACTGCTGCACCTGTTTCCCCTAATTCTTCCTCTCCTCTCCCTCTACCTTGCCCCAGAAAAATGGGCACACTTGCCAGAGCCACTGCCTCCACAGCAGGTCTCTTCCCATTTCTTTGGGTTACCCAATTCCTTTTGAAAATCTGGGGCAAGTGTGTCTTAGTGGCTAAGCCTCAAGTAAGGACACTGCCCTAAACACAAGGCATCTGGGAAAATGAGTCTTTTGCATCTTTAGTTCCTATAATGGGAAATAGATGCTGTCATCCACAAAGCCTCAAAGAGAAGCTTCCAAAGACAGGAGAGGGTATTCAGATGGTAGGCAGACATTACATATATGACCACTGTGTAGGACAGTGGATCTTCAGCTTCTTGGCTTTTCCTCCAATAGATCAACTGCTAGGCCTACTTTCTCTTATCTTTTTTGCATTAAAATTTAGATGCTATAGTGAGTTAAGGGATGCACATGTAACCATGAGAAAGACTTCCAGAACTTTATATTAATGTTGCTTTATTACATGTTTAGGATGACAACTCTTTAAATTTAGGAAGAAACTGCATTTGCATATGAAATAATATGCTGTCTTAAATTTGTTTCAAAATTGGATTGCAGTGTCTTAAATGGTTAAGGTGTAGATGACACAAGATTGGCTATGTGTTAATAGTGGTTAAATGGATAATGGGTGCTAAGGATTTATTATTCTAACTATGTATTTATAGGAAAAATTACACACAATGAAGAAATTATGTAAACTTATTTTTATTCAGAAATATGTTAATTTCATCCTTTTAGGAAAGCAAAGAAATCTCCAGTGGTTGTAATGAAGATTTCAGCCAGGTTATCTTCGAAAATATCATCCTGTTGGTCCTGATCAAAGATATATTTTGCTTCCACTGGCAAATGATAAGATGAACTTGGTGACTCCCTATGCCTGATTTTTCCAAATGGTTTTTAAAAAAAATAAAATGTAGCTTTAGCTTCTGAAGGAATCAACTTCCACAGATTGGATTTCTGCAATTTAAATTACACCACCAATTTTAGACATTTGGTCAAACATCTTTCTGTTTCTTAAAACTAGAACTTCAAAACCAGTATGCACAAAACTCATAGCTTTCTCCACTCATACCTATTTTAATGCCCATTCCAAGAACATCAATACTCATGTAACTATTAATTGTAAGTATTCTTTATAGAAAAAATATCCAAGTTTTTTACTCTTTTCTCCATTTCCATTCAGATACTGATATAAAAGAGTCAGTTTTTTCTGTCGTGATCATTGTCTCTCTAGTTCAAGGATTTTGTAATTTGATAGAGGAATGAACATTCTGTCTTTCTGATTCTGCTTTAAAATTTGACATATACTTTTTCCAAGAGAAAATTCTCTTAAATATGTCAAAGAAGAAATGTAATTAATTCAAACTTCTGTGTTTTCTTTGAAGAGAGAAAGAAATGGCTTAATTTGGACAGGGATGATGCTCATAAGAATCTTTAAAAAAATTCATCAATGGACAGAAAAGTAAACAGACTTTTGAAAGTTTAGTGCTATTTCTTGGCTTTATTATTCATATACTTCACATTTGATTAAACACAAGACTGAGAATTCAGGAACGTCTGAAATAATGCTATCAAAGGCTGAGGAGAATCTTCAAAACAGTAGTTTTTAAAAAGCAGGAAGAAAAAGGGATATACCAAAATAAACTGCAGAAAAAGTGTCTCCATGCATGACTGTCTATATCCTGATTCACAAAGTAATAAATATTTCAAAAGTCTTCACCATATATCAGTTTTCTAAGGGGAGAGACCAGAAAGGATATGGTTACCTTCTGGTATGTAGACTTCCTCTTGAGGCTAAAGTGGTTTGTGTACAAAGGTACAACTGGTTAAATAATGGAAGATCAGATGGTAAAGAAGAGAGGAGAAAGCACAAATATTTCAAGGTCATAAATGTCATCTCCACCAAATACTGCTGTCATCAAAGTAAAATATGATTCTACCGACTTTTCTGATTTCATTGATTTTGGGAGACTTAATTTTCTTCCAAGTTTTATCTTAATGCTTATTTTAGTTTCATTTTACCTGCATTTTCTCTAGAAGTAAGCACAAAATATGTTACTCATTCTTCAAGTGACCATGTTCCCTCTAGTAGTGGATGACTACTACTATTTTTCAGTATCTTCTCATTTATTTGATTGACCTTCTGAGCTGATTACTAAGCAACACAGTTGATTTTCGGTGGGAAGAGAAGACAAGCCAGGTTAACAGGAATCAAAATTGCCAGAATCACTTTTGCTACCAAGAGAAGCCCAACTGTCTAACCCTGGAATTCAAAACACAGAAAATATAGAGGAAAATTCATCCACTTTGGCAGAATTTGGATTAAGCAGAGAGAGGGAGAGGGACAGGGATAAGATGCATTGCTCTAGGACAATCATCAACAATTCAAATAGCCTCATAATAACTCTATGATAAGTACTGTTGTGTCACTATTTTATAGATGAGGAAGTAAAACCAGGAGAACATTAGAAACTCATTTACAGTCACATGGCTGCAAGACACAAGGCCAGGATTCAAACCCTGGTCTCTCTGACCCATGACCCTACATCCAACCACCATGCTAGCCTTAAGCCTTTGGAGATGGAAAAATGAGTATCACCCATGCCTGAAGGGGAGAAATAGGAGAAAGTATTCCTTCAGTTTGAGCAATTTTATTTCAACAACAGCACAAGAGCTGATACTTTTGTAATCTTTCGATCATTAAATATTTACTAGGACCCCAGGAGTGAGATGGGCTCTGAATGGGCACAAAAACATTAGGCACTGTCTCCATCTTCAAGTTGGAGAAATAAGACATAAACTTAATAAAAGGAATGTGCAAAAGAAATAGAATTAATTTAATTCATTAGAACAAGATAAAGCTTTTTTTCTATAAAAGGCCAGATAGCAACTATTTTAGGCTCTGTATTCATAGGGTCTACAACATAGCTACCCAACTCTGCCACTGAAGTACAAAAGCAGTCATAGACAAACATAAATGAATGTGTGAGGCTGTGTTCCAGTACAATGTTATTAATGGAAACAGTTGATGGACTGTATTCAGCCCTTTTGTTAGTGAAAATCCTAAGACAATATATGGTACTTATGAATGAGCATTTGGGAAATTAAGTGCTCTGGGAAGTTTAGACATGAGTGAAGAAAGTGAAGAACAAGAGGAAGTATAGAAGAACAATGTGACTAAAAAAAAAGCCATCACTTAGGTATTGGAGCCCATTGAGGGCTCCTGGATGAGTCTGGAACGAAGGACTCATGGGGCAGAGCATGGTTTTGTGTGGAAGCAAAGCTGGTGCTAGAGCACCTTCATTTGGAAGGAACGAGGACAGGTGAGTGCATCAGCCATAAGCCTCCTCTGAGCTGGGCCTCCGCTATCTCTCCAACCAAGGTATACCTGACTTTCTCCACCCATCAAGCCTCTGAGGAGCTTTCCCTTCCCTACTGCCTTAGATTAAGTGACAAATGCTGCTCTCTCTCTCTCCTTTGTGTGTGTGTGTGTCTCAGAGCAGCCAAATCCTTCAGATTTGCCTCTGTTCCAAAGATTTGTTTTTTCCTTGCTTTCTCAATTTCTCTGAAGGAAAACACATCAAAATAAGTTATACCCCTAGCAATGTTGTTTTATGTAGTTATCTTGTTCAACAGCAGTGATTTTGTACAATTACAAATGTTAGCACAAGGAATGCTTTCAGGGTCACTTAGTCTAACTCATTCATTGTACATTGCAAACTAAAATGTGACATGAGGAAAGACCACTAATGGTTATGGAGTTTCTTTTGGGGATGATGATTATGTTTGAAACTGATCATGGTGATGGGTGCACAGCTTGTGAATAAACTAAAGAACACTGGATTGCACAGTTTGGGTGAGTGAGTTGTACAGTATACGAAATACATCTCAATAAAGTTGGTTTTTAAAACAGAAATTCTAGCACTCTGCTAATGAAAAATAAATAATAAAATAAAAATGAGGCCCAAAGCAGAAGAAGGAACTCTCCAAGTCCTCATAATTCCCACCACGTGGGATACAATCATATGTTGCAATAACACAAAGTAAATACAATAGTTACTGAATAGACTGAGCATCCCTAGAGCAAAAACAGCAATACCTGCCCTTCCCACTCCTCCTCCTGAGGCAACTGCAAGTGACTTTTTTGTTGTCATTGTGGTAAAATGCACATAATATAAATTTTAGTATTTTAACTATTAAGAAATACAGTCCAGGGCATGGAGTGTTTTCACATTGCTGTGCAACCATTCCACTATGCATCTCTAGATTTTTCATCCCAAACTGAAACTTTATATCCACTCAACAATAACTTTTGGGCTATTCCTGATTAAGACTTTCTCAGATTTCCTAATGTTCTAATTTCTCCAAAGATAAAATGGTTTTAAAGCAACAAAAAGATTTGTGCCCATATCTGTTGAAGGGAAAATGGTGGGAGTAGAAAACTAAAGCTACTTACTGCTTTGTTTGTATTGAAAGGATTTTAAACATCTACGGTAGCTTTGCAGAATTAAGACTAAAATTGATCACTGTTTTTGTGTAGAAAAACATCCAATTGCCTAGCACTGGGAAGTGTCTACAAAGCCCCTTTTCAGTAGCTCTGTGGAATCAGAGCTCCTGCTACCAAATGCACCAGCCCCTAAGGCTTCCTAACATTGGGAACCACAATTCTTAGTCATTGATTCCAAACAAACTGCAACAGAATATACTTTATAGATAAAAATACAACTCACAGCCTTGGCTTCGCAATCTTTTATGGCTTTGAGTGATATAATGGAATGCTTACAATGTCTCTATCTGAGAAGTTTCTCATCACAGATAATATTTGCTATTTTTTCTTGCCAGCTATTTGAATAATGGACTCTTTTCTCCCACACAGTCTAGAAACAGAAGAAGACCCAGATAGATTGGTGAGATTTTCAGGAGGAACCAGAGAAGAAGTCACTCAAGCTAGGGTTAGAAGAGGGGCTGGTGAGGGAGCTGAAGGCTAGCAGCCACTACCATCCTCCTTCTACCGACCTGCTCCCAAGCTGGGGAAACCTACTTACAGTCAACACCCATCTGAATAGAGAGAATGCCCAAGCACTCCACACAATTCTTACCATACTATTTATCTTCCGTAAATTCCATGTATGTTCAAGAGGATAGAAAAACTCAAGGTACAGTCATGTCCTTATCATGACAACTCATTCTGAAATACTTTTTCTCTGTATTAAGCCATCTCCACAAACAATAAAATGTAGGAGATCCAAGGCAATCAAAGGCCACACCCATTTTGGCTTGAGGGACTGTGTCCCTGGGTTGTGCTACTGCAAAAAATCAAGTTTTCTCTTCCTCCTCAGGCTTCTGAAGTCTCATAAGTCTCTAAGCTGAATTAGTTCATTTGCATCTGAATGCTTAAAGAAAATAGAAATTATATTTTTAGATAAGTCTCAGTTCTTCTGTTGATCTGAAAAAGCCGGTGGTTACCACTTTCTTCACTAGTACAATTAACTTTCAATTTTTTTGGAAACAAAAATCCCTATGAGGACCCTCGATTTTAGCTTTCTTATCACCTCTGACACATCTCTCTCCCCATCTGTCAGACTCCAGTTCATGTTGCCTTAGCTTCTTAAGCATCTTGCATCTGTTGTTTTGTTCCTATCACCAAAGACTCTTACTCATCTGACCCATTATTATAACCTCCTGCTTCTCATCTCTTTATTTTTCAGTATTTATCAGAGGTTTCTTTCTTTGGGAAAAAAATTCAAACCCCTAATTGTATTTTCATTACGTCTTTCCACTTTTAAAACTTGTTCGTAAGCCGGTCTTCTCCAGCCTCTCCCAGATCCCATTACTACTACCTACCATTATCATTATTATAATCACCACTGTTATTATTTTTCTTTAGGTGACTAAAGAAACTTTAGTTTTTGGCTAAAGGAGTCTGTTTAGAATATAGTTTTCAAATTTGGTCCTGATGAGTTACTGCCCCAAAATGCACTCCTCCAAGGAATAAAAATATGTGTGACAAAAATTTGGGGTGCAACAGAGATGGAGAAAGGCATCAGGATTGCTAGAAACAGGGTGCTTTTTGGCAGACACAGTGCATGTTGCTAATACAAGATCTGACAGAAAGAAACAGCTTGTGTAATGTTTGAGGAGGTCTCTGGGTCACAATCAGGCTTCCATGTTTTTTGAAGGTGGTGGGTTCGAATGATCTTTCCAATCTATTGTTACAGTCACGATCTTGACATTGTAGTTTTCCTTCCTTGTTTCAGCCTCACACTTGATCAACAGTGTGAAGGAAAGGGCATCTATAATATGCTGTTATGACTCATCAAAAATAACTGTTAAGCTACACCCTTCACACATTTGACAGTCAAGCTCAGAACACCCTGGGGCCAGGACTTTATTTGCATGCTGTTTTTGGCATGTAATGTTTATTTTGAGAGGCAGACGTGAGCCTAATTTTAAATTACATTATAGAAAATGCATAATTCTCAATGATCAGGTGATTATTTTCAAATATTTAGAAGATAACTGTCCTCATATAGAAGCCAGTAGAATCTTCTAAAAACAGAAACCTATTCCTATCAATTGTCCTTCAATTAGCACCTTGAAATCTTAATCTGAATTATAGGCCCTCATGTCTTGGGCCTTCCCCACCACTTGTTCCCTCTTTCTCCCCACTCTGGTTTCTCTGTTCTTCTTCTAGTTCCCCCAAAGAGCTCTCATACTGCCTTTTCTCTTGCCTTACTCAACATGGCTAATATTTATTTGAACTCCAGGTCTCAGCTAAAGTACTAGTCCTTCAAAGGGGTCTTCCCTGACTCCTCCTTTCCCAAATCTAAATTAAGGCATATTGCATTGTCTCATCCCAGTTTGTATTCTTCCTTCCAATCCCCTAACACAAATTGTATAGCACATTGCATGATTCCTTGATCCGTGTCCATCTCCTTATGTCAGTCGATTTAATCAGAGAAGTAGAGCCACTTCTGGGTAATACCAAAAGAGAGCTTATTATGGAGCTAGACCCTATGTAATTGTGGGTGCTGCTGAGAAGTCCAAAGAAGGCTGCTGACTCGCCTCTGGTAGTAAGCCTGAGGTCTCCATAGATCATTAGGACTGGCAGTCAGGAAGAAACTGTAGATATGAAATGGGGGAAGCCACGGTCAATCAGGAACCCAGGACAGACTGGAACCCGAATCCATCCCTCACCACCTCCAACCTTGATGCTATAGGAAGGGGGCAGAAGCTGGAGGTCTTTGCCATGGATATGCATGTCATTCTGGCCTAGGACTCAGAAGAGTTGAGGGAGAAGATCATGGGGAGATGAGGGGGTGGGAGAAAGCTGCTGGCCAGCTGCTGTCTGTCACCAACAAGGGGAGCCCATAGATCAGAGATACGGTGTATGAGCAACAGTGGTACCTGGCACCCAATGCTGACTTTCAGAGCTGCTGAGTTCCTTCTTTCCAACTTCTAAATCTCACGCCTGAGTTCCTGTGGCCAGCACTAACCCAGCATCAAACACACAAGGGAGTTGTGAGAAACAAGGTTTCCACTTAGCTAAGTTGGGCATAGCACAAAAGAACACATTCCCTCACTGGTGTGTGAATTTCATGATGGCAGAGAATATAGTCCCTTTATATGCCTAGCACCTAGAATAACTTTCAACACATAGTGAGTCCTCAATAAGTTATGTTAAAGGATGAATTGTTAATGAATTCTGCTTTTTGTCTATGAGAAAAATAAGTTTGTTCATTGAAAAATTTCATCCATGGCTGGCAGAGTGGCTCAAGGGATAGAGCACCTGCCTTGCAAGTGCGAGGCCCTGAGTTCAAACTTCAGTACTGAAAAAAGAAGGAAAGGAAGGAAGAAAGGGAGGGAGGGAGGGAAAGAATGAAAAAGAAAGTCATCCTTAGCAGAGTGTGGTAATTCACATCTGTAAAGTAAGTCAAAAGTCCCCAAAAAACAAACAAACAAACAAACAAAATTTATCCCTTGAATTACACCTTCTTGATTATAAATTAGAAATTATAAAAATGACAAACTTTCAACACAATGGTATTTTAGCAGTGCATTTAACAAATTTAACCATTGTTGGTAGCTTAATAGTTGGTACAAACAATTTTGCAAATACCTTGAATTATTTTTGGATACTATTATAGTAAAGTAAAACTAGTCAGTATAAAAATGTCACTATAAGCAAAATGTAGCTATTCCTTTCCTTGATTATGAGATGTACAGTAACAAAAACTCAGGGTAAAAAATGCCTTGACAATCAATCCTCTAGAACATTCTTCTTAAGATACAATTGAAGGCAAAGAAAGAGATTACTTTGTCAACTACTGGATACTTCAGAACCAGCCTGAACTTCAACAATTGCACTGACAATTAGGAACCGTTTGTGGGGAAAAGGAGTGGTAAAAACAGAAAGTCTCCACTCCTGTTCACAGAGTGCCTGGTCTTTCCAAAGGACAGGACATGAGCAGTTGACTGCCTCCCTTGTGACTGTGGAAATCCCCAGGAGCCAGAGCCCCACCCAGGGGCGACCTTTGGCTGGCCTGACTGTGTTCTTGAAAAGTTGATGGTGTACCAATTTTCATACAACCACCATGGAAAACAGTATGGAGGCTCCTCAAAAAGCTAAAAATAAAACTGCCATATAATCCAGCAATTCCACTCCTAGGGATATACCCAAAGGAATATAAATCAGGTTATAACAAAGATACCTGCACACCCATGTTTATTGCAGCATTATTCACAACAGCCAAGATGCCCCACTACTGATGAATGGATTAAGAAAATGTGATATTTATATACAATGGAATTTTATTCAACCATAAAGAAGAATGAAAATTTGTTGTTTGCAGGTAAATGGATGGAACTGGAGAACATCATCTTAAGTGAAGTCAGCCAGGCTCAGAAAAACAAAGGCCGCATGTTTGGAATATAGGACTAATACAAATACAAGCAATATTACAAAAATAGGTTATCCTAAGGGAGTCACATATGAGAGAGGGAGGGTAAAAGAAGGAAGTTAAAAAGGCAAGTATTTTGTATACTTCCTATATAAGATTACATATAGAATCTTTAAACCTGTTGAAATCTCCACAAGAAGGGGACTAAGAAAGGACAAAAATAGAGGAATGAACCAATTTGGGTTATAATACCACATACATGGAAGTGAAACACCCTGTAAAGCTATCTTAAACAAACAAAAATGTCTTTTTTTTTTTTAACAAAAACAGAGCAGAAAGGCAAAACAGGTCCTGTTGGGGAGTGGGTACCAGTGGGAGGGGAGAGGATATAAGGAAAGGGTGTAGGAGGGTGAATATGATGGAAATATTATGTAGTCATGAATGAAAATGGAAAACTGAGACATGTTGAAACTATTCTAGGAGCGGGGGAGGGGGATACAGGAGAATGATGGAGCAGATGAATTCAACTATGATAAATTGGAGAAAATTTATAAATGTCACAATATACCCCCAGCACAACAATAATCAAAATAAAGTAGATATATAAAAAAAGAAAAGTCAGTGTTGGACAGCTCTTGGGAAGCAATGGTGCTTTGGTTGGAAGGACATGTTGAGGCTGTGACTGCACATTTTCCCATGCATGAAAACTGTAAGTAAATACCATCCAGATGTTATATTTATCTGAGTAATAGTAGTTTCTAATTTTAGAAAACTCCCCAGTTTTTTGTGATGCACCAGTACAGTGGATAAGGAGGGGAATCCTGTGGAATTCACCAGTATTAAGGTGAATTCTAAGAAATATTTTGGTATGTCAGTTCAAGCAGGTAAAGATATTTTGAAAAAAATGGCCCAGTAAGGAATATTGAATTGTTATATGAGTGTTAGGCAAATTTTAAACCTGGCATGCATGAGGCCCTGGGTTCAATCCCCAGCATTGAAAAAAATACTCAAAGTACATTGCTAAGGCAATTTTTAAAAAGGCAACAGTTACATATTTCTTAAAGAAGGCAAAAGACCAAAAGAAAAATATGATAAAATTGAAATGGTTACATAGTTAAAGATACTATGAAAAAGTTGAAAGTGAGACAAACAACTGAGGAAAGTCTTTTCAGTAAAACAACCAAGCAAAAGATTATGTTTAAGTCATGTATATAGAACTCTACAAATTAACAGAAATGACCAAGCCTTGTATGCACATATGAATAATAAAACAGTGAAAAAAGACAACTCAATAGAACAAAGACAAGGAGTATGAATAAGTAATTCACAAAAGAGGAAATCCACCTAACTAATAAATTCACGCAATGACATCCGGCCACTTTATTACTAGAAAAACATTAGACAAGACAAAAATCACTGAGATGCCACTTTTAACCAATTCTTTCAAATTCTGAAGACATCACTGTTGTCAGGATATGAGGAATAAAGTCTGCTGGTGAGAGTATAAACTGGCATAGAACCTTTGGAGAATGATACAGTAGCATCTAGTAAAACTGAAAATGTACATGACCTCTGCTCCATTAATTCTGTGTCCCAGCTCACACTCCAGAAACACATTACAAATAAAATGTTAGAAATACTACTAATGATAAAATATTCATAAACACGTATAGTACAAAAGGAAGAAACGCCAATGACATTTCTGTTATTAGTAAGTAAGTATAAAAGCCTAATGCCCACCATCAGGAAATGGATAAATGAAATGTATTATGTCCATGCTACTCAATACTTAGCAAGAAATAAAATCTCTTTTTAAAAAAAGTCTTAAGAATTTATTGTGATGTTTTCTTCTAATAGCTGTGCATTGTTAACTCTGATATTTTGGTTAGTGAGGCAGGTTCACAAGAGCCAATCCCAAGGAAGATGACAGCCAAGGTCATACTTATGCCAGCCAACAGGACTAGGGGCCTGAATGCATCTGCCTACTACATTTTGGGCTGCAGTTTTACTGAGTACCTGACTGAGATAGAAAGCATTCACATGCAACAAGTTACCTAAAGCAAACTTACTACTTACAGATAGGCAGCAAAGACTGAAAGAAGCCTTAGGTTCGTTATCCATCTGGCCATGTGCAAGAAATCTGCCCAGGGTGGATGGAGTCTTTTTTTTCCAGTAACTTTTTATTAGGATATGTTTGTTGTGCAGGGGGGATTCAATGTGACAATTCCATATAGGCTTATATTGTACACTGGTAAGATCACCCCCACCGTCTCTCCCCCTCAACCCCCTTCCAGCCCCACTTAAAACTATGGCAAGAGGTTTCTTTGTTCTATTTCATGTAAGTGTATGGAGTCCATCAAACATATTCTCTCACCTTAATCTCCATTGTTCACCTTCCCCCCAGTACACACTGTACCTATTTTACAGTCCTCTCTTTCATTATTAGTATTTAAGTCAACATTCAAAGGGGTTTCTCAATGTATTCCCACTGTGAGTATACCTTACTTTACTTTGTTCAACTCTTCCATTAGTCTTCCTTACCCCTTTATCTCCCACCCCTCAAAAAAACCCTTTAATTTTATAAATGTCAACAAAAATAGATATCAAAAGTATGCTAAAAAAAGAAAAACAAGTTGAGATTGACACATATAGTATATTATTTATATATTTTAACCATATAAAAAGAAAATAATACTATGTGAATTTTAAGTTTTTCATTTATATATGCATATCATTAAAATGCAGGCATATTATATGTGTGTACATAAATATACATAGTCTATATGTAACTGTATGTTAAACTAAATGGAGATCAGAAAACATCTATTCCAGAAAAAACTGGACAACATGAACACCACCTTAAATACATAAGAAGAAAAAAGAAGTCTGAGGAGAGGAAAAGATGAATCTTGGGAACAGACTTTAGAGGAGACTGAATGTATCTGTAATGTACTATTTACTAAATAAGCAAACAAAAGACTGAGAATTAATGAGACAAAATATTAACATTGTTTAACTCAGAATAGTGCACAACACATTTGTTTTATTACTCTTTGTAGTATTTTCTCCTTTGAAACTTTCAAAGTTCAGCACAATTTTTTAAATGTTCTTATAAATTCTTTTTCACCAAATATAAACATGCTGAACACATCTCAAACAGAAAAATCACATCACCAGGCCTATTATAGGTGTTCCACAAAGAAAATAAAGTGCTATGAACAGTATAACAAACCCTGAAATGTCAGCGCCTACAGGGACTGTGCATGAGTAGCCTGTTTGATAATCTAGCTGAGGGACCTTCCCAGTTGGTCATTTGTCATTTGACAATATTCTTTTATCTGGATACCCAGAATGATACATTCTTACTAAGAGAGGCCTTGGACATTCCATTCCCAAGAGATAATTTATATAAATTACAACAAAGAAAAAGTACAAGCTGTTCTCCAATCTCAGCCTTTTGCACAGTCAACGAAATTGCTGCGTGCTTGCTTCTTTGCTGTTAGAAAGAGAGGACATGCTCTTCCTGATTCCCCAGATGAAAGAGGGGAAAGTTGCAGCTGGCTGCCATGACTCTTGAGAGGCTGGTCACATCAAGTCATTTCCACATTTGACTTTTATGAACACCTTTTTGTCAACCCCTTCTAACTTGGGGAGGTGGAAGAGAGGAGGAAAATGATGGAGAGACAAGTGGGGAGTCAATGTGGATTAGGAGCTAGCATAATATAAAACAGAAAATAGAAGCAGGATCAAACACAAGAGCAAATACTGGTAAGAAATAAGTAGTCTCCCTTGACTTCTGGCTAAAAAGTACTCTGAATAACAGGAAAGCTATTTTTGCAGAAAAGTCACAGAAGAGTTAAGTTCTAATCAGCATTTAACAGAAAATTCTCCCACAGTCTGAAGTTTGTCCCTCTGTGTCATTTTGAGTTGCTGTCATCTGTGGCTAATCTATCCCCATGTGAATTCATCAGTGTGAGAGGATTTGGGGGTGTTTCTGCCATTCCTCATTTATTTCTAATTTTTACAAAACCTCATAAACTAAAAGTAATAGCAAGTCCAATGATAGTAAACGGCTTAAATTGTATCTAAGATGATGGTTTCTTTTAATAGGAAAACTGCCTTAAAAATCTTTGTTTAAAAATTCATGACATTAACTGATCTTTCATCAAATCACACATTTTTTCTATCAAGCCATTAAGACAATGTGGTATTTTGAAATCAATGAATTCCAAAAATTCTTGTGGAAAGTCAACTCCTTAGTTTTCCCTTCAAAGTGACTGTGGACAGAAAGAAAGTGAGTGTGATCAAATATCAATATATTGCTGGAATTTAAAATCAAAGAGGGCTTCTGAAGGGAAGGGACTACAGAAATCAATTTGATGAGTGTTTTTCAAGTTTGGTTGCAGAATAGAACTGAATGTTATTCCAGTCTTTTATTTCAACTAAACTTTCTGAAGATACATCTTTGAACTGGTGGTGCATACTCTGGAAGCTGAGGCTGGAAGACTGCAAATTTGTGTCCAGCCTGGGCTACATAGTGAGACCCTGTCTTAGGGGGAGAGAGAGAGAGACTCTATTTCTTCTCTCTCCAATCTTTTAATCTACTTCTCTCATCCTATCAGTACTGCCAAATTCAACCATGGGAGCACCTGTTCTTCTTAGGCATGATTCTCATCCTTTGTCCTTGACTGTTTATATAAAGTCCTATAAAGTTTTTCAAGACTCTCCTCTATTTTATGGATTCTAATAATGTAATTAATAACAGTATACATTTGTTTTATTATATTTATTTTCTTTTAAAAGGTTAATGCTTATTTAAAATAATTTAAAATATTAAAACTAGATAAATAGAAAAATACATAATAATAATAACATACAGATGTGTTAGCCTATTCATTGATGTGTCAAATACCTGAGAGAAACCATTTAAAGAAAGGAAGATTTATTTTGGCTCATAGTTTCAGAGGTTTCAACCCATGGCCAGCTGCCTCCATGATTTCTGGGCCTGAGGAAAAACATCATGGTGGAGGGGTGTGGTAGAGCAGAGCTGCTCACCTCCTAGAGGCCAGGATGCAGAGAGGAAAAGAGAGAAAGGGGTTAGTACAAGACATACCCTTCAAAGACACAATTCCAGTAACCTATTCCCTCCAACCAGCCCACCTCCTATTTTCTACCACCTCCCAATTCATATTATAAATCTACCACTGGGTTAATCCATTGCTGAGGTCACAGCCCTTCTGATCCAATGATTTCTCAATGATCGGACCTACCAGCCGAGGACCAAGCCTTCAACCCCTGAGCCTTTTGGGCGACACTTCATATCCAAACCATAACAACAGAAGATAAAATGTATTTATCACTCAATAAGAAAATGTTCAAGGAAATGAAAAATTATGTAGATACTATTTTTGTGTGTGTGAAAGTAGCAAAAAGACTCTTTAATCTGTCATGCTTAATGAGATGAAGTAGACATTCTTAAGACTTTTGAATAGATCACTATCACACTTTGAAATACAATTTGACAATATATATCTGAAGCCTTAAATACATTAATTTTCAAAATCTAGCATTAAAAAGGAAAAGATGGCCATTTCAGTCTCTCTCTCCCCCACCCCCTTTTTAAATGAATTTCTACTTCTTTGCCAAAAAGCCCCAACTTTGGGCATACTACTTTGGTCCCCATAATATTTTATGATTTTTTCTAGTTTCCATATGAAATCACTTTTGAAGGTCCACATATGTTCTGAGTCTTCATTAATGAAGAATCCTTTTTTCTTTCTTCTTTCTTTCCTTCCTTCCTCCCTCTTTCCTTCCCTCCTTCCTTCCCCCCTTCCCTCCTTCCTTCCCTCCCTCCCTCCCTTCCTTCCTTCCTTTCTTTCTTTTGTGGTAGCAGGGATGCAACCCAGTACCTCATGCTTTCTAGGCAAGTGTTTTATCACTAAGTTGCATTCCCAGCCCAGAATCCCTACTTCATAGGCTGCAAAGTGGGACCATAAGAATACCTACTTCACAGTACTCTGTAAATTAAGTGATATTTTACATGGAAAGTTTACACTGACTGACTGGAATATTTCTGTAGTTCACTGTAATTAAAGCCCAATTTCTTAATTATCTGTGATGCTAGCATAATGTAGCTAAATAGCATTAACTTCTAGTCTGGTTCCCAAAGAGCCTCACCTTGCTGTGAAAATTAGTCATGGGTAAGTCAGTTCTGAGCATGGCAGAGACTTTCTGGAAACAAGAAAGTAGAAAAAAGAATGGGCATTTCCCCATTTCTTCCCCTTTCTGTGAGGGAGTGGATGCCTTTAACATCAAAGACGGGTAGCAACCAACTGCAATGGGAGACATTAGTTATCCATCTATCTGTTTGGGAGTGGAGGATAACTTAGATGTCATCCACAATCTGCTCAAACATTTAGGCCTTCATTGTCCTCCCCATGACTAATTCCTACTTCCTAGTACAAGCAGATTTGTCCTGTGACTAACAACCTATAGAAACATATCATTCCTTTTCATCTATCCCAGAGAAGCCTCTTTTATTAATTTAGTTCAGTTGACATAGTGTTGTTGTTTAAAACTAAAAAGCAAGCAAATAAACAAAACCTTTGAATTGGAAACTAGAAGGAAAAAACCTAACAAAATAAGAATACACATAGAACTGGCTAGGTTATACCATTTAAGATTTTCCCTCCCTATCTACTGGCTCCTTCCTCCCCTCTTTCCCTTCATTTTTCTCCTTTTTACTCTTCTACTGGTCAGTGGAGAGTCAAGAATAAACAGGAGGTATGCTTTTGTTCCTCTGATTTACTACCGTTGAGCCAGGAGTGGTGTGCCTGCTATAATTCATGGTGCACCAAGCCTAAATCCATTTTTCTAGCTTTGGTCCTAGGCGTGCTCAGTACCCTTCAGCTCATTTTAATGAAAGCCTATCTTTGAGCTTCTTGGTATCTCGTATTTTCACCTAGTTTATTTTTCTGAGACATTTCTGTACTTCTCAGCAATGTACTTGAATTACTCTTAACTGCCACCAGGTGGTGACTGATACTGGAATTCATACTTTATATACATTTCCTATTTTAAATTACTGTGAAGTCATTTGCTTTCACTATAAAAAATAAATAACCCGAAAATATAAGTTATATTAATAAGATGGGTCTAATAATCATTTTAATTGCTAAATTTTGCATCGTCACACCCAGTATTTGTGACCTGCTTTATAATTTGCCAAGTATGTTCATTTATTATTATGTTTTGCTATTTCCAATAGTTCTTTAAGGTCACTGTGGCAGGTCCTTTTATTTGTCATACCTTACAGATGGCAGAAAGGTTCGGTGACATGGCAGAGGTCATACAAGTGCTAAGAAGTAGAATAGGAATGTAAGACTGGATCTCTGATCTTCTAACCATGCAACCTGTTTAACACGGTACTGCTGTAACAAGGTGAACAGAGAAGAAATGCCCAAGTTCACACCCTGTAAACACTGGGCTAAAAGACCAAGTGTTATAAAGTTATCCCACTTTCACGAAGCTGTTGAGGTTATGTCCTGGGTGTAACATTCACTTCCCCATATGTCACATGGCTGAGGCCCACTCAGCACTCACCTGTCTACTTGACCATTTTAGATGAAGATAGTTTAGATTAAAGTCACATGGGACCCTTCAGTTTCTCTCTGTGTTAATGGCTTTTTCTTTTTTGTCTTATTTTATACAAGAAGAGACTGCCCCTTGCTTCTTATTTTTAAGCAAGTACTCCTGAAAATGACACACAGCTAAAACATGTTGATACATGATTGTTTTTTCCTCAGTAAAAAAGAAAAGATTTCCCTAGTACCCAAGTTGCTACACTTTCTTAGGAAGCTCCAATCTGTATTTTTCTTCTTAAAGGATCCAAATCCTTAAAATGATACTTTTAATTTTTTTGCTTTGGAAGTAGGGTCTCACTATACAGATTAGACTGGCCTCAGACTGGTTCTGTAGCTCAAGCTGTCCTTGAACTCATGATTGAGTTCAAGCCTCCTTGGTGCTGGAATTACTGGTGTATACCACTATGACCGGTTTTAAATAATTTTTAAAATGGTTAAAATGTAATTTTCTCATTTCCATCCATTCATGGGCCAACTCAAGGAAACCCAGGCTTACAGACACTGTTAGCCATTTTAAATTGCTTAAAACTCATTTGATCATCAGAAGAACTTTACATAGTGGATACTTTTACTCTCTGTACTTTCCAGGTAAAGAAACTGAAGCTTAGCAAGGTTAAGGAGCCAGAAAGCAAAGTGAGTGACTGAGCTCAGAGTTAAATTTGGATCTGCTAGGACACAGATCCCAGTCTTTCCAGTTTTGTGTATATGCTCACCTGAAGGATTCCAAGTCTTGAAGATAAGCCAGTATGATCCCTTATTCTCTTGTCTAATAATTATCCCTAGCACACTGCTTTTGTTTTCCATTTTAGGGCTCAGAGAGTGTTCCACTCATCACCACAATCTGTGCACTGCACCCCTGGGGAATTGGATTCTAATGGATTCATGCTAATGACCTGCCCTATAATATTGGGGGTTTAGGGAGTTTTAATGTCAGGAATTTATCTTCCATGTTCCTACAATCTTAGAATGTGGACAAGAATGATGCCCCATGAAAGACAGGACATTTAAGGTCGTTGGATCTAAGAACATACCTTTGGAGTTGTATGCTATAGATAAAAAGGTTATTGTAAATGTTTTAGCTGCCTCAATTATATAAGTATAATCATTTGCTGATTTCTTACAGTGAGTCAAACACTAGGGATCAATGACACAGAAAATAGTACAAGCAAGGCACTATCAGCAACATTCATTCACCATAAATTTATCAGATACCTATTTTATATGCTAATTATCATTTGTTGCCAGGAATACAAAACTACTACAACTTTTTCTTTATTTAAAAAGCTTCCACTTTGGAGATAAGGAGGATACAGAGTCAACTAAAATATGGTAAATGCTAAAATTAAAGTATATTTTAGGTGCCATGGTTTTATAGAATACTATAAAGGGGGTGAAATTTGTTCTGAGTCTTGAATGAGAAGGAGTTTTCTGTGTTTGAAAGCAGGTATTTCTTTTTCAGGTCTGGTGCTACCTCGATTGGAGCACTCCAGACTCCATGATTTCTAGATTGGTAACGAATTAACCCACTATTTACAAGCACCTCAGTAATCATGTTGGTTTTTCAAGTCTCTCAACTCTGGCAAACTTGGATTATCAGCCCTGCTTTGTTTAGTCAGTTCAGAATTCTTGCCCATTTTATCTATGCCTCTTCCTTCTCCATTCCTACCCACAATCCCACCGATTTTCTAATCCTTCAAGTCTTGCTCAAATTTTGCCTCCTCTGAAGCCTTCCTTTGTCCATACTTCCTCAGAATAATCACTCTTTGCACCAACATCCTTGGTGTTTCTCATCCGTGGGATCGAGTTAGCCAGCTAATTATAGAGGACATCTGCTGCTGGACTTCTGAACTCCTTACCTATGAAGGAAGCAGAGCCTGCCTCCCATCACTAGAGGTGAAGGCGCTGCCTCCCTTTGGTTAAGACAGGTCATGTGACCTAGGCTGACCCAATCAGACGCGTTTTCACAACTGAAGTGGAAGCAGGAAGGTGGTCATTTCCCAGCCTGTTTTCCAGCTTTGCTAGAAATTTAGGACTGAAAGGAACCGATTTCAGTATAGCATAAAATAGGAAACAGCTTAAAATGGAATACAAGACCTCTCTGGGAATAGCTCCCTGCTCCTCTTCCTTCTTTGAAACTTACCTCCTGCTGTGCTAAGACACCTTCCTTCTCCTTGTCTCACCCACAGAGGGATATAGGGATATGGGCAATATTTTTGGATGTTGCAGTGTTTGATGGGAATGCTGACATTTGGGAGGAGACAGAGCTATTAGTTATCCTGCAATGTGCAGGACAATGACACACAGGGAAGAATTGTCTGGCATCTTCCTATTTTTAAATGTCCTCTGGATATTCATGCAGGTAAGTCCTGTTTAAGGCTGGATGCAGTGGCTTATAGCTGTAATTCTCTACTGGGGAGGTGGAGATTGTAAGGATCATGGTTTGAAGACAGCCAGGACTAAAAGTTTGTGAGGACCCCCCCCCCATCTCAACTAATAAAAAGTTGAGCCTGTTAGTACATGCCAGTCATCCAAGCTATGTGAGGAAGATTATATAGGAGGATGCAGGTCCTGGCTGGCTGGGCATACATTCAAGACCCCATTAAAAAATACTTAAAACAGAAAGGGCTGGAGGCATAGCTCAAATGGTAGAGTGCCTATCTGGCAAATGCAAGGCCTGACTTCAAACCCCAGTACTGCCAAAAAGAGAAAAAAGTCCTATTTTAAATAATCTGAGCCTAGAATCTGGCTCTATTTTACAAATAAAAACAAAATATTTAGGGTTTTATTTATTTATTTAATTATTTTGAGGGAGGATTGCTTCTGGTTTGGAACTTCCCCAAGAGCCCATCACTGTTAGGAACAGAACATCAGGGATGGTAGCAAAGCTGCAGTGGTGTTAATGTGACACTCAAGGGTTCCATGCTCCAAGGTCACAGCCAAGTTAGCTGCACTCAGAATAGCACAGAATCTGATGCAGGCCTTCCTAATGAATTTTTAGTGGCCTTCTTATGCATTTGCATATTGAATGCATATTTTGGGTATTTTATACATTGTTCCCTTTTTATTTCAACTGTGTATTATAGTTAGAGAAAGATATTAGGTGCTTTTTAAAAAAGATTATTTACATTTCATATCAGGCTAGTCCTGGTGGCATTCTCATTACTTAGTATAGAATTGGACTCTGTTTTACATATAAAACAAAATAATTTGGGCTTTTTGAGGACAGATCACATCTGATGTGGAATTTAGAATGTTACTCAGCTTTTTAAAGATAACAACATACTTTTCTTCTTGTTAAATACATGAACACCTGTAGAAAGTGATTCCATTCTTGCCAACCACGACACCATGGGTGGACACTGGTTGAAGATTTAATGGCCCATTTTAAATGCCAGTGGGGTGGGGGCATTTGAGACTATCAACTACCAAGTTCTTGACAGCTCAGATTCTCTTGAAGTTTACTTGGGTGTAAAGAGCTTACAGTGACCCAATCTACCATCCATGATCTACTCTTAAATGACCACATGAAGGAAGAAAACTTTGTTTTATATCTGGTGGCTTGTAAGTGTTTAAATATAAACAGCACAAACCTTGAAAAAAGAGAAAAGTATCATTATGTTGTTTTTCAGTTAACATCCATCAATTCCAGCTGGTGAACTTGTGAGCAGAGTGAGTTCTTGACCCCATGTGAAAGTACAAAGAGACTCCAGAACATGGCATCCTACTCAGCCAGCCCATGCCCAGATTGCAGATGAAGCTTGGCAGCTTCTGCCACCCGACTGTGTCCAGGGATCTCCTTCCTTGCTTCAGGCCTTCTCTTGAATGATGACTACGAGGATGGCATTTCAGGGAGAAGGTTTACCTATTTACTTTTTAATTCTAATTGACACATAATAACTACATATTTATGGGGTACAATGTTGAATTCATGTTATACGTTGTATGCCAATCAAATTAGGGCAATTGGCTTATTCATCAACTTAAGCGTTTACCATTTCTTTGTGGTGG
The DNA here is from genome assembly GCF_047511655.1 of Castor canadensis. Taxonomy (NCBI): domain Eukaryota; kingdom Metazoa; phylum Chordata; class Mammalia; order Rodentia; family Castoridae; genus Castor; species Castor canadensis. Next base: position 122,364,344 of record NC_133389.1, read on the forward strand.
TAATGTTCAAAATCGTCTTTTCTAGCTGTTTTGAAGTATATATTGTATTATTGTCAAGTATGACATTAAGGATCAGACACTCAAACTGCTTGTTCTTTATCATATTTTACCAGTGACCCTTGGCCAATGACCTTACTTTTTGCTGGAAACCCAAGTGCATTAGAAAAATGCCCTCAGAACCTCATCATTTCAGCATGGAGAGCCAGCAGCTCAGGATTTTCTGCGTGGATTCAACCCATATCTACTTGAAAGGGGAAGTTGTTCTTTGAAAGAAGGCTCAGTTTTAATCACATTGAAATTTTATGAATTAACATGATTTCCAAAATCAACAGTACGACACATTGATTTTATCAATTCAAGAATCCTTGTCAGACGATCCATGGGAGTTACACAAAATGTTCTGGAGATTTTAGTCAAGAACATGAAAGTGAACCACAAAGTCCCATGTGTCAAAAACTCCAAGAAAATAATTTATTACAAAGTCACAAACCACATAGTAAATATTGCATGAAGCTGTTTTCTCATATTTTAATAAAACTCATTGAAAAACCTGAAAAAAATGAAAAAACTGGGCAATTTATGAGGATGTTAGTTAAGAACTGTTTAACTTTTTTATTAAAATATGCTAGTTGTACAAAGTAATGGGTTTTATTGTAATGTTTTCTTACATGCATTTAATGTACCTTGATCTTATTCACTCCCTAAGCAATACTTTTGAAAAACACATTTTTACCTGTTTTGAGTCAACCAGATGTAACCTGAGCAACCAAAATGAGGCTAATTTTTTCAAGTCTGTCTCCTTTCCATGCTAGAAATATGTGCTCAAGGTGTGAGTCAAGTGTGTAAAACACACTGGAGAGCTTTAAAACACCCTTCTACACTCAAGTGTCAATTATTTCTCTATTCTTTTCAGACAGTTGAGTCAGTTAGTACCCTCTCATCATTGTCTGTTTCACTTTCTTTCTCAAATGTTACCCAGAAAGTGGACTGATGTTTTGTTTCTGTCTTCTTGTCTTCATAGCCCTCCTATCACTTTCTTCCTTTTCATTCTTGTCAATTTCATAACTTTGACCTCAGGGATGTTTTTTAGCCCTTAGAGCAACTTGCCACTTCTAGTACTGCTAGACAAAGATTTTTTACTTTGCAAGAACTCCCTTGGCCTTGATGTGGTGCAGCACTTCCCTTCCAGGAATTCAGCAAGGCATATTAACTTGTTTTTTCTTGACTTACACATTGACTCAAACATGTATTATGCATGATATGCTGGGGATGTTGGAAAACCCAAAGGCACCACCCCACTTCCTGACCTTAAAAAACCTGAAGAAAATAAAATGGAGACAACATGCCCTAAAGGCGTAGAACTGGATTACCAAGAAAATAGCCACTAGTTAACTGGTTATGGAGTGTTTGAAATGTGGCCAGTCGAGACACTCAGAAAGACAAGTATCCCATGTTGAATCTAGTGAGAAAACAAAAATATATGAAAGTAAGAGAGGAACTGTTAAGGAAAATGAAGCCGAAATAGGGAGAGTAATGGAGGGGGTGGTGAATATTATCAAAGTAAATTAAGGGCATGTGTGAAAATGCCCATTATTTTGTATAATTCCTATACAATAATAAAAAACGTGGCTAATTCTAGTTGAAATGCACCAGAACTGTAAAAGAAACACCAATTTCTAAGATTTAGTGTGAAAAAACCCTGAAAAGCATCTCAATATTTTTATATTGGTTATATGTTGATGTGATCATTTTGGGATACATTGGATTAAAGTGTGTAATTAAAATTAACCTAAACCACTTCTTTTGACTTTTTCATGTGGCTACTAGAAAATACTACATTGCCTATGTGGCTTGCAGTGTTTCTATCGGACAGCATTTCTTTGGCAGTCTAGAAGGGAGTTAGGAGAGTACTTCCTGTGTGTGGTGGGGCAGAAAGAGAGAGTCATGGTGAGCAGAAAACTATCTGAAAGGAGGTGACATTTGAGTTAGATCTTAAGAGTGAGTAGCATTAGGCATGCAGAGTCAGGACCTCATCCAGCAGTAAGAGGCAATGCCATGCAATGGACAAGGCATGTTTTTTGAATGACAGGTGAGGTACTCTTCTTATAAATTAGTACAGTGTTTAGAACAAGAGAAAGCAATACATTTTTCAGGTATATGGAGTGTCAACAGGGTTAAAGGATTTTAAAATTGCATTTAACCTAAAAAACTATCTCCTTGGCAACTGTGTCAGACACACCACCATTAATGGTTGCTTATAAAATTATTGATTATAATCTGAGTGAATGGCAAGTTGTACATAGCATATATTCAGGAATAGAGGGAAAAAAGATGTATTTCTCAGTTGATTTTTTCACTATCCTTATTCCATAACTGACTTTCTCATATTTTATAATCTTTGTGTGTGAGAGGGGGTGGACTTAGACATAGAAATGGGTCACTGTCTTTCCTTTTCCTGTTGAAATCCTTCAGTCATTGGGAATCCCAGGAAAATGGTTTATGGCCTATATCCACCTACATTAAAATTATGGATGGCTCTGGAAACTTGAGCAAATTCTGAAGATGATGGAGATGCAACTGCCTTAGTGACGCAGGACAAGCTTGGCATATCCCCGAGTTCCCATTAAAGCAGTCTGGCTTTACAGAATGGTTTGTGGCATCTGATAACTTAGTGAAATATTCCAAGAAATTAATATTAAGTCAGCATGTGATAGGTTATTTGGAGGGTAATTGACTGGAGAGAGACTGTAATTTCACACTGAAGCTAGCTTATGTTAAGACTGGGGCTTACCACAAGACGGTGGGCTAACAGTTGTGAGAATCCCAGATAGATAGTGTCCTCAACAAATATATTTTCTTTTCCATCCTGGAATTCTGGTTGCAGAAATTTTAAGAGGATTTATTCTAGAGAAGGAAAAACAAAATCTACATATGGTGGTTGATTCATGTACAAACCCCACAGATATCTGGTTTCCAACTCAGTTCTTCGTTCATTTCAACTTCTCTTTCCCCTGATTCTCTGTTAAGAGAATCAGACAAGGGTGTCTGATGAGAGTTGTCACTCACCTCAAAGCTTAGTAATTGTGTTTTATTTTATTAAAATACCTAATATTATTCAGCACTATTGCTATGAGCACTTATTGTTATTTCTTGTAGACCTCATAATATCACCATGCAGTAGCTATGATTACCACCCCCCCTTAATTTAATTTCCTGTCATTGCAAAAAAAGTTACTATAAAACTTAGGGGCTTATAACAACAACAATAATCATTTATGATCTCTTATGGTTTCTATGGGTAAGAATTTAGATAGATTATGGGTATGGTTCATGGCTGAACCATGAGCTCTGGGTCTCAGCTAGAGGACATACAGACTTGGCTCTGGAATCAACTGAAGGCCCCTTCGTTTACATATCTGGCATTAATGATGGCTGTTGGTTGGGGTCAAGGTGGGCACCACTCGTAGCCTCTCCACTGGTGTGACTTCCTCACAATATGGTGACTGGGTTCCAAAGGCAAGTACTAAGAGAGAGAGAGAGAGGGAGGGAGAGTGAGAGAAAAAAAAATTTAGTCCTAGACAGAAGTTTATTGCCTTTTATGACTCAGTTGGAAACCACATTACTTCTACCACATTATTTTGGTTGAGACAATTTCAAATTTTGGTCCAGATTCAAGGGAAGGGAACATAGACCTCATCTCTTGATAAGGAATGTCAATGCTATTTCACGAGAACAGCATGTGGGAAGGAATATATATTGGTGCAGCTTATCTTTTATTAAATACAATCTGCTACACACCTGTATTTTATAGATGAATACCTAGAGGCATAAGGAAGATAAACAAATTGCTTATGATCATACAAGTGAAAAGAAAAGCCAGAGTAGAAAACTACTGATTTCCAGAATCCATTCCTTTTTAGAAAAAAATCACTATATTATACTATCTTCCACCTCAAAATCTTCCTAGCCTTAATGTTTTAAAATGATAAATTAAAAATAATCTCCTTTAATTTCTGTGATAAAGAAGCACACTACAGATTTCATAGACTTGGAACAGAAGATAGCAGTATGAGATCATAATAATTTTAATGTTCAAATTACAAATGCTAGATCCTCCAGTGACTCAAATCCTTGACCTCACTGTGTGCTTTGGAGCACACAGTGTTCCCCTTTTCTCCTACTGTTCCCATAGTTCCTAAATACTGTTGCACATCTGCCCTCTGTGCAACAGTTGTCAAGTTAGTTTCCTCTGCTGATGGCTGGACTTTTCAGAACATCATGGGAAGGGAGCTGAGATCTCTCCCTCAAAAGCTGATGGGAGAGCCAAAAGGGAGTTAACTTTTCAGAGTCAGGAGCAAGGACCCATGTTCCCACTTTGGGACACACTTTGCCTTGTTACTTATGCAAAGAAGCAGAATCACTTTCTTTCCTGGAGAGTAGCAAGGTCCATGAAATCTGATCCTTCAACTTCATCTCTGCATCATTTTCTTTGATGTCACTGATACCAATAAAACACAGAAAAACAATTCACCCCATCCAATTCCTATGCTGTCCTGGAGAAGCCATAATCCAGCCTGGGTCTCCAATCTAACTACTGCAAGGGTTAGGAATGTTTATCTTCTTCCTTTCAAACTAACTAACTAATTAACTAAACTAAGTGCAGGAGTGGACAGGGAGACACTCAGCTCCATAACAGAAGAACTTACATGCCAAACATAAACCCTGACTTCTAGGGTTAGGGTCTTTTGATTATTACAGACCTCATGATTTCTGTCAAAACAGTAGATGGACATTTCATTTGTTTATCTCAAAGAACAACAAGACAGTTTTCCCAAAACAAAGAAGGAATAACCCAAAGAGAATTTTTTTTTGTACTGCTCAAAGCTGTAAAAGAAAAAAAAATTCCCAGGCTTCTTTTTATCAAAGCATCAAGGCCACATTTGGTCACAGTTTCAGAACTCTTTGCAAGCAGGGAAATTCTTTCTAAGACGTAGCCCAGATATGAGAGCCCACTGGAGAAGAGGAAGCAGTAGGCTTTACATTTCATAGCTGGTTATTCTGTATGGTACTAGGTTCATAATAAGAACAGTGGTAGTAGCCATATTGGCCAGTGTTAATGAGAGGAAGAGGAGGAGGAGGTGGAGGAGGAAGAGGAGGAGATGCAAGAGGAGGTGGAAAAGGGGAAGAAGGAAGGCAGAAGCAGTATATTAAACTTTTAGTAAGTGCTGGACACTGTGCTAAATTCTTTCATTTAGTTCTTCCAGGAGCTTTGTGAGGGATACATATATATTCACTTCAATTTTTCAGATAAGGAAATTCAGGATTAAAGATGTAGAAAGTTGTCCTAGGCCACATAGCTTGTAATGGGTGAAGCTGAGGTTTATAGCCAAGCATGCTCACTGTTTGTTATAGTTTGGATCTTAAATGTCCCCTGAAAATCCATGTAACGGCTTGGTTGCCATCCTGTAGCAATACTGGAATGTGGTGGGGCGTTTAAGAGGTAGGGCCTAGTAGAAGGAAGTTAGGTCATTGTGGGGGGGTGCCTTTAAAGAGGATATTGGACACTGGTCTCTTTCTCTTTTTGCTTATTAGCCACCATGAAGTGAGCAGCTTTGCTCCAATGTGTGTCACAGTTCCCAAAACAATGGAGTTAACTAATCATGGACTGAAACCATGAGCCCAAATAAACCTTTCCTCCTGTGTAAGTTGACTATCTCTCAGATATTTTGTCGGTGATAGAAAGCTGAATAACACATTCCTGCACGTTTGCACAGTACTCATCAATTATCTCTTATGCCAAACTAATTGTCATCTGTTGTTTTCTTAGAAGTATTGGTTCTAATTCTGATGTGAACCAGGAAAAACTCCACCAGACAATTTTGAAATTTAATTTAGCTTATAAGAACAGTTTTGACAGTAGAGAAAAAAGAAGGGGAGAGACATTCTTTTTTTTTTTTTTTCATTTTTCTTTTATTATTCATATGTGCATACAAGGCTTGGTTCATTTCTCCTCCCTGCCCCCACCCCCTCCCTTACCACCCACTCCGCCCCCTCCCTCTCTCCCCTCCAATACCCAGCAGAAACTATTTTGCCCTTATCTCTAATTTTGTTGTAGAGAGAGTATAAGCAATAATAGGAAGGAACAAGGGTTTTTACTGGTTGAGATAAGGATAGCTATACAGGGCATTGACTCACATTGATTTCCTGTGCGTGGGTGTTACCTTCTAGGTTAATTCTTTTTGATCTAACCTTTTCTCTAGTTCTTAGTCTCCTTCTCCTATTGGCCTCAGTTGCTTTCAAGGTATCTGCTTTAGTTTCTCTGCGTTAAGGGCAACAAATGCTAGCTAGTTTTTTAGGTGTCTTACCTATCCTCACCCCTTCCTTGTGTGCTCTCGCTTTTATCATGTGCTCATAGTCCAATCCCCTTGTTGTGTTTGCCCTTGATCTAATGTCCACATATGAGGGAGAACATATGATTTTTGGTCTTTTGAGCCAGGCTAACCTCACTCAGAATGATGTTCTCCAATTCCATCCATTTACCAGCGAATGATAACATTTCGTTCTTCTTCATGGCTGCATAGAATTCCATTGTGTATAGATACCACATTTTCTTAATCCATTCGTCAGTGCTGGGGCATCTTGGCTGTTTCCATAGCTTGGCTATTGTGAATAGTGCCGCAATAAACATGGGTGTGCAGGTGCCTCTGGAGTAACAGTCTTTTGGGTATATCCCCAAGAGTGGTATTGCTGGATCAAATAAATGGTAGATCGATGTCCAGCTTTTTAAGTAGCCTCCAAATTTTTTTCCAGAGTGGTTGTACTAGTCTACATTCCCACCAACAGTGTAAGAGGGTTCCTTTTTCCCCCGCATCCTCGCCAACACCTGTTGTTGGTGGTGTTGCTGATGATGGCTATTCTAACAGGGGTGAGGTGGAATCTTAGCGTGGTTTTAATTTGCATTTCCTTTATTGCTAGAGATGGTGAGCATTTTTTCATGTGTTTTCTGGCCATTTGAATTTCTTCTTTTGAGAAAGTTCTGTTTAGTTCTCGTGCCCATTTCTTTATTGGTTCATTAGTTTTGGGAGAATTTAGTTTTTTAAGTTCCCTGTATATTCTGGTTATCAGTCCTTTGTCTAATGTATAGTTGGCAAATATTTTCTCCCACTCTGTGGGTGTTCTCTTCAGTTTAGAGACCATTTCTTTTGATGAACAGAAGCTTTTTAGCTTTATGAGGTCCCATTTATCTATGCTATCTCTTAGTTGCTGTGCTGCTGGGGTTTCATTGAGAAAGTTCTTACCTATACCTACTAACTCCAGAGTATTTCCTACTCTTTCTTGTATCAACTTAAGAGTTTGGGGTCTGATATTAAGATCCTTGTTCCATTTTGAGTTAATCTTGGTATAGGGTGATATACATGGATCTAGTTTCAGTTTTTTGCAGACTGCTAACCAGTTTTCCCAGCAGTTTTTGTTGAAGAGGCTGCTATTTCTCCATCGTATATTTTTAGCTCCTTTGTCAAAGACAAGTTGGTTATAGTTGTGTGGCTTCATATCTGGGTCCTCTATTCTGTTCCACTGGTCTTCATGTCTGTTTTTGTGCCAGTACCATGCTGTTTTTATTGCTACTGCTTTGTAATATAGTTTGAAGTCAGGTATTGTGATACCTCCAGCATTGTTCTTTTGACTGAGTATTGCCTTGGCTATTCGTGGCCTCTTGTGTTTCCATATAAATTTAACAGTAGATTTTTCAATCTCTTTAATGAATGTCATTGGAATTTTGATGGGAATTGCATTAAACATGTAGATTACTTTTGGGAGTATCGACATTTTTACTATGTTGATTCTACCAATCCATGAGCATGGGAGCTCTCTCCACTTTCTATAGTCTTCCTCAATCTCTTTCTTCAGAAGGGGGAGAGACATTCTTAACAGGAAGAAACAGTATGGGGAAAATGTTTATTAAAATCCATGGATGAAGAGAGGAAGGTTGGGTTATGAGGAGGTATGTGGAAAGAAATGGTTGGAGTGGGAGTCTGAATTTGTCCTATAGACAGGAAGAGCCAGGCAGAGGCTTTTGTAGAGAGAAGTGACAGAATTACATTATATATGTTTCAGATACTCAGCAGCATCTATAAACATTCAAATAGACAGGCTCTTCTGGATCCACCTCATATACTTGCCAAGTTGGTTGGGGCAACCCAAAGGGAAGGCTACAATCACAGGGATTCTATTTTGTTTCCTAGAGTTGGATTATTATGGCTTTGTCTTTCAGGTAACCCTCATGTTACTTAAATACTGTCCAGTGGTACAGAGAAAAACTAGAAAGGCTATGACTTGTGCTTAAATTCTCAACCAGAGGCCAAATGTTGACTCTTGGCAGTCATTTCCAGAGAGTGCAAAGGTTGTAAGGAGGAAGAATGTTTGTGGGAGGAGACTAAATCCACCACATGCCCATGTCTCAAAGTGGCTCCAGCCTCTTAATAACATTTGTTTTCTTTCTTTCTTCCTTCCTTCCTTTCTTTCTTTTTCTTTTTCTGTCTTTCTTTCTTTCTCTCTCTTTCTTTCTCTCCCCTCCTTCCTCCTTTCTTTCCTCCCCTTCCTTCCTTTCCCTTCCTTCTCTCCCTCCCTCCTTTCCCTCCCTTCCTTCTTCCCCTTTTCCTTCCTCCCTTGCATCCTCCTTTCCCTCCCTTTCTTCCTCCCTTCCTTCCCTTCCTTCCTCCTTCCCTTCCTTCCTCTTTCCCTTCCTTCCTCCCTCCCTCCCCTCCTCCCTTCCTCCTTCCCTCCCTCTCTGTCCCTTTCTTCCATTACTGCAATTGAACCCAGGGCCTCATGCATGCTAAGTAAGCCATCTACCACTGAGCTATACTCTTAGCTCCATCTTCTTATTTTTGGCCTAGAAAACTTGAAACAAATTCCTGTTACTTAAAACCTAAGACATGAAGTTTTTCCAAATAATGTGTTGCTCCTTTTGCTACTGAAGAGAAGTGGAAACTGTCACTGAGAATCTATGAAGAATCAAGTCTTTCTGGGTGTGGTGGCTTATACCTGTAATCCAGATTACTTGGGAGGTGGAAATTGGGAATGTTTCAGTTCTAGGCCAGTCCAGGCAAAAAGTGAGTGAGATGCCATCTCACTCAATAAGCCAGGCATGGTGGTGATAGGTAGGGGAATTGAGGTCTAAGGCTGGCCTGGTGCAGAAACACAAGATCCTATCTGAAAAATAACTAAAGCACAAAAAGGGTGAAGGGGAATGACTCAAGTGGTAGAGCAAGTGCAAGGCCCTGAATTCAAGCCTCCCCTCCACCCTGCAAAAAATAATCAAGTCCTAATTACTTAGCATTTCTGAGAATGGTCTGCAGGCAGGGAAAAATGGTCTGCATCAAGCATGTTATCTCTTTACCTTGGAAAGCCTAAGCAGATGACTCCATCTGCTGGCTTGGTAGTGACAGAAGTGAATTCAAATTGCAAGAAGACTTTTTGCCTCAGTTAAAATTCCTTCTTTCAAATTGTCTAATTCCACATGGGCTTCTATGGCTCTCCTCAGGTATTGAGTAGCTCTGAAACACACCTTGAAAGTTAGTCCATTGGTCATACAGTTATTATTGACCACTAACATATGCTAGTATGAAAGACCTGGAAAGCCATGTCCCCATAATTAAATACAATTGTTCAAGGAGACAAGGCATACATGCATACCTAGGTAGGCTGTTCACTAGCCAGAGGATAAACTCCGTGACTCTGTGACCCAAGGAAAGTTACCAGGAGTACAGATATGGCTTTCCTCCATCAGGAACAGGGGGCCCAGAGGTGAGCCAGGGGCCTCTCAGTGCATTTGACCAAGACTTTCTAAATTTAACAAGGGCCTCAAAGGTAGGCATTTTACCTTCCAAATGAAGTTCAAAATTGGATTAGTCCTTGAGTTCCAAAGGCTCACTGATAGTTCTAGAGAGAGAAGACATTCCACACCAGTCTTAAGCATAGGTACCAGTAATTGTGCTCTATGATTCATGTGTTTTAGTCAGAGCTTATGAATTATATCTATATTGCATTGTGTCTCTGTGTATATTAATAACGTTACTTTGAAAAATTTCTGAAATGGCCAATTTGGTAATTTTGTAGAGTCATTTTTGTCATTATTATTTATCTTACTGTACTGGAAACCTCAAAAATTGAAGTGTGTAGAGGCTCCCTTGAGCTCCCTGGGCCCTGGATATGGGGAACCTAAGGGAACCCTCAACTTGCTTCCTCAGCCCCAGTCATAGAGGAGATCTGCAGGTGTGGACATCAGGTGCACTAGATGAAATATGTGTCAGGGCTGAGGTGGCCTCTTAGGTCCTGTTGTTGCTCTGACCTGCCATCTTCCTGAAGCCTACTCTAGCATTTTCCTGCTCCTAAGGCATTTAAGGGGTGGTCTGTGAGCACTTGTTAAAACTACCAAAACCAAGAATCATGTATTGTGTGGAGACAGCACCAATAAGGGCAGAACTGTGAACATTCTGATCAAGGAGAATGGGTAACACCAGGAGTGTTGTGAGCCAATCCTGTCAAGCAGTCAACTGGGATTCCACAGTGACTGATTCTGGTCAAACTATCTGAGAGGGGCATTTTGAGAGTGAATGTTTCTGTTGGTGCATGCGGTTAGCTATTAAATACCTGACGCCTGCATTGCCCACACTTGATAACTGGCCAGCCACTTTCCTAGCACAGGGTCTGGAATAAATCTTTTTTTTTTTCTTAAGTGTAGTGAGAAGTAAGCTTGACATTTTTAAAACCCTGCACTTCTCTCATTCAACAATAATTTACAGAACTGTCACCATGTGCCAAGTGCTGCTTAAGCCATGGCACAGAACAGTGGCCAAGACTGCCAGAGCCTTGCCCAAGCAAAGCCCACATGCTCCTGGTGGGAAAAAAGTAACAAACAAGTAAATAAATAAACCCACAAGAAGATTCCCGATGGATAGATGGGATGAAGTGGGGTGATTTGATAGAGAAACTAGGTAGCAACTGTAGATACTAGAGTTGACACTCAGAAGTGATGTTTGAGCTCGCTTGGCCTACATTTAGTTGTTGTGTCCCTTAGCCATATGAAGCTACCCGATTCAAGAATTCTAGAAGAAACAATAGTTACCCATACAACACTTGTTCTTTCTTAAACAGTCTCAGACATGGTTAGTTACCTTTCATTTTAACCAATATCACTTGAGGACATTTGATTTTTACTTTTTGTGGAATTGGTAGGCTGCTTACTGGTAGGGAAGTGTCAGGGTTGACTGACTGCTTCTGGTGATTGACTCTTAATTAGAATACCCTGGTGTTAATTATAATCCTTCCCCTTCCTTCATTTTTGTTTGTTATGTGGTGCTGGGGATCAACCGCAGGGCCTCACAGATGCTAGGCAAGTGCTCTACCACTAAGCTCCCTCCCCAGGTCCCTTGTTTCATTTTTATTGCTACTATGTTAGCCCACTTTTCATTACTCTAACAAATGCTTAGAAAATTAACTTATGAAGAGAAGGTTTGTTTTGGCTCCCAGTTTTAGAAGTTTCAGTTCATGATCAGTTTGTCTTTTTGCTTTGACCTGTGGTGGCACATCAGGGCCAAGCACCTGGCAGAGCAAAACCACTCGCCTCATGGCCAGGAAGTGAAAGAGTGGACGAGGAGAAGGCAGGGGTTCCACAAACCCCATTCAAGGGCACACTCTGAGTGACCTGTGTACTTGTTACTAGGCCTCACCTCTTTAAGATTCCACTACCTCCAAATAGTGCCAAGCTGGATACCTTTGGGACACATTCTAAATCCAAACTATAGCAGCTATAAAGAATTTTTTCCCCCTCTCATTTGAGGTATGATGACATGAATGAAACTGATTTTGCAAACCACCAATGAATATTTGTCTTACCATTTTATGTGACATCTAAAATCTCTTACTCTTTGGCCAGTGTTCTATAGCCAATGAGTACAAGAAACACTTCCAAAATGCTGAGTGTTAACTCAGTATCAATGAATGGCTAACTTCTATTTAAAGATACAGGGCATTTCCAAGCTTTCTATAAGGGAATTGTGAAAACACTGCAGGTAACAATTAATTTGAGAGGTATTAAGCACCTTTAGTTAGCATATTTGAGTTTTGTTTCCCCACAGGGAAAATATTATGGGCAGCTTGCCATGTTGAGGCTTCTAAACTTATCCCTAAACTTTAACCTGAAGTCAGTTTTACAGTGCAAATGAGGACTGAAAATTCTTTAAGCCAAATCACTCATAAGCATTTAAGAAACTCCAGAGCCTTGAGATTTTGTTAATAACTTTGTAGCATTCACTGGGGAGGTCTTTGGGAAAATACATAGCTGGTGAATTCAGAATGCCTAAATCTTCTAATAACCTACATCTGTGCCAACTTTTGAACACTTTTTTTTTTCCTAAGTCCTGATTACTCTGTCTTTTAATTGCCTTTTAAAGTTTAAGTGAATTTAGACATCATAAACATTCAGGAAGAAACATCTCAGCCTAGACACATCCATCACACGAAGTTGATCACATAGAACACCACACAGAATTAGGGCAGCAGGTAGTGTTATAGTTTATTAGTCTCAGACTCGACTAAATGAAATCAATTAACTCTGGAAATTTTCTAATATGACTGTCCTACCTAAGCATGTAGGCTGTACATTTGAGACTACTCTCTTTCTTGGATCCACAAATAAGAATGAACTTGAAGTTTAAAAACTGATGAAGGAAAGGAATAACACGGCCATTTGATTTAGTATCAGTACTCAATATACAGTCATTTCTGATATCTAATTTCCCACTATTAAGAATAACACAGAATTATGTCCACAGTGATAGGGAGGGAAGTGGGTAACTCACAGAAAAATGTTCAGAGCACTAAGGGAGTGCTCATTCGTCCTGGGGTGCTGTAGTCCAGGGGCTGCTGGTGGAAACACATCTCCTTTATTCCCTCCTCCTCTTCTGCATTTTCTTCTTCCTCTTCCTCGTCAGTAGTAAAATAATTGTAGCTACTTTTTACAGTACAGTCAGATGCTGTACTGTGTCCCTTAAATCCATTATCTTATTTGAAACTTACAGTGATGCTCTGGAGTGGGTGATGGTTTGCTTGTACCATTTTAACAGGAAATTGGGGCACTGAGGTTGCTACTTAACAATGATCCTATAACTAGTGAACAATATGATTCTAAACACAGGCATTTGATTTGAGAACACATACTTCCTTTTCTGTTTTTTTTTTTTTTTTTTGAGGCAGGGAGTGACTGTGTAGTCCAGGCTGGCCTTGAACTCATGATCCTCTGGCTTTAGCCTCCTGAGTGCTAGGATTACAGGCATGTATCACCACATCTGGCAGAACCCCTGCTTCCAACCATTAAACTATACATTGCTCTCTGTTAGCCACCATATCAAGAAACAAACAAGTTAAAATTGAGATTTCTCAGTAGTTTGCTTGATGTTCACGTCCCAATGTGAAGTTAGGCCTAGCCATGTGACTTGCTTTGCCCAATAAAATTTGAGCAATAAATGCAATATCACTTCTGGTAGAAGCTTTAAACACCGGTAGGTGATTTGTAATCTTTTCTCTGCAATGAAAGTATATTTGAAATAGAAATTTTGCCACCTTGAATCTCATTTGGTTAAAATGAGGTCCCTGCTGATCCATGTTGGACAATGAGTTTGAATGAGAAATACTTATTTCTTGCAACAAGCCACTGAAAGTATTTTTTCATTATTACAGAGCAATAGTGCTTATTCTCTATATATATATGTTATAGATATTTCTCATCTTTCCCATAAAGAATCCAAATTCTTTCCAGAGTTGTCTCCTTAAGGACATTAGTCATTCTCTAAATATATAAAAAGTACATTAAAAGAATTATTTTAAAATTACTTCAAGCTCCTGTATAAACCTAAAAATCAATTAAGTCATTGATATGATAATATTGTATAAGGGTATAAAATAATTTTATAAGAATAATTTCAATCTCATCTTTGGAATAGTTTACTTTAGTTACCATTAAATGATACAGCAATAATAGTTTTATAGTATTTGTTTGTACTCATTCCTGTATCTTCTTTATTCAGCACAATTTCTTAAATAATTTCATTTTTCTTTTAAACTTTCATTCTTTTTCCTTTTGAGATGGTTAATGCAAAGTCTCTGAGAATGAGAAAAGTGTCTTAGAATGAAATTATCAAACAGGATCAAACTCAAAAACATTCAGATTAAAAATTTCCATCTGGCGGCCTGAACACTTCCCATGATAGAGAGCTTAGTGTTTGATGGGGCTCTGATATATCTTTGGCCAGCTTTAAACATTTCTTTTATGAAGATAAATTAGCCATTCAAGTATTTCAGTTAATTGTTCTAGGTTCTGCCCTCTGGATCTACAAAGACCAAACCAGATGGCACTTCTCTGATAGTGCTCCCATATTGGAACCCTTGTGTCATATCTCCCAACAATCTTTTCATTTCTAGTTTTTTCCATGGTTCCCAGGGTGCTTGGAATACAGCTGTCCCCAGGAATTACACCTGTTCTTTTGAGCTCATGAGATTCAAAACTCAGCTCCATAGTTTCTTAAAATTTCTTCTGCTTTTGTCATTTGACTTCTTGGTATAAGATGCCTATATTCAAACCCAGTCTCTGTGCAGTTTCCACATCACGTTAGTGGTTCTAAGCAGTTTGTATTTAAGATGTGGATGGCATCTGTGTGGTGAGAAGAATCACACGTAGGGTAAATAGGCTTCTGAAACTTCCCTGTTACCCTCATCGGTCCCTTCTTTGCTTTGTCCTGACTTCCTCTGCTGAGTAAAAGCTAATTCTTTCAGTCATCTCAGAAATAAAGGTTCACTCCCTCTCAAACTTGAAAGGTTCAGCTTGCCAGGAAGGCAGATTATCTCAACAAAGTCTGTGTCCTCCTTCCCTGCAATAAGGAAAAGTTTGACACATTATAACAATATTAACAATAATATTAATATTAATAATATTAATAATATTGATAACTCCATATAAATGTTCAACGTTTTGTACCATTTGATTTAAATCTGACTTTAATCTCATGTGGTAGATAGTATCATTCCCTATGTACATGTAAAAATCCTGAGGTTTTAAGAGGTTGAGGCTCCCAGAGGTAGTTTTTCTAAGGAAAAATAGGTTATTACTGGTAAAACCAGCACTTACACTTGGTGCTCTTAATATATATACTAAGTATATCCTTTAGATTTCCATTACCCCTCATCATCCTGATAGTTATTTCATGGATAAAATCCTTTACTTTTTACAAAAAATTAATTTAAAATATGGCCTCCTAAATGCACATAGTCTTTTAAGCCTGAAGACAGGAAGTAACTAAAGATTGCTAATACTGGCTAACAAATGTGTTCAATTTACCTATAATGATAATATTTTAAGTGAAAAACAGAAGGAAGAGGAAAAGAAGAATTTGAATGCCTGTATAATCTCTGATTCATTCCTATTTCCTGTCTCCTGCCTTGTTCCATTCATTGTTATCTGTCTGGTTCCTGAAGTCATTTGAGTTTGCAATCTCTAAATTTCTTTTTTTTTTAGAACATGGCACATTCTTTTTATCTACAGATGATTTTTCTAGGTGTAATTCAAAGCTTGTTGTAGAATGAATGCTAATTGCTGACTCTCTAATGCTACTATCTGGCATGAAGTAATTTAGCCAATGAATACATATAGGTAACTACCCAGGTTCCACATCTTATGCGGACTCTCCAGTTTGTCTTCTCATTTTCTTGTATTCAGACCCATATGCTATCAGCTCATGCATGTCATGATTAAGACTAAAGGGGTTTTTTTTTTTTCTATTATCTGTATAGCTGACTGATGAGACCTATGATGCCTGTTCATTTTTTCAGGGATATCTGGCCACTCTTTTTATGTTCAGTTTGAAAGGAGCATAGAATTCTCCATAAATTACTAGTCAAAAAAAAATCATTCTGCAGGCTGGTTCTTTTATTTGTTTATTTTTTTTGCTATTGTCACAAGTACAAGGAACCCTGTGGTGACACAGAATATCACTCAGATGTTCCTAATGCTTTTATGTATAAGTGATTGTGATGTAACTCTCTAGTTAACTACTCACTATCTAGTCCTTAGATGAACCTAGATGAGTTCTAGATTCTTCTAGTCAGCATAAAAATTCTATGACTACACCTGGTAGGTGATACACATTAGGTTATACACCTGAAACAAAGGTGAATTTAGTCCCTAACTGGACAGCCCATAGTCAAATAATTTTCTTGGGTAGTTTTGCAACACAAATTTTAATGGGATTCTGAAGCAACACTGGTGCGTTAAAGTTTCAAGGAGAAAATTAACACTTTAACAGATTTTGATTAAAGAGAAACAACAGAAAATCCAGCCAGTGACTTGGTTTGGCTGGGAATACCAGCATATTGATGCCTGCCCATATCAGAAAATGTTTTTTTAAGGGAAGAGGCGGGAGGAGAAAGATCTTCAAAACCTGACATGGTTTTAAGAAGCTCTGAGCATGGGAGAAAGCAAGTCCTGCAGAGAATCTCCAGCACTCTACATTCCAGTTTGGGATTTTATGCTGCAGCTCAGCCCAACTTCAATACCCATTTCTTTAAGATGGCAGGAGATGTTGACTTTCCTGCATTGGTATGGGAGATATGCATGTTATAGAAATGAATCCTGCCCACACCAAACCAAAGAGAATGGCAATTGGTCGCAAAAAAAAAGTGTAATATATGGTGGCTTTGCCTACTACAGCAAAGTTTTATGAGGAATGACTGCAGAAATAAATGTTTGTGATATTTCCACATTATTCTGAGTGAAAATCAGATTCCTTTAAAATCAGTGACTTGAGTGTTTAAGTTGAATGCTTACTTTTATCACTACATGTGTTTTAAGCAATAAATAACTTTATTTGTATATATTTTAAAATCTACAATAGTTAAGTGTGTATTATGTATCAGGCATGGTATCACAGAATTGCTTCTATGCTATCAACATAGATAAAATACAGTTCTCACAAAATAAATCAGAGCATTCATTTGCCTGATAGTAAAGGCCACTTGTAACCTGTACCAACACTGTCTTGTTTAGTTCCCTTACCAGATCTTTCTCACCTTTTACCATTGCCAATGTCTTTTCAAATGTCATTCATTCTTCAGAGCCTGATTCCACTTCTGCCTCTTCCTTGAAGTTTCCTTGACTCTTCAAAGCAGAATGCTTCCTTCCTCCTTTGTACAGGAAACCCTGTTATCTGCAATACTTGGGCACTTATTCAATATCTGGTGCCATCTTGAGTGGTGCTGGTATGTAGTGCTATGTGGCTTTTCATGTGAGCACATCCTGTTCCTCAAATAGATTTTGTGTTCTTTTTGTAGAACAAATACTATAATTTTATGTTATGCAACTCACAGTGGAAATTCATCAAAACTTCTGGCTTTCCTCCTGCATCTAAGAAGTGGAGATTTCTTCTAGTGTGAACTCAAATGTATGTGGAAGAACGAAGGGGTGTGTGTGTGTGTGTGTGTGTGTGTGTACCCGAGAATGAGAAATAGAGCTTAGTTTTGATAGCTTCGGTTGTCTGGACAAGAGGTGTTTTCTTGCATGTTGCTTTATATGCAGGACACAAAGCATGCAGTGGTGTCAATGTTGCACTTCTCTCTCCCAGCAAAGGTTTTTTTTTTTCTACCTTTTCCCTCTCCTTGTCTCTTTTGTTTACCAACCAATTATCCATTTTTTTTTACTGACTATATACTTGTCTAATGCATGCATTGTATTCTTGTTTCCTGGGGCAAAGTTCTTCCTGCACAGGTATAAAGTAGCTTCTTTGGGAGGGGTGCTATGCTATGTCTTTTTTATGACTAACATTCCCTTGAGCCTAAGCCAAGTGATAGACATGTACTTGTAATATCTTGAATACTGAGGCTCTTTTGAATTAAAATAACAGCAACCTAAATAAAAGTGGAATCTATCATGAAGAAATACTGCTTCCCAGGATGTAAAAATGAGAAGGCAACCACCCTCCAGGTGCCACATAGGACCTAAAACTCAAAGCCCACAGGCTGTCTGTCTCTCTGACCTTTACTTTACCCTATAGGTTTGTTTCTCTCTTGTGGCAGACTAGCTTTTGCTTTTTCTAGCTGTGCAATGATGTAAGGGACAGGGCAGGGATATCCTCTGAGTTTGAGTTTGAAATCCTTGAATCCAAGTGTCCACAAAAAAGATGACCTTGACCCAACCTCAAATACATGAAGTAGGACTTTAGTTGCTATCTTGCGCTAATCCCAGGATCAACAAAATGTGATCAGACATGGAATGATATTTCATACTATTTTGTTTTGGGGGTAATGGTTTAGATGGAGGGTGACAGGATGGGGACATTGTTTGAAGGAGCCATGCTACAGAAAAGAGAATATGTTTGCTGCACTGTACATGGGCACTAAAGAGAAGTGTTTACAAGCCCTTTCCCATATCTAATCTTGTGTGAGCTTCATGACAGTCAGGTAATAGAACTAAGACACCATTGTTATATAACCTATTCAGGAGGTCATTTACCTGTTTGTAATATGCAATGCTGACACCATTTCATATTACGAAAGCAGGCTTTATGTCCTGAATATGAAGGCAGCATATAAGAAAAAAACATGACTTATGTAAGATTCCCATTAAAATACTATATCCTCCCTCCCTGCTCAACAAAATCTATCATCCAAAATGTCCCTGAAATCCCACAACCTCTCAAAGTTGATGGGTGAGAAAGCAGCAGTATCTTCTGCTCTCCTATCAGTTTGGCTTCTCTAAAAAAAGTCGCTCCAAGAAGTATAGTTTCACGGCAGCAGGAATGAGGTAAAGGGGGGTGAGATAGAGAAAGAGGAAATGCAAGGGCATGAGTTACTGAGCCCATCACCCTTTGAAACAAGCTGATGGGCCTCATAGGATGGGTTCAGAGGGGCTGTTTGAAACTGTACATGCATGAGAGGCATGTGGGGGGAGTACAAATTTATCTATTGGCTTCCATCACCTATGAAAGTTCAGGCCCCAGGCATTAACTCACTAACATGTACAGCTTACATGCTTGAGGACAGAGAATGAACTCCTGGGCAGCACACAGGCCCTGGAGGAGGAGGCAAGCTCATATCAGGTCACACAGGATGAAGTGATATGAGAACTAGGCCAACCATAGAGGGGGTCTGGCTCATGGAGAAGGCTAGGGTCCACCATGACATGACCTATGCCACAAAAGTGGTGACAAACTTCCTCTTTTGGCCTATGAGAATGCAGATAGTGCCATGGCATCTTCCCGAGGGTCATCAGTAACACAAATGGTCTGGAGTGGGGATGGTGACAACTACTCCCCGGTGAAGACTTACTTCTACACTTCCCCTTCCATCGCAGAACTGAGCAGTCCCTTTATGCCCACACAATCTTCAAATGAATCTCGTATGGATATGTAAACATGGAACACAATTACTCAGACTTTCTCCTCTCCTGGAAAAGATTTTGGGGGGGGGTTACAATAATGTTGGCTCATTAAATAATTTATTGAGATCCTACTAAGTACCAGCCACTGTCTTTAAGTTCTGGGAAAAGAACATTGGATAAATTAGATAGACGTGCATTTTTAACGCTTTGAAGTCTTAACTTGTGTGTTTGTGAAAGAGAGATAGAGAAAGAGAGAGACGGGGGGGAGAGAGAGAGCGAGAGAGAGAGAGAGAGAGAGAGAGAAAGACCAATAAAGCATCAAGTTATATATGGTCTATGACTTGCTAAGTGTTGTAGGTTAATTGGATGAAAAGGGAGGCTTCACTAAGAGAGTGACATTAAAGAAAGGGCAGATATGGATATTTAGGAGAAAGGAGTTCCAGAAACAGAGAAAGTACATGCAAAGCTCTAAGGCATGGTGGGTGTGTTCCAGGAAGGGCAAGGAGGCCAGCATGACAAAGAAGTAGAGAAGAGAGAGCAGATGAGATCAGAGAATTAATATCTTAGGACCTTGTAACGACTTTGACTTCTACTTGGAGACGGTAGAGAAGACGTAGGTCTTTATGTACTGGAGTGATCTGACTTACATTTCAAAGGATCACTTTGGCTGAGAACAGATTATAGGTCAAGGGTAGAACTGGAGTTAGTATGTTACTGGGGTGACTCAGGAGAGAAGTGCTGGTTGTTTGCATTGGATGGTAGCAGAAGAGGGAGTGGGATCTGGTGAAATTATGGTTTAAAAATGACACAGGAGGTGTGGGAGAAAGAAAGAAGGGAGGGATGATGCCACATTTATGTCCTGAGCCGATACTGCAGGTGGGAGAGATTTTAGAGGAATGGTTAACAGTTTGGCTAAACTTGTGATGGCTTTTACACATCCAGGTGTTGTTAACTTGACAGTGGATTTAGGTGTGTGAGGTGCGGGGACAAGATATAAACGTGAGAGCAGTTAGTGCGGTTTTGAAAGCCACACAGATGGCATTGGATGTCTTGAGACTGGATTAGATTACCAAGATCATGAGTGCAGACAAAAATGTGAAGAGGACAAAATATTGTTCTCTAGGCCTCTCCTGCTATTACAGGTTAGGAAGACAAACAGTAACCAGAAGGGAGACTGAGCAGAAGTGGCCATGAGGGAGGAGGAAACGAAAAGAGTATAGTTTCTGGAAGCTAGGACATTTTTTTTTTTTTGATGCTTAGGATGGGACCCAGGGCCTCATGCATAACAGGCAAGTACTGTGCTATTGAGGTCCACCCAGTCCCAATAATGTTTTAAAAGGCAGGAACTGAACAACTGGTTTGAATGCTACTGACAGGAAAGGTGTGAGAGCTGCTATGAACTGAGTGTGTGCTCCCCAGATTCATACATTGGAAGTCCAACCCTCAGAATGATGGTATTTGGAGATGGGACCTTTGGGAGGTAAGTAGTTTTTGAGAGTACAGCCCTCATGAATGAAATTAGCACCTTTTAAGAAGATACTAGAGAGCTTGCCTCCTCTCACTGTGCTTTCTTCCATGTGAACATACAGGAAGTCAGCCATCTACAAACCAGGAAGAGGGTCTTTGCCAGACACAGATTCTGCCAGCACCTTGGGTTTGGACTTCCCAGCTTCTAAAAGTGTGAGAAACAATTTTCTATTGTTTAAGTCACTTAGTCTAAGCAGCCTGAACTAAGACAAGAGCTGACCTTGGTGTTTTGCAGCATGGAGATCACTGTTGACCTTGAGCAGTTTCAGGAAGCAAATGCCCAGATGAAAGTTCAAGAAAGAGCAGGAGAAAAATTCGAGGCAATAGCAGAAGCCATTCTTTAGAGTTTTATTTTAAAGGGAAGGAATGAAAACAAGGTGGCAACTAGAGGGCAGGAAAAGTAAACAATAAACTGGTTGCATGTGTGTGTGTGTGTGTGTGTGTGTGTATTTGTGTGTGGGTGCTTGTATGCACACTGGAAAAGTCCAGTAGAATTTACTGGCAGAACTAGGCAGAGAATGAACGTAAGAAAAATGAACAAAACATCCTCTGGTGCCAGGACTACCCAATCTAAACGTTTTGTTTGTCAAAGGGGAAATGCATGGCAGGAGGAAAGTGCCTAGGTTAGGCCTCACAGGTCTGATGCCTGAAGGGTAGCAGATGCAAAACGCTGAAATACGGAGCCTATCAAGCAGCAGCACAGTGGAGCTTCTCATCATCTGCCAAGTCAAAATGTGGTCCCGCAGCATTTCAGAGGTTAGTTGAGATGGGCGGTTTTACACAATCCTGCAGCTGCTATCATCACCATCACCACCACCACCACTACCACCTAACAATTAATAATGAAATAGCAATTAAAGGCCCAATTTCTTGTACCACCATATAAATCAAAATAAAGCGCCTAGTTCCCTGGGCCAGTGCCGGTTCCATGAGACGCATCAGTGTAATGTAGTGTAGTGTAGACATCAGAAGGTCAAAAGGAAGACAGGCTTGGGGCAGAGGCAGAGGTCTCTTGCCAAACCATCCCGCTCCAGTTCCTGATTTTCACCCTTCTCATCAGCTTTTGGAGTGGATGATCCTTTCCCTCCTACTTCTTCCTCCTTTGCCTTTGCGCCCTCTACTTCTCTTTTTGCTGTCCTCTCTCAGTGCAGGGCTTGTTCTGAGGCTTAGCCTCCGCTCTTAACAGTGTCCTCACTGCCACCCGGCGCACGGAAAGCGGACAAAAGCCCTGAAACTCCAGTGGGGCAGGACCTGACGTTCTGAGCATGTGCGAGCCAACTTGGGGGCTGGGGCAGCTGTGATGTGGGGGCGGCTCCAGGTGTCTGTCTTAGGCGCAAAGCTAGAGCGCATCCAGCGCCGGGGCTGACCGCACTGAGGGAGCGACCGCCCTGCGCGCGGGGCGCAGCGGCTGCGCCTGGCCCTCCCGGCGTGGGCGAGCTGGCCGCGTGTGCCTAGCTGCCTGACGCGAGGACGAGCCAATCAGGGCGAGCGGCCCGGGCCGCCATGTGACAGGCAAGGCGGCCCCTTTTCCAGCGCGGCCAGAGGGAGGAGAGAAGCGGGGCTCGCCGCGAGCCTTCGAGAGCAGCGGTCGCGGAGGAGGCGACAGCGGCAGGCAGCAGCGGCAGCGACACAGGCTCGGGGACAGCCGGGAGCACATCCCCGGGCGTCCTGCGCTGCGGAGAGCTTGGAGGGCCGCGGGAGCCGCCACACAGGAGTGGACAAAGCAAGATGGCAGGGATCTTAGCCTGGTTCTGGAACGAGAGGTTTTGGCTCCCGCACAATGTCACCTGGGCAGACCTGAAGAACACCGAGGAAGCCACCTTCCCGCAGGCTGAGGACCTGTATCTCGCTTTCCCCCTGGCCTTCTGCATCTTCATGGTGCGGCTTATCTTCGAGAGGTAAGAAGGGCTGGAGCACCTCCTCTCCTCCCTCGGCACGCGCGCGCGCGCACACACACACACACACACACACGCGCGCGCGCGCGCGCACTCATACTCGCAAGCACACACTCGCGCACACTCGCGTGCTCAGTGCGCACACCCCTGCGCCCCCGCGCTCACGCTCACACGACCCAACCTTTGTGTTCGGGGAGGGGTCTCTAACCCCTTCCTTTCTGGGACGCAGAGACGGTCTGGCTTGCCAACGGATTTCCTCACTGGTGCCGGGAAGGGGCTGCAGGGCGTTAGCGTCTTTCCCACTTCTACCTCCCGCACTCCTTGGTGGCCCGACTGGGCTGTCCGTTCTTTGCTAGTACAGCGCTCGAACAAAGGTGAGCGGCCGCTGGCCTCTGCATCGCAGCACTCCGCGGGGCTCAGCCCTCTCCATCTGCGCGACATTCCCTGATGCCGGCCTGGGCTTCCCCGCCCAGGCTTGCTGCCACCCACCTGACAGCCAGGAACGTCCGGCGTGCGGCCGGGAGCGAGGAGGAACCGCACACACTTGCAGTCTTTACACTCCAGCACCGGGCTGTGTTTCAGAAGACTTCGCTAGGGATCCTTGGCTTCTGATTGCTATTTAGCCTCCATCTATGACACTATTAGGCTCTCAGCCCTTGGGACGTAGGTGACAGTAACACTCCAGATCATGAGCGGTTTCTTTAAAAGAGGCTAGAACAGGACGGGTGTACATCCTACAAAATGATCACAAGAAATTAATAGCTAGGCCTTATGACTTTAATAAACTGCCTTTTGGTAGCAGCACACACTGTAAAAATTTAAAGAGTTGTCATATAATTGTTGGCATGATTCCTTGATTTGGTTGGGTATCGTTCACGCTAAACTTGGGTTACTCTCATTGAATCGGTGTTAAACACTAAACTAGATTTTGCTTGCTCTGCGTTCTCCGGGTGCTATTGAAACAAAACCGAGACAGCAGCATACACTTATTAACTGAAAACATCGCCTTCCTCCTTTCTTCTCCCACCCCCATTCATCAATGAAGGCTGAATGTCTTAGATCACAAATGATCATTTCTACCACCTCTTCTCCCCCGCCCCCAACCCACCTTTTGTCTGTTCGGTTTTGCTGTTACCTTGCTTGCTGTTTCTGTTTGCCTAAAACACTGTTGAGGATGAACGAACTATCTTTTGTGTCTTTTGTTTCCGGAAACAAAAACCATCTTTTAAAGAAGGTATATTCTTCAATGGGCAATATTGTAGCTTGAGAACTAAGTCAGTGGTTGTCATGCTTAAAATTGACATGCTCAAAGGGACAGATTTAAAGACCTTCTACTTATAAATGATTGGAATCCAGCACAGATATGTCAGTGATCCTATCCAGTGCTGAGAGGTACTGTGAAAAAGTGGGTGTGTTTGCCAGTTTAGAGCTGCCAGTAGAGCAAATGTTTACTTACAGACAGGAGGAACGCATGTCTAACCTTGCAGTCTTCTGCAAAGACAGGCAGACTCAGGAAAATAGGTTGCTTTGGGTTGGCACATGGTAGGGGCTCCACACACATTGCTGAATGACATCTGATCAATTGTCTGGATACACTTTTAGATAGCTAATGTATTTGAAGGAAATCTTCTGTCTTATGTTTTGGAGAACAAATGCCTGGCGGTTGATGAACTGTATTCAGAATGCTGCATTTTCCTGACATTCTTCATGCTGATTCCAGGCTGTTCATTAGATTGGGGGGAAAATTTTTTAGGAAAGAATGGAGCTAGCTTTATACTTAGGCTCACTGTCTCTTAAAAAAAAAAAAAAGAACACTAAAGTAATAGCTGAAGGCTGAAAGTTCAATTTTCTCCTTTTGTTTTTTTCTTCTTTAGCATAATCCCATTGCTTGACTTAACAGTTAATAACAAAGGAGCCATTTGACTTTCAACCAAATGTCCTCATATTGACATGTAGAGAGTTAGTCAGTTTTATTCAGGCCATTGATATAAGTAGAAGCTATTTAATGGCCTGTATGGAAAGTGAAAGTTTATGATTAACATTCAGGTAATAATCCAATATGGCACGTATGCCATAGGACACTGACTGACTTTTGGGTAGTTATCTACTTTGTTTCTTCCTGTCACTCAGACTCTCAATTCTCTGAAAATCTGAGTATAGTTGTATCTAGAGTTACAAATTCTGCATGTTTCTCCTCTTCTCAAACCCAAATGACATTTTCTGGGATCCAACCTGTGGCCCTGTTCTCAGTATTATCCACCAAGAGCCTGAATCAGCCCATATTGTTATCACAGACACAGCGCATTTAAGTACCCTTTTAACACGTTGTGTATAAATATTTTTCTTTTGCAGTATTCTATAATATTGCAATCAATGAATCCCTTTGTAAAGCGAGATGCTTTTGTAGTAGGAATAACTCCCTCAAGATTCTGTTTGTTTTGTGCTCTGATTGTCGTTTATTTAAAAGTTGAGAACATATTGAGGAAATACTTGGTTGCCCCAAATCTTTATTTTTTCATTAAATGAGGTCAACAGTGCCCTTGTTGAGGCTAAAATTGTGAATCTGAACGCCTCTTCAGGGTTGTGTATTTCTCTCTATAAATGAAACAGTAATGAGTTGACTGAATTGCGCTTTGCGAATTCAACAGCCTTATCATTTTGTTTTCACTCCCACTGTTGGGGTGTTGACAGAGAAGACATCCTGGCCAGAATATGCCATTTTACAGCAGCATGTGGACAGGAATGGGGAGCCCATGATGACTGCTTAAAAGTGGTACAGCCCTGGCTCATGCCTGTAATTCTAGCTACTTGGGAGGCTGAGATAGGGAGGATCACAGTTCAAGGTCAGCTCAAGCAGGTAATTCAAAGACCCCAACTCCAAAATAACCAGAGCAAAACAGACTGGAGCTGTGGCTCAAGTGGTAGAGCACCTGCTTTGTAAGTGCAAAGTCCTGAGTTCAAAACCCATCCCTCCTTTCCAAATGGAGCAGCCTAAGGCCAATGACTGTTTTTTTTTTCTTTTTTTTTGGTGGTACTAGGGTTCCAACTCAGGGCCTCACACTTGCTAGGCAGGTGCTCTACCAGTTGAGCCTGGCTAGTGACTTTTGACTGTGACTAAATAGCCCAGATCTGGGTGGTTTTTAGCATAGCCTTTATACTCTTTTCAGTCTGGGTAGGGACCAAAGGAACACTGTAGCTATTGCTTGATTGACAGAGTAAAACTTTTTAATTTCTTTTAAAACACAAAACCTGATACCATCTTTTAGAATAAAAGATTGTAGTGTATCCATTACGTTATGTTGTTGACTTGATGACAGAACAAAGCATTATTTAATAATGTAGCATCTATTTGATTAATTTTCTTGATTTAATGTTCATTTAGTAGCTCTGTAAGCCACCCTTGGGAATTATAATAAATGTTTCTTCAACTTTACTTTTTCAAAAATGTATTTTGCTATGGTATTCATAAATGTGGAAGTGAAGTTCTACTGAATTCCTGTTTGGAAATAAAAAAAACTTGCATTAAATTATAAAAGGTAATATTAATGCATTTTTTTCTTTGTAGATTTAAGAGGCGAGAGATGCAGAAATTATTGGTTGGGAATCAGAACCGATTGGGACAGCGTCCTCATTCGTTTCTGCTTACTTCTCAGTCATACAGTGAAGCAAATAGCCACTGCAATCTAGAAAGGTGGCTGTCCCTCCCAGTTCCCTGAGTCCTGTGGTCCTCTGTGTTTGAAGCTTGCTAATCATCATCTCATGAGACTCGGAAGCAGACTAACCATCTGTTAGCAGAAATAAGTCCTCTCAGAATAGTGAGATTTTTTTTCTATAGAAATATTCCAGTCAATAATTTTGTTTTTAGTATATTTCAATTGTATTTTGAGACAAAAGAATCATTTTGGCTGTTATCATTTGCGCTCCAAAAAGCTGCAATGTCTCTGAATAACCAAGTAAGAAGATTCTTCAGAGTAAATAATTCTTTCTTTTCTTCAGACTTCTTTTTGGTGGATTTCAGAGTTGTCCTGACACCTGACTGGGTAAGAAATGAGTAGCTCATTCCTCACAGGTGGCTGTCACAATGTCATCAGTCTGGCCTCCTGCATTTAACCAGGGAATGATCTGTTGTTCCCAAACTTCAAGGGATGAGAATGTCTTAGTTGTGTCCAAGGAAGTGTTGGCCCAGTGGGCTTTTCCTATGATTTCCCTTGTATGTTTGCCTTATAAGTAGCTTGGATAAGACCCACTGGGGACATTGAAAGGAAGGGGAAGGGGAAAGGAAAGGAGGGAGAGTGGGGAGGGGATGTGTTGGGGGAGAGGGGTGAGTGACTGCCAGGAAAAAATAATTTACCTTGTAATGAAGAGATCTCACATATTTTTCAAAAGTGTTTGAGAACAACCTGCATATAAACGGGTTTTATCATACTGTCAGAGCTGTAAACGTACCATATTTAGTTTAATGGTGATGGCGTGATTTAGATTAAAACTGTGAGAGCGTTGTAAGAGACAGGAGTTAAATTCACACGCAAATAGGTTGCCATCTTTAGTTTCTTACCCAGCTAGGAAAAACGGATCACAATGGATGTTTTGTTGGAAAACAACCTAAAGTGAAAGAATGGTATTCTTTGCAAAACTTTATGTTATTTTAGTTTATTTATTTTGATAGTAGACTGGGGTTTTGAACTCAGGGACTCTCATTTTCTAGGCAAGGCATTCAACCCTGTGAGCCAAGTCCTCAGCCCTTCTTGCAGAATTTTAGTATGAATTTTTCACCCAGCAAAATAAAAGGTTTGTATTTACAAGGTGTAATAATGTAGCCATTTGTAATAGGTTGATATGTGGGTGAAAGGTGTAACTTTATTTTTAATGAACAGTGCCTTGGAATGGTGTGGGATGAAGGTGAGCTAATTACACTGTCCCAAGTGACTTAATTTACACCCCAAGTTCACTTAGGACTTTTCCACTGAGGACAATTGATCTCCATGGACAGGGCTCCAGAGTTTTCTCCTGGATTGCTAATTTGTAAGGTATTTCAGAAGTGGTTGCTGTTCTGTGGTGGAAGTGGCAGTGGAAGGAAGATGGAGTTTCAAGTAAGTGTCTTCTGTCACCAGACATCCTGCCTTCTTCAAGCTTTCCTCACGTACTTTACTCACCTGATTACGTTTCCTAGGCAAGAGCTGGATGGCAAATCCACATTGTATATTGAATATTGAAAACCTTAAATGTGTATTACATACACTTATATTTCTTCCTCCATTACCAGGCAAAACCAGATTTTCTACAGCCATTGGCTATGACTTTCTTAGAAAGTCAGAACTCGCAAAATTTTGTTTTTCCCTTCCATTTTCCTGTAATCATTTCTTGTATTTTATTATTATTATTATTTTTTTAAATGTTGAGACAGAGTCTCACTCTTAGCTCAGGCTGGTTTGGAATGCACTATGCAACCCAGGCAGGCTTCAGACTTGGTAGTCCTCCTGCCTCAGTTCCTGAGTTCTGGAATTACAGGTGTACACCATCATGTCCAGCTGATCATTTCTTAAATACTCTTGAGTCAGAATGCTGGGGTTCCAGATTTTGTTTGACAGTAACTTGTTGTGTTACTTAATGTTTTTAAGAACTTCCTTCCTTCCTTCCTCCCTCTCTCCCTTCCTCCCTCCCTTCCTTCCTTCCTTGACTAGCATTTACGCCTGACTGTGGTCCTCTTACTTGCACCTCCTGTGCAGCAGGATGACAGGCACACACCAACCATTCCCAGCATATTGATTGAGATTGGATCTTGTGAACTTTTTGTCTGGGCTGCCTTGAACCAATGTCCTCCCAATCTCTGCCTCTAAAGTAGCTAGGATTACAAGCATGAGCCACTGCGTCCAGTCTCCTCTTTCTTTGTTTGATTTTTATTTATTTATTTATATTTTTGGAGTATTGGGGTTTGAATTCAGGGTCTTGAACTTTCTAGGCAAGTGCTGTACCATTTGAGCCATGCCCAAGCTCTTTTACTTTTAGTTTTTGCTTTTAGATAAGGTCTCATACTTTTTTCCAGACTGGCACTGGATAGTGAGCCTCCTACCTTTGCCTCTTGCATAGCTGGGATTACAGATGTACACCACCACACTGCTTGTTTTTGAGATTGTGTCTTGCTAATTTTTTGCCTGGGCTGGCCTTGCATCACAATTTTAACTGTATCTCCTGAGTAACTGAGATTATAGAATTTCAGGCATGAGCTGCCATGCTTAGCCGTATATATGGTTTTCTATGAGCCTTTTGCCATTTAATAATATAGTCTGAACATTTTCCGTGTAATTAAACTTACTCAAAAATGTTAAGAGCCAGGGATGTGGTTCAGTAGTAGAGCACTTGCCTAGCACATATAAAGCCATTGGGTTGATCCCCAGCACTGCAATTTTTTTTTCATTGTCTACATGATTCTATATAGGATACATCATAATTTGCTTACTGAAGCCCATATTTTAGTTGAACCTTAAAGCTACTTTCAGTTTATACATACAAATCTCCCAGTTCCTTTTGATTTCCTAAGGAATGTTTCCTAGAAGTGATACTTCCTAGCTCCAAAGGATAAACATTTTGGTGGTCTTGATAGATGCAGGTTGCCAAGTAGGTATCCAGAAAGACTGTATCCATTTGCAAATCCTTATCAGAAGGAAGGCTATCAATTGAGGAAATGTAGGCTTTGAGTGTTGAAAAAAATGTTACTGTTATAAAGTGAGTGTGTTTTTATTGTACTTATGATGAACTTAATTTCAGATATTTATTAATCACTAGTATTTTACTTTTTTCCTCTCCTCCTGTTCTCCGTCTGGTTGTGGTCTGTCTCTCTGGTCAATGTTTACACTCTTCTGTTTCTTTCTGCCTCCTGTCTCTCCCACAAGCTAGATCTCCATGTCAGGAAGGAAGGCTCTCCACACAATGGGAGAGATACATTCAAGAGAATGAGGAGACCATATCCAGACTTCAGTGTAGAGACTGAGGTAGAGAGCAAGGACTGGACAACAGAGCCATCAGGAAAGAGGGGTGATACTCAGGAATACCGTCTATGCTCCATATATTGTCTTCCCAAACTTTTGGTGTCAAAGCCACCATGAGGTTAAGATTGTTGCTGTCCCTCTTCCTAACACCATCACAATGGTAATTAGATTTCAACATAGGAATTTGGGAGAGGAGGAACCACAAGCATTCAGACCATAGCAACATACAATGAATATTGTTCAGCAGTAAAAAGGAACTGTATACTTAAAAATGGTTAAGATTTTAAGTTTTGAGTTATCTGCATTTTATCCCAATAAAAGAAAAAAACCCAAAACAATAGACTGACTTTAAAAAACAAAGTCACTTATAGAAGTAACTATCTTTATCTTCATTTTCTAGGCCTGGCATTTTTCTAGTTGGAACCAACTCCCACCCCACACTGCTTGATCTCAGTTCCCCCAAGCACTGCTGTTGTTTTTTGTTGTTGTTTTTTTTGGTACTGGGATTGAACCCAGGGCCTTGCACATGCTAGGCAAGCGCTCTACCACTGAGCTACATCCCAGCCCTACTGCTATTGCTTTTTAAATGCATAATTATCCTCAGACCCAGGAAAACACCTGTTCTTTCCAGAATCATCTGGCATGTGTGACTGGTAGTTGAAAGGGGTGGAAGGAAGGTTTAAGATCCAGAGAGCACTCAAGAGTCCTGGAGCTTTTTTGGAAGACACTTGAGCCAAACAACTTAACCTCAAGATTGTTTGTTAATAGGGCATTTAGTGATAGTAAAAGGGCATGTGTAGAAAAGGAGAGTCAGGGATCCCTGGAAAAGCCCATTACATGGTTTCAGGATTAAAGCAAGGCATCCTGGTGAGAACATGATCCATTTAAAGCAAGCCAGGGTAACAGGATAAACTTCTCCTGAGCCCAGTGGCCTGGGCACAGATGTGTCCCAAGGGAGCTGGGTAACGTAAGGTCAGATTTGACCCTCCTCCCTCTGTGGTTATATTTACATGCATATTGTAAGCAAATGCTTTAGACATTTGGATACGTGAAGATAGTTTTTCTCACAAGCTGCATACTAAAGGGCTGGCAGTATGGCTGAAGTGGTAGAGCACCTGCCTAGCAAGCACACGGTCCTGAGTTATAACTCCAGAACTGCCAAAAAAAAAAAAAGTGCTGCATATTATAGAGGCAATCAGATTAGAAGTATTGGCACACATATATTTGAGAACAGTAGTTTTTGAAGTTTGTTAATTCTTAGTTATTTTGCAAAGCTCTGCTTTCTAAAACTCATCTCAGAATATTTTGGGCAGGTTTTTTGTTGTTTGTTTTTGTTTTCTGTGTTTTGTTGGCTGTACTAGAGATTGAACCCATGGCTTCATGCTTGCCAGGAAGATGCTCTAATGCTTGAGCCACATCTCCAGCCCAGAAGTCTGTCTTGCCCTTTTTGGGGGTGGGGTGGGGTGGGGCCTGAGGGTTTGAACCCAGGGCTAGTCAGGTACTCTATCACTTAAGCATTTATCACACCTCAGGCCTGTGGGGTTTTTTGTTTTAAAGAACTTTTTTTTCCTCACTAGTAGCCTTCAAGATTGACTTCATACTGCTGTTTTGGCTTTCATTACCTCAGAGTTGGACCATGTTTTGTTTTCTTGTTGCTGTCATTGATTTGGCAAGGATGGGGTTAGAGATACACAAATGGTTTTTAATCATAGGAGGAATACATTCCTAGGTAATCTTTTTTTACACAGTGACCTAGGACTAACATTTGTTGGTGACTTGCCATTATCTACATGAATGTCACATCTCGTCTTTGAAGTTTTCAGGTTACCAAGCTGTTCTGAAGCTGGGATTGACCATGTTTTCTTTCCCTTTATACCTCCATCTCTTTCCCTCTCTCTTCCCTTCCTCCCTCACTTGCCATTCTTTGGTGCAGACCCTTCACAGACACAGGGCTATCTTGAGAAGAGGAGCAGCATGTCCTTTAGGGTAGGGTAGAGGATACAGAAAACCATCTAAAACCTTGTTCAGGGACACAGTTTGGCCAGTGTCCAAGTGAAAGCTTCCAGGTAGTCTGAGTGGCTCTGCAGATCTTGTTTTGACAGATCAACATTTCATAGCAGAATAAAGTGAGTTGGTCATTTAAACAGAATGGCAGTTCGGACACAACTACTCTAGTGAAGGAAAATTGAGAAAGAAACAATCAGTGATTTGGGAATTATAGAGGTGACAGGGATATAAGGGCTTTGTATGTGAGTGGCTGTGTGTGTGCCCTTGAGTGTATGGGTAGGCTTCTGGTTAAAGGTGCATTTAACTTATGCTGCTGTCTTGTATGCTTGTTGTAATTAAATAGAAACGTGTTTCTAACTAGAACGGAGAGGAACATGGATTAGATTATCAGCAAGATTATAGAATTTGGGTTTAAATCTACCTTTTATCAGCTGTACAACAGCAGACAATGTGCTCTGGGATTCGATGCCCTCACCTGAAAAATGAGGACTATGAAGCCATGGAGGACTTCATAGAAAAATGCATCAAAAGGGGTGTACTAAAAACTGGTTTCAAAAGCACACGTTGATACCATAGTATAGTTTTTAGCACTTGTTTGAGAAGTGACATTTGTAATGTTATTTAGTGTGCTGGGGGATGAGGGACAGGGGCAGGGGGTGCAGCTTCTGGAGGCTATAGGACCTGTTTATCTATTTGACCCTGGAGCCAGAGTATTGAATTGTTCTGCTGAAGAATAAATATTTAGAGCTTTAGACAGGCCTTGAAGCACAGATGTCTGCAGCACTGTGCCTATTTAGGGAGGAGAATATGTATACACTTTTTTGGGAGCGGGGATTACCGGGGTTTGAACTCAGGGCCTTGCTCTTGTGAGACAGGCGTTCTAACATTTGAGCCATATCTCCAGCTCTTTTTGCTTTAGTTATTTTTCAGATAGAGCCTGGTGCTTTTTTGCCCTGTTGGCCTCTGAAGGGGTTCCTTCTCTGTCTCTGCCTACCACAGCACTGGGATTAGAGGTATGATCCACCATACCTGGCTTTTTGAGATAGGGTCTTGCTAACTTCTTGTCTGAACTGGCTTCAAATTGAGATCGTTCTGTCTTGGCTTCCCAAGTACTTGAGATTTATGTTAACATTTTTTCCCCGTTTTCAACTATTTGTAATGATGCAGATTGTGTGCCAAGAACCTGTATGTATTTGGTGGCAAAAAACTGTAATAGTCAGGTTTCTAATCAGTGATGGGCAGTTGTGTGCCTCCTCATGTCTGACATTCCTGGATCCTGTGCCTTTGGCTGGAGCTCCTGGAGAATGCGCTCCCACAGGGTAGAGTTTTCTAAGGAAACTACTTTCTTTTCAGTGGATGCCTTATGTAGACATCCCAGGCTGCCTCTCACCCTGGGTCTCACCCCAAAGGGCCTCTTTTATTCCAAGTAATCTCAAGGAAAAATGGATTGGTTATTCAGCCACTGGTAATGGCAAACAGCACATTTGGCACTTATGTTGACTTAAGAGGTGGACTGCATTCTGGCCCTGTCACTTACTAGGTATTGCTCTAGGAGCAAATTAACCTCTCTGAGCTCTGTGTCTGCCTGAAGCTCACAGTTAGCGTGAGGATGAAATATGATAATGCCTGCAGTGTGTTGAGGACAGTGCCCGCTCATACTGGCTGACTCAAGTCATGCACACACCCACACATAATCCCCTTCTGAGCCTGTATGTGATGACCATGCACAAGGGATCCAATGGTCCTGGGGGTCTGACCCCACTGTCACTGGTTAAGGCTGTTTGTGCAATTGTGTGAGTTTTACTTTCCTTCTCTTTCTCTCTCTTCTCTTTCTCTGGAGGAAGATTCTGGTTCTTGTAGTGGTAGCTGGCAGAAAACAACCAGGACAGCTTCTTGAAGATCTGAGCCTTGGTTACCTTGTATTCACCTAATGCACCTTGCTATGATTGTGCATTAATATTTAGATAACTCAGAGATATTTTCTTCTAATAAGAGCTCCAAGAAATAAGAAAGGTGAGATGAGATTGTCATTTATTGATTTCTTTAAGAATTTTAAGCCTAGGGGGTTATCTTAATTTCATCTTTAAGAAAAACAAAGAAATTCAGTTTAGTGGTATTGAAATGATATTTATAAAGATGGGAACATTCAAAATTTGCTAAAAATAATACATTTCAATAAACTATTTTTCCTTAAGAGAAACAAATGTGCAGCCCCAAATTTAAACGTTCATGCTATGAATGTGGCCAGCCCCGCCTGATCACATTAATTCAGAAGGGATTTGCACCTGCTCTCAGCTATAGGCATTTCTCCAGGTCTGCATAATTTAAATCTAATTTAGATGGCTGGCCATGTAAATAATTTTAAAAATGTGCCATTTTTCAAAGGCACTGATAGCAGGCATCTTAGGGTGCTTAAATATCACATTTGTGGTGGGTTGCCTTTTAAATAAGGAAGTAAGACAAAGATGAAGCCACAATATTCTGAAATGACCAATATCCAAAAAACTGCCTCTGTTTTAATTCAGTCACAGTTCAGTAGAATTGTAGACTTTCTATTTAGAAAGGAAATCGAAACTTGTTCATTCAGAAATATGAGTGGACAGTGGGTCAGACAATGGTGGTGTACTGACCTGTGTGGTGGGGTGGGAGTCTGCCCTGGCACTTACAATAAGGTGGTGGATTATGTGTAGAGGGTTAAAAAAAAATGCTATTGATTTGAGTTGGTCAGCTTTTTATGAGTGCCATGAGAAGTCAATTCTACACACAGATGTAACAGAAACGCTAAAATATTCCTCCCCAGGACTCACTCTCCTCCTCCGCCAACACTGTGCGGGGCACCCATGATCTGTAGGCTACACTTTGATAAACACTGGCTCCACCTCCTCTTTGATGTACATATCAAGACAGTGGGGCTTGGAGCTGTAAAGTGACTTGCTTTCTGCCAGCCTGGCAGGGCCTGGAAAAGCCCGGTTGCTGTGGAATCCTGGACAGTGCCATTGTAGAGAACTGGAACAGTCATCACCCTACCTGATTGCTCTTCCTTTTCAAAGGCATGCTGGTCACCAGCCAGGTTTTCCCAATGCAAACAGCTGTGCTGCCTCTTCATGACGAATCCTGGGGTGGTTGGGGGAGATATGTGACCTGCCCCGCTGTCCAGGTGCCACATTCCATGGCTTTTATTCCTTAAGCTGATCAAAGGGCTTTCCATTAATCATGGGCTGGAGCTCCAGAGGGCAGAACTTGTGCAGAAGCCCAGGGCGGGTTCTTGGTGTGCTGATTGCTTCCTGGTTTTCCACCTCCTTTCACCCCACTGTGCTCAAGCCTTCTTTGTCAAGTTCCCACACCTCACTGGCTGCTTGCAGCACAGCAGAGGGACTGGGGAGAGAACAGAAATAGGGTTGTTAGCCAGATGTTAATTCTCTCCAAGGAGGGGCAGGATGTCAAGTGCTTTGCTGCCTGTGTGGTTTATGCGTCTGCTGGTTTTAGTGAGTTTTACCATGTGTGAGGCTGACTTTCATCTGAAAGAATAAACATGAGCGACCTGTGGCATAGAGTTGAAGGAGGGAAATGCTAGGAAATCCAGCATCTCTGAAGTTGACTGAGCTTGAGTGTCATCACCTGTGCTGTGACCCCTGTCCCCCAGCTGTGCACACCTGGCATAGTGTCAGGACATGACCAAGTCAGGGCAGGGCTTGCCATCTTGTTTGACTGCTGGATCCTATTTACCAGGTGCTTCCGCATCTTCTCTTCTTGCTCAGAATTTACTCTCAAATCTGAAGTTCCTGGGGTAAAATCTCCTGATTGGAACGAGAGTATCTGTCACCTTCTGGCCCTGAGCCCTGCCAATCAGCCATTCTGTTGTTCTTCACATTTGCTAGGGACAAAATGGGTTTGGGGCAGATCCGTTTAGACAGATTGTTACTAATAGATTTCAGCTCAACTTTTGCTCCCTTTAGTTTTAAAAATTTTAATGTTTAGAAAACACGTAATAAATTGCATGGAATAAACATTCTGACTGTTTGCCAAGATAAATTCATGGTTTTAGACTTTTTTTCTGATTGAAAAAAAGGAAATATATTTGCGTTATTGTCTTTCACCATTCTGAAATGATTTCTTGTTTGGAAAGCAGTCTCCTTCCTTTTCAGAGTTGAGGATGAGACAAAAATGTTACATTGAAAGCAGAAGCAAACCTCATCGTTTTTTCCAGTCAATGTCTAAATCCTTTACTAGAGGTCAAATCTAGGTATTTCAGTCCTTTCAAATGTCTAAGGTGTTTGCAAATGGGATGCACTTGGCTACTAGGAACTTCTTACTGCTCTGTTTTAAAAGCCTGTCTAAGAGTTGGGATGCAACTCTGATTGGGAACTGCTAAAGTAAATAGTGTGTGATGATATATTTTGGCTGTTGACAACAGGTTATACTTATCTTTGCATGTGGAGTTAAACACAGTTTTTATGGGCCTGAGGCCAATGTTCAGATGTATGGAGAGAGAGAGGAGAGAGGAAATAGGAAAGAGGAAAAGAGGAGGGAATGGGGAGAACAGAGACAGGGAAATGAAGGGGGAGAGAGGTGCAGACAGACTCATTCTGTGTGTACGCAACAAAAGGAGGCATAGAACCTGGATTTTGGCTTAAAATTCCATGTTGGTGGGACTCTGGGCCACTCATCACTATACCATCATGGGGAGTTGTAAACTCCAGCTCTCAGATGTCTACTCAGCACTTGCTTAACAATGATTCCATGGCATTGTTTTATTCTGTATTATTTATTATACATACAGAAATGTGCATGAAAGCACACCTGAATGCACAGCTTACTGAATTATCACAGCAGAGTGAATATACCACATACTCGAGTAGTCAGAATGCAGGTCAAGAAACAGACGATTACTAGCATCGTTCTTACTAAGCTCCCTTCTATTTATTTATCTCTCTGTATAAATTAAAGAAAAATTATTTGCATCATGAAGATGTTACAGTGGGTAATTGCCTCAGTGACCTAGCTAGATGTCTAGTTCGCCCTCATTTGTTTATCTGTGAGGACAGAATGCCTGTGGACAAGACCTCCTCTTTGGGCGGGCTAGCCCAAACTGGTGTATCTAAGATGACTGCCAGGCAGCTTTGTAGCTTCATTATAATTCCATCTGTATACTAAATGACACACCCTCTCATGCATGACAGTTGCCCTGGTGATCACTGGATCATAAAGAGGTAGTACCAAATTCCCAGAAAATCGCCCAATCCCAGAAAAGATAGAAATATTCCTCCACTTCTTTTACTCCACTTCTCCATTTCTCTTACTCTATATCTATAACCTCCCAACCCCTGAGGAGTGAGAAGATGATTTGTGAGTTTATCCCCCACTTCTATCCTTGACCAAGAATAAAAGTCTTTGTTGTTCAATTGGTGCTCAGTCTTGTTGTTGGTTCTACAGTTCTAAGAGGGGAAAAGGACCCAGTATGAGAGCACCAACTGTAACATATTTGGTGACCCAGATGGGATGTGGTCTGATCAGCTCTGTGCCCCATCCATGAGCCATTTCTTGTGAATAAAAAAGTTACCAGTCAGCAGGTTATGGACATAGAATAAAAGAAATGAAGAGAAGGGATAGGCTAATGAGGGGAAGAATATTCATGTTTTTTCTGGGAATGGGTAGAGAATTTTTGGAAACTTGGGTGCCACTTCTTTGCTCAGTCACTGCCATGGCAGTTGTCGATTATCACGTGCTAGATTTTTTTTTGCCTTTCCTGTCCATCATCTCTAACATTTTAATATTTTTTGCACTTTATTAATTTATTTTTGCACAGATACTCAGCGTGTGTCCTTTGCACTCGTTTGTGTTTTTCTGTTGCTCTTAATGTTTCTACAGTCTTTTGGTATCTTTCCTTTCTGTTGTACTACTAGCTCTGTATTTTTTGCAGTTTTATAATTTATGAGATCTAGTATCTCTTCTTTGACCTTTTTTTGTTTGAAGAACAGTGATGTGACTTGCAATTTCTTTAAAATTTTGATTTGACATTTTCTGTATTCCTCTCATTCTTCATTTGCTTTCTACTTATTCTTTTGTAATTTTTATGCCAGGTCACATTGTTGGTTCCTATCCATGCTTTATTAATATAAAAATTCACTGAATCCATTGGATCTTAGTTCTAAAAAGAGGGTAACTTGTTAAAATCTCCTGTTGTTCCACTGAGGGTATAGTG
This sequence comes from Castor canadensis, assembly GCF_047511655.1. Lineage (NCBI taxonomy): Eukaryota > Metazoa > Chordata > Mammalia > Rodentia > Castoridae > Castor > Castor canadensis. Next base: position 122,402,387 of record NC_133389.1, read on the forward strand.
TAGCAATGCATGAAGCCCTGGGCTCCACGTCCACCATACACACAAGCACACACACCAAAAGCAAAAGAGAAACAGAAAGAAAGACAAGGAAAACTAGGAAGAAAAAGTTTCCTGTGTTTTTGGACTTTTAGCATAATAAAATGGTGTGCTTTAAAAATACAGTTCATTGATATAATCTCTTTTGGTATGGTATGAGTATTTTTATTTTTTCTTCTATTTCTTTCTTTCTTTCTTTCTTTTTTTTTTTTTTGAGACAAGATCTCTCTATGTACCTCAGTCTGGCTTCAAACTCTGGATTCTTCTTCCTCAGCCTCCTGAGCCCTGGGATTACAGGCATGTGCCTTCACACCTGGCTCCTATGAGTCTTAAAGTGTTTCCGTGGCTCTAGCCCAACACAGTTGAGGTATAAATTTCCCAGAGCTTCTTTGGTAGCTGTGGGGGTTGTGCTAGAAATAATGGGTTTTTCAACTAGTGTTAAATGAAACTTCTGATTTTCCCCCCACTTTTCTTTGTGTGTAATAACACAATATACAGTGTATCTCATGGTGCAATATTATTTCAGCATCAACCTTTTGTTAATTTCTAATATATTAACATTAATTTGTAGATTAGAAAATATTTTTGTCTAGCAAGATTGGTAATACTGTAAAAATCAATACCTGAAACATTTTGAACATTTAAAATTATATAGCCATTAAAAAAAAATCACGTGATGCTGTCTGTAGTCTTATTTGGAAACTCTCAATGCAAAAAACTACAAAACAAAACCAAGTTTCTACTTTCAGAGTTCCTCAGTTTCCACTTCCTAGATGTAACCAGGATTAGCAATTGATACGTGTGTATCCTTTCAGAGCCTTCTGTGCGTTGATCTTTATATATGTCTGTGTAAATGCAAAATTTGTTTGAACATGGATGATATACTGTGAGATGTGCTTTAAGACTTAGCTTTTTTCACTTACTACCACTTCTTAAACATTTTCCAGAGCTGCAGAACGCAGTGCCACTGTGCTGTTTTTCCAGTGACAGCACAGCCCTGTTGGGTGCTCCATCTCTCAGTGAGCTACTTCTCCATCAATGCCTTTGGAAACAGTGCTGACTTCATTCCTCTAAAGCCTTATTGTACTTAGGTGTATTTCTCTGAATTAACATGCAGAAGTACAGTTGCTGGGTTAGAGGACGTGCAAAGTTCAAATTTTAAATATTGCCAGAGCCTTTCAAAAAAATTAAACCAATTTCCTGTCCCACCAACACTGCAGGAGAGAATCATTACTCATGTGCTCTCTACCTTGTTGCAGAACTGACATAATTTTGACAAACTATATCAATCTATAAAAAAAAATAGCTGTTTTTTTGTTTATTTTTAACACATTGGCTTATCCAAAGAATAGCAGGTTGGGGCTCTGCTTCATGGGGAAATTTAATAATGTCTGAAATGACGTTTACCACTCTTTATCTGAGAAATGGGAATAAAAATCATAAACTATATCAAGAGCTTCATTCAAGTGTATAGTTTTGAAACTTGTAACCATTTATTTAACATCTTACCTCATTTTCTTACACTCTTTCTAACTCATTGCCTTTGGCTTATGTAGCTGGCTGGGGAGGTGATCGATTTGTTACCTTCTTTTACAACAAAGAACAGTCAGAAGTATATGAAATGTTACTACCTTGTGTATGAACTCATGACTGAAGGATGTCCCCCCTTGTATGGAATTTCCTAATAATTTATCACCAGAGTAGCTACCTTATGATTCAGCTATTCTGATGTTAGAAGCATTTCCATTCAACAAGCAGCAAGTAACAAACAGCCAAGGGTTCCTATCAAAACCAAGATTCTACAACTCCAAAGCTTTAAACCTAGAACTAGGGTTTTTCAGTACAGTGGACTGCAATGCCTACCTCCAAGTCAGCATTTTTTCATGCCTTTCTGCTTAGAGAAAAATTATGTTCTTATGTCTATAGCACAGCATGCATTAATTTTTTTAGACTTTTATGAAAAGTTTGAATATAGAGAAAAGCTAGAAAAATAATGTCAGGAACACACATATTCATACCTCCTGAATTCAGTGATTGTTAACATTTTATCCTATTTTTCTCTTTTTTTCCCCCTGCTATCATTTTAGCTATCATGAGTACTTGAATGTGCATTTATCTTCTAAGAATAAAGACATCCTAGGGTAGCTTATGAAAAGTAATTTATTTTAAAATGAATTTTGTATCGTGGAATTTATTTTTCTTGTTTTTGAAGTGGATAGCTTTAGAACTGTCGAAAACTTATTAATTGTTGATAGATTTGGTAAAATTACAAGGTAAAGGAAGACCACAAATCTAGATTTAATGGGTGTATAGAAGATACAGTGAGAAGTGATAGTTTAACGAAAATCACATCATATGCAATGGATGCAGTGTTTTGCTTTGTATTTCCCTTGCATTTTGGATGTACTGGGGTTTCAGTAAGTGCTAGGCCCTTTTTGGTTTAGTTAGTTTTTGGATAAGGTCTTGCATTTTTGTCTGGGGCTAGCCTCGGACTTGATCCTTCTACCTATATCTCCAGCATAGCTTGGACCACAGATGTGTGCTACTTTGTCTGACTTGTTTGTTGAGATAGTGTCTCCCTAACTTTTTGCCTAGGCTAGCCTTTGAATTGCAATCCTCACAATCTCTGCCTCCCACGTAGAGGGATCCCAGGTGTGAAACACTGTACCTGGCCATTTTTACTTGGTATTTCACGAAAGTGTCCAAGTGTATGAACTGGGAAACCGAAGTTTACTAGACATAGCTAAGTGGTTGTTCATCAAACTGTTTCTTGGCTTTAGGAAATCCATATACAACTTTTTGGCTCAAAAATAAGGCTACAAAGTCCATTTGCATTAGGAAAACATTTCTCAAGATTCTCAGCCTCTGTATCCTGGTGTGGCTGTGTTTATGCTTCTGTGGGTCATGTTTGATCTTGTAGCTTGTTAGTTTCAAGACTGTAAATCAGACGTTTGTTATTTGTGGAGCAAAATTATCCCCTCAGACGCACCATTCCTGTTAGCTAAGGCAATGGATTGTAAAGGGTTTAAATATATGCGATGCTGTTTGTGAAATAAATGTCACAGTGGAAGTTTCAGGTTCAAATTATAGACTAAAGCAAACTTGTATTATTATTACTGCTATTCCTATCTCTCAGGTACAGAAAGAACAGGTGGGAACAGAAGTTGGCTCATCACCGCAAAGCAATTATTGGGCAGAAAAGGGAATCACAGCTTCGGGCCACTGTATTAGCTGTGTTCCTCCTTGGAACCTTGCCTGTCCTATCCTGGTGTCAGCACCCAGCCCTGTGCAGTTCTTTGGAAGGTAGCTGGTAGGGAAATAATACTTGTGTACTGTGAGACAAGCAACCAGTAAAATTGGTGGGAGATGATGAAGTAAAACTCCCTCCATGGAGACAACCAATTTCACCTGTTTTCTGAAAACAGTTTAGTGTATACTCAAGCATATATATCTTACCTTGGGCTCTTATGACAAATATCATACGCTGGGTGGCTTAGGTAGCACATTTATTTTTCACAGTTTTGGAGGGTGGGAAATAGAAGGTCAAGGCACTGGCAGATCCAGTGTGCCACCTTCCTAGTTTACACATGGCCATCTTTTACTGTGCTCTAACATAGTGAAAGGGAAAGGGAGGGAGGGAGGGAGAGAGGGAGAGAGGGGGGGAGAGAGAGAGAGAGAGAGAGAGAGAGAGAGTAAGTCTCTCTTCTTACAAGGCACAAGTCCCATTCATGGTGGTACCACCTTCATCCTCCCACAGCTCCACCTTCTAACACCAGTGCATTGGGAATTGAGATGTCAATTCTTGAATTTTTGGAACACAAACATCAGTTCATAATGATACATATCTCTATATGTTTTGTTTAACACAAGTGACATACACTCTTCAGACTTTGTTTTTCACATAATACATCTATGAAGATCTTTTTATGAAAGCAATCAAAAGTCAACTTTTGTTTTTATTTGTTTATTTTTTGGTTGTACTGGAGTTTGAATTCGAAGGCCTTGCACTCGGTAAACAGACATTCTACCACTTGAGCCACACCCCTTAGTCCTTTTTGTTTTAGTTATTATTTAGTGCTTTTTGACTGGATTTGGACTGTATACATCTTACCTTTGACACCCTCATAGTTGGGATTACAGACGTGGGCTATCCTACCCTGGTTGTTCTTTGAGATTGAGTCTTGTTAACTTTTTTGTCCAGGCGGACCTCAAGCTAGATACTCCTATCCCTATCTTCCCCCTTTCCCCCTGCCCAAATGGCTAGGGTTACAGGCATGAGTCACTGCACCTCTCCCTTAAAATCAACTATTTTTTGTAAATAGTTGTGTAGAATTTTAGCATACTTACATATAGCATGTATATTATATAGCATATATGATGCAAGTAATTTTTTTGTGGTGGTGTGAATTGAACCCAGGGCTTTGCACATGCTAGGCAAGTGCCTTACCACTGAGCTGTACCTCCAGCCTCGATACATGCAACATGCTTATCATAATTGATGTAACCACTCTTATATCATTGTATCTTTAGGCCATTTCTAAGCATATGCTGTTCAAAATTAGCACCATGCATATATCTTTGTTTATATATGTCAGTCACTTTAGGACAAATTCCTGTTAGTGTGAAGTTGCTGGGTAAATTTGAATTGTGATAGATATTGCTAAATTCTTCTCCTAGTAAGTTGCACCTGTTATTTATATTCTCTCCAACTGAAGGAGAGTTTGCAGCAAGTATTTGCCAAATGACTGTGAAAAATGGTGTTGTTTAAACTTTTCTTTACCTTTAAGTGAGGTTCAGCACTTTTTCGTATGTTTTGTAGCTACTTATATTTATTTTTTTGTGAAGTACTTGATGTTTTTGCCTTTTGGAGTGTCCATTATTTTATGAATTCTACGCGTAAAGAAAGAAATTTACTATTTCTCGTATATTCTGTGAATATTGCCTGTGTTTTTTTCCTTTGTCTTTTGATGTTATTATTATTTTTTTCTGGGAGGATGATTTTATTTTTTATGTGGTCTGAATTACCCAGGTTTTTCCTGCAGAGTACTTTCTCTTGGGCTGGTCAATTTCCCCAGAAAATAACCCTCTTCTTGCCTGCCAGAAGATGCAAGCTGCTGCCTGCATGCAGAGGTCCTGTTTGCAGATCAGCACTTAGTCCTGTTCTGGTCATGGTGCTCCCTATCTCAAAGACCAGGTCCTCCAACTCAGCCTTTCTGGGAGAGCAGCCACCTGGCTTCCAGGACCTAGCAGGAGTTCTTCCTGTTCCTCCTGTAGACTTTGGTCCTGCCTTCCTCCTCTACTGCTCCCTGCCCTTGGCACCTGCTGCCATTGCTCTCGAATGTTGCTGGTGTCCCCACTTTACTGCCTCCCATGTGCATGGACAGTCCCCAGGGAGCTATTACAAGCGCAGCACTGCAGGCCCCACAAAGGACCTCACTAGTCTGAATCTGCAGTCTCTGGCCATCGCCAGATGCCCCTTGTGTTCCGAAGCAGGTAGCACACCTTTTTTTTTTTTTTTTGCGATTTTGGGGTTTGAACTCAGGGCCTTCACCTTGAGCCACTGTGCCAACCTTTTTTGTAATAGGTATTTTCAAGATAGGGTCCCACCAACTATTTTCCTGGGCTGGCTTTGAACCGTGATCCTCCTGAGCTCTGCCTTCTGAGTAGCTAGGATTATAGGCACCCGTCCAGGTGGCACATCTTTGACCTTCTTCACTGCAGGTTGTTAGTCTTCATCTCTATGTGACTTCCTCAGCTGCCTTTTACCCTCTGCTTCCCATCTTCCAAAATTTGTGAATTTATTGGGTTTCTAGAAGGTCTTACAAACATTTATTTGTTATGGTTAATGAATATTCTCTCTTATAGTTAGTATTTCAGGTATATTTTTAAATCTTTGATCCACCTTGAATTCATTTTGCTTTTTTGTCCCATTTTTTCTTTTTGGTGGTGGGGACTGAACTCAGGGCCTTGCATTTGGTAGGCAAGCACTGTTCCACTTAACTAAGACCCCAACCCCTTGAAAACATTTTGGTGTAAGCAAAGAGAATGCTAATTTTAGTGTCAGAAGTGAGACTTCCACATTTATTTTTCTTTGCCCAATTGACTAGCCAGTCGTCTTAATATGATCTATTAAATAATCTATATTTATTCTTTGTTTTGAAGTTCTGCCTTATCATATTCTAAATTTCCTTTGCTTTTTGACTATTTTATTGTAACTGTGTAATTTCTCTTACCATGTGGCAATGATTATTTTTTGAAAACAAAACTCTGAGTTAAACAGTTTCTGTATTTCTCACTTTAATCTTCATTTTTATTCCATTTTTTATGTTTCCTTATTCAGAATGAGTCATTAACATGTTTTTATGTCTAACTAGACTTTTAGATGTACTAAATAGATTTACTTGAGTGTTATAATTTTTTTAATTGCAGGCTTTATTTTCTTTTCACAAATGCCAAACATGAAGACATTCTCAGAGAATTCATTTCTTCCTATCTTTTGAGATGGGTCCATTGTGAACACTGTTCAGTGCAGTACCAAGTTCTACAGCATGCATATGGGGAAGCAGGCAGCTTTTGTGCTGTGGTCACCTGAAACCAGACTGAGATGTTAAGCGCTCTCTTCAGTCCTTATTAGTGGGCCAGCCCAAAATAGGCTCTTGCATTTGAATTCTGCTGCCACCACTCGTTAGAGCTATGGTGTTAAAGAACCTTTTTGATTCTGTGAAATGGTGATCATACTTCAGAGAGTGGGAATGGGAGTTTGCAATCAAGTGCTTACCTGAATCCCTGGCACGAGGTAGGTACTCAACCAGTTTGTTCTGCTTCTTGAAACTCGTGAGAACTTGATATCGATGAATCTTCCAGAATGCTCCCATCAACAGGGCATGGATGTTTACAGGGATTACTCCACAACTGCCTTGCCTTAGAGTATGCAATTGATTTTCAATAGTCCATGCTAATGGAAGGAAGAAATGGCACAAGTGAATAACAGTAGATGATGTTGTCAGGCTTTAAATGTATCTAGAAATTCATTTGACAATCACTTTTGCAGAATACAGTAGTAGGATTTCATAGCTGGGAGAGAACTTTGAAGTTACAAAATTCTTGAATTTTACAGATGAGGAAACATAGCGTGTTAATGACTCACTCAAGATTACACAGTGGCATGATTTTAGTGGCAGAGTTAGGATCAGAAACAGGTATGTTAACCCTTGTTCCATTTCCTTTACTTTCCTTTTAAAATTATATTTGCTGAGGTGCATATCCAAAGCCATCATGGTTCCTGTGAACTGATGTCTGTGTAGGATAAGGGATGCATGAGTTTGGAGGAACAGAAGTATTGAGTGTCTGCTCTCTCTGAGTTTTTTTTCAGAGCCATATACTCTTGTGTGACTCACGAGCAGTTTCAACTATGTGATATTGGGTGGAGACCATGAAATTTAGGGTAAATGAGGACTGGGGAGTATGATTCCTGACAGAGCAGACATACATTCAAGTCAGAATAAAAGTGGCAGGTCAGAACCCCCAGACAAACCAGTCTGTTAGGGAGGTAAGTTGAGGCTAGAAATCTTGGGTAAAGTGTAGATGTCAGAAAGATAGGCATGAATGGACTACATGCATAGCATGGGCAAAAGTAAGTGGTTAGTGGTACTGGCATGGTGGTGATGAGTTGCAGAAAGCATGTAGGGATGACTCACCCGTTGAGGAGATGCTTAGGCGCCAACTGGGGTGGACTCCCAGAGAGGTACCTACACTGGGGATCCGTGATGAGTTTGCAATTTATCTTGATGAATTTGAAATAGTACCAGTATGAATACATTTGACTTCAGAAGTAGTTTCAGTTTTGAAATTGTTTCCCTTGAGAAAACAACAATGTAAACTTAGGTTTGAACAAGCTTAGAAGAATCTTTGAAACATTGTTCAAAGACTCAAAAATTTCTGTTAGGGAGAATGCAATGGTTTGGCTATGGGTTGAGTGTGTCCCCCAAGGTTTGAAAGTTAATCCTCATTGTGAAGTGTTAAGAGGGGAAACAATCTGAACACGGGTGGTGGTAGAGGTGGGGCCTGAAGGAGGTGATTGAGATTAGATAAGATTAGCAGAGTGGAAGCACCCTCCCTATCCCATGATTAAATTCTGGTGGCTCTATAAGAAGAAGCACACCAGATGAGACATATGTGTGTGCACTCTGTCTGCCAAGTGGCGCTCTGCACCACCTTTGACTCTGTCAACAGAAAGGCCATCGCCAGATGAAGGAACTTGATCTTGGACTAGAACCATGAGACAAAATAAACCTGTTTTCTTTTTTAGGTTACCCAGACTCAGGTATTTCATTTTAGCAACAGGAAATGGACTACTACAGAAATGTTGGCAATCCGATAGATATGACTAATTTTGATTTGTTGAATTCATAGCTGGAGTAGAAGTGCTGAAATAAATTATCACATTCAAACTTGAATCATAGCATTATAGAGAAAAAGTTAAATAAGGTTTTAAGTTTAGACTTGAATATTGAGTGATGGTGGTTAGTGGGCCTTAATCAGAAACTCAAATAGCTTTTATTGGATTTGTCTTGACTTAATTGAGATGAATTGAAATGGATGTTAATTTCTCATTTGCTCACTGGATTTAAATAATAAGTTATGGTGGATTAGATTGATAGACTTGAGAAGGCCACATACAAAGACAAGTGAGCGAGCCTGTGTAGTTGTTGAAGTTGTTGACTCATGTGGTTTTGCTACTGCACCCACACAAGCTAAGAAACCCCCTGCCACAGGCCTCTCACCCAGCTCAGGAATGTCACTTCTCAAAAATGCATAGTACAAGTTGTGCCTTTAGCTTTTCATGCATGAGTCATATTCTGAGAGATCTCGCTTCTGTTACTCAGAGTGCATAATTCATGCAAAAATATGATTTCAGCTGTGTCAACTTCAAAGGGTTGCAATCAGGCATGTATCTGGAAGGATTTGCTCAGGGATGAGCTCTGTTTCTCATTTATACAACTAGAGACTCAGACTATCTTTGATCAATGTCATGGCACAGAGCTGAGAGCAGCTTTTCAATTTCTAGCCTTCTTTTTAAGCCTTTTGTTTTTCTTGAATTTTGAGAAGCTCTCCAGGATGAAGGCTGTGTACACTTGTAATATCTGGATTATCTTTGTAAGGGCTAATCTTGAAAATAAAAATAAAAGTGTTTGGTGATTGGAATAGCTGCTATGATAAAATATCCATCTCTTAAGAAATTTTTTGATGGTTCAATCTATCATGAGCTCCATCATCACCCCATAGGTGATGAGATTATGTCTGTTGCATAAATATTCAAGGTGATGTTGTGGACAGTCTGAAGGCTGGAGCAAAGGAAAACAGTAATAAGTTAAAAAATGCCCAGCTCTGTGGAGCAGTCATGATGGCACTGGTGGAGGTGTCAGTAGCCCTGACTGTGGCCAACATTTATTACAGTTGGAGCACATGCCAGAACCGTCCGTGGATTTAGCTCACTTAATCCTCACATAAACTCTGTGAAGTAAGTACTGCTTTTACTTCTGTTTTATAGATGTGGATATTAGGTTTATAGAAGTCCAGTAATTCATCCAAGATTACATAGCTAATGTTTCTTTTATGAAGACCGCTCAGGGCAGTGTTTGGAATGGAGAGGGGAAGCCTGCCTGCTGTGCCTGGCTTATCTAGTCCTGGAGGCTGGAATTCAGCCTCCTCCTGTGCCGAACGGGACACTGAGGAAGGGCCAATCGCTTTTGAGAAGAAGCCTTTGATTTTTCTTTTTTAAGCTGAGAAAACAGACTTGGTTTGGTGTTGGCACTGAACTTGCCTTAGAGGAGTATTGGTGGCCTCATCCGTGCATGGTAGGGAGGTCGCATGCAGCGATGATACTTGAGTGGCGTTCCTAATAGGAGCACAAGGAGCTCCATGGAGCAGGAGTTCACTGAAAAGCATCAGGTCTCGTCAACATTGAGAAAGGAAGGTAGGACTGAATATCTAGAACAGTGACTTTCCAGTTTCACCGAGCTTCGTTTCAGAGTCACCAAGGAGGCTCATTAGAACAAGGGTTGGGCCCCATCCCCAGAATTTCTGGTTCTGCAGATCAGAACTGCATTTCTAACAAGCTGCCTGACATTACTGATGCTGCTAGTCCGGGGAACACACTGGAAACCACTGGTCTAGAGTATTGCTGAGTTTAAAATATTTTACTACTATGTTCACAGGTAGGCCTTCTTTATTAAAAGCATAACCAGAAGAAAACTCTAAATACCATTTAACACAACAAAAGTGCTGTTGTTTTTAGTGCTGGGCTTTCCCCTAGTCTTAAAAAGCCAGGAGGAAAGCACCTGTTCACTGTAACCACACCAGGAAGTGGGAAAGTACCATTGCAGACAAGAGTCCACATCTTCCCCAGCCCAGCGCACCTCAGGCTTAACAGCTGCAAGTGCTTACCCACTCGTTGATAGTGCTGTGGGGAGAATTTGTAATTCATGCACACTTTGTTTTCAAGGTTTTCTTTCTTCAGATAAGAACAGAGGTTCTAAAACTTCTTTTACTCGTCTACAAACCTGTATGTCCTTGATATGTCAGGGACATATCAGGGACATATCAGGGAGAGTCACAGGGAGCTACCTTGAATCCAACTTTAAAGGTGTGGGAAGACTGCTTACACAGATAAATCCTTGGGGGCTGAAGCAGTGTTTCATATTTTCTCACAGTGAATTAACATACATCTTATTTTATTATTTATGTAATTAATGTTTTCAGAAACAGAGTGTTACTGTGTAGTCCATGGTAGCCTAAAACTCACAGTGTAGCTCAGGCTGGCCTTAAACTTTCCATCCTCAGGAGATGAACTTAGAACTCAGAGTCTTGAGTTTTGGAATTACAGAACCATGCCCGGATTATACCACCACATCCAGCTATTTTATCAAAGTAGTCAAATGACTGAGTAGGCATACTTGAAAGGTAATGAGAAAAGAAGGTGGAGGTAGATCCCAATAGGCAGACTCTCTTTAGGTGCTTTTCTATTTAAGCTGTTTTTCCTCAATACAGTTACTTCAGGCTTAATGCACTTAAGGCAATTAAAATGTATTTTAGTGGCATTTAAAAATCTTGATCCTTAAGTAAGAAACAAAAACAAATAGAAAAGATAAGATACCACCTTCCTATTTAAAAAAATGAATTAACTGGCCATCATTTTGATCACTTTTAGGTCTATAGAAAAAAGACTGGAAAGGCCAGTGTTCCCACACTCACCATTTACCTATTATTAACATCTTTTAAAACTTTTTCTCTGTGTTTCCATGGCTTGATAGTTCCTTTTTAATGATTGAGCAATATTCCACAATAAGGATCTTCCAGAGATTGTTTATCCATCAACTTAAAGGAACATCTTGGTTGCTTGCAAGGTTCAGCAACAATGTTAAACATACAAGTGCAGGTTTTTGTGGACACAAAGTTCCAAGTTACTTGGGTGAATACTGTGCTCGGAAGCACAACTGCTTGATCATATAATAAGAATATGTTTGTTTTATAAGAAACTGCCAAGCTAATTTCCAAAGTGGCTGTACTGTTTTGTATTTCTGACAGCAACAGCAACAGCAGTTAATGAGTTTCAATTGTTCTTCATCCTCACTGCTATTTCTGTTTAGGTGGACAGTCTGCATTTTAAATGACATATGCTGTTGAGTATCTTTTTATATGAGCATTTGTCATTTGTGCCTTTTTTTATGAGCTTTCTGTTCATATTTTTTGCCCATTCTTTCATTGGGCTGTTTTCTCATCGCTGAGCTTTAAGAGTTCTTTGTATATCTCAGATACCAGTCATTCCTTTATCAAATATGTGTTTTGTAGAGATTTCCTTTCTGTGCCTTGCCCTTTCCTTTTCTTAATGGTGGTGTTTAATTTTAATGAAGACCAACTAATAAATTGTTTCTTTTGTAGATTATGCTTTTGTTCTTAAATGTAAAAAGTCACTACCAAACCCAAGGTCATCTGGATTTTCTTCTATGTTGTCTCCTAGAAGTTTTATAGTTTTTATATTTTTACATATAGTTAATTTTTATTAAAAGTTTTAGATTTCTTTTGTTGCTTGTGAATGCCTAATTATTCCAGAACCGTTTGTTGAAAAGGTTATCCTTTCTCCATTGAATCAAATTGCCCTTGCTCTTACGTCAATAATCAGTTGACTGTATTCATGTGTTCTAGACTCTGCTGTGTTCTTTTTAATAGCAAATTTACAGCAGTCACTTTTGGCCTCTCCTACAGAACAGGTCATATTTGTCCCCAGGGCTGATGATCCTTGCTGGTTTGCACAGTTAGCATGTTGTTCCTCCAAACATTCCTTGTGCGGTAGAGAAGGGAAGGACCAGTGGTTCACTTCTTTGTCCTCATCCACTTACTCATCTCTTTCTTTCATTGCTAAAATCAAACCTATTCTGGTAAATGAGTTTAGTAAACCCTAAAGTGAGGATCCCCTATTTGATAAAGCACTTTGTCCTTCTGTTGCTTCATGTATAAAATAGAAACAGCCCTCTTCTTACCTACAGCAGAGTGCTTTTGTTTTTTATTTAAAAATCAAATCACAAAATATATGTCAAGCCACACGAGAAGGGAGAGGATGGCAACAGCTCACATGTACTGCAGGGTTCAGTTTGCTTCTTTCTCTTAATTTTGCATTTTCTCCTTAGACAATTAGTCTATTCCCAAAATTTTATTTTATTTTATTTTTTTGGCAGCACTAGGGATTGAACTCAGGGCCTCACTCTTGCTAGGCAGGCACTCTTACCACTTGAACCACTCTGCCAGCCCAAATCTTAATTATTGCTGGAAACTTTGCATTGAAGACCTGATCCATGTGTTTTGATAACTGACGAATTTCATTACAGAAGTTGTTTCCATATCCTTGACTAATTTCTCTCTCTCTTCTCTCCTTTCCATCTAAAAAAAAGAAAAACAGAAAAGCAAAAAAACACAACTGGTGGAGGGTGGAAGTCTGCTAGGCTGCAGCTTACCATGGAGAAGTTATAGCTGAGGATATCAGTATGTTATAAACCACAAAGCACTGTTTTCATCATTACAGTGTAAGATGCAGTGACAGGCATGATCCACTTAATACTGTTACTAATCTTTATAGGTCTAGTGAAATTGTAAGAGGCTTAGCCGTATTCCATATAGCTTTATGCTTGCTTTAGGCATACTTATTCAATATTTAGTTACTTCTGAAACTAATTTTTTTTCTCATGCTGTTTGTTTGAATTCTCTCTTCCTTAGCATTATTTGCCAAACCATCTAAGGTGTCACTTTTAGTGAGAATTCCATGCTTTCCTTAAAGCCTATAAAATCCTTTGTGTACACATGGAACTTAACACTTTTCCCAAACATTTAGTGCTTTAGATCTATTTACTATAGGTTTTTAAAATTTTGAAATAAATAGTTGCATTAGTTTGTCTATCTTTTTGATGGTAAATTCATAAAAGGAAAGGGGATGTGGAAATATTTTATACATTATTGATTCCCACAGCTTAATACTGTAGAAATAGTTTTATGAGTAATGAAATAATAATCATGTGAATAAATATGTTAATATAGAGGAATTAAAAATTGAGAGAGGCAAAAAAGGAGATTGGTTGAGGTTAGTATAACCATTCTAGCTTTCTTTTGATTATCACATATATGGTATGCCTGTTCAATCCTTTACTTTTAAGGTATCTAGACCTTGATATTTAAAATGGGTTTCCTATAGGCAGCATATAGTTGGTTCTTGCTATTCTGAAGAATTCTGACAATCTCTCTTTACATGGATGTGTTTAGATCATTTACCTTTAATATAATTATTGTTGTAATGAAAGTAGTTAATACCATTTTATTATTTGCTTTCTCTCTGTCCCCTTTGTTATTTGCTCCTCTTTCCCCCTTCCTTTTCTGTCTTTTTTTTTGGTTCTGGAACTTGAACTCAGGGCCTTCATCTTGAGCCAGTCCACCAGCCCTATTTTTGTGAAGGGTTTTTTTGAGATAGGGTCTCCCGAACTATTTGCTCAGGCTGGCTTCAAACTAATCCTACTGATCTCTGCCTCCTGAGTAGCTAGGATAATAGGCAGGAGCCATGCCCCTTTTCTGTCTTTTATATTAGTTTGTTGTATTATTCTTTGGTATTTTCTTTTTACTTTTTAGTGCTCCATTTTCACTTATCTATTGGCTTTTTGGCTATCTTTGAAAAGAATTTCTTTTTTTCTTTTGGTGGGCACTCTGAGACTTATAGTTCTTACCTGAACTTTCACAGTCTACTTAGAGTTAATATTGTACCACTTCAAATAAAATTTAAAAACTGTATGAACATGTGGATTTCTTACTCCCCCTCCCCAATCACCTGTGTATTATAGTCATGATACATATTACATGTATGTATGGTAAAAACCTCACTAATGTATAAATTTTGCTTTCAATAAGCAAATACATCTTAAAGAAATTAGAGAAAAAAATAGCTTTTATATTTACCCAGGTTCTTTAATGTGTGAATATCACTATTTCTTTCTGGTGTCATTTTCCTTAAGCCTGAAGCACTTGCTGTAGCTTTCTTTTAGAGTAAGCCTGCTGAAAACAAATTCTCTTAGTTTTCTGTAATCTAAAAATGCTATATATTGAAAGAACCTTTGTAAATGCTACAGTGTACTCCCACCCAGCACAACAATAATAAAAGAAAGAAATTTTAATCTGATGCAGGCTGAATGATTTATTTAAAAGCAAACTTTTTCCTAAAAAAATAAAATAAAAATGCTATTATTTGGCTTGCTTTCTGAAGGATAGTATCAATGATTTTTTTTCCCCCAACACTTTAAAGATGTTTTCTGACCTTTCTGGTTTCTGATGAGAAATCTTAAGTAATTCAAATCATCCTTCCCTGTGTATAACTTGTAATTTTTCTCTAGCTGCTGAGAATTTTTTTTAAGTAGTTGATTATGATGTGTCTGAGTGAGATTATCTTTGAGCTTGTTCTCTTTAGAATTTATAAGCTGCTGCTTGCATTTTGTGTCTTTTATTGATTGAGAAGTTTTTTGGCCATTATTTCTTCAAATAGTTTGCCATTTTTTGTCCTTCTTTTTAAATAACTCTAATGACACAGACACTAGCATTGCTATTCTCTAACAGGTCCCTAAGACTCTGTTCATTTTTTTTTTTAACTTTTTTCCTCATTTTGGATAATTACCTCCATTCTTCAAGTTCAGTCTCTTTCCCATATCATGTCCATTTCTTTCCATCCAGTAAAACTTCATTTCAGATATTTTCTATTTCTAAAATATCCACTTGGTTCTTTTTCTATTTTCTATTTTTCTTCTGAGAACTTCTGTCTTTCCATTTATCCTATGTACTTATGGAAGATAAGTCTATATCTATCCTTTGACTCCTCTCAGAGTTGGAATCTGGGTGTTTTCTTTTTTCTGATGAGAACTGGTCACATATTACAAGTAATTTGTCCATGGATTGAAGTTGGATTGTATCCTAGATATTGTGTGTGTTATGTTGTAGATTCTTGGTCCTGTTATAATTTGAACAATGAATTATTTTGGCTTATTGTAGCAAGCAGTGACCCAGTTAGATTCAGACTATGTTTCTGCCTCACTTTTGTGAGTGGGGGTTCTAATCTCAGTTTAGTTTTTGCTGTGCTACCTTGGGTCTTTGCCATGCCTGGGTCTCTCAGGGTTAGGGTTAGCCTGAGACTTGGGCAGTGGTTTTATACTTAGCGCTGCTCTCAAAGCCTTTGCTATACTGCTTTGTGACTGTGCCATGAATGCAAAGCTCTGAGTGAAGCCAGGAATTGAGTTGGTTCATATAAACAATTAGGTGATTTCCTTCTCCATTCTCTTCCTCTCCACCATTCCCAACTCTCATCCTCCTTCATCCAGGGCTCCTTTTCTATGTTCTTATAGCCAGAAAGACAGGATTTCATTTGGAGTGGGTTAACTGCTCCACCTCTGTGCCTCTGCTCTGTTGCTGTGTTGTTAAACTCTGTGACTGGGTCCTTTTCCAGGCAATGCTGCCAGGATAAAAGAAAACATCAACCAACCAACCAACCAAACAAACAAACACCACCAGAAAATTCACCTTCTTGTGGATCACTTTTCTAATAATCCATTCCAATGGTTATCATTTGTCCCCTCTCCATAATCCACTATGATTGTTATCATTTTGGTCTTCAGGTAGTTGCTTTTATACTGTTTTATAGCTGTTGAGTATTTACACGTGCTACTGCTAAACCCAGAGAGCATGACTTTTCTGGCCCAGGCTATAACCCGTAAGTCCCTTCATTGCTCATTTCTGGCCCTATGGACTCAGCTTTTGCTGTATTCAGAGCTTTTAGCTGTTAAATGCAAGAGAGATGCTCTGCTGGACTTAGTTCTCTCTCTCTATGGGGGACCTATATCTCCCACTTTTCTTTTGCTTCTGTTACAGTGGACTTCTATGGCTTATAAGGTAGAATGCATGATGATGGTGAAGATGATGACAATGTTTATTCCAACAGAGTTTGCAGAGAAGATCCCTGTTTGGCCAACAGAATGTAGTGATTTCCTTCCTTTCATTGTTTTGTAAGATGTGTGTAGTTGACCCTTGAACAATGTGTGGTTTAGGGGTGCCAATCCCATGCAGTTGAAAATCAACGTATGATGTAAATTATTTAAGACCTTTATTTATAGGTAAGTTCCAAAAAGAGACATCTCTAAGTAAAAATAATAAAAAACCTCATGCTGCACAGACAATGTGATAAAGTTTTAGTTATTTGGTCAATGGACAAAAATCAAGCACATAAGGTCTTTAGGTCCAATTTTTTGTGTCATATTGCTGGAGTTTTATATTCATTTCTTCTTGTTGGATGACTGGATGATAGTGGAGACGTGAAGCCCACATTTATTCTGTCCCACTCTGCTCAGCCCGAAGAGCCAAGGAGTTCTCAGCTGATGATAAGCTGCCTTTCTTAGCCACCTGTGGTTTAGGACTTTCTGAGTGTCTATGTTGACAATTGAAGTTGCTATGGAACCAGCATTGAGGTGACTACTGACCTAGAGTCTTATCTCCTTGATTTTCCTTTTACTCTCTTTTGCTGTCCTCTCTAAGTTATTTTTGGTGAGGTGAATCCTGTAGAATGGTGGTCTGTAACATCAAAACATACTCTGTCTTTCTGCTCTACCTTGTTCTCCTGTGTCTTAGGTGTTTGAACCCTCCCTTACTTCTCCCTGCCCAGGAGGGTTGAAATACTGTGGTTCATGCCTGTAGGGACTCAATATGTGGTATGGTGGGAACCTTCATATGCCATAGGGCCTGGCCTCCCACACTCTGCCAGTCCTATACCTCGAAAGTACTCCCTGGGGTTAGTCTTCTTTATGGCAGTGTGTTGTACAAATACATCTTTCTGGGTGTCATTCCTGTTGATGAAGTCATATCTGTACCTTATGTTGAACCATCTTACAATTCCCAAACCTTTCTTGGGATCTTCTTGTCCTGGTGTGAGGCTACTGGTAGGTTCCCTGTGTGCTGTCCATGGTGTGAGGCTTCAGCTTGGTGTGGGCAGTGCTGAGATGGGGGGCCTCAGGGACAGGACAGCTTCTGGATCTCCACCTCCTTGCTCACCATAGCAGTGGTGGTGGCTGGGCCACTGCTGCAGCCTGTGGTCCTCCAGGGTACAATGGCAACTAGGCTGAGGGCTGCTGAGGGGCTGCTCCAGACTCTCTAGGGTTTGTGTTCCACTCCCACTGCCAATCAAACTCCACTGGTAACTTTCGACCCCTCAAAACTTAACTACTAATAACCCGTTGTTGATCAGTAACATAATCAATTAACACATTTTGAAGGTTATATGTATTATGTACAGAGAAAAATATGGAAGAACCATGAGAGATCACTTTTGCCTGTGATTCGCAATTTACTGCAGAGACAACTGCTCAAGAGGATGAATGGTGTCATGCGTTAAGAGCAGAGACTTGTAGCTTTGAGCTCACCACAGTAACAACAGGAGTTGGCTCTGAAATTATTACAGTACTATAGTCTGTACAGTTAATCTTTGCAGTTAATTTAATACTCCATCTTTGCCTTTTCTTTTATTTGTCTGTACTGAAAATGGTGCCTTGTATGGTCTGTGTGTGTGAAAATTTTAGTAAATTTGAACTCTGTAATAGAGTTCCCTCCCTCTCTCATTCCCTCCTTCCTGTCCCTCCCTTCCTCCCTTTCTTCCTTCCTCCTCCTTTTCTTCCTTCCTTTTTTCCTCCCCCTTCCTTCCTTAGGCCAACCCCTCTTCCTCCCTCTCTCCCTTCCTTTGTTCCTTCCTTGTAGCAAACCCAGGGCCTCATGGATGCTAGGAAGTGCTGTACCTGTGAGCTACACTCCAACCCCCTGATACTTCTAATCTGTGTGGTTCATCTGTGAGTTTTTTTCAAATTGTTGCAAATCCCTTCCCTGCCATCTGCATATTAGTGAACCTCTGCACTTCAAGCCTGTATTATTCAAGGATCTTTTCGGAGGCAGGTAGCATTTTCTGAGAAGGAAAAATCAAAGTGCCTAAGGAATTGGGAGGCATAAAGCAAGCATGCCGAAAAAGTTAGGGAAAAGGAGCCTTGTCATCTGCAGGGAGTTGCTGGTCACACTGAGGATGGAGTTGGTAACTTGACTCCAGTTCATTGCCACTGTCATCTTCTCTTCTCGGATGACTGCTTAAAAGAAAGCAGTGTTAAAACAGGTGGGAAATGATTACAAGGACAGAAAGAGATGTAGTCAAAAGTATTTAAAGTTTAGGTGTAAGTCTGCCTTCTTTGAAATAGAGTTTGAGCCTGTGTTTGGCTATTTCATCAAGAACAGTCTTATTGTTCACTTTAACTTCATCATTTTGGAGAACTTCAGCTTCTTTATATTTGACTTTGTGTGTAGGTGTTGGCAAAATAGCTCCCATAATCTTACCACTTATCTTATTAGTATATTTCCTCTGTGCTATTTTCTTTTTTAATCATTTTTTATCATAAATGTTATAAATGCTTATTGAAAATATCTTAAACAATAGAAAAATATACAAAGTAAAAACTGACTTTTTTACTATTATGGTTAATAACTACTATTATGGTTAATAGTGTCTCAAGGATTTTCTAGTTCCTTTTATTAGAAGTTAAAATCATTCTGTATTAAAATATTTTTGTCATATTGACTATGATAACTTTATAGTTTAAATAATGTCACCATTTTATACATTATTTAAAAACTTTTCTTAAATGTACATTTGTTTTACTTTTAAAAAAATATAACAGGAAACTATTGGAGGGTATAAAGCAATTGTTAAATTTTCCTCTTACTCCTGTTCTCATTTTTACTCCCTAGTGGGAACTGTTAGTGTTCTTCCTTTGTGTTGTTTTCAGAAATGTTTCGTATATTAAGATACATGTGTTAATCCTTTAAAGAGCTTATCTTTCTCTATTCCCTGCTTTCTCTGAATATGTAAACATTAGTAAAACATAGATATCTCTCCATTTATTAAAGACTCCTTGAAACTAATTTTTAACGCTTATAAAAATTCTATTTTCTTGAAATTAAGTGTTTTGTTTCATGTCACTTTTATAGGTCTTTTTAAATGAAGGCATAGTTTTTGTCAGTCGCAACAGCTTCTTTGGCTCTCATTATCTGACACATCTGGTCTCTTCCAGCCTTTTAAATAAGATAACTTGTGAAAACACCCTGCCTGGCCCTTGGAATAAAGTCATGGGATATATGTTTGTTCTTCTGCCTTCCATTTTCTTTGCTCTTTAACTCTTCAGCTACCACTGAAGAGTGGCAGCTTCAGATTAGCAATGATAGGAACCAGTTTTAATGAATGCCATTGACCCAGATGCATTACAGTCTTATTGTAGGAAGAGAACCTAGTATTAGGTGATTATTGTCAGAGATAAAATAATGCTCCTACATTTGGCAAGGCACCCACAATAAATACCTACACCTTCCTGCATGTAACATATGGAAAAGACTAAATTAACACAATGCAAAAAGAACACAAAATGTGGAAGGGATCTAGAAGAAAGTCAAGTAGTTTGTTCCTAACAGCCACACTGGTGTCTGGGTTGCCCACTTTAAGGTTGCTTGCCACTCCCCTGCTCAAGTTGGAGGATGGTCTCATTTTCACAGTGAAAACTCTACTAGTTACTTTCTAGGGTTTGTGAACAATTGTTGAGAGCTCAGTGAATGTTTCCATCATCCTTTACCTTGTGTGTGTGTCTATATCCCATCACTTTTCCATTGTGGGCAATTTGGTGATTATATTTAAATTTTCCTTACCAGCCCCTCCTGGCTAGAAGATAGGCTTTGGAGATGGCAGAAGTGGGATCCATCTTGTTCTCCAGGAGACTCAGTGCTCAGCTTGTGCCTTTTGTGGAGCCCAGTGGCCAAGAGCCTGAACTTGGCCCTCAGACTGCTCTGGCTCCCACATTTATTAGCTACTGACCCAGAGTTTATTACTTAATTATTCTCTGCCTTAATTTCCTCATTTATAGAGTCAGGACAAAAATGATGTCTCTTTTGATTATTATGAGGATCTAATAAATTAGCACTTGCATTAAAAACACAAGCACCAGGCATGGTCGTGCAGGCCTCTAATACCCGCTACTCAGGAGTCTAAGATAGGATTGTGAGTTGAAGGCCAGCATGGGCTACAAAGAGAGACCCATTTTAAAAATTAAAATAAAATTGGAATGTGATTAATATGTCACAAATGTGTTTAAGTTCCTGTTACCTAAAATAAATAACAACAGTTGCTCAAGGTTACATGAAGAATGAGTAGGTCCCAAGCCATTTCCAGAAAGCTGAGTGGAGGATGTACTGGCAGATACGATAGGTCTTCTGTAGTATTGTCACCCTTGACAGAGTTGGCAGCTGCTGTGACATACAGTGTGGCACACTGGATGACTGTACTCTTGTGAATGTAATTGTCCTCATTCGGAACAAACTAACCAAGAGCCATAGTCTTAAACTTGTGATTGTCTGATCCTTAGATTTCTGAATTATAGTTTGTCAAAGTGAATTCCAGTACTTCACTGATGCAGCAATAAATGCAGTGAGAAGAATATGTTTTAAAATTAACCCCTTTCTATTCTACCTCTCACTACTGGAGCTGTTCAACAATTGGTCCAAAGTAAAGGGTTTTATCTGAGGTCAAAACAATAACTAATCACCTGGTTTTTACATTTTCAAATGCTTAACAGGGGTCAGAAATGTTAGTCACAGTTGTAAAATGCAAAGACCAGTTTTCTGCTTTCAGGTTATACCTGTCCCTTGAGTATGCAGTTTTTGTTTCAAGTCTATGTGGAGTAGCAAAATCATACCTATAAGGAACAAAGATAACAAAACAAAATAAAGAAATAAAACAATACTTCTTTGAGGACCCAAAGAGCCCATCTTTATAAATCTTGAATCTAGGTGGGGCTTCTAGTGGTATTTTTGTGTTTCAAGCATAGTGTTAAGAGCAGTGAAATGACACTGAGAAAGTTAAAAAGCAGTTCTTTCTCCATTGTAATTATGACTCACATGTGAACACTGTGGTTTCCAGTGTGTTTTCATGTACAGTATTTCATCTTTCTCATGACCCTTTGAGAAGGGTACTATTGTTTCAATGCTTTTGCAAAATTTGCTTTTGTTATTACATATTTTTTTGTTTATAGTCACCCAAAATTCAATAGGTACAAAATGGTTGCCAGCAGAACTTAGTCTCTGTCCCTATCCTGTCTCTTAACCACCCAGTTTGTCTCCCCAGAGGGAAATCCTTTCTATATGTATCCTTTGCATTTATAAATATATACACACATTCTGACTCTGGTCCTCACTGCCACCCATGCACTGCTCTAAACTGTTCTTAACATGCGTATTAGAGAGTGTTCTATGTTGGTGCACACAGACCTACACATTCTTTATGCCACTTGCTTAGTATCCCACTTATTTAATACATCTCCCACCAAGGAACAGTTAGATGGTTTCCATTATCTGCTGTGCAGAAACTTTTATAGTGAATAATCTTGTCTGTATATCATTTGACACATGTACAATGATATCAGTATAATAGTTTTTTAAAGTTATTTGTGACAAAGCAGTTGGAAGCCAGGTTGTTCTTTGCAGAACCACAAAACAGTAAGACATATATAAAATTGTATGAGAGTAGAGATCGTCCACACTAGATACTGTGAAGTGATTGTTCATGCTCTGAGTTTAAGGCAAAAATGATAGAAAGGTACTGGACTCCATGGAGAAGAGGTTCTTGCCTGTTGCTTCCCCCTACTGTCCTCAGCCCCTGGGACACTACCATACTGAGTCCCTTTACCTGATCATGTGTTGCATTGGTAGTGGGCACATCACTTGTCTTAGGAGTCTTACCTGCCTCTTCACAGGGTTGCTGTGGGGGATCCATGAAACATAAAAACAACTTCTGTAAGTCTAGAAGTTCTGCATGTAAGGGATTACCATTATTTGCATAATAGTTAGTTATACAATGCTTCTCATTTATTTCTAGTAGCAATCCTAGAGTTTTAAAAGAATCTAGCCTAGCATGATCAGAAAATACATTTTGCATAGGAATTTTCTAGATTAGCTTGAGTTCTACAGGGAAAATTGTATTTCCAGCTTT
Source organism: Castor canadensis (assembly GCF_047511655.1). Lineage (NCBI taxonomy): Eukaryota > Metazoa > Chordata > Mammalia > Rodentia > Castoridae > Castor > Castor canadensis. The sequence goes on from NC_133389.1 coordinate 122,425,056, forward strand.
GTAGCTACTAAGTGGAATTTGGTAAACCCAATCTAACCTTTGTTTCTAACAGTTTGTAGCCATTATTATGGGTTTTTAAGTGGTGGCTTTTTTTCAGACTATCCCCAAATTTGTGTGTGTTTTCCTTTTTGACAGGCTGAGAACTGTGTCTCCCAGGCTGAGATCTGTGAATCCATGTTGTCAAGATATTTGTCTTCAAATGTCCTCTATGTAATCTACATTTCTAATCCAGTATATGTAGGGAAAGCTGGCCAGGATATTTCATAACTGTGTTTCAGGTGTTGGTAATGTGGTACAAGTTGCAGTCTAAAGAGGGTAGAGGGAGCCTGGAGAAGAATACTCTGAAAGGAGCCAGATGAGAGAAGTGGTGACATTGAGCTATCAGAACCTGAAGATGCTTGGGTGAAGGAGAAGATTGGTTATGGAGCCCTTATTAGTAACAATGGAAGACGTGGGCATGATGGCGCATGCCTCTGTGCTCCCAGCTACTTGGGAGACCGAGTCCAGGAGTTTGGGGTCAGTCTGGCCACTTAGGGAGATCCTGTCTCAAAGTCAAAAACAAAAACATTAGATGGATGATGGCGACTGATGTTAAACTGACATTAAATGGGAAGTTTCTGGCCTTACACCTCCTGCACTCCCCTGGCCAAGACCTGGCCTTTCCCAGTAGTCTCTTCTTCCAGCTGGTATCTTCACTGCTCTACTTTTTCCCTGGCAGAGGAAACTTAACATAACAACTGTACTCTGGGTTTCTGTTTTATAAGTACCACACTCCTGAAAATAGCCATCACGATAAATGTATGCTAGCCTTTAAAACCCCTTTCTAAGGTTATCAGTAACTTCCTTGCCAAATAGAGTGACATTGCTTCCTAATCCCCTGCCTCTCTCCTCCAAATGTTATTTTGTCCTAATGTTTTATTCTTTCTTTCCAGGTCTTCAGTATTTTGATGTGCTCCCACCAAGGTCATGATGCACTGTACCCTTTGCTCTTCCTTCTTTGTAAATACTCTTGTGGTGAATCCATTATTCCTTTGGCTTAAACCATCTTTTGGCAGGGTTCACAGATCTCTACCATCAGCCCTGACATACCAACTCTGTGTTGGTTAAACCTGGCTCCCAGTCCCCTTTTCTCATATTGATACTTCAATTCTCCTTAAAATAGAGCCCATCCTGACATATTTTTCTGTTTCATTTCTTTTCCAAATCTTGCAGATTCTTTTTTTGGAGTGTCTTTCAGGTTTACACTTTCTTCCTTCTTGTAATAGATACTCCACACACTCAGCCTTACCACCTTCTTGGATTCCAGGCAAAGCCCATGAGTACCTGATTTTGGCTCCAGCCTCCATCAGCTCCAGACCTGCTTGCATAACAATATTAGTTCATTCAGCCACTGTTTATTGAATGCTTCTTCTTTCTAGGCACTGCAGTAGACACTGGGGATACAAATGGCAGTAGCCCTGCCCTCAGGGGACATTTATTGATGAGCATTTGAGTTGCTTCCACTTTCTGCTGCCATGATCATGGATGTACAAATATCCATTTGTGTTTCTGATGTCAATTCTCTGGGGATATATAACTAGAAGCAAAATTTCTGGATCACCCAGTTAATTTTGTGATTAATTTTTTAAGGAATGTCCATATCATCTTCCACAGAGGCTGCACTGTTTTACCTTTCTAAGAAGGTGACTATTAATGAAGACCTAAAGGAAGGGAGCCATCTGAGGAAGGAGATCCTGGGTGGAAAGGACTTCATATGCAGGGGCACACATAAGGAAGGCTCAGTGAGGAAGCCAATGTAACTAAAAAAAAAATGGAAGGTGAAAAATAAGAAATGACACTAAGGAATTCTAGTAGGAACCAGCATTCAATTTTTGTAGGGTTGTGTAGGTTACTGTAAAGACTTTGAGTTTACCCTCAGTGATGGGGGGCATCCTTGAAAGTTGTATAGTATTCATCTCTCTTCACTCATAGCATCATCAGGTTTAATCCAATCTTCAGGTCAGATCCTATCACAAGAATCCATAGGGCTTCCCAAGTGCTTGGCATTCAGTCCAAACAGTTGTAGTTCCATCCTGTCCATAGCTTCCCATAATCTTGCTGAGTTTTCTTGTCTCAGTTATATTCATCTCTGTCTCTGTGTATGGCTCACATGCTTTCTTCTATCTGGAATTTCCTTGCCACCTTCTCTATCAGCTCCATCTCATCCAGTGTTTCTACTACAAGTTTTTCCTCAATTACTGGTTGGCCTTACAGTCATTGCTACTTAGTGCAAACTTGTTTAAATTATGTGTTTTTATCTTTCCAATTAGGTGATAAGATCTGGGGTGAGGATCACTTCTTACCATGCTTTTGTTCTCCCGGAAGTAAAGGGTTGGTGATGGGCAGTTACTATTTGTATATGTAAGCCCACCCCTCCAGTAAAGGATAAGCTAGGGTGGCTACATAGCACTTACACAATAAATGCTTGTGATAGGTTGATTCTATACTTGTTGGTAAGCACATTGTGGTAGTTCATATAGGTGATAGAATTAAGTAGATGCCAATTATGCTTATTTTACTAGTGGGTCTAAATTAGCATTTTAAAAGCTGAGACATAAGGGCTATCTTTGCATTTGCTGTACTTTTTTTTTTAATAGCTCACCATAATGGAAAGTGAAACATGCCAATTAAACACTTATCCAATTATCATTATCAGGGCTTCATAGAAAAGCAGTAGAGTAGGAATTCTTCACTTTAACTTTGTGAATTAATTAGAAAAGTAAACAATGGTTTGCAAAGTTTTAAAGCACTTTGCTTTAAATGTACATCCATTTCAAAGTCTCATTCAGATCAGACATTGCAGAAATGGGATGTAGCCACTGTGAGGTTTTTGCTAGCTCACGTCAGTATCCACTTTGTAACTACACAGTCAGGACTGAGAGCCAGTCATGTACCATTATTTGTATTAAATTAGATGGTCCGAAATGATTCAGCAGGTTGTCATTATGAGTAAGCTCCTCTGTAACAACATGATTATATAACAAGAATTTTGTACCCACCACTCAGAATAGATAATTACTAGCATTGTGCCACTGTAGTCTTTTTTTTTTTATAAAGGAAATAAAATATTGTAGATAACATTCACTTGGACCTTCATCTCTGGGCTGATTTCTGTCTCCCATCCTACAGTGAACTGTTAATAATGCATTTCCTGTCTCTCCATCTAGTCTCTTATACTTTTGCATTTTCAGGTAATGCATTCATGAATTAAATACAGTATTTTTTGTCAGTTTTTAAACTTTACACAAGCAAAGCATATTATTGTTCACATTGCATAGCCTGCTTTTCTGAGGCATTCTTAGATGTGGAGCTAAATTATTTGTTTTAATTGCCATCTTGTAAATCTTTTTCCATGTATATGATGTCTTATATATCCATTTAGTTATTGATGAATGAGTATTTTGTACATTTCTTTGAACATACATCAGGACTTTCAGTTGCCATTTGACTCTTGGTGACACATTAGTTACAGGGTACCTTACAACTGAATGGGATCTATGGGTAGAGAAGTACTGACATTGAGAGTTCTTCAGTCCTCAGGGATGCAACAGAAGCACAGGGCCCAGTTGCTGTCCTTGCAAGGCTTGAAGCCAGCTGATGAGTCAGGCTCCAGGAGGTGTAGACACAGCTTCTTGGGGACTCCATGGTAGACAGTGCCTACTTGTGCTGCTTCTGATGCTGTTAACCAAATGGTTCTTTTGTCTTTATTCAAACTCTTCAAGCATGAGGATCTAATTGGTAGGCCAAAAAATATAATACCTTTCATAAGGAGTAAAACATTGTTTCACAGATTTGAGCCAATTAGATTGCTAACTTTCTATTCTAGCTTTCTATTCTAAGTGGCTAAAAAACTTAGACTCATTTTTATGTTGACATCCTCTTCAGTTGAAAATATCACCTAAGTTACAACAAAACATTTTCCAAATGGATTATTTTCAATATTTAATTTGAAAATAATTTCAAACTTATAGAAAAGTTGCCAAAATGAACAAAGAATGGGTAGACTCCCAGATTCCCCATGTTTAATGTTTTACTGTTATTTGCTCCATTGTGTGTGCTCTCGTGTGTGTGTGTGTGTGTGTGTGTGTGAGAGAGAGAGAGAGAGAGAGAGAGAGAGAGAGAGATAGGGAGATAGAGAGAGATATCTCTAGCCTTTCTTAATCTTATGAGAACAAGTTGCAGACATGATGTCCTCTTACTGCCAAGCACTTCACTGTGTATTTATTTTCCCCAGGGAAGAATGTCCTTCTACATAACCAGTACACAACACTCCAAATCAGGAAATGAGCAAGGGTACAACACTACCGTTCAGTTCATAATGCCAATATTGTGAGCTCAACAATGAGTCTTTTTCCCCCTGGTCAAAGATCCTGTCTAGGAATATATATTACATCTAGTTTTCCTGTCTTTTTAGATGCCTTCAAGTTGGAAAAATTCCTCAGCCTTTCCCCATCTTTTGTATCATTGACAGTTATAAAGATGATAGGTCTTTAATTATGCAGGGTTAAGAATCGTTCTGGTCTTTCCTCATGGCATATTCTCTGTGGAAGGCACAAAAAGGATGCTGTGCTCCTCCCAGGGCAACATGTCAGAGCCACATGCTGCCAACCTGCCCACCACTGGTGATGCTAACCTTGGTCATCTGTCCCATTTGTACATGCAGGGTTTACCCACAACTGTTTGACCAGTTTTCTCTCTGTAGTTGATTTGTATTTTATAAGGAAATTTCTGAAGATTTTTGCCAATGTGCTGTTTCTTACCAAAACTCAATCCACCAACATCCAGTGATGATCTCATCTGAGTCAACTAACTGTGACAACAGCTTCCTGTTTCCATCATTCTTTTTACAATTATTAGTTGCATTCTGTTCTGAGAGAGATCTTTCTATTTCCCTCCCTTAGGAAAGTTCTTTTATAAATCTATAAAGATTTATAGCCATTAGTTATTTCAAATTTGATGTTTTTGATCCTGTGCCTTACACACTCTAGAGAATAGCTAATAGGTATATTTAACACATATGTAAAAAATGGGCTGACAGATGGTGCCATCTATATACCTAGACACTTGCTCATAAAACTGTATCACCAGATCTAGGGATGTAGCTCAGGGCTAGAGCACCTGTCTAGCTTGTGTGAGGCCTGGAGTTCAATCCCCAGAACCTCTTGAATAAATAAGTAAATAAATAAATGGTGTCACTAAATGTGAAGACACTTAGTTCTTGATTTCCTTGTTTGCCCTCATCTGTCCTGTGATTGACATTGGGCCATCTGTACTGTGGAAGAAGATGATGCCTTCAAAAACACAAGAGCTGAATACTGTGTCTTGGCTTTGGGCTGCGGCTGGTCCAGGCGCGATGCGGCATTCCTGCCTCCACTCCGCTTCCTTCTGGCACCGAGATGCCCAAGCGAGCTGGTGCGACGACTAAGGGTAAAGACCCCATCAAGGAACTGGAGAGACCACCTCCTCCCACAGGTCCCATGGAGGGTGATGCTAAAGACTATGTCACTATAGCCACCCATGCTAAACCTGACTCCAGACACAATGCCATGACAGATTTGACAACTGATGCCAGAAGTGTAGCCACTGCAGCACCTCCTTCCGAGGGAGAGGCCATCGCTGAACTCTGTGGGTCTCTTTCCAAGGTTTTAGGACTCAGGAAGAGTGATGTGGTTTTGGATAAGGGTGATAAGTCTCGTGAAAAGATGGAGGAGATCTTGGAGAAATTAAAAAGGAAGCCGAAAAAAAATAAAAGCAAGAAATGAGAAGTACATCCTTGTGAAGAGGCTGCTAAGTAAGAAAATATATTTAAATGTACAAATGAACACAAGAGGAATCGTGTGTACACACGAGTCAGACTCAAAAATCACTACATTGAAATCCCTGACCCAAACAGCCTGAAATTGTTTCTCTGACGACCTGACTTGACCCCTTGCATCCTGTGATGGGGCTTTCTGACAGGCTCAAGTTTGGAGACTCATCCAAGACACACCATGCAAGACGGCAGCTGGAACCCAATCCTAACTCCAAGTTGAATGTATGGAGCACGATTGTAAAATAAAATGATAATATAGCCAAGCGCTGCTGGAATTCTGGGAACTGCCTTCTCCAGTTTACAGCTGACAAGAAAACCTGTCACTCTGCTTAGTCTTACCCTATATTTTAAGGTGCTTACCTAAGTGTAATTTTTTTTACATGTCTTTAAAACTACAGAGCATTTTGTGAAAAAAGAAATCAAAGACTTGTAATTAATAATGTTAATTATTTTTGAGAAGTCACTGAATTTTCTTCCTCCTCACTGTAACTTGGCAATCATCAAACCTCCAAAGATCCTTGAAAGAATAACCTGGAATCTGTTTTCAGTATTTGTAAAAGTCTATCAGAAATCGCATCCATAGCTGAGAAAGATAATAAATACATTTTTTACAAAAAAAAAAAAAAACCACAAGAGCTGATGTAGTTTATAAAGCATTGATTTATAATAGAATTGTCTTCCTCAATGTTAGAATAAATCATAATATCAGGGCACATATGTTTCAGTTTTTGGAGAATCAGAAAAATCTAGTTAGGGGCTAAGTTGAAATTGACAAATGAAGTATTGTCAGGCTTGCCTTGTCAGGCCAGCACATTCACATTTCTCAAGTCAAGTTCACTTTATTCCCAGAGAAGGTTGAATGGATACTTCCAGTTCTCCCTTTTAACTGCCCCGTCTCCTTTAAGCTTCTCTCTTTACATAAACAGCATCAATGTATACCGTCTTAAGATATCTCAGTGTCTCAAATTAGATTCCTGTCAAGTGTTTTCAGTTGTGGAGGGTGTTTTGTTTCTTTAGGTGACTTTGTATGTCTCTTATCTACCTTGCATTGAGTTCAATGTTTATTTTTCAGATGGTGATTTAAATGCTAATCTCATTTTCCTTATTGCCATCACTGCTGTGCATGCATACTGATTATAACTGAGTTCAGAATAACTTGCTCTTGTTTGAAATTCTTCCTTCTTTCAGGACTGATTCTGTACACTCTATTGGTTTCTTAAACACCATGGATGGCTTGACCAGTTACGCCTTTTTATTAGATACAATTCAATTTATTCTTACACAGTTTCACCACAAATAATATTTTTAAAAGTGCTTTTTATAAAACAACAACAAACCCATACGGAGCAAAAACCATTTTCTTCCTTTTTATTGTAAAATTGCCTGTGCTAAAACTCACCTTTCATTCCAATCCATTAAGACAACCAATTTAATTTGTATTTATAGCATTTATTTTCCACTCATCATCTCCACACATTTATTCAGTCTGCATATTGGAGAACAGTAGGCCTATGAGCCAGGCAACCTTTAGGGAGAACAATGGCGATTAGACCTGTGTTCTGGTCCTGTGTCCATCACTAAGTATCTCTGGTATTGGGAATAGCTCATGTTTTGTGTCTCAGCATCTTCCTCTATGATGAGAATGGTGGATTAAGTGAGCTGTTTTAAGGTCTCACTTTTGTGACATAAATCTAATTTTGATGGTGGTTGAGATGACAGTAACAGATGCCACATCTCAATGTTTGTAGAGTACTTAGCTGTCCCTGTCTAGTTTAAGGTAAAGACTGCTTGGAGGCCATACGGGAGGATTTATGTTGCAAGACAGCTGTGTTTAGATTTGTATTGTCTTACATTCCATATTGTTTATCTCTTTATTTCCTTTTTGTAAAAAGCGGGTAATTAAACAACATGCTCCTAAAAATATAATCACAAAAGTTAGGAAAAAATATACATTATATTCAATATATTAATATAGATGCCGTACTTTATATTTTATAGAAATTACTTAAAAACAGCAATTATCTTTGTAGGAAAAAAGTTTACAACATGTTTTATGCCTATTGGTGGATGAAAAAAGAAAAGACAGTGGTTTCACCAGCATACTTATCTTCCAGCAGATCAGGTAGTTTAACCATTTCCTTTAATTCTAATATTTTCCAAATAGAATTCAAAATACATAAAATTCCTGCATGGTAGGCTTATTGAAGACAAAGCCTAGAAGATGATGCTATGTATTCACTCTTTTTGGGCCTTCTTATAGATTCTTGTCTTTTTTTTTTTTTTTTTTTTTTTTTTTTTTTGTGGTAGTGGGGGTTGAACTCAGGGCATTGTGCTTGCTAGGCAAGAACTTTACCAGTTGAGCTACTCTGCCAGCCCTTTTCGTATTGGTTATTTTTGAGATAGGGTCTCACTTTATTCCTGGACCAGCCTGGACTGCAATCCTACTGTTTGTTCTTCCGCACGTATCTGGGATGACAGGCATGTACCACAGCACCCGGTCATTGCTTGAGATGGGGGAGTGGGATCTTGTGGACTTTTTGCCCAGTTTGGCCTTGAACCATGATCTTTCCAATCTCAGCTTCCCAAGTAGCAAGGATTACTGGTGTGAGCCACCATGCCTGGATCTTCTTACAGATTCATAAGTGGTTTCTGTAGTAGTTTTAGTATCATACATTTAGTTAACAGAACCCAAATGTTCAGAAGAAGATAATTTGCAGATTAAATATGGAGAAAATGTGAAAATATAAATTTAAGCTATTATGTAATTTTTGAAAAAATAGCAAAAGAATAATTTCTCACATATATATATTCATCAACTAACATCTAATATTTCATTACATCTGTCCTTACTCTGTGTATGCATACATATAAGCACATATGTGTGTGAACATAAGTATGCTGTGTATAAGTTTTTCCTCATTCACTGGAAAATAAGTTGCAAATGTCATATTTGGCCCATAAACACTTGAGCTAAGAATATCTCCTAAGAAAAGCATTCTCCTTTTTCACAGTGACAATACCAGATCATATACAAAGTTAATCATATCTTACAAGTAGTCCATATTAAAAATTTCCCAATTAGCTCTGCAAAGCCTTTATTCTTTCTTTCCTTTTTAAAAACACACATCCCATCAGGCTTTCCACATTGCGTTTTGTTGTTATAGAGGCCACCACTTTAAAGTTCCTCATTGTTTCTTCTGCATGTTACCTCTAAATTACTAAATAATATTTATCCACATGTACTTCTTAAATCCTCCATACTCTGAGAACTGAAGATTTAACTTTTTTTTTTTATGGTTTCCCAGCCATTCTCTTCCTCTATGCTACCTATGTGGTTTTGTCACTACTTGTGGTTACATCAATAATCAGTGTTTATATTGTCATCGATATATAACTATTATTCTATAAACTCAAGAGCTTCCACACCATTTCTTTCCTTGTTTATCTTTTTTCCTAATTTTTTTGAGTTTATGAATTTAAAATTTATTTCGCTTGCTTTCACTTTCATCATCATTACTGTCATGGTGGGCAGCTTTTATCAAGGACTTCCTGTGCCAAATCAAGTCCAAGTGGTTTACGTGCATTAACAATTCCTCACACTGACCCATGGGGTAGGAATCACTGCAGATGAGGAGACTGCAAAGCAGAGAAGGGAAGCAAATTGTCGGAGGCTATGCATGCACTAAGTGCGTCAGCTGGGATTTGAACCTAGGCCCTCAGGGCTTAAGGGCCATGCTCTTTATCCTTGCTTTAATGTCTCCACGGATTGAAACAGAGTACTAAACTTCTCAAGTCTGCTTAAGTCTGTCTGCCTTGCTCCACCTTCCTGTCCTAGTCTAGACTAACTGGTTTTCCCAGTGCACAGCTGTCTTCATCTGCTGTTTCCTACATCCTATATCTTCTTCTCTCATGGTTTAATCTACATTTTGCTAGAGCGCATCTGTAAATAACTTCCTATAAAAGGGTGTTTAAAGTAAAAGTTCCAATTCCTAGCAGTTCTTCTTTTTATTTGCTTTTCTTATCTGTCATCTGTCATTCATCTCCCTTCCTTCCTACCTTCCTCTTTCCTTCCCTCCCTCCCTTCTATCCTTTCTTCTTCCCTCCTTTCTGTTCTTCCTCCTCCCTCCTTTCTAGCCTTCCTTCCTTCCTTCCTCTTCTCCTCCTTGTTCTCCTCTTCCTTCTCCTCCTATTTTTTTTTTTTTTTTTTTTTGCAGGATTGAGCCCAGGGCCTCATTTTAGTGCTCTACTACTTGAGCCACACCACTAGCTAATGATTTCTCCTTGGTGGAAGACTTTTCTTTTTTTCTTTTTCTTCTTTTTTTTTGCTAGCCCTTATTTTCATTTATTTATTTTTTTAAATTGTTTTATTATTCATATGTGCATACAAGGCTTGGGTCATTTCTCCCCCCTGCCCCCACCCCCTCCCTTACCACCCATTCTACCCCCTCCCTCTCCCCTCTACCCCCTCAATACCCAGCAGAAACTATTTTGCCCTTATCTCTAATTTTGTTGAAGAGAGAATATAAGCAATAATAGTAAGGAACAAGGGTTTTTGCTGGTTGAGATAAGGAAAGCTATACAGGGAGTTGACTCACATTAATTTCCTGTGCGTGTGTGTTACCTTCTATGTTAATTCTTTTTGATCTCACCTTTTCTCTAGTTCCTGGTCCCCTTTTTCTATTGGCCTCAGTTGCTTTTAAGGTATCTGCTTTAGTTTCTCTGCGTTAAGGGCAACAAATGCAAGCTAATTTTTCAGGTGTCTTACCTATCCTCACCCCTCCCTTGTGTGCTCTTGCTTTTATCATGTGCTCAAAGTCCAATCCCCTAGTTGTGTTTGCCCTTGATCTAATGCCCACATATGAGGGAGAACATACAATTTTTGGTCTTTTGGGCCAGGCTAACCTCACTCAGAATGATGTTCTCCAATTCCATCCATTTACCGGCAAATGATAATATTTCGTTCTTCTTCATGGCTGCATAAAATTCCATTGTGTATAGAAACCACATTTTCTTAATCCATTCATCAGTGGTGGGGCATCTTGGCTGTTTCCATAACTTGGCTATTGTGAATAGTGCCGTAATAAACATGGGTGTGCAGGTGCCTCTGGAGTAACCTGTGTCACAGTCTTTTGGGTATATCCCCAAGAGTGGTATTGCTGGATCAAACGGTAGATCAATGTCTAGCTTTTTAAGTAGCCTCCAAATTTTTTTCCAGAGTGGTTGTATAGTTTACATTCCCACCAACAGTGTAAGAGGGTCCCTTTTTCCCCACATCCTCGCCAACACCTGTTGTTGGTGGTGTTGCTAATGATGGCTATTCTAACAGGGGTGAGGTGGAATCTTAGTGTGGTTTTAATTTGCATTTCCTTTATTGCTAGAGATGGTGAGCATTTTTTCGTGTGTTTTTTGGCCATTTGAATTTCTTCTTTTGAGAAAGTTCTGTTTAGTTCACTTGCCCATTTCTTTATTGGTTCATTAGTTTTGGGAGAATTTAGTTTTTTAAGTTCCCTATATATTCTGGTTATCAGTCCTTTGTCTGATGTGTAGCTGGCAAATATTTTCTCCCACTCTGTGGGTGTTCTCTTCAGTTTAGAGACCATTTCTTTTGATGAGCAGAAGCTTTTTAGTTTTATGAGGTCCCATTTATCTATGCTATGTCTTAGTTGCTGTGCTGCTGGGGTTTCGTTGAGAAAGTTCTTGCCTATACCTACTAACTCCAGAGTAGTTCCTACTCTTTCCTGTATCAACTTTAGAGTTTGTGGTCTGATATTAAGATCCTTGATCCATTTTGAGTTAATCTTGGTATAGGGTGATATACATGGATCTAGTTTCAGTTTTTTGCAGACTGCTAACCAGTTTTCCCAGCAGTTTTTGTTGAAGAGGCTGCTATTTCTCCATCGTATATTTTTAGCTCCTTTGTCAAAGACAAGTTGGTTATAATTGTGTGGCTTCATATCTGGGTCCTCTATTCTGTTCCACTGGTCTTCATGTCTGTTTTTGTGCCAATAACATGCTGTTTTTATCATTAATTGCTTTGTAATATAGTTTAAAGTCAGGTATTGTGATACCTCCTGCATTGTTCTTTTGACTGAGTATTGCCTTGGCTATTCGTGGCCTCTTGTGTTTCCATATAAATTTCACAGTAGATTTTTCAATCTCTTTAATGAATGTCATTGGAATTTTGATGGGAATTACATTAAGCATGTAGATTACTTTTGGGAGTATAGACATTTTTACTGTGTTGATTCTATCAGTCCATGAGCATGGGAAGTCTCTCCACTTTCTATAGTCGGTGGAAGACTTTTCTATCATGTCCTTGTCTTTCCTTTGTCTTCTTGGTGTTCTAAAGATGCACAGTGTTGAGCAACAGTGGTGTTTATTTTCTACTGTACTGAGCACTTGTGGGCCCTTTCAGTTTGGGAACTTAGAAACTTCAATTTGGGCAATATTCTGGTACAGTTTCTTTGAAAACATCTTCCCTTAATAGTTCTTGTTATTTTTTTCTAGAAATATAAGCTCATCTAGTTAGTGGAGACTTTTCAATTTTTTATTCTATATTTAAAGGCTTTAAAAATTGGGATATAATTTATATATAGTAAAAGTCACTTATTTTATTATACAGTTGTATATGTTTTGACTAATACATTTATTAATGTAACCATGACCACACTCTTAAAAGGAGGGGAAATTCTGATTTATGCTACAACATGGGTAAACCTCTCTGTGCTCAGTAAAATAAGCCAGTCACAGTCACAGTCACAATGGGACTGGTGTGTGATATACTTACTAAGTTACCCAGAGTAGTTAAAGTCGTAGAGACAGAAATTGGCTAGGGCCTGGGTGAGGTGGGTGGAGAGGTTGGTGAGTTACTATTTAATGGTACAGAGTTTTCAGTGTTGTAAGATTCATAGAGTTCTAGAGATGGATGGTGGTGGTGGTTGCTCAAGAATGGGAATGAATGTCCTTAAGGCCACTTAACTATACACTGAAAAATGACCGAGATGGTAATTTTTTTTTAATCACAATTTTAAAAAAGATACAGAAAGGTCTCATCACCTTCCCCCCTCCCCCATTCCTCCTCGCATGTTTTCAAAATCAACTTATTTTCAGTTTTGGTTCATATTTTAGAGTATTTTTACTTTATTTTATAAGTCTATTGGTTTCTTGTAAACTTTCAGTAACGATAATCTTTTATAATATTCCAGTGCTTTTAGTATTTTCTGGTTGTTCCTTTTTCAAACACCCTTGCTCATACAATATGGAAGGAGTGTTTTCTTGAATTTTTTCGAGAGTACTAATTAAATGTTTTTTAAAGTTAGTTTATTGATTGTTTCTTCAGGGAGATTCCTTGGTTTATAAGTGTTTTCTCTCATTTTTATTTTGCAGTCTTAAATATTTAGTTCTCTTTGGGACACTCAAAATTTAATTAGGAACTAAGTGTACAAGATTGGGGTCTGTTGACTTTGTTTTTAAGCAGATTTTTAATTTTAGAGTGTTTTTAGATTTATAGAAAAATTATGATGCGAGCACAGAGAATTCCTTTCTGTCCTACTGATTGGTTCATTTTACATTTGCTATAATTAACAAACTGTTATTGACGTGTTGTTAGTAACTAAAGTCCATACTTTATTCAGAATTCCTTAGTTTTACCTGTCATCTTTTTTTTCTTTCCAGCATCCCATCTAGGATACCACATACCATTTAGTTATTTCTCTTTAGGCTTCTGTTGGCTGTGACAGTTTCTCAAACTTTTTCAATAACCTTAACAGTTTTGAAGAGCAGTAGTGAGGCATTTTATAGAATATCCCAGAATTAGGGGGCTGATGTTTTTCTCTTGATTGAACAAGGTTATGGGCTTGGGAAGAAAGACCACAGAGGGAAAGTGCTGCCTCATCTGTGTGTCAAGGGTATACACTGCTGTTGCCCTTGATCTTGAACCCCTAGTGGAAGCAGTGTTTGCCAGGTTTCTGGGCCGTGAAGTTAGCGCTGTTCGATATTACAGTCTTTGAGAGGAAGTCAGGCTAAGCAGGCTCAGGCACTGGTTTCTCCTCCCTGCCTCTGTTCTCTCTTTCCTTGCGTCTGATGCTTTTGGCATTTGGGTGTGAGATGGAGCTGACCAGGGCTGGGAGTGAGAAAGGCAGAGTTCATGCTTCTTTCTCATGCACCAGCACCCTGAGCAGTGCTGTGCTGAAAACACAAAGCAGAGGAAAAGCCTGTGTTTGAGCTGCATGGTTATTCTCAAGAATGATTTCTGAGGACAATAGAAATAGAAAAGGCTAGCAACTTAAGAGTGTTGTGATTTGTCATTTTTAGCCTTGACCATGTCCTTTGAGGAGTGTGGAAAAAATGGAAATGTTTTTCTAAAACCTTTTTGGCATTTTAGTTCCTGATTGTTGTAGATCAGGACAAATTTTTTTTTTTTTCTGGCAGTACTGGGACTTAAACTCTGGGCGTTGTGTTTGCTAGGCAGGTTGCTTTACCACTTGAGTCATACCCTGAGCCCTTTTGCTTTAGTTATTTCTCAGATAAAGTCTTGTGAGTGTTACTTTGTTTTGTTCTTGTTTTTGCCTGGGCCAGCCCCTGACCGAAATCCTCCTACCTGTTCCTCCCGTGTAACTGGGATTACAAGCCTGAAGCACCATGCACAGCTTATTTGTTGAAATTGGGATCTCACTAACTTTTTGCCTGGGTTGGCCTGGAACTGTGATCCTCCCAATCTCTGCTTCCAAAGTGGCTGGGATTACAATGAACCTGACCTATTGGGTCAGTTTTTTTTTTTAAGCCAACATTTGCTTCTTTTAGTCATAAAAAGAAATGTTGTCACTGAAGTACTTCAGGAAAGATTGACTCGCTCCCTCACATACCTCTGTCGTTAGGGTGTCCCCTTTCCTTTTTCTACTGCTGCAGCTTCATCTCTGATATGGCTGCTTATTGCAGGATTTGATTGGATCGAATCATATAATAGTTCTCTCCTTTTTTCATTTACAAGTGATTCAGGTTTGGGCAAAGAAAAAAGGCATAACTGAGATACATGTCCTTCAGTCCTGGGGGACTACACACACACACACACACGCACATATATGTATAGATGCACTCCTATGTACACACGCATATATGTGTGTGTGTGTATGTGTATATATATACATATATATATATATATATATATATATATGTATATACTACATAATCTTTTTTTTTTTGAAACCTGAGAACATGGATACAATTACAAATACAAGTGGATACTGGGGGAGACTTTTTGTTTTTTATTTTTTTTTCAGTGTAGAGATCAAATCCACGTCCTAATATATGCTAGGCAAGTGCTCTACCAGTGAGCTTCATCCCCCACCCTGTGGAAAGGAATTTATTTATTGGGCAAGACTTGGTTGCTTGCCAAAGGTGCTCATCAAAATCACAAAGAAGGAGTTTACTGGGCTGAAGAGAAGACTCTGCCTCTCTTGGATTAGTCATACTTCTTGGGGGTGTTTTTCTTTTAGGAGATAACTCATCAGATAAAAAGAAACAAGAATCAGTAGAGAGTGAAAATGAATCGGTTTCTAGTAGAAATTAATTTATTGGGGGAAGGAAGAAGAACCCTTTAGGATGGTTATAGAACCAGATGGGGCCTGTGAGATCATCCAGTACCTTATTTTCATAGTTGAGTCATAGTGAGGCATTGGGTTGACCAAAATATCAAGACTGACTTCAGTACAGTAGGAATCAAGTGAAAAGGTAGCATTTTAGACTACCTCCTGGAATAGCATTTAAAATTGCTATGCCATGAGCATTCATGTAACTATTTTACTGAACAGTTCTGTGTATAAGCCTTACAAGAGAGCATAATTTTGCAATCTAATATTAATTTTATATTATTATTAATTTTTTTGCCAGTTACATTTTAATACATAAAACATAAGTGCACAGCTGAAATTAATCACCTATCTCTAATCCCTATACACTAATAAAGTAACTTAGATGTATTTTTTGATATTTTAACCATTGGTCATTATGGGGAAAGACTATAACATGACAATTCTTTTAAAGTTAAATATAATCCTGGTCTAACTTCTTCCAAAGCCTTGTAATTCTGATAACCTAGAGGAAAGGGAGTTGATATGGAAAGGAGCGACCAGACCACTTAGAGTTCATTGCTAAACATGTCAGCAAAACAATGATTGCCTTCTTCCCCAGGGCTTCTGATTCTCTTGTCTCAGGAGAAAAGTAATTGGCCCTGTTAAAAGGATTGCTTGACAAGCAAATGTGAGAGCCCTGCTTTGAGCATTACTAGGAACAGAAGGAATGTAGCATTTTAGAAGACAGGATCAGTAGGTTCCAACTTGCTTGTGAAATTAGGCTACTATTTTTAAAAGTACAAGTTGTGCCAAGAAGAGAATCTGGAATGAGGCCATTTTGTTGGAGAAATTGTCTGTACCGTAGTTATGCTACTCTTGAACTTCCTGGGGTCCAGTCCCTGATGACATTTTGGGAGAAATACCAGGTCATAGAGAGATGTCTGTTTCTTTCTGTATGAAAGAACTGAAAAGAAATAAAGAACACAGGTCCCTTTCTGCTGAGTCTCAAAGTGAAGTTGGGACTTCAGACTTCAGCAGGTGTTCATATTGACAGCTTCAGTACGTCTTGAAATTTTAAACATTGGCCCAAGTCTTCCATCTGCAACAGTTTAATCTCCTTCTTGCAGGTATAGTTTCTGGAATAGTCACAACCATCTACATTTTCTTTGGCTAGAGATTTGCCAGGTGGTAATGGGCTTGGTGAGGCCTGGCCCATGGAAAGAAGATAGAGCTAATATGTGACATTTTCCTGTACAGTTCTCAGAACCAGACTGACCAACCACAGGATAAAGTCCTAGAGTGGGACTTTATCTCCAGAGACTACCCACGGTCATTATCTAGTTACTGCTTCAACATGTCCAGCATTTGTCGCTGTAATGGTCATATAATTTATATTTACCATCTAATATTTTATGTACTAAATGATATTATTGTTATTTTATGTGAATGATAATAAATTACAGTAACAGCTGTGGCAGGTACATTCTTTCACTTAATTCCCATGTGATATAGCAGCAATGTAGCCATGGAGGGCCCAGATTCTGGGATAAAACTGAATGGATCTCAGCACCATGTTCTCCTCTCACATGACTGTTGTCAAGTTATCTAATCTCACCATGCCTCAGTTTCCTCATTGATACAATGAGGAATGCTGTAGTGCCTACCTTTGAGGACTATTTTGAGGATTAAATGAGTTAGTAAGGGTAAATTGTTTAGAAGGGAGTTTAGTCCAGAGCTGTTGTGGTCACTACTCTCATGCTAGAAATAAGGACAGAATGACTTTATGTGATCTTAGGCCTGGAAGGAGCTGAGACTCAGAGCCAAGTCTGCTTACCTGTGAAGCCATGGCTTTCCTCAGCCTTTAAACACACTGCTTCTCCTGTGTCATGGTGGCCTGCTTAATTTCTGAGCTACTCTTGTTGAAGTCCGTTTCATATTCAATTGAATTTTTCCATTTTTAAAGTTTTGCACTCATGATCTTAGGTCTATCAAATGTGGTATTTTGTCAAAAAAAGGAAGAGAAGTGTAACCTGGGGCTTTTTCTGGCCCTCATTGATGTTAGGATAATGAGCTGAATGTCTGAGTGGTGTTGTTTGGACTCTTGAAATCTCAGGATTTGGGGAAAGGAGAAGAGTGTCCTGTTTGTAAGGCTCTAATATAAGCCCGGATAAATCAGAACCAGGTCTCTTGTTCAAAAATTTCTTTTCCCAGTGAAGGTCATGCTTAGAAGGAATAATTGTTGGGATCAGGAGGACCTCAAATGGAGCCAGACTCCTGGTGGCTCACATCTATAATCCTTGCTACTCAGGAGGCAGAGATCAGGAGGAGCACTGTTCGAAACCAACCTGGGCAAATAGTTCATGAGACTATCTGGAAAAAATTCTTCACAATAAAGGACTGGTGGAGTGGCCCAAGGAGTAGGCCCTGAGTTCAACCCCAGTTACACACACACACACACACATACACACACACACACACACACACACACAAAGTACAAGTGGAAGGGAGTAGGGTTTTGGGATAGAGCTCTGTCTGTCATGTTAATGGGGATAGGATGGTCTTCAGGTTCTGGGGCAAAAATGTCCTCAACTTCTGTGGAAGGAAGAGACACAGGCCTTTTTTTAAACTGTTAAAGATCTTACAAAAATTACTCTTGGAACTGGGGTTAAATAAAAAAAAAACAATACTAATATGCTGTAGGGGTGTGGAAGTGTGTAAGATTACTCTTTAACTGATTATTGGTTGGAAGACAACCTCTAAAATTTAGGGAAGAAGGGTGTTTCTTCCCCTTTTTATTCAGCAGATATATACCAGCTAGTTAGCATAGCCAGGGTAGCCACACATTCCTGTTAAACTAAAGGAAAAATCCAGATGCATGTCCTCAGTGCAGGAGTGGCACCCGAGCATATGGCGGTGATATAGCAGAGAGGTTATCCCTATGAATTTCTCTGCAGTAGAGGACATTCTGTGCCTTGAAAACACATAACCATTTTAAAGGATGTTAAAGGATGTGTCATAACTGAGTCATTGTTGTTTATATTGTTAACTTCCACTTACTCTCCATTGGGAATCTAGTTTAGGGCCCAAATCTAAAATTCAGTCTTACTTTTTTCTTTGTGCTGCCAAGAAGAGCTAGCTGTACCCCACAATCTAACATTTGATTATAAATGGTTGCATCTTTGTTTGGTCCTGCAGAAGACTAAATTTCTAAAGGGTAGGAATATTTCTTTGGGTCCCCCTCTTAACAACATAGAGCTCAGTGTCTTTTGAAATTGTGTCTGAACTAATTATATAGTAAGGACACTACTGTCAGGAATATGAAAACTGCTTTGCCTGTATGTAAGAAATGGATCTTAAACTCTCTGGAATTTCTGAACATTTCATAGTTCGTTTTTAAATGACTTATTAAATACTTTGCTGCTGGAAATCTTTTCTTTCTTCTCTCTCCCACCCTCCCTCCCTACTGTCCCTCCTCCCATTCTATGCTGTCTCCCACCCTTCTATGCTGGCATTTCCCAAGGCTCAGTTCTAGGCTCCCACATGCAGTTCTTCAAACTGTGTAATGTGACCCCCTTGGTTTCAACTAATACTCCTCTGCCTAATGTTCCTATAGCTGCATCTCGAAGGCCTTTGACCACCCAGTCTCTTTGCAGCCCCACAGTTCCTGCTGTCATAAGCGCTGACATGTTGAAAATGGATCCTTTCTCTTCTTGCAGAACTGACATCTTTCTAAGTTTGTTATTTCTGTCAGCAGATGGACGTGCCTCTGAGAATGACTGATGTTCTCTTCCTCCTTCATGCTTCTGTCTCAAAGGTCATTGCTTCCCATGCCTCTTCTCCCACTGCTACCCCTTAGCATTTGCACATGGTCAGTCAGTAGGACCCAACCTGGTTGCCCATTTCAAGTCCCTGGGCTGGGCACTGTTGGCTTATGCCTGTAATCCCAGTTACTTGGGAGGCTGAGATTGGGAGAATAGAGGTTCAAGGCCAGCCTGGGCAAATAGTCCATGAGACCCCATCTCCAAAATAACCAGAGAAAAATGGACTGGAGGTGTGGCTCATGTGGTAGGGTGCCTGCTTCTCAATCATAAAGTCATGCATTCAAACCCCAGTCCCACCAAAAAAAAAAAAAAAAAAAAGAAGAAGTCTATGGGGCACCCTTGCCAATGTTGATACCCAGTCCTACTCTGGGAAGCCGTCATGTTTTGAAATATTCCGGGCTCCTGGAGATGGCATTGTGAAGCAGTGTTGAGGTCCACTACAGTGATGTTCAATGAATGCTTTTAACTAATTAAGCAGTGATTTTTATAACATCATAAATATGGATGGACAGTTTAGTTCTGGTTGATATTTACTAAAATGCTGGCCTTGGTGGCATTTTCCGAATAGTCTTAGTGACCATGAGTCATAAATCACAATCTTGGCAGAACTCTGCTGTATAGACAAAAATGCATCGGGGAGTGCAACGATTTCTTTTGATAGGGATATAGTCTTAAATTTTTTCTGAATAAACACTAGACATGGATGGCATAGTTCCAATTAGTACTATAGGTACATTTTGGAAAGGATTTTGACCTTTTTCTTTCTGATACCTGAGTATGATTCGTTTGCCCATGTCTATAAATATCTGGATATGCTAGTTTCTACTTCTTACACATACATAGACTTTTTCTTTCTTTGTGTGTGTGGGGGGGGGGTTTACTGGGCATTGAACCCAAGGCACTGTGCTTGCTAGGCAAGCACTGTACTAGTTGAGCTAAGAGCTATGTCCCCAGCTATTTTTTTTTTTTTAAGATAGGGTGTTGCTAACTTTGCTAGGACTGACCTGAACTCTCTATAATCCTGCCTTCACCTCCTGGGATTGCAGGTGTGTGCCACCATGCTGGCTGATTTCTGTTTTTTTATAATTATTAAATCGAGTTTGACGGAATTGGCTTAGGTGTAATTCTTCAGGGAATTGATTGTATCTAATTGATTCTGAGCTTGGCTAGGTTGTTTGGTGATAACGCTAGAAAGTGACAAAGATAGACCCCAGATGGTTTCTGAAACTGGAAGGTAAGTGAGATTTCACTTGCATGGTCATTGTGGGCAATGGGGAAACAACCCCCTCCCCTTTTCCTGTTGATGTGGCTGTTGAAATTTGGGATCTGTTTTTCTCTTTTTCTAACTGGCGAGAAGGCCTACCCTGTAGGCCTGGTAGATTTGTAACGAGGGTCCTGTGAGTTAAGAGGTGTGATTGTGGCTTTGAAGAACTGACAAGCTCCCGGTAGAGGAGGAAGAGGGTGAAGGGAGAGAAGATGGCCACAGTACCAGCGGTCCAGCAAGTTGCTAGGACAGCTTCTTCTGTGCATTTGAAATGAGCCACTTCTTGATAGATAAGATTTGGGTTTTTCTCATTGAGTCAGAGGTGAAAGATGAGATGATGTCATGTTAAATTAATAAATGATATTAGGAAGGCCAGAAGTTGAAAATAATTCTTCTTGCAGCTTGGGAGCTCCCCCTTCAAGGTTTCCAAACTCTGAGAGTCCAGACATCCCTCATTTCTGATAGGAACATGGAAAGATCTAAATTAAAAATGGAGTGTTTTTAATTTTCTTTGAATGTGAATATAAGTTTATAATTTGTTAGAAGCAGTTTTTTGAAAGTAAAAAGGAAGCATGTCGAGGTTTTTACTGCCTTCCGAGCACCTTCAAAGAAAGCCTATTCGGGTAAATGTGTTATCTTTAGAGTTCCTGTGCTGGGAAGTGATTGCTTCGAGAACACTTGGAATATTTATGGTGAGAATGTTCTTTGGTGACTTTCCCTGGTTTTGATGCTTGTAAAATTTTTACCAGTCTTTATGTCTTGACACAATTGCACAGCATTGGCTTTCAGTACTGAAAAGGAGTCACAAAACTATGGTAATTATAATCCCTGATTTTGACTTCTGTGTAAAAGGCCCAGGTGGTAGAGAACAGGATAGATCAGCAGGTTTTTTGTGAGGCATCATTTAGGGTAAATTGCTGTTTTGCAGTTATAAAGTATCTTTTCAGTCACATTAAAGTTTTGTTTCTTCTTTGTTACTGTTAGCCTGGTCCCTTCTGAGCAAATATTTACCTTTTTTTTTTTTTTTTTTTGTCTTTTCTCTTTTGGTGCTGGAGATTGAAGGAGATTAAACCCAGGGCCTTGCACATGCTAGGCAAGTAACCACTGACCTACATGCTAGCCCTCCCTGTTGTTTTTTTAAAAGTTGGTTTTGTTAGTATATTGAAAATGTTGGTGTTCGTTGGCAGTTAGGAAAAGTCTCTCCCTGGAACTTGGGTAAAATTTGAACAAAGAGGGAACAAATGGGGAGAGAGAGACCCAGAGCTTGTGGTCTTTTCTAATTACCTGAATAAAATCAACTCAAATAGATACAACTTAATAAATGCTCAAGTGTTATTGTATGCCAGGAATGATGGTGGCTGCAGTAATGCTTTTGGCTAAAGGCAAAAATACCCAGTTGTTAATGGCTAAGTGACAAAATGATTATCTTGCTCAATAATAAACATGCAGGTCAGTGACTCCAGCTTGATGCAGTAGTTTATGAAGCCATTAGAAACTCAGTTCTTTCTGCCTTTCTGCTCTTCTGGTCTCAGGATGCTGTTTCTTTGTCCCTAAACTTTTGCCTCTTGATCTCATTGTGGCTCCGATTATGCTCCTGCTTCAAATACTACCGCATAACAAGAGGTAGATACAAGAAAGAAGGAGGTGGTGGTTGGGTGGGAGACCAGTGCTGGGTACCTTGATGGTGAGCGAGATGAAAGTGAGCCATGACGACCCTACCTTAGGAAGTTGGGAAGGAGACA
Source organism: Castor canadensis (assembly GCF_047511655.1). Classification (NCBI taxonomy): domain Eukaryota; kingdom Metazoa; phylum Chordata; class Mammalia; order Rodentia; family Castoridae; genus Castor; species Castor canadensis. The sequence goes on from NC_133389.1 coordinate 122,447,303, forward strand.
GGTGGCCATCATATTCTGTAGAATAAGAACAGTGTCAACACAGTAAAATACAACACTGTTACAGAAGTTTTCAAGAGAGGTACAGAAGTTCAAGAGACTTTTGGAGAAGGTAGTACTTGAGACGAGAACTGGTGTTTTCAACAGTTGCAGATGGACAGGCAGTGGCCTTCAGACATCTGCAAAGTCACAGCCTTGAGTTTATATTCGAGAAGTGTAATCCGTGGGAATATGGGAAAGTATTTGAATCCAAATATGGTGTGCCATTAGACAGCAGCAGGTGAGTGGAAGTGTGCTTTAATGTGCTCAGGAGGCCTGCCTGCTCCTTGCCAGGTGTTGGGCTGGGTGTGCCTGCAAATACACTAACTTTCCTTGGCAGAGGATCTGACGTTTGTCTCCTCAGTGTTCCATTCATTGAAAAGGGCCACCCTCAGCTGCACTTAAAGTTGAACTTTGAGTTTGTGTGGTCTATTGTTTATAACCTGTGGGTGCTGATAATATTTTTTAAGTGAAAGGAAATCTCCAAGGACCTTGAGTCACAGTTCTAACTTCTTTAATGTGAGGCAGTAATATCTTGCAGTTTAATGAGCTGTAAGTGGCAGAGTATGCTGGTGATTTATATTTCTTCATTCTGAACGATGTTTAATAAACCATACCAAGTCATTTTTGGTACAGCTAGAACAGTCATTGAGCTGATTTTTCAGTATGAAAAGCAATTAATGAAAAGAACTAGTAATTGTGAAAGCGATGAAGCTAAGTCTCAGTCTTCTCTAAGTCTCTGTCCAGACAGCCCCTTACTGTGGTCACAGTGAAGCAGGACTAGAGACTCAGTGGAGAAAGATTTAAGAAACCCAAGTAGTCTTTCAAAAAATAGTATTTGTAAAAGGGGAAAAATGTGGGCGATAAAAGAATAAGCAATACTAGTATTGTTTATATAGCACCCAGGGAATTCGAGCTATGGTAAGTCCAGGGAATGAAAGGGCAGCTGAAAATTTAGTGTTCATGTAGCTCCTGTTTGTTGACATTTGACTTTCAAATGAAAGAGATGATAGTTTTATTCTTCTTTGGATTAATATTTTATGTATTATATATATATCTGTAAATAGAATTTGTTTTATCTTACTATGCCATTATCACACTCAATAAAATCAATTATATTTCTAATATAAACATGCATCTTACTATATTATTTATACATATATATCTAAGTTCTATATCTGCTTTTATGTCTATGTCTCTATATAGGCATATTACCTAAAGAAAAGAAGATCTGGAAGAATCATAACTGTTTTTGAATGCTGTAAGTTTTGTCATGAGCAAGAAGGTTTGAGATTTGTAGTCTGGTTAATAGAGTTATAGAGAGACACTTGGGCTTAGTCCTAAGGAAGAATTTCCTTACGGCTCTGCCTGTATGTGAAGTGGGCTGCTTTAGGGATTTCCTCCATTCCCTGAGACCAGTCTGTTCATGGCTTCAGCAAGTGTCAGGCTTACCAGGAAGGCTTGTGGAAATCCAGGTTGCTAGGCCCAAGCTCCAGAGTTGTTGGCATTAGGGATTGGGCAGGCCCCATAATTTGTGTTTATCTAAGGGCTTCTCAGGTAAGGCTAAGGCCTGCTGGTCTGGAGGTCACACTTTGAGAGGCATTGGGCTAAATGAACCATGTGTTGTCTTAAACTGCACCACGTTTAAGATGTGGAAATCATTTGGAGATCTTGGCTAAATGGTGTGATTCAGTTGGTTTGGATTTGGGCCTGATATTCTGCGTTTTTGATGTGTCCCAGGTAGTGTTAATACACTTGGTCCATTGACCATACTCGAAGAACCTCTTGTCAAGGATGATGAGAGGGCGGTTGGGCCAAAGGATATTAGAGTCCTATGAAACACTTTCATTTTGGTAAATCCCTAACAGAGACAAAGAAAAAATTGACTTTTTTGATTTTCACAAAAGATTTTTCAAGGTAAAATACCCTTTTCTTACAATAATCATACCATAATAATTAACATTTTATGACCCTTCTCTGCAGGTCTTACATAAGAACTCATTTAACTCACTCTATAGACTTTGGCCCGTTGGAAAAATGCCTCATTGATTGAATCCACTGCTGAGCTTTAATTGGGAATGACCGTCACTTTCTTTTATTTAATTGAGGTCTGCTGCTTACTTGGAGATTTGGCTATTTCATAAATGCTCCTAACAAAGAATTTTGTGGGTGTAATACCATTATGTCCGCTCAAGTACTTTTGCAGTGATGCCACTGGAATATGACCATGGGAGGACTACAATAAAGCAAGAGAATGCTGATCTTTTAAACAATAACATGGGTTGGTGTCCATTGCTTGGATAATACAGGGTTGCATTAAGAAAATGAAACGTTCCTTGTGAGGAAATGCATGTTTCTTTATTAAGAACCAAGTGAATACTTTCTTCTGTTTTCTCCTGTTTACTTAGGAGAATGCTTTGCTGTGCCTTTCCTGCCTTCACATTTCGCTAAAACCTCTTCCTTGAGCTGTTTCTTGATTCTCGTCTCCTGAGCTTCTGTTGCCTTCTAGGTTTAGGTTTTCTGGCAGGAAGATTTTCTCACAGAATCACAAGCAATTCTCAAAGCAACTGGAGGTAGAAGATGAAGATCTCAAACAAGAAAAGCTGATTATTAATAATCTCTTTAAGCTTTCCTATGTGACTTTTCTATACAAAGGAAAGGAAATTGGCATTTGCCCACCTACCTGCCAGGCACTTTGTGTGTAATTCCCTCATAAGCCCTATGGTCCAGGTGATATAATTGTATCATGGGGAAGCTCTGTCGGGGAGCTGAACCAGTGGACCCACTGTCTCACAGCTCCTAAGTGGTCTGATCAGGATGTAAACCTAGGGAAGCCTGTCTCTTAACTTCTTTTTACACTAACTGATATGAACAGCATCTTTGGCAATGCAGATGTTCTCAGATCCTGTACTACAGACCTGACAACATGAGCTTTTGAAGGGGAGAGGAAGAAAAGAAATGCTCTGCTCAATTACTGCTTTTCAGTTTCTTATCCAGCATCCTATGTCAGCCTGTGCTTCAAAAATCAAGTGAAGGTAGAGACCCAGCTGGTGGAAGAGTTTGAACACGTGAAGAACACTGTGCTGATTCCTAACCCATCAGGTCTCAGCTCCAGACCTACCCTTCAGAATTTGTTTGAGATTCTGGCTGAGGTTCTTCTCTGCCAGCTCTTTCTCTGTAGTTCTTGTCAGCAAGTGCTAGAGGGAAGCTGGTTGGCCGGAGGAGAGGACCAGATAAGCCTATTTCCTTTACCTCCTTCCTAAGTGTCTCCTCAGCAGCAATGGGTTTTTCTTTCTTCTCTTTCATGGACTTTATTTTTTTACAATAGTTTTAAGTTGCTAGCAAAATCGAGTGGAAAGTGCAGAAATTTCCCATTTATCCTTCCCACCCCCATGTATGCATAGCCTCTTCCACTATCAGCATCCCAAGCACAGCATGCATTCATGACAGTATAGTGTACATCTGGTTCACTCTTGGTGTTGTATGTTCTGTGGACTTGAACAAATTTATAATGCCGTGAGATTTCGTCCATTTTTTGCTGCTGTTACAAAGTACCTGACACTATATAATTTATAAAGACTAGAAATTTGTTTCTCACAGTTCTGACGGCTGGAAAATTCAAATCAAGTCACTAGCAGGTTTGGTGTCTGGTAAGGGCGAGTCTCAATTTCTGAGTTGGGGACTTGAACGTTGGTTGCATCCTCTAAAGGGGTGTGATACTTCCTTATGTAGCTGAAGAAAGAGCAAACCCTTTTCCTTGGGCCCTTTTTAAAGCTACATGAATCCGGTCATGAGGACAGAGTCCTTGTGACCTAAGGCTCTACCCATTAGGCTCCACCCCCAGAACCCCCAATGTTAGGAATTATGTTTTCAACACATGAATTTTTGTGGGCACTTGCAGCCATCACACCAGCTATTCACCAGGATGATATCAGTCAGTGTAGTTTTCCTGCCCTTCACGTTCTCTGCATCGCAGCTCTCCTTCCCCCTGAAGCAGTTCTGCAAGCCTCCTCAGAGCTAGCTCGCTGTATTTCCCCATCAGGGCTCTGGGTCCAGCCATCGGATTCCTCCCCAGCCTCTGATCTCTAGCCTCGCGGCCCCACAGCTGCTCTTGCCTCCTCTGTGATGTCTCTGGGCTTCCCTTGTGAATTTAAGTACTCTGATGCTGATTGAACTAGTTCTTTATATTACATTCTCTGATAAAATAACTTGTAGTTTTTGTTCTTCTGGCTGGAGCCTGACTGATACTTTCTGGGCTTTGAACTCAGGACCTCATGCGTCCTAGGCAAGTACTCTGCCACTTGAGCCCCGCCTCCAGCCCTTTTTGTTTCCATTTGTTTTCCAGATAAGGTTTTATGCTAACTTTGTTAGGACAGGCACCAGA